>NC_135880.1:161418900-162618900 GCF_964194155.1 Cetorhinus maximus
TGCCATAAGTAATATTGGCATAGAAACTGGTGTAAATATCATAAATTGGATTGTGGAAATTCCGGTCCATTGTAATTTGGAGGTAAAGCACATATTAAAACTTTCATCTAGTTAGTTGGAGGGAGGTTTTGTGGTGCAATGGTAGTATCCCTACCTTTAGGCTAGAAGTTCTGGGTTGAAGTCATACTTCAGGACTCGAAGGCCATGGAAGGTGCAAAGGAATAAAGTGGCCAAACAGGTTAACTATCAGCCTGTAAATCCTTCCAATATGCCTGCAGGCAGGCGGTAAGAGTGGGAGATTTTCCTGGTCAGCCATACTGCAAAGGGCAATGGAAAACCACTGCAGTACTTTGCCAAGCATAATTATGGACCAATCCAATGGAAGTCCATGGTCACCAATATCCTCTTATGGCATGGTGCCTCAAGGAGGAAGAGTTAGTTGGTATGACAAAAATGCTTGAGGGCTATTAAACTATAGCATACACCATGACAGCCAAATGCTATCTTAATGTAACATGCTATACAAATGTATTTTACACATTGGCTTTGAACCACTTCATGTATCAATTATTTAAAAGCAAACATTATCATCTGATGAACAGCTATAACATCTCAAAAGCCCAAGAAGGCTACAATTAAATGAGACCAATAAAAGCGTTTGTTTATATTGAAGTGTATGAATTGCAAGCCTTATAGCCAGACTCCCTGTTATAGTTTGAACGTACAACTATAATGATATTGATGTCCCATCAGCTCAAGGCAGCATGATGAGCCAGATAATATACAGGAAGAAAGCATAAATTTATATTGAATTTATACACTTAGTCATCTCTGACACTTGTTCAAATAACAACTTAAGCAAGTTAATACTTCTCAACCAAATTCTATACAACACATTGTGCTTATTTTTCTACAAACTATTAGAAATTGTGCCAGAATGTTGCAATTATAGTCAGGCGGAAATCTTTTTGCACGTGAAAAAGCTTAAATCAAAAGAACTTTCAACTTCATATTGCAGCTTCTTGCCTGAGGAAGCTATCTGCCATCCACAAATGTCAAATACCAATGATTACCAGAGGCAGGCATTCAACATGAATTCAGACTGGCTTTGGCAAGTTTAAAATTCTGAATTAAAATCCTGTATTAAGCTGATCCTGCTCAGTGCTTCTGTAACACTGAATCTGTAACAGTTTGAAACAAATTATGTTTAAAGCAAATGATTGCCTCAAAAATCAGCCTTCTAGTAAGCAGTCCAAAATAGCTTCAGATGTTTTCCTTGACAACTTGCATTCATATCTGAAATGGTTAAAATGAGGGGAAAAAAATGATAGCAGAGTAGTAGTAGGAGCTGCAGCAGTAGCTATTGCTCAGTGATTAGGGGATACATACAAATTAGGAGCAGGGGTAGACCATTTGGCCCCTCAAGCCTAGAGGAATAGAAACTCATCTTGGTTGGTGGTACCAGAAGCGTGATATTAGACCGGCCATTATAAGCAGCACCTGATATTCAGTTCCATTGCAGCCAATGGAATTAAATACCATTAAATATTCCATATATATAGGAACCTTTATGTATACCTGAATTGGGGCTGGGCCTCAATTTAACATCTCATCTGAAAGACAGCACTTCCAAAAATGTGTCACTCCTTCGGTTTTGGATCTAAATTATCTGAACTTATCTGAACAGAGCACCTTCTGATGCTGAGCTAAACTAAAACTAGAAAGATTAAGACAAGAAAGAAAGACTTGCAGCTATGTAGTCAATGAAGTAGTTTTGACGTGTAGACATTGTAATGCAGGAAACAGGACAGCCAATTTGCACACAGCAAGCTCCTACAGGCAACAATGTGATAATGAGCAGATAATCTGATTTTATGATGTTGATTGAGTGGTAGATATTGGCTAGAATGCCAGGGATAACTCCCCTGCTTTTCTTCGAAATAGTGCTGTGGAATCTTTTGCATCCACCTGAGAGGACAGATGGGATCTCGGTTTAATATCTCATCCAAAATATGATACTTCCCACAGTGCAGCACTCTCTCAGCACGTCACTGGAGTGACAGCCGAGATTTTTGTGCTTGAGTCTTTGGAGTGGGATTTGAACCCACATATTTCTGACTTAGAGACAAGGGTACAATAAACTGAGTAATGGCGGACATGCAAGACATGCAGAACAGGTCTCATTATGACTTGAGTGCTCATTTTTGCAGCTTCAAAGCTTCAGTGTTGTTCAAAGTATCATTTTAAAAGATAAAACTGAATTTATCAGGGAGATGAGGTTTAATTTCTTGCCAATGGGGTTCATCTCAATATAACAAATGACAGTGACAGTTTAAGCATTAAATTACAAGATTATCTCAGTTATAACAGTATGCTACAGACCAAACCAAGTGATCCAACAACCAATGTATCAAATCAAATATCTTCAGCCCTACCACATCCAGTCATAAATGGTTGTGGACAATTAAACAATTAACCAGAGGAGGAGGCTACACAAATATCCCCACCCTCAATGATGGGGGAGCCCAGCATATCAGTGAAAAGGCAAGTCTGAGGTATTTGCATCTTCAGCCAGAAATGCTGAGTGGATGAGTGGACTTCCTCCTGAGGTCCCGACCATCATACTTGTCAGCCTTTAGCCAATATGATTCACTCCACATGATATCAAGGAATGGCTGAAGGCACTGGATATATGGGCCCTGACAACATCCTGGCAGTAGTACTGAAGACAAGACTTGTGCTGCAGAGCTGGCTGCACCCTTAACCAAGCTGTTCCAGTACAGCCACAACATTAGTATTGAATGTGGAAAATTGCTCAGTTATATCCTGTCCACAAAAGCAGGACAAATCCAATCCAGCCAATTACCGCCTCATCAGTCTACTCTCAATCATCAGCAAAGTGGTGAAGGGTATTGTTAGCAGTACTATCAAGTGGCACTTAACAACAGCCTGCTCACTGATGCTTATTTTGGATACCACCAGGGCCATTCAGCTCCAGACTTTGTTACAGCCTTGGACCAAACATAGACACAAGACCTGATTTCCAGAGGGGAGATCAGAGTGACTACCCTAGGAATCAAGGCACCATTTGACAAAGTGTGGCATCAAGGAGCCCTAGCAAAATTGAAATCAATGGGAATCAGAGAAAACTCTCCCAGTCAGAGTCATACCAAGCACAAAGAGAGATGGTTGTGCTTGTTGGATACAATCATCTCAGTACCAGGACATCATTGCAAGAGATTCTCAGAGTAGTGGCCTAGGCCCAACCATATTCAGCTGCTTCATCAATGACTTTCCCTCCAACAAATGGTCAGAGTGGGGATGTTCGGTGATGATTGCACAGTGTTAAGTACCATTCACGACTCCTCAAATACTGAAACAGTCCTGCAGCAAGATCTGGACAATGTTCAGGCTTGGGCTGATGTCAAGTGATAGTTGTGCCAAACAAGTGCCCAAGTGCTAGACAGTCTCCAACAAGAGAGAATCTAATCATTTCCCCTTGACATTGAATGGAATTACCATCACTGAATCCTCCATCATCTAAATCCTGGGGGCTACCATTGACCAGAAAACTGACTAGATCAGCCATATAAATACTGTGGCCACAAGAACAGATAAAGGCTGGGAACTCTACAGTGATTTACTCACCCCCTGACTCCCTAAAGCCTGTCAATCATCCACAAGGCATAAGTCAGGAATGTGATGCAATACTCTCCATTTGCCTGAATAAGTACAGCTCCAGCAACACTCAAGAAACTCAACATCATCCAAGACAAAGCATCCCATTTGATCATCACCTCATTCACCACCTTAAATGTTCATTCCCTCCACCACCAGTGCACAGTGGCAGTAATGCGTACCATCTACAAGATGCACTGCAGCAACTCATCAAGGGTCCTTTGACAGCACCTTCCAAACCCACAACCTCTATCATCTAGAAGGACAAGGACAAAAGGCACATGGTACACCACCACATGCAAATTTCCCTCCAAGTCACATGCTATATTGACTTGGAAGTATATTGGCATTCCTTCACTGTTGCTGGGTCAAAACCCTGGAACTCCCTGCCTAACAGTACTGTGCATGTGTCTATGCCACATAGACTGCAGCAGTTTGGTAAGGTAGCTCACCACCACTTTCTCAAGGGCAGTAGGAATGGACAATAAATGCTGGCCTTGCCAGAAATACTCACATTCCAAGAATGAATACATTTAAAAAAAACTTAACACTGCTCTTTGCCATTCTCTTGAAAATGCGACAAGGACTTAAGCATTTTCATTGTGAGGACTCAAGTGGGAATGATTGCTTTCATCAGGACTAATCAAATTGCAATTTTTAAAACAGAATACAACTTTACAGTTAATACTTGGAACGAAAAAGGCCTTTGTCTCTTTATGTGTTCCACTCTTTTGTCTTGTAATCACCTTTTTTGTGAAGAAATCAGCAATGGAAATGCTCTCATCAGATAGTCAATTCATTGCATAGAAATGAAGCAATCTGTTTCCAGTGACATCAGTTACAGGAGACTTTATAGGCATGTTTGTTGACCAGCATTGGCTTAAACATAATTCCTGTTCTTCTCCTATAGTTGAGTCTTACAACTATTGAGTTGCCAGTTAATTTCCCCTTTAAAGTTTCTAAAATAAATATTTCCTGAATAGATTAATCCTTTGAGTTGGATTTCTTTTGAGGATTAAGGTGTCCTCCTAACGTGGCTACAGGAGTGCTACCAAGAACCAAATTTCTTGAACCAATCAGAATACTTGGTAGCAATGATTCAACTGGTACTGCTTGAACCCGAACAGTGAGAGAGCATTCTGCAGAGCAAGAGAGAACACCATCAGAGTTTTCCATGATGCCAACTTTCAACTTAGATTTAAACTCATTTTTGCATGCCATTGATCCTTTAGAAGGCAGAACGAGAGTCAAACTCCAGATCTTCAATTGTAAAGGATGGTCTTACCACAGTGTTTTCCAATTGAAATAGCTAACTAGTCACAGGCATAGTTATGGCATCACTATTTTATCCACCATTCAATGCAAAACTTTACAACCTTTTTACACTAATGTTTGGAATTGTGGCATCCATTTATCAGATGCAGCACATCTTAATGCAACATCTAGGATTTTATTCAACAGTTGTGAGTAACGCTGTGCTTTCTTAGAATTTTGTTACTCATAAGGAAGCACCAGACCTATTCTTTATCTCCATCCAGTTGAAAGCTGCTTGCTTTTTGCCATGACATACCGTCTTACAATTGCTCAGTATTGACTCAGCATGCTTTCTTCTTCTGGCCTGGAGTGTTTATTCTGATTGGTCAACATGACCATGATGGCAGTTCTCCTTTCTAAACAATGTTGTTGCCATTTCTATCGCGCTGAAGTTGTTGCATTTTCACCTTTCTTACACACTAATTTAGTAGATAATGAATAAGCAATAACCAAGGAAGTAAAGCACATACAACATACAACGATACACGTTTTTTATCTTCACGTTTTACCAGCAAATGCACAAAAGGTTAATGTACATTTATATGTTGTGTGAATGTGAGCATTGAGATAGCATGCTGAACAGCAACGTCTACTACTCATTTTTATTTGCTAATCAAAAATTACAATTAGCTGCATTTAGATTCAGTTAGCTAAAGGAGGATTGATCAACAAGAACAGTGGCAGCCAAACATAGGAACTTTTAAAACAAGCAAATGTCTTTAGACTCAATAGATGGCCTCCTTTCAATAGACCAATCCCATCTTTCCAACGTACCTCTCGAGCATTTACTGTCTAGAAAGACAACTAAATGCCTCTTTGGCCCATTTTCAGTTAGGTCAGTGTGGGCTGCCAGTATCAATTTTATACTGTTGGTTCTGCACGTAGATTTGGAGGCTTCACTATTTCTGAGCCATAAACACAGTCTATATTGTGTTTATGAGCAATGTATTCCATAAATGTAAATGGTAAATAAAATGCAAACACTGCCAGAATCCTGTCAGAAGGAGGATGTGTGCTTCAGTAAAACTCAGCAGAAAATGGTTAAGTCAACCCTGTATTTGGGAGGAAACTAAATTATAGAACACATATTGTAGTAAGTATTCTTGTCATTTTAATGACATGCATATGTCTCACTAAGACTTAAGTACTGTTGTCAGAGCTATTTCTGCAGACTCAAAATTATACATGTATGGTAGTCATTCATAGGTACTGTGTAGACCCATCTGCTTCTAATCTGATGCTATTCATACATAATTAACAGTTGAAGTCATACTTTATTTCTGAACTTTGCTCCTGATCCCTGGTGGCTCATATGTTTGTTTTATTTAACACACACCTGTACATGATTGCATCTGAGTCTATCGTGAAAAATACCTCCTCAGCATTTAATCATTTCATCTTCAAATAATTCATTCCAAAAGTAATAGTTCAACTTTCTCTATGCCACCACTGTCATTATTAGGCTTTACAACACATTGATGATATAATATTGGATGCAATCACAAAATACTGTGGATGCTGGAAATCTGAACTAAAAATAGAAATTTCTGGAAATACTCACTGGTCAAACAGCATCTCTGAAGAGAAAACCAAAATTAACATTTCAGGTCAATGACCTTTCATCAGAGCTGGGAAAAGTTAGTAATGTAACACGTTTTAAGCAGGTACAGATGCAGGGAAAAGGGGAAGGGGAGGAAAAGAACAAAATGGAAGGCGTGTGATAGAAGGTAGATAAGATTAAATGACAAAAGTGATAGTGCAAGGCAATGGTAATGGGGCAAATAAATTAACAAAAGATGGGCCGAGAGGAGGAGTAAATGGGAATAACAGAATCTTCTTCAACAGCTACCATCCAAAACAGTGGTGGCAGAGGTTTTTACGTAAAATTGTTGAACTCTGTGTTGAGTTCAGAAGGCTGAATCAAAAAATGAGGTGATGTTCCCTGAGTGCACATGGGATGGACTTGCACTGCTGCTCTCACCCCTTTCCCTCCCTCCCAGAGCCATGATAAGGCACCCCTTATCCTTACCTTCTATCCCACTGGCCCCCATATTCAATAGATCACCGTGCACCATTCCTGCCACATCCAGCACGATTCCAACACCAAACACATTTTCCCCATTCTTTTCATCATTCCAAAAGGGACCATTCCCTCTGTGATGCCCGGTCCACTCCTCAAACACACCCAACACCCCTCTCCTTACCATGGCACCTTTCCGTGCAAAGCACAGATGCAGCACCAGCCTTTTTGCCTCCTCTCTGTTCACCACCCAAAGCCCCAGACACTTTTTCCAGGTAAAACAGTCGTTTATTTCTACTTCTTTCAGTTTAGTATACTGCATTCGCCCCTCACAATGAAATCTGCTCTACAATGGAGAGACAAAATGCAGATTGGTTAACCGCTTGGTGGACCATCTCCATTCAGTCTGCAAGTACGACCCGAAGCTTCTGTTTACCTGTAGTTTTAATACTCCACCTTGCTTTCTCATTGACCTCTCCAGCCTTTGCCTCCTGCAACGTTCTACTAGGCACATCTTTAGTTTCTTTACTCGTACCATTAACACTCTGTTTCCTCTTGCACCACCAGTTATTTTGTAGTTTAACCCCTCCTGCACTACACCCAATCACAGACCTCCCCTTTTGTTCTTTTTCTACCTTCCCCATTTCACTTGCTCAAAACAGTTGCATCTTCTCCCAGTTATGATGTAAGGCCATTGAGCTGAAGTGTTAACTCTGTTTATTTCCACAAATGCTGTCTGACCTGATGAATATTTCCAGCTTTTTCTGTCTTTCTTGAAAGTTCTGCTTGTTGTTTAACTCGTTGAGTATTTGAACCTCTTATCTTTTCTTCCAATGTATTGTTTTCCCAGATTGAGTTTCATGTGCCATAGTTCCATCTACTTATTTTGTCCTGGTCCTTCTTTAGTTCTTTAGCTGGCTCATCAGATTTGACGGCTTCCTAGTACAGTCCAGGTTGTTCATGTTTATTAGGAGCAGCAGGGGACCCAGCATTGACATCAATTTTGAATCCTCATGGGAATCAAGTCAACTCAAAATGAACAGTGCAACTTCCCCAGTGGCTCACCATCTCAGACACTGATGGAGAAGATCTTGAATGTAATCTCAATGATTTCCTCAATGGAAAGAGCCACAGTGTCCCTAGGTTAGGGAAAAGTCAACAAGACTCCTTGTTGATGTTGCTCTACAGTGACATGCTGTAATTGCATTTGTCATGAGTAAGGATAGGATTGGGTTTGCATGTGGCATCCTATACAGTCAGACATCCTTCTGACAATCATTATTGCGGCTCACAGGTGAGAAATGACCAACTACAAGTGCAGGAGGACAGCAACCACCCAAGAAACTGCACTGCAGTGGAGAAATGCACATTATCAGGAAAGGAAGAAATGCAAGAGAAAAAAGTGGGAGCATCTTTTAATGTATGGCATATTATGAGAAAAGGCAGGTTTGTGCAATGTTATCAGGACCATCTGGAGGACCTATCAACTCTTGATCCGATTGAGTCACATGGTGTCAGGCCAAACATGGGCAAGGAAACCTCCTGATGATTACCGCATACCACCACCCCCTCATCTGATGAATCAATACTCCTCCATGTTGAATATCACTTGGAGGAAGCGCTGAGGATAACAAGGGTGCAGAATGTATTCTGGGTGTGGGACTTCAATGTCTATTACCAAGAATGGCTTGGTAGTACAGATCTGGTCAAGTCCTAAAGGACATAGCTGCTAGACTGGTTCTGCAGCAGGTGGTGAGGGAAAGAACAAGAGGGAAAAACCTACTAGATCTCATCCTCACCAATCTAACTGTCACAGATGCATCTGTCCACGACAGTATTGGTAGTAGTAATCACCACACAGTCCTTGTGGAGACAAAGTCCCCTCTTCACATTGAGGATACCCTCCATCATGTTGTATGGCACTACCACCACGCTAAATGGGATAGATTTCAAACAGGTCTAACAATTCAAGACTGGGCATTCATGAGGCGCTGTGGGCCATCAGCAGCAGAATTGTATTCAACCACAATCGGTAACCTCATGGCCCGACATATTCCCTATTCAACTATCAACATCAAGCCAGGGGATCAACCCTGGTTCATTGAAGAGTGCAGAGGGCATGCCAGGAGCAGCACCTGACCTACCTAAAAATGAGATGTCAACCTGATGAAGCTATAACACAGGGCTACTTGCATGCCAAACAGCATAAACAGCAAGTGATAGACAGAGCTAAGTGATTCCACAATCAATAGATCAGATCCAAGCTCTGCAGTCCAGCCACATCCAGTCATGAATGGTGGCGGACAATTAAACAACTAACAGGAAGAGGAGGCTCCACAAATATTCCCACCCTCAATGATGGGGAGCCCAGCATATCAGTGTCAAATTTAAGGCTGAAGAACATGCAACAATCTTCAACCAGAACTGCCAAGTGGATGATCGATCTCAGCCTCCTCCTGAGGTCCCCAGCATCACAGGTGTCAGTCTCCAGCTAATTCAATTCACTCCACGTGATATCAAGAAACAGCTGAAGACACTGGGTACTGAAAAGCCTATGAGCCCTGACAACATTCCAGCAATTCCACTACTGAAGACTTGTGCTCCAGAACTAGCTGTATGCTTTTAGCAACGCTGTTCCAGTACAGCTACAACACTGGCATCTATCCAGCAATGTGGAAAACTGCCCAGGCATGTCCTGTCCACTAAAAGCAGGACAAATCTAACCCAGCCAATTACTGCCCCATCAGTCTACTCTCGATCATCAGCAAAGTGATGGAAGGGGTTGTTGACAGTGCTGTTAAGCAGCACTTACACAGCAATACCCAGCTCACTGACAATCAGTTTGGGTTCTACCGGAGCCACTCAGCTCCTGACCTCATTACAACCGTAGTCCAAACATGGACAAAATAGCTGAACTCAAGAGGTGAGGTGAGAGTGACTGCACTTGACATTAAGGCAGCATTTGAACGAGTGTGGCATCAGGGAGCCCTAGCAAAATTGAAGTAAATGGGAATCGGGGGAAAGCTCTCAACTGGTTGTAGTCATACCTAGTACAAAGGAAGATGGTTGTGGCTGTTGGAGGTGAATCATCTCAGTCCCAGGGCATAGCTGCAGGAGCTCCTCAGGGTAGTGTCCTAGGCCCAACCATCTTCATCAATGTCCTTCCCTCCATCATAAGGACAGAAGTAGGGATATTCACTGATGATTGTGCAACGTTCAGCACCATTTGCGACTCCTCAGACACTGAAGCAATCTGTGCCCATACGCAGCAAAACCTTGACAACATTCAGGCTTGGGATGAAAAGTGACAAGTAACATTCACACCACACAAGTGCTAGGCAATGACCATCTCCAACAAGAGAGAATTTTGCATTGATATTCAATGGCATTACCATTGCTGAATCCCCCACTATCAACATCCTGGGGATTATGATTGAAACTGAACTGGACCAGCCATATAAATACAGTGGCTACAAGAGCAGGTCAAGGCTGGGAATTCTGTGGAGAATAACTCACCTCCTACCTCCCAAAGCCTGTCCACCATCTACAAGGCAGAAGTCAGGAGTGTGATGGAATATTCTCCACTTGCCTGCGGCTCCAGCAACACTTCAGAAGTTCGGCTCCAATGAGGATAAAGCAGCCCACTTGATTGGCACCCCATTCACCATCGAAAACATTTACTCCTTCTACCACCACCGCACGGTGGCAGCAGTGTGTACCATCTACCATAACCCCATCATATGGGAGTTTGTGGAGAGCATTGCAGTCCCAGCCAGGAATAACTGGGGTAAAGGCCTGCAGCTCGAGTGACTTCGGCTCAGGATTGTTAAGCTGGAGCCCAAGCAGACATTCCGGTGAATCAGGGAGGGGAGAGTTACCTGGACACTTTGTTCCAGGAGGTAGTCACATCTGTTTGGTTAATTAAAACTTTAGAGTTGGTCAATGGTTTAGTTTGAGGAGTTAAGATCCAAATTAAAGTACAGAACCTCAAAGGTAATAATCCCTGGATTGTTAGCTGAGTTAACATACCAATTAGCATAGGGTCAAGTATTTTAATGAATTAAACACATGGCTCAGAGTGATTGGGAAGAAGGGCTTCAATTCATGGGGCATTGGTGCCAGTACTAGGGAAGGAGAGAACTATTTCATTGGGAGGGGATCCACTTAAACCGGGGATTAGTGTCCTGGTGAATTATGTAACTCGGGCTGTGGATAGGGCTTTAAATTTACAGAGGTGGGTGGAAGGTACAGTGTGGGGAGATTTAGAAATCTAAAGAGAAAAGTTGAGACAATAGAACGGTGTAGCAATGTGGGTAAAGACAAGCAGAGTGGGATGGGAAGGGACAGAAAGTTTGACGGTAACTTGTGTCTTCTACTATGAAGACACAAAGTGCTTGTTAAACCTCTCTGCCATGTCCTCATTCCCCAAGATAATTTATCCTGTCTCTGTCTCTATGTGACCAACATTTACTTTTAACTACTCTTCTTTTTTATATATTTGTAAAAGCTCTTACAATTCTTTTAGGTTCCTGGTTAGTTTACTCTCATATTCTATTTTTTACCTTATATTAACTTTTTGGTCACCCTTTGTTGATTTCTAAAAGTCTCTCAATCCTTAAGTTTACTATTAAAATTTCAGCTCAATTGACGACTGCACAGATACTGAAACAAACCATGTCCAAATGCAGCAAGACCTGGACAACATTCAGCCTTGGGCAAGTAACATTCATGCCACATACGTCGCAGGCAATGACCCACACCAACAAAAGAGAAGCTAACCATCTCCCCATGACATTAAATGGCATTACCATTGCTGAATCCCCGATCAATATCTTGGGGGGGGTGGGGGTGTTACCATTGACCAGAAATTGAAATGGATCAGCCATATACACACTGTGGCTACAAGATCTGGTTAGAGACTGGGAATTCTATGGAGAGTTAATCACCTCCTGACTCCCCAATGCCTGTCCACCATCTACAAGACACGAGTCAGGAGTGTGATGGAATACTCTCCACTTGCTTGGATGAGTGCAGTTCCAACAACACTGAAGAAGCTCAACGCCATCCAGGATAAAGCAGTCTGTTTGATTGGCACCCCATCCACCAGCAATGCAGAGTGGCAGCAGTGTTTACCATCTACAAGATACACTGCAGCTACTCACCAATGCTCCTTCATCAACAACTTCGAAACCGTAACTTCTACCACCTAGAAGGACAAGGGCAGCAAATGCATGGGAACATCACCACCTTCAAGTTCCCCTCCAAGCCACATACTATCCTGACTTGGAACTATACCACCATTCCTTCACTGTCACTGGGTCAAAACCTTGGAACTCTCTCCTTAACAGCACTGTAGACATACCTATACCACATGGACTGCAGTGGTTCAAGGAGGCAGCTCACTACCACCTTTTCGAGGGCAATTAGAGATGGACAATAAAAATACTGGCCAAGCCAGCAATGCCCACATCTCGTGAAAGAATAAAAAAAATGGAAAGGAATGTAAAAGCAGGTGTGAATTTGTCAAAAATAGTCCATCAAATTTAAAACAAGAAATTCCATAGGAAAGATCAGTATTTCCTTAAAATAGATTATGCTGCCAATCATATTTTAATGGTTGAAAAGAGCTGGTTGCCTCATTAGCTCTCTTTGCAATATTTAAAAAATAGAGAGGCCAGTGAGTTAATGATGAATTTTTGTGGTTGGTATGGATGCCCAAGGCTGTTGCTTCCCCAAGTTCACAACAATGGGCAATGACCTACATTATTGTGAAATAGAACCAATACTACCACTTTTGATGTAGTATTAAAGTGGCATTAAGTGCTGTCATCATGTAGCCTGCTCTAAACCACTCATTATCACCCTGCGGACATATACACAAAGCATCTGTGTGTTAATACCCTATGCATACATTGTTGATGTGCCATTTAGAACAGAACTTTGTTACTCTTATGACTGACCCACTGTATGTAAAACATTCTTTAATAATGAAAGCTTTTTTGCATTTTATGGTTTAAAAAATTGGCGCATTGAGCAATTTATTACAGGACCAAGTTTAGAAATTTGGATCACTTAGAAGTGTTACTAACAGGAGAGGTGGTGGGCTAACTTTTCCCTTTTTTTTGCCACCCCTCAGCTGTCTGCAGCAAGATGTGTATTTTAGAGGGGGTGTTTTAAATCTTTTGAGTGTTGCCGCTTTTAGTAATAGAAATGGAGCAGGTTTTCAGCTAAGTTTAAAGCAGAAGAAAAAATTTATTCACACAACACTCCAAAATGTAAGCACAATGAAAAATATCCAAACCCTTGCACACAGACATACCCTAACACAAGTAAAAATGTATTGTAGGGATGAAGGTCAACAGAAACAAGAAGCAAATCACATGTTTAAATTTAGTTCTTCAAGATCCCCACTTTGCAGGCCTGGATGTGTTCTTTCTCGTGGTTCTTTGGATGAATGGAATTTGGAAGCCTCTGGCTTTCCAGATGAGGTCATGGTTAAGTTTCTGTGGAGACAAATATTTGCAGATGAAGACAAATTAGCCTCTCTTTCTCACTGCCTGGGTTGACTGGTTGTTCCTGCAAGGTTCTGCTCTTCACGCTGGAGGAATGGTCCCTCTTGTCCTTTTGGTTTTAGGACTGACTGGTCTCTGGCTGTTTCTTGAATTAATAAGATTTGTTATCTGAAGTCAGTTTTGATTATGTGACTGCATGACCAATACTTCTATAGTCCACACAAAGGAATTGAAGTTATAAGCCATTGTTACACAATGTGAGATGAATGCTGGATGTTCACACCTGCTTGTGATAAACTGGTTTCTCTACACCCCTCTTTGTTAAACATTGAGTTCAGAGACATGGAGTCTGGGGGCGCCTATTGATTTTGAGTTTCTTTAAATACCTAATCAGTAGGAGGTGTAAATGCACAGGTGGTTTCACATTTTGAGTGTCTTTTCAAATGAAGGCATTCCACCCACAGGACGGAATTGTTCGGTCCCATTGGAGGCGGGCGTCATGGTGGGCGTGAGCGGATAATATGGTGAGAAGGCCAAATATCGGTTTTACGCCATTGTGAAACCAGTTTGCGATTGTCCACTTCACCCGTCAAAGGTGGGCCATGCTTCCTGCCGCTGAAAGTCGGGAACGTAATTTCAATACTTTAACATCTCATTTTGAGCCCTGCTTGTTGGAATCATCCACCCACACTGGATCATCTGGGCACACACCAACATATTTCACAACTGTACATAAGCAACATGCACCTGGTAAGCTGCACTTTGCTCAGGACTTCGAGGTTTGTTTGCCTATCTTGCTTCGAGCAGCACTTGCGATCATCAATACCAAGCTTCACGGGAAGCACTGCATCATTTTTAGGGGGGCTCATGGGCATGTCTCTACCTACCAAACCACCCATAACGCAGGGGTAGCTTTTCAACGGCTGCGTGGCAAGGGCTTGTTTGGGGGGGGTGGGGTGGGGGGAGAAGTGGCCTCAGGCAGGGGTAGAGGCTGCAGGGTGAGGGCTGTACTAGGGAAGGGGGTATCCCCTGTGGGGTGTGTGTGGGGCACATGTTGATCTGTGCAAGTGGCCTCAAGATGGTGAGGGCTGAGGAGGCAGTTTCCAGAGGAAATGAGGTCAGGTGGAGATGGGAGGGTGTGTAAGAGAGTGAGTGGTGATGTCCCTTGAGCTGGCAGTGAGTGAGGTGCCGGTGAATGTGTGATGGGCTTGTGTGTGTGAGTTTAGAGTGATGAGATAGCGGCACGGATGAGATTATTCATCCTTTTTCTGCACTGAATGGCCGACCTCTTCTGTGCAGCTTGGCACTGACCACCTCTGCCGCCGCCTCCCAAGCCATAGTGGTGAGATGGCTGGACTTCCTGCGGCCAGAGCGGGGTTGGAGGACATCATGGTGGGCCTCCAAATGGCATTCCAGTGACGGGTCACTGAACTCTTCTTGGCTTCCACTGGAGCAGTCCTGGCCTGCAAGGATTGAGGACTGTGTGCGCAGCTGCAGCTTAGCTGTGACACCCAGATTGAGGAAACAGTGAGGTAACAGCGTGGCGGGCAATTGGGAGGCTGCCTGCCAGCGAGGCAGCGTGTTTCTTGGGGCTGCATAATTAATGAGGCAGGAAGCTGACAATACCAATGCCATTGTGGCTAGCGGGTAAAACATTTTTCAAGCCCGCTACTGTACTTGGTGCAGATCTGGGACGATTCCGCCCACAGTCATTTGCATTTTCAGAACTTTCCAGAGACCTGATTTAATTCTTTGCCTGTGCAGAAATCACAAAAGGTCACCTGACACTCAGCATCTGTCTTTGTAGCACATTGTTCACTTTTTAAAGTGACTTTCAAAAGTCCACATTGAATAAAGTTTGTATCTTGAAATTTGGGAATATGATATCCTTACTGGGCATGACAGAAGTGAGTGGTACTGTGTACAAATAATAAGTGGTTTGAGTTTAAAGATAGTGATCAGAAAGCATGATAGATATTTGGATACGTTTATCCATTTTTGTGTTGGATTGACACCATTTGTCCTAATTTCTATTGCATTATTTGTGCTTTCTTTCTGTGCATTTTGAACCGGTAGTTTTTTTTTGGTGCTACATGACAATATTTTGAAAACTTTTTTAATGTAAACTCATGGTGATTCCCTTTCTCTGTGTTTTCTGTGGTTTCTGGACGCTTTCCTCTACAAACTTTGCTCGTTTCATTCATTTTGAAATAATAGAGCTGCAAAATATGCAAAATGTTTTCCTATATATAAACACCCACCCGAACACAGACGTGATGTATCGGTCTTGAAATAATTACCTGAATTAAAATGGAATTGAAGGGTATGACGGTAGGTACAGCCAAAGTTAATCAAGTGCTCCATAGAATACTCGCTTATTGCAACCAAGGAAATGTCATCTACCGTAGGCATTGTGCTATGGTTAAATAATTCAGCTGTTGAAAACCTAATAGGTAGACTTTTAACTGGCAAGTGAAGATGGGTTCATATGCAGACGGTGTTAAAGTGCCTAAAAAGTGCCACCGGGCTGGAAAACTGTCATGATCCCATCCAAGTTTAGCCCAGTTGGGTTTGCAGGCAAGCGGAAAACCCCAGTGGAGCTGTTGATTTTTAAGTCTCCAATTAACTCAGGATTTAACCTAGCATTCTGGGCTTAAAAGCCAGAACACAGGTTTAGAGAGCTGTGTGGAGCTTCTAAGGGTCAAGCAGGTGGGCAAACCAGAGGAGCACTTTTTAAGTGAAACTGACAGTCTTGGAAACCATCAAAGAGGGAAATTAAATAGCTGTAGCGCTGCCGAGGGTATGAGTGCTTTCACAGCTTGATAATTTACCTGCCTTGGATTTCACTCACTTTCAGCTGCTGTCAGCCTCCTCTGTGACATAGGAGCAGCTTATGCAGTTTTACCTTGGACCTCTGATGTGGAACACCAACACCAACAGTAGCAGGAGCAACACCATCAACAGTTAACTTCTCCTCAATCGTGTATCCTTCACAGAGCAAAGGGGATGGACACAGAGATCTAGCTCCAAGGAGATGAAATCCTCAACAGACAATCAATGGGCAGAAGATTAGCTCTCTTGATCTTGTATTCATTAGTTCAGGGGATGTGGGCATCACTGGAGTGTAAATCGATGCATCTTTTACAGTCCTTTTTTTGTTGGTAAGGTATCTTGTCACTCCCTCTCCCTCTTGATCTGGTTTCTGTCACTCACTGGCCCAGATTTTTCCCATGACGGTCTGTCAAGCTCATTGGAACTTTCAACAGACCTGTCAAAATCACCTGTCCAAAGTGTCGAGAGGATCTGACAAGACTGTCAAGAGAAATTGTCAAAAGTACCTGTCAAAGAGAGCTCTCGAGGCATTTAAAGGTCCAGTCCTTTAAATCTTTGGAAAAAGAAAATATTTGGAGTGTTAAAAAATGATTGTTTGCTATTTCATTCTGTCTGTTGACATAAGCCTGAAGGTTCCCATGACTGGATTACTGCTGCATGACTGACTTTGTATTATCACAGTAGGGTGCCTGCCATTCCAGTTTGATGACAGTTACAAGTAGTTATAGACACTTTGAAGTGGGACTATGAATTCCAATGCTTGTTGCTAGAAGAGACTGTGCACAGGAATTAAATGTTTGTTGTTATGAGCCTTTATGTGGTTGAAGGAATGCAAATGTCGTAAATGAGTTTTTATGAATGAGAGTATCTTTCTGGGTATAGTGAAGCCTGCAATAAACACTTAGAACTTTATTTTATAGGGCTTTATCCCATCTCTGTGTGAGTCTCTATGTCTGCCCATGGTGGATACTGGGTGAGTTGACATGGTGGGTGTAAGGACAAAGAGTTGCAGGTGGGGGGTATGGGTTGGCATGAGTTGGCATTAAGTTGGCATAGGGGATTTAAAAGGTCATATGGGGATGAGTAGAGGGGAATAGCTTGGCATGGAGTGTATGAGGGCCTGGGGGGGTGGGTAGAGGGGCATAGATTGTCATGGCGGGTGTGAGGGGCCGTGGGAGTGGAGGGGCAGAGAACAAAAGAAATAGGAACACGAGTAGACCATTCAGTCCCTCGAGCCTGCTCCACAATTCATTAAGTTCATGGCTGATCATCTTGTGTTTCGATTTCCATGTCCACAATCCTGCCATATCTAACCCTGATAACCTTTGATTCCCTTGCCTAACAAGAATCTATCTACCTCTGCCTTAAAAATAATCGATTACCCCGTCTCTACCACCTTCTGAGGCAGAGAATTTCAAAGTCACACAACCCTCTGAGGAAAAAAATTTCTCCTCATCTCTGTCCTAAAGGGCTAACCCCTAATTTTAAAACAGTGCCCCCAAGTTCTGGACTCACCCACAAAAGGAAACATCCTTTCGACATCCACCTTGTCAAGGCCATTCAGGATCTTGAATACTTAAATCAAATCACCCCTCACCCTTCTAAACTCCAGTGGAAACAAGCCCAGTCTGTCTAACCTTTCGTTATAAGGCAACCCACTCATTCCGGTATCAATCTAGTAAACCTCCTTTGAACTGTCTCCAATGCATTTACATCCGTTCTTAAATAAGGAGACCAAAACTGCACACGGTGTTCGAGCTGCAGTCTCACCAATGTCCTGTATAACTGAAGCATGACATCCTTACTTATATGTTCAATTCTTCTTGTAATAAAGGATAGTATTCCATTAGCAGCCTTAATTATTTCCTCGACCTGCATACTAACTTTTTGTGACTCATGTACTAGAACATATAGATCCCTCTGCACCTCACAATTATGCAGCTGTTCTCCATTTAAGTAATACTCTGCTTTTTTTTTTCCCTGCCAAAGTGAACAACTTCACATTTTCCCACATTAAACTCCATTTGCCAGATCTTTGCCCACTCATTCAACCTATAATATCCATCTGCAACCACCTCATGTCTTCTTCACAACATACTTTCCTACCTATCTTTGTGTCATCTACAAATTTAGCTACCATATCTTCATTCCCCTCATCTAAGTCATTGATGTAAATTGTAAAAAGTTGAGGCCCCAGCACAGACCCCTGTGGGACTCCACTCGTCATATCCTGCCAATCCAAAAAAGACCCACTTATAATACTCTCTGCTTTCTGCCAGCCAGCCAATCTTCTAATCATGCTAACATGTTACCCGCTATACCATTCGCTTTTATTTTCCATAATAAACTTTGATGCAGCACCTTTATCAAGTCCCTTCTGGAAATCCAAGTACAGTACACCTACATGCTCCCCTTAATCCACTGTGCATGTTACTCCTTCACAAAACTCCAATAAATTGATTAAACATGATTTTCCTTTCATAAAACCATGCTGACTCTTCATGGTTATCTTGAGCTCTTCTAAGTGCCCAGCTATAACGTCCTTCATTATCAATTCTAACAACTTCCCCACAACAGACGACAAGCTAACTGGCCTATAGTTTCCTGTTTTCTGCCTCCCTCCCTTCTTGAATACAGGTGTTATATTTGCTACTTTCCAGTCTAATGAAACCTTTCCAGAATCTAGCGAATTTTGGAAAATTAACACCAACGCGTCAACTACCTCATTAGCCATTTCTTTAAAGACCCTAGGATGTAGTCCATAGGGACCCAGAGACTTGCCAGCTGCAGCTCCATCAATTTTCTCAGTACCGTTTCCCTAATGATTTCAATTTTACCAAGTCCCTTTCTCCCGTTCACCTCCTGATTTGCAGCTATTTCTGGAATGTTTTCTATATCCTCTACAGTGAAGACAGAAGCAAAATATTTGTTCATTTCTTCTGCCATTTCCTTATTATCTACTATCAACTCCCCATTGTCACTTTCTAGAGGACAAACACTCACTTTACCTACTCTTTTCCTTTTTAAATAGCTGTAGAAATTCTTGCTATCCGTTTTTACATTTCTAGCTAACTTCCTCTCATACTCTAATTTCTTTCTCCTGATTAACCTTTTAGCAATTCTCTGCCGACTTTATATTTTGTCCAATCATCTGTCCTGCCACTCACCTTTGTGGAGTTGTCTGTTTTTTCCTTAAGTTTGATGCTTTCCTTAACATCTTCAGTTAACCATGGGTGGTGGGTCCTCTCCTTTATAATAGGAATGTACTTACTTTGAATGCTCTGAAATATCTCCTTAAATGTCTGCCACTGCTTCTCTATTGATCTATCCTCTAGCCTAATTTCCCAGTTCACCTCAGCTAGCTCAGGTTTCATCCGCGCATAGTTGCCCTTATTTAAGTTTAAGCTACTAGTCTTAGACCCACTCTTCTCCCTTTCAAACTGAATGTAAAATTCAATCATATTGTGGTCGCTGCTACCTAGGGGTGCCTTTACTCTGAGGTTATTAATTAATCCTGTCATGTTACACAATAGCAAGTCTAATACAACCTGCTCTCTGGTTGGTTCCAGAACATGCTACTCTGAGAAATTATCTTGAAAGCATTCTCAACTCTTCATCCAGCTACTACTGCCAATCTGATTTTTCAAGTTTATGTGTAGATTAAATTCATCATGATTATTGCTGTCCCTTTATCACAAGCACATAATATTTTCTCTTGAATACTTTGTCCTACACTGTGGCGACTGTTAGGGAGCCTGTAGACCACTCCCACTAATGACTTTTTTCCCCTATTATTCGTCATCTCCACCCAAACCGATTCTACATCCTGATCTCCTGAACCAAGGTCATCTCTAAATATTGCATCAATGCCCTCTTTGATTAACAGTGCTACCCCTCCACCTTTTCCTAGCTTCCTATTCTTCTTGAATGTCATGTACCCCTCAATATTAAGGTCCCCATCTTGGTCGCCCTGCAGCCACGTGTCTGTAATTGCTATCAGATTGTATTTATTTACTTCAGTGTGGGCCATCAATTCATTCACATTGTTATGAATTCTACATGAATTCAGAGAGCCTTCAGTTTGTCTTTTTGTTACCTGTGTAACATCTAGTCTTGACTGTTGATGTATTCTTAGGTCTTTTCTCTTTGTCCCTTCCTGCCATTCTCTGACCCTCATTTCTCATATTACTACTTTGCTCTCCTGTCTTGACTTGACACCTTGAATTGCTACTTATTCCCAAGCTTGATCCCTCGCCTCTCTTGCTGAGTTTAAAGCCCTCTCTATTTCCCTAGTTATGTGATTTGCAAGGACACTCGTCTCAGCAAGGTTCAGGTGTAAACCGTCCCAACGGTACAGCCCCCACTTTCCCCAGTACTGATGCCAGTGCCCCACAAACTGGTACCCACTTCTCCCACACCAGTCTTTGAGCCACGTGGTTTAGGTTATAATCCAGAGATTATTACCTTTGAGGATCTGCTTCTTAAATTTGGTCCCTAGCTCCTCATACCAACTTTGCAAAATCTCTTTCCTAGTTATATGTCAGTGGGACCTGAATGGACCACAGCAACTGGATCCTCCTCCACCCAGTGCAAATTCCTCTCCAGCCCTGAGCAAATGTCCCGAATAGGTTGCCATTGGGGCTATAATAGCCATGGGGGATGGGCAGAGGGGTGTAGGTTGGCATGGAGAGTATGACAGGCCTTGAGGGTGTGTAGGTGCCCATGAAATTGGTATGGAGGCTATGGGGCCTTGGGGGCTGAGTAGAGGGGCACAAGCTGGCATTGAGTGTATGAGGGGGTTGGGTACAGGGCATGAGGTGACATTGAGGGTATGATGGGTCATGGGGAAGATGAGGTGACATGGGTTGGCATAGATAGGGCATGGGGAGTGTGTGTGGAGTGAGGGGTTGAGGGCTGGATGGATATTTCATGTTTTATTCTTCTTTAAAAAATTTTGGACACAGTGCCAGAGCCTCAAGACAGTCCTTCCGCCCAGCCGGGCTCTGCATCTGGCAGCCTCCTCAGTCCTTCCAGGGTTCCCCCCAGCCTAACTTCTAATCTAGTATTTCCCACCAGACTGAAAATCTGACGTTGGGCAGCTATTTTTAGAAGTCAGGATCGTGGAGCCAGGAATTCTCCCGACTCTACGCACCTGACTCTCGGATAAAATTCTGGGACACTTGCTTTAGTTGAGAGAATAGGCAAGCAACTTGCACCTGGGCATCTACCAAAGCTCCACTTTTTAACTGGGTGTTTGGAGGTGTGCGAAAGCAGCAAATGGTGTTTTCTTCTCTCTAAGTTCTCCACTATTCCAGGAAGAGAATGCCTGGATGTAAACTGATGCCCTATCAATATGTGGAACCATGGCTTGAAGCTTCAATGTGCTGTACAACTACGCTAACATATAAATGTAGCATTTTATTATCTTTTTTCTCCATCTTTTGACAATCACAGAATGTTACAGTGCAGAAGGAGACTCTTCTGCACATCGAATCTGCACCAGCTCTCCTAATGAGCATTATGACTTAGTGCCATTCTCCTGCCTTGTCCCCATACCCTTCCATATTGTTTCCAATCAAATAATCATCCAATGCCCTCATGAGTGCCTCGATTGAACCTGCCTCCACTACACTTCCAGGCAGTGCATTTCAGGCTCGAACCACTCACTCTGTGAATAAGTTTTTTTCTCATATCACATTTGCTTCTTTTGCAAATCACCGTAATCTGTGCCCTCTCGTTCTCAACTCTTTTTCTGAGTAGGAACAGTTTCCCCTATCTACTCTATCCAGCCCCCTCATGATCTTGAACACCTCTATCATACCTCTTCTTAGCTTTCTCCTCTCCAAGGAGAACAGTCCCAACCTCGCCAATCTATCTTCATAACTGAAGTTTCTTATCCCTGGAACCATTCTTGTAAACCTCTTCTGTACTCTCTGCAATGCGTTCACATCCTTCCTATAGTGTGGCACCCAGAACTGTACACAACACTCCAGCTGAGGTCTAACTAGTGTCTAATATAAGCTCAGCATAATCTCCCTGCTCTTGTACTCTACTCCCCTGTTAATAAAGCCCATGATACTGCATGCTTTATTAACTAATCTCTCAACCTGTCCTGACACCTTTAATAATCTATGCACATATACACCCAGGCCCCTCTGTTCCTGCACCCCCTTAAGAATTGTACCCCTTATTTTAAATTGTCCCTCCATGTTCTTCCTACCAAAATGCATCGCCTCACACTTCCCCATATCGAACTTCATCTGCCACCTACTTGCCCACTCCTCCAGTTTATCTAGCCCCTTTTGAAGTTCTATACTGTTCTCCTTACAGTTTACAATGTTTCTAAGTTTTGTACCATCTGCAAACTTTGGAATTGTCCCCTGCATACCAATATCTGGATCCTTAATATATATCAGGAAAAGCAAGGGTCCCAATACCGACCCCTGGGGAATTCCACTACAAACCTTCCTCCAGCCCAAAAAATATCCATTGACCATTACCCTGTTTCCTATCGCTCAGCCAATTTTGTATCCACTTTGCTACTGTCCCTTTTATCCCATGAGCTATAACTTTTCTCACAAGTCTGTTGTGTGGCACTGTATTGAATACCTTTGAAAGTTCATGTACATCACATCAACAACATTACACTCACCTCCTCATCTACCCTCTCTGTTGCCTCTTCAAAAAACTCCAGCAAGTTAGTTAAACACAATTTCCCCTTTAGAAATCCATGCTGCCTCCTCCTCATCAACCCACATTTTTCCCTGTGACTATTAATTCTATCTCGAATAATTGTCTCAAGAAGCTTCCCCACCACTAAAGCTAAACAGACTGACCTGTAATTGCTGGGCTTATCCGTACAATATTTTTTGGACAAGGGCGTAATGTTTGCAATTCTCCAGCCTTCTGGCACCTCCCCTGAGTCTAGAAAATATTGAAAGATTACAGCCAATGCCCTTGCAATTTCCTCTCTTACTTTCTTCAATATCCTTGGATGCATCTCGTCCGGTTCCAGTGCCTTGTCAACTTTAAGTATCGACAGTGTATCCAATACTCCTTCCTTACCAATTTTAAACCCTTCTAGTGACAGAGTTTCCTCCTCTGTCACCACGGCCTCGGTAGCATCTGCTTCCTTGGTAAAGACAGATGCAAAGTATTCATTTAACACCCCAGCCATGCCCCCTGCCTCCATGTGGAAGTCCCCTTTTTGGTCCCTATTCGTCCCTACTCCTACTTTTACCAACCTCTTACTATTTATGTGCTGATAGAAGACTTTGAGATTCCCTTTTATGTTGGCTGTCAGTCGTTTCTCATAAACTGTCTTTGCTTCTCTTATTTGCTTTTGCACCTCCCCTCTGAACCTTCTGTATCCCGCTTGGTTCTCAATTGTATTTCCTACCTGACACCTGTCAGAAGCACGCTTTTTCTTCTTTATCTTAATTTCTATCTCTTTCTTCGTCCAGGGAGCTCTGGATTTGTTTGCCGTACCTTTCCCTTTTGAGAAAATTTATCTTGATTGTGCTTTTTTGTTTGTTTTTTTATTATTAATTCACAGGATGTGGGCTTCGCTGGCTGGGCCAGCATTTATTGCCCATCCCTAGTTGCTCTTGAGAAGGTGGTGGTGAGCTGCCTTCTTGAACCACTGCAGTCCATGTGGTGTAGGTTCATCCACAGTGTTGTTAGGAAGGGGGTTCCAGGATTTTGACCCAGCGACAGTGAAGGAACGGCGATATATTTCCAAGTCAGGATGGTGAGTGATTTGGAGGGGAACTTACAGGAGGTGTTGTTCCCATCTATCTGCTGCCCTTGTCCTTCTAGATGGTAGTGGTCATGGGTTTGGAAAGTGCTGTCAAAGGAGTCTTGGTGAATTCTTACAGTGCATCTTGTAGATGGTACACACTGTTGTTACTGTGCATCGGTGGTGGATGGATTGAATGTTTGTGGATGTGGTGCCAATCAAGCGAGCTGCTTTGTTCTGGATGATGTCAAGCCTCTTGAGTATTGTGGGAGCTGCAGTCATCCAGGCAAGTGGGGTGTATTCCTTCACACTCCTGACTTGTGCCTTGTAGATGGTAGACAAGGTTTGGGGAGTCAGGAGACTAGTTAGTCATCGCACGATTCCTAGCCTATGACCTGCTCTTGTAGCCATAGTATTTATATGGCTGGTCCAGTTCAGTTTCTGGTCAATGGTAACCCCCAGGATGTTGATAGTGGGGGATTCAGTGATGGTAATGCCATTGAACATCAAGGGGCGATGATTGGATTCTCTCTTGTTGGAGATGGTCATTGTCTGACACTTGTGTGACACGAATGTTACTTGCCACTTGTCAGCCCAAACCTGGATATTGTCCAGGTCTTGCTGCATTTGGACATGGACTGCTTCAGTACCTGAGGAGTCATGAATGGTGCTGAACATTATGCAATCATCAGCGAACATCCCCACTTCTGACCTTATGATGGAAGGAAGGTCATTAATGAAGCAACTGAAGATGTTTGGGCTGAGGTCACTACCCTGATGAACTCCTGCAGTGATGTCCTGGAGCTGAGATGACTGACCTCCAACAACCACATCCATCTTCCTTTGTGTTAGGTATGACACCAGCCAACAGAGAGTTTTCCCCCTGATTCACATTGATTCCAGTTTTGCTGGGGCCCTTTGATACCACACTCAGTCAAATGCGGCCTTGATGTCAAGGGCAGTCACTCTCACCTCACCTCAGGAGTTCAACTCCTTTGTCCATGTTTGGACCAAGGCTGTAATGAGGTCAGGAGCTGAGTGGCTCTGGCGGAACCCAAACTGGGCAACACTGAGCAGGTTATTGCTAAGCAAGTGCCGCTTGATCGCACTGTTGATGCCCCCTTCCATTACTTTACTGATGATCAAGAGTAGACTGATGGGGCAGTAATTGGCTGGGTTGGATTTGCCCTGCTTCTTGTGTACAGGACATACCTGGGCAATTTTCCACATAGCCGGGTAAATGCCAGTGTTGTAGCTGTACTGGAACAGCTTGGCTAGGGGTGAGGCAAGTTTTGGAGCACAAGTCTTCAGTACTATTGCCGGAATATTGTCAGGGCCCATAGCCTTCAGCTGTTTCTTGATATCATGTGGAGTGAATCGAATTGGCTGAAGACTGGCATCTGTGATGCTGGGGATCTCCGGAGGAGGCTGAGATGGACCATCTACTCACGCTTCTGACTGAAGATTGTAGCAAAATTTTCAGCCTTATCTTTTGCACTGATGTGCTGGGCTCCTCCATCATTGAGGATGCAGATATTTGTGGAGCCTCCTCCAGTGAGTTGTTTAATTGTCCACCACCATTCATGACTAGATGTGGCAGGACTGCAGAGCTTAGATCTGATCTGTTGGTTGTGGGATTGCTTAGTTCTGTCTACTACTTGCTGCTTATGTTGTTTGGCGTGCAAGTAGTCCTGTATTATAGCTTCACCAGGCTGACACCTCATTTTTAGTTATGCTTGGTGCTGCTCCTGGCATGCCCTCTTGCACTTTTCACTGAATCAGGGTTGATCCCCTGGCTTGATGGTAATGCTAGAGTGGGGGATATGCCGGGCCATGAGGTGACAGATTGAGTTCATGTACAATTCTGCTGCTGCTGATGGCCTCATGGATGCCCAATCTTGAGTTGCTAGATCTGTTCGAAATCTATCCCATTTAGCATGGTGGTAGTGCCACACAACATGATGAAGGATATCCTCAATGTGAAGGCAGGACTTTGTCTCCACAACAGCTGTGCAGTGGTCACTCCTACCGATGTTGTCATGGACAGATGCATCTGCGGCTGGTAGTTTGTTGGTTCCCTCACCACCTGCCGCAGACCCAGTCTAGCAGCTATGTCAGTTCAGACTCAGCCAGTTCGGTCAATAGTGGTGCTAACGAGCCACTCTTGGTGTTGGGCATTGAAGTCCCCAGAGTACATTCTGCGCCCTTGTTGCTCTCAGTGCTTCCTCCGAGTGACATTCAACATGATGGAGCACTGATTGATGAGCTGAGGGAGGGTGAGCCGTTTTTTCTTTGAGGTTGCTCATTGTTCAGCTACAGTTTTTCCTGCCAACATCTGGTTTCAGTCTATCTGGCCCAGCTCCGTTCTTGCCTTATTGAAGTCGGCTCTCCCCCAGTTATTTATTCTTACTCTGGATTGCACATTGTCTTTTTCTACTGTCACCCTAAATCTTATAATACAATGATCACTGTCTCCTAAATGTTCCTCCACTGTCAGTTGATCTACTTGGCCCACCTCATTTCCAAGAACCAGGTCCAACAGTGCATTTTTTCTTGTTGGACTGGACATAGACTGCTGTAGAAAATTCTCCTGAACACAATCTAAGAACTTTTTCCCCTCTCCACCCTTTACACTACCACTGTCCCAGTCTATATTCAGGTAAGTAAAGTTCCCCATTATAACTACTCTATAATGTCTGTTGTGATGTGGCCGATGATGTGCCAGGTGGACCAAGTCCATGAGGGAAACTTGGTCACGCTACCACAACAGTTTTGCAATTTGTATTTATTATGAGATGTGTGCATTGAATTCAGAAGTAATTAATCCACCAAGACCTTTAGAGATGTAAAAGAAAACCTATTAAATATATTTATTGACAAAATAAAAGACGTCAAACACATACATAAGACTCCAATTACTACTATAACAACTCCTAAAATTCCTAATTAACCTGACTCCCAGTTATACTCCCTTTAAGACAACGGTGCACAATAGATTTTAGATGTAAACCATTCTCAGCAAGTTAACACAATACTCTGGACAGTGGAATTTCAAATGGCTCTTCCCCAACTGCCATTTAGTTAGACAGCAGACTTATGCACAAATGCTGGAGGCTTCATTTAAGGCTATTTCACACACTCCTGTTCGATATTACATGGCCTTCTGCTACACAACCTTTCATTCTCCTTTATATATGTTTCTCTCCTTTTAATATATAAATTCTATTGTTCCACATGTCTTTGAAACTGTATTTTCCTCATAACATAAAGACTTTCATGGTGCCAATATTGCCAGTAACCTTTGGGAAAAATAAACACATTCCTTTGCCTTGCTTATCTGGCTAGTTGTAAACAGATTATGATGCGTTTGAAATCCAAATATCCCTTCTTTCATCTACAAATGCGAATTCCCTTCACACCTTACATGCTAAGCCAGCATCCATGTTTACTCATTAGCATGTCAAGCACCTAGCTTCTTTTGACAATTTAAAGTCTGCAACCTACTTAACTCCATATGTAATTAAATCACACACACAGACCCAACTATACTTAACCCCATAAACCTACTTCACAATAAACCAGAAAAATATTATGACAAAAATGTTAGTTCCATGACAGTCTACTTCTCTCTGTAATTTTCCTGCAGATTTGTTCCTCTACATCCTTCCCACTAGTTACCAGTCTATAGATAACACCGAGCAATGTAATTGCACCCTTTTTGTTCCTTAGCTCTAGCCAAAGTGATTCTGTCCTAGAATCCTCTGGGACATCCTCTTTCTCCAGCACAGCAATGCTCTTATTAACCACTACTGCCACGCTTCCTCCCTTTCTTCCTTTCCTATCTTTTCTGAACTCCTTGTGCCCAGAAACATTTAACACCCAGTCCTGCCCTTCCTTGAGCCAGGTCTCTGTTATCACCACAACATCATATTTACACATAGCAATCTGCATTTGTAACTCTCCAATCTTATTTACTATACCCTGTACATTCACATACATGCACAGTAACCCTGATTTAGACTTCATGACTTTCTCCTTTACTCCGACTCCACCTATTAACTTACTATTCTCTATACTAGTGCTAACTGCCTATTCCAGTATTTTGTGCACCCTGGTATTCCTCTCTAATATTCTGTCCTAGTTCTCACACCCCTGCCGAGCTAGTTTAAAGCCCCCCCAACAGCACTAGCAAAATACCCTGCAAGGAACTCAGTCCCGGCTATGTTCAGATGTAACCCATCTGGCTTGTACAGGTGCCATCTTCCCCAGAATCAGTCCCCAGTGCCCCAGGAACCTGAAGCTCTCCTTCCTGCACCATCTTTCCAGATACACATTCATCTGCCTTATCCTCCTATTTCTGTACTCACTTGCACATGGCACTGGGAGTAATCCAGAGATTATGCATTTGAGGTCCTGCTTGCTCATTTTCGACCTAGCTCCCCAAATTCTGATTTCAGGACCACATACCCCTTCCTACCTAAGTCATTGGTACCAATGTGGACCACGACCTCTTGCTGATCACCATCCCCCAGAAGAATGTCCTGCAGCCGCTAGAATTTACAACAAAAAGAAATCCAAGGTCGGTTAGCAGTCAACTCAGATTGCATTGTAAACCATTGATGTTGTCAAGTACACGGATTAATCATTACAGCATTTAATATTGTTGTTGTAAAGCAAGCAACCGAGCTGACACAACCTTGATGTGTAAAGCTGACACAACCCTGATACGTAAAGTCAGTAAAATTTGAAGCACATGCATAAATTAGCCAAGATTACATTTCTGTCCAATATCCTGGGAGCTTTGGGGAAATTGAAGGTTTGCTCCCATGTTCTTGGAGATTTCAAGGCTCTAGTTGCTGAATTGTACAATACGCGAACCCTCCCTTTAGTTTTTGGGATTTCCAAATGGCCAATGGAAATATTTTGTTTCATTCCAGATCCCCAACTTCAGCGTCAAGTGTTTCCATACAAATACAGTGCTGACAGTTCGTAGAGTACGGTTCTGTCCACTCCATATACCAAAAGGAAAAACTAGTAAAACTTGGAGATGTAGGGTACCTGCAAAACTTGTCCGAACTGGTCTTGTATACCTTTAAAGGGAGCTCCAGTATTACTGATTTTTACTGTGACATTTTGACATTTTGAACTTTTTTTCCTCTCACAACCTAACTTTAGGAAAGCACCATCCATTCTTATGGCGTCTGAGCCAATTTTGATTTGCAGAGTTTAAACAACAGAGACTGCCGCTATCCAAATTCATTTCACATAGTCTGCTACTGGTCGTGAGAGTTCTATCATCTCATCAGTCGGAGTGTTTTTGAGACTAAGGCCTGGGAAGAAAGAGGGAATGGGTGAATCTTCATGCTACAGGGGGCAGTTTATAGTTCCCAAAGCTCCACACCAATTCAGCTTTATCCTGTTGCGATGATGACATAGAGTTCAACAAATTGAGTAAATGACAAAACAAATATTTTTCTAACTTCATTTTGATCCAGAAGTACCGGATAGTCAAACCCTGCCTAGGCTGACACTTCATTAAATTGTGTCACTAGAGAGAAAGGGCTGATATCTCTTAAAATGATTACACAGAGAGTTGGAAGGAAGTAGTTTAGCAGTGACTTTTTGCATGTCTCACTAATGAACAATAAAACTGATGTTTCCTTCAAGTAAAGGTTTCTCTGACTTTCAGCAGTCTCAGGGACCATAACATCTGTAATGTGAAGACCGTAGTGAATGGCTTATATTTGGAGAACACCACAATAACATCAATTTGCTTTTACGATAGTTCCAACTGAAACTATTACTATCTTCACTGCTCATGGTGGGCAGTTTTCAGCGGCTGATCCAGTGCCAACGATCCCTCAAGGTGGCAAAGGTGGGACCTAATGCTGAAACAGTGGCTTAGCCCACGTTTAGTGCATGACATAATCTTGGCAAAGGAGATAAAGTGTCACTTGGAAATGTCACCCAGATGCTCATTAAGGAGCTGATTGTCCCTTTAAGGAGGGTGCACAGTGTTTTGATGCCTTGTGCTTGTCTTAATGTGCTCTCCTAACAAAGTCTAGCACTATGAAAACTTGAAGTGCATATCCAAGTTTTTTTTAAATTGAATAGTGCCTTGTAGATGGTGAAAAGGCAATGGGGAGTCAGAAGTTAAGTTACTCGCCGCAGAATTCTCAGTTTGCTCTTAGAGCCAGTGTTTATTTGGATGGTCCAGTAAAATTTCTGGTCAATAGTAATGCCCAGGATGTTGGTAGAGGATTTAGCAATAGTAATGCCATTGAATGACTTGGGAAGGTAGTTAGATTTTCTCTTGTTGGAAGTGAGCTTTGCCTGGCACTTTCACGGCACAAATGTTATTTGCCACTGATTAGCCAAAGCCTCATGAATGCTGCCCAGATCCTGTTGCATGCAGGCCCAGATTGCTTCATTAACTAAGGAGTTGTGAATGGAACAAAACACTGCACAATCATCAGCAAATGTTCCCACCCCTGACCCTTATGATGGATGGGAAGAAGTTCATTGATGAAGCAGCTGAAGATTGCTGGGCCTAGGATAGAGCCCTGAGGAATTCCTGCAGTGATGTCCTGGGGACTGAGATAATTGGCCTCCACAATCATCTTTCTTATGCACCAAGAAGAAGCAATTTAAATCATAGACTATGCTCAAGTCTGTTTGGAAATGGTGATATCTTGCCAGCCATTTTAATGTTAGATTGTATTTGTGACACAATGTCCAGCTTACATGCTGTTCAGTGATTGGTATTATTTATGTCCAGCCATGTCTAGAAATTTGTTTTGTGACCACCTGTTTATTAACATAAGAATCCCATTAGGCAGGCCTGAACTCGAAGTTCTTCAGACCTTTTGCTCTCCTTGGATAACATTCTAAAGAAAACCAACAGTGCGCTCAACATGGTAACAATGTGATTAATTTCAGCATGTATGCTTTTACCCTATTTTGTTAATTAATTTCACTATTCCCTTGTCACCCAAGCTTTGCCTTGTTTCTTAGCTGATAGGATAGTAATAGCACCCTCCTTCTAGAGTTTGAATAGTATAACTGGCCACAAATGTTTTATTAAAGCAGTCTTGAGGTGATTCTCCTTCACTATGGAGAAGTGCTTGGTTCTTTTTGGTGATTTTGCCTGATATCACAATCAAGATTTGGAATTTACTGCTTGAACAACTATAGACCCCAAATCAGTTTCCATCAGGATGTTACGACTCATGATTGTGCTGCACATTTAAAATGTATTAACCTTGCTTAATATCCTGGTTTTTCAGGTTATTAAGGATTCTACATTTCAAAGCCTAGCTCCAGCCCTTGTTAACCTAACAAAGGAATGATAATACAATTCTGAAAGTGTGTTGTAGCCCATACAAGATTTATGTTTAAACTGGCTCTGTTAAACAGTTTGGGATTTAATTTGTTCTGTCAAAGTTAACCCGTGCAATAATAGTGCATTAAGAGGTAGTTATTTTGTAACTTAGTGTTAATTGGAAGGGTGGCAACTTTTGCCCATGCTTCCAAATTTGCTTCTGGGAGTAAATGCTTTTCATTAATATAAACAAATAGACCTGGTGTTGTTAGTCTTTTATTTACTTTTTAAGCAACAATTAACCTGGCATATGCAGCTTTATTCAGGAACTCCTTCATTGCTTTAATTTCTCCCATTTAAAGCTGGTGTTAAAGCACCAGAGAGAGCCATCAGAACTCCAACGTTGAGGGAAGAAGGATAATTATAGGACCAGGTCTTTCAGCTAAAACAAAGGTGAGGTCCTGTCAAGGCTAGGTACTTTGAAGGAGCAGGAAGAGCAATAACAAACACAGCAGCTGACCAATCCCTTGGAGATGTTTTTATTTGTTTGTGGGATGTGGGCACTACAAGCAAGGCCAGCATCTATTACCCATCTCTAATTGTTCTTGAGAAGGTGGTAGGGTCACCTTCTTGAACCATTGCAGTCCATCTGGTACTGTTACACTCAGAGCTCTGTTCAGGAGGTAATTTCAGTATTTTGACCCAGTAACAGTGAAGTAACGGTGATATAGTTCCAAGTCAGGATGGTGTGTGGCTTGGAGGGGAACATGCAGGTGGTGGTGTTACCATACATCTGCTGCCCCTGTCCTTGGAGGTGGTAGAGGCCATGGGTTTGGAAGGTGCTGTCGAAGGAGGCTGGCGAGCTGCTGCTGTGCATCTTGTAGATGGTACACACTGCTGCCATTGTGCACGGGTGGTGGGGGGAATGAATGTTTAAGGTGGCGTATGGGATGTCAATCAAGCGGGAGCTGCTTTTTTCCATCACAGATAAAAGCAAAAAACTGTGGATGCTGGAAATCCAAAACAAAAATAAAAATACCTGGAAAAACTCAGCAGGTCTGACAGTATCTGTGGAGAGGAACACAGTTAACGTTTCGAGTCCGTATGATTCTTCAACACAACTAAGGGAAAATAGAAGAGAAGTAAAATATAAGCTGGTTTAAGGGGGGTGGGGGGCGGACAGGTAGAGCTTGATAGAGGACCAGTGATAGGTGGAGATTGCCAAAAGATGTCATAGACAAAAGGACTAAGAGGTGTTGACAGTGGTGATATTAGCTAAGAAATGTGCCAAACGCAGACTGGGTGACCGCCTTGCGGAACACCTTCGGTCTGTCCGCCAGCATTTCCTAGACCTCCCTGTTGCTTGCCATTTCAACACTCCATCCTGCTCTCATGCCCACATGTCCGTCCTTGGCCTACTGCAATGTTCCAGTGAAGCTCAACGCAAACTGGAGGAACAATACCTCATCTTCCGACTAGGCACTTTACAGCCTTCCAGACTGAATATTGAGTTCAACAACTTTAGATCATGAACTCCCTCCTCCCTCCCTACCCCCTTTCCGATCCCCCTTTTTTCCAATAATTTATATAGATTTTTCTTTTCCCACCTATTTCCATTATTTTTAAATGTATTTCCATCCATTGTTTTATCTCTACCTTTTAGCCTATTTCGATCCCTTCCCCCCACCCCACCCCCACTAGGGCTATCTGTACCTTGCTCGTCCTGCTTTCTACCCTTAATGTCACCTATTAGCACATTTCTTAGCTAATATCACCACCGTCAACACCTCTTTGTCCTTTTGTCTATGACATCTTTTGGCAATCTCCATCTATCACTGGCCCTCTGTCCAGCATTACCTGTCCCACCCCCCCTTAAACCAGCTTATATTTCACCTCTCTTCTATTTTTCCTTAGTTCTGTTGGAGAGTCATACGGACTCGAAACGTTAACTGTATTCCTCTCCGCAGGTACAGTCAGACCTGCTGAGTTTTTCCAGGTATTTTTATTTTTGTTTTTGTTTTGTCCATCACACTTGTGCCTTGTAGATGGTGGACAGGCTTTGGAGAGTCAGGAACTGAAGTATTCACACAGAATTCCCACTCTCTGACCTGCTGTTGGAGCCACAGTATTTATATGGCCAGTCAGTTCAGTTTCTGGACAATGGAAGCTTCCCAGGGTGCTGTTGGCGGTTATTGAGCGATGGTAATGCCTTTGAATGTTAAGGGGAGATGGTTGGATTCTCTCTTGTTGGCAGGAGGAAGAAAACTTTTAGAACTTGATACAACTCTGTGGAGTATGATTATCCTGATGTTTTGGTTACTTGGACCTCAGCAAGAAACAGCACTTAAGGAGGGTGTGCTTCAACAGAAATGCTATCCTCTGCTTGTGTCAAACCTTAGAACCAAATTAGTCGCCACAGAACAACATCACCGTACAAGCAGAAATGAAAATGATCAGGACACTCAACTTCCCTGTCAGCGGGTCCTTCCAGCCATGAGCAGGAGATATCATTTGGATCAGCTAGTATGCAATTCCCCACTGTATTACTGAAGAAACACATGCCCTCTTCCAGCAGGTATCAGCAGTCACTGGGTACAGTGATATACCTGACTGGCGAGGCAGACTCAATGTCAACATTATTTGAAATTCTATCACTGATTAATTGATCGCACTTGCATTTCCAATGATGAACCTTAAGGCAGCATCTTCACTATAAAGGGCTATGATTCTCTCTTGTTCAACAAGTATGCTTTTGCCTCCTTCAAGGGCAATATTGTGCAACATGCAAGATGTCAACTCCCTCCAGCTCAGACTGCAAGAGTGGTCCAAACTGCTTTGAATCTGATGAGAATGAAATCATTACTATAGTAAATATGTATAATTATGATTGCATGTTATCAGCCATAGCCCAGTTGGAAGCATACTTGCCTGTGAATCAGAAGGTTGTATGTTCACGTCTCACTCCAGTGACTTGCCCATGTAATCAGTGCTGTACTGAGGAAGTGCTGCAATGTCAGATGTGCTATCTTTCAGATGAGATGTTAAATCAAGGTCTCCTCAGATGGGTGTAAAAGATCCCATGGTGTTTAGGCCAATTTTGTTCCCTTTAGCCAAAAGCTAGCAAATCAAATGATATGGCTAATGTCTCTGGCTGCTTGTGGGAGCTTGCTTTGTGCATTTAGTTGCATTGTTTCCTATATTATAACAGTCACTACAGGTGAAACCTTGTGCCCTTCCTTGTGAGGAGTTTTTTTTTTTGGGGGTCCATTTAATCAAGTAGGAGGGTGGTGGTTGAGGACCCAGCCACCAACCTGATTAAGTCTGGGTGGGAAGGCTCATGGATAGCCTTCCTTCCCGCTCTACCACCAATTGAAGAGCTCCTCATCCCACCATGTGGGGTCTCTCCATGCGGGGAACCCAACAAGAAAACTATGATGTGTCTGTTTGCAGGCTCCTGCAGAAGGAGAAGGGTTCCTTGTTCAAAGGGAATCAGTGCCTGATAGAGGGGCCCGGCATCAGAAAGTGGGCGGCCCTTGCTGCTGACTCTCCCCCATGATCCCTACCTCACAAACCTCCTCCCTCCCTACCTCACAAACCTCCTCCCTCCATCCCTCACTTGTGCCTGGGTCCCTCGATCTGAGGCCATGGATGGGTGTAATACTGGCAGCAGCCACCATCTCCTCAGAGGTGCTGCTGAGTAGAGAAGAGCTGCTGGCCTCTGCAGGCGGGATTTCCGCCCCTAGGGTCCGTGAGCTCAATTGTTGGCATGTCACTGGCTCTCCAGCCGATGGCCAAGACCCTATCACCTCCACAGGATTCTGCCCTACATTTCAAAAGTATTTCATTGGCTGTAAAGTGCTTTGTGATGTAATATGTTTGGAAAAAATGCTGTAAATGTAAGTTAATTCTTTCACAAACAAGAAGTGTTCCTATATCCCCTATTCAGGGTAAGGGAATGCACAGAGAGGAGACCACACTGAGTGAAGCATAGACAGAGTGTACACTTAGGAATTTGGTGCACAGGGTCAAAGAGATCCTCCTTTTTCTACCTTTTCTCAACCCCCAGAAGCTGTAGAAGTTACAAGTTGTCTCCCAGAAATAGATTGTAGCCTGGAACAAGTGTTTGAAGAGCGCAGGGGGAAGTCTATGGGTTCAGAGCATCCCAAAGGAAATTGAAGTGTGACGGAACAGCAAAGAAGGTAATTCATTGGTTAGAGTTGTATAAGGGTTTGGCACATAGAAGGTTAACATGGGACTGAGTACAGTACCACCCACAAAGTGATGTAAGAGAACACATGACTCACACTTAGGGGTCAATGTAGTGTTGGACAGAACCATGTGTAGAAGTAAGCATAGAGACAGCTCCTAGCCTGAACTTTTACAATACTTACTACCTGAACTCATAAGGCTACAAAGAACTTAATAAGACCTAGCAAACTATGCCCAACACCTTATAACAGTTGGTGAGCATTTTCCCTTTTTCTGTTAATTAAACTAGGGAATTTTAAACGTGTTAAGTATAACATTAATTGAAATAATAAAAATAAGAATCTTCTGAAACTCAAACAATTTATTCATAAGGTTTACTAGCAGTAGTAAAGCTTATTAGTAGTAGGGTTTATTGATTAGAAATTAACTAAGAAAAATACATTAATTAACAAATAGTAAAAATGACGGGGCAGGTGATGTGTTGTGGCTGCAGTATGTTGGGGTGTGGTAGACTCCACTATGATTCAGGACAACCACATCTGCAGTAAGTGTCTGTGGCTCAAGGAATTTTGGCTCAGAGTCATTGAATTGGAGGCTGAGCTATAAACATTGCATCAGGGAGGGGGAATGTTGCCTGGACACTTTGTTCCAGGAGATCACACCCCTTAAGCTAGTGTTCTCTGATTTGGTCAGTGGTCAGGGACAGGAAGGCATGACTGTGAATGAGGCAGTTAACGAAATTGAGAAGGTGGAAGTGGAGGAGCCTCATCCCAACATGTTCAAAGCTCTTGCAGCTTGTATGGGTGAGAGCAAGGCTGCAGAGTGGATGAGAGAACTGACCATGGCATCAGGGTATAAGAAGCCATTCAAGCGGTGGGAGGTAATAGGATTGTAGTGGTTGTAGGGGACAGTATAGCCACAGGAATAGACACAGTTCTCTGTTGCTGAGAGCAAGAGTCCTGAGGGACATGTTGTCTGCCCAGTGTCAGGGTTTGGAACATCTGCTCGAGGCTGAAGAGGAACTTGCAGTGGAATGGAGAAGGTTCAGTTGTCCTGGTCCACATGGGTACCAACAAGATAGGTAGGATTAGGAAAGAAGTTTTGCTTAGGGATTATGAGTAGCTCAGGACTAAACTATAAAGCAGAACCTCAAAGGCATAATTTCTGTATTATTACTTGAGCCATGAGCAAATTGACATAGAATAAATAAGATTAGAGAGATGAATGTGTAGTTCAAAGACCTGTGGGAGAAATGGATTTTGATTGATGGGATACTGGCATCAGGATTGGGGAAAGTAGGAGCAGTACCTTTGAGACAGTCTTCACCTGAACCATGCTGGGACCAGTGTTCTGGTGAGTTGTATAACGAGGATGGCAGAGAGGACTTTAAACTAAATAGAGGGGGGAAGGGATCAAGTGAAGGGAAATGTCATAAGTAAAGGTAATAGAGCAGGGTAGTATTATGATGTGGCAGGTGATATGTGCCAGGTGGACCAAATCTTGGCCACGCTATCACAACGGTTTTGCAATTTGTATTTATTACGAGAAGATTTGTGCACTGAATTCAGAGGTAATAAAACAACTAACAACTTTAGAGATTATAAAAATTAAATTAAAATAATTCAAACACATAAAATTACAATTAGTTAATATTATAACAAATCATAAAATTCCTAATTAATCTAACTCCCAACTACGCACCTCCTTGAAGGCAACAGTCCAAAATATATTTTAAATTTAAATAGGCAATCCAGCAAGGTTACCACAGCACCCATTTGACAGTGGAATTCCAAAGGCTTTTCTACACAACTTTAGTTACTGGAGCAGCATTTCTTCAGAGAATGGCTAGAGGCTTTTCCCAAATATGTTTCACACGGTGTACCTTTCAAGATTTTGGCCACCACTACATAGCATTCCATCCTTCTTTATATATGTTTTTCTCTCTCTTTAATGTATAAAATCCCATTGTTCTACATGTCTTTGGAAATTTACTTTTCCCATAATATAAAAATCTTTCATGTCATCATTATGGTCAGCATCTGGGAAAACATATTGCTTTGCCTCACTTATCTTATCAGTTGTAAACATTACACCATCCCTTTGAAAATCAAACAGTCCCTTCACTTATCTAAAAATGCAAATTCCCTTCACACCCTATCTGAAACCCTCATCCTACTTATCTATCTCCATTTCAACAGACCTTTTACACCTACTCTTTTGATGATTCCAATCTTGCAGTCTATCTGACTCTAATTAAATGAAATCAGCCACCCAGAGAACCACATATAAGCCTAACTTATAATATCCCATAATACTAATATGAAAAATATGATAGTTTCATGACAGTAGCAATCTGAGTACTAATAACCAAGTGTAGCAGGAAGGGACAGAGCATACAAACTTACGAGTGCACCAGCAGATAAGGCTAGTGATTGCAAAAATGGTACAAAGACGGAGTTAAAGGCTCTGTATCTGAATACACACAGCATTCATAACAAAATGGATAAATTGTTAGCACAGGTAGAAATAAATATGTATGACCTGGTAGCCATTGAGGAGACATGATTGCAAGGTGACCAAGGGTGGGACCCAAAATACCGAAGGGTTTCTGACATTTTGGAAAGACAGGAAGCTAGGAAAAGGTGGTGGCCTAGCTCTATTAATTTAGGATGTCATTAGTACAGAAGTGAGATATGACCTTAGCTCGAAAGAGCAAGATGTAGAATCAGTTTAGGTAGAGATAAGAAATAGAAAAGGTAAAAGGTCACTTGTGGGAGTAGTTTATAGGCCCCCTAACAGTAGTTACACTGCAGGCCAGAGTATACAGGAATAAATAAATGGAGTGTGCAAGAAAGGTACTACAATAATCGCCGGTGAATTTACATGTAGAATGGGCAAATCAGATTGGCAGAGAAAGCCTGGAAAATGAGATCATAGAATGTATTCAGAACAATTTCTTAGAGCAGTGCGCGCTAGTGTCAACCAGGTAACAAGCTATTTTAGACCTGGTAATGTGCAATGAGACAGAATTAATCACTAACCTCATAGTAAAAAAGCCTCTAGGTGACAGCGATTATAACATTATAGAACTTCACGTTCAGTTTGAAGGTGAGAAATGTGTTTCTAAGACTAGTTGTTAAAACCTAAATAAAGATAATTGTAAGGGCACGAAAGCAGTGTTGTCTAAAGTGAGCTGGAAAACTGGGTTATAAGGGAAGACAGTGGAGATGCAGTGGCAGAATATTATGGAGATACTTGGTAACTCTCAGCAAAGATTTATCCCAGTGAGAAAGAAAGACACTTTGAGAAGAATGCATCAAAGGTGGCTAAATAAGGAAGTTATAGATAGCATCAAATTGTAAGAAATTCAGTACAATTCTGTGAATATTAGTGGTAGGTCAGAAGATTGAACAGAGTTTAAGAACCAGCAAAGAATGACTAAAAAAAATAAAAAGAGAGAAATTAGTGTATGGGCAAAAATTAACAAAAAATATAAAAACAGATCATAAGAGTTGGTACAAGCATTTAAAAAGGAAAAGAGTAACTAAAGAGAGAATTGGAGAAGTAATAATGGAAAACAAAGAAATGATGCAATGCAATGATGCATTGAACAGGTATTTTGTGTCTGTCTTCACAGCAGAAGACTTAGAAAACTTCCCAAAGATAACGTGAAAATCAAGAGGTGAAAGGAAGGAGGGAGTTTCAATTACCAGGGCAAAGGTACTGGGAAATCTATTGGACATAAAGGCTGATAAGCCCCCAAGACAAGGTGGCCTACATTCTAGGATCTTAAAAGAAGTGCAGAGTTGGTAGTGGTTATAATCTCTTAAAATTCCTTAGACTCTGGAAGGGCCCCAGTAGATTGGAAAACAGCAAAAGTAACACCTTCATTCAAGAAAGGAGGGAGACAGAAAGCAGGAAAGTTAGCAGGCCAGTTAGCCGAACATTGATCGTAGAGAAATTACTAGAATCCATTGTTAAGGAGGTTATGGCAGGATAATTAGAAAATCATAATACAATCAGGCAGAGTCAATATGGTTTTGTGAAAGGGAAATGACATTTAATTCATTTATTAGAGTTACTTGAGGAGGTAACAAACAAGGTGGATAAAGGAGAACCTATAGATGTGGTATAATTGAATTTCCAAAAGGTATTTGATAAAGTGTCACATCAAAGGTTACGGCACAAAATGATAGCTCATGCTGTAGGGGTAACATATTAGTATGGATAAAGGAATGGTTAGCTGACAGGAAGTAGAGAGTAAGGATAAATGGGTCTTTTTCAGGTTGGCAAGCTTTAACTAGTAGAGTTACACAGGGATCAGTGCGGGGGTCTCAAATATTTACAATCTGTATCAATGATTTGGATGAAGTGTCCAAATGTATGGTAAATAAATTTGCTGATGAGACTAAGACAGGTAGGAAAGTATGTTGTCAAGAGGAGGTAAAGAGTCTACAAAGGAATATAGATAGGTTAAGTGAGTGGGCAAAAATTTGGCAGGTGGAGTATAATATGGGAAAATGTGAACTTGTCCCCTTTGGCAGGAATAATAGAAAGGCAGCACACTATTTAAATGGAGAAAGATTACAGAATTTGGTGGCACAAAGAGATTTGCATGTCCTACTACATAAATCACAAAAGGTTAGTATAGCAAGTGATTAGTTGGGCAAATGGAATGCTGGCATTTATTGCAAAAGGAAAGGGAAATAAAAGTAGGGAAGTTTTACTGAAGCTGTACAGGGCCTTGGTGTGACCACATCTGGAGAACTGTGTACAATTTTGGTGGTCTTAATCAAAAAAGGATATAATTGAGTTAGAAACAATTCAGAGAAGCTTCACTTGATTCATTCCTGGGATGAAGGGTTTATCTTATGAAGAAAGATTGAACAGGTTGCATCTTTACCCTTGGTTTAGGAGAATGAGAGGTAACCTTATTGAAACATATAAGATCCTGAAGGCCTTGGATACCAGGAGGATGTTTCCTCTTGTAGGGGAGACTATAACTAGGGGGCAGAGTTTAAAAATAAGAGGTCTCCCTTTTAAGATGGAGAGGAGGAGAAATCCTTTCTCTCAAAGGGTCGTTAGCCTGTGGAATTCTCTTCCCCAAAAAGCAGTGGAGGCTGAGTCATTGAATTTATTCAAGGCTGAGTTAAATAGATTTTTAACAGACAACGGAGTTAAGGGTTATGGGGTAAACCGGAAAGTGGAGTTGAGACCACAATCAGATCAGCCATGATCTTATCGAATGGAGGGGCAGGCTCAAGGGTATGGAATGGTCTATTCCTGCACCTAAGTCCTATGTTTCTATATCCACAAAAATTAGCAACTCTAGTTTTAGTGTGGCCTCTCAACTTATGACATTCAAAATGACCCTGTTGTAGGCAGATACATTTTGTTTTATGTTATATGCTATCACCAGGAGTAACACATCTGTTGAAGTTGGCCCTCTTCTGCAAAAGAAGTGAATACATTGCATGGCTTGAAATGTAGGTTTGCAATGAAAAGCAGTCCACACAGCAATTTATCTATTGCAGATCTAATAGAATGAAATGCAACATACCTTGGTTATTGTAGCATGGAAGAACAGATTTAGTCATTTTATACAATAGCTTCTACCTGTGCACAATGATATTTAATGAACAGTTTTTCTTAGGTGCTAGCAAGCGCATTTTCTGCCCTATTGTGGAAATATCATTATTGCCTTTATTTAGTGCTTCACTTCCAGCAAGCTTCTGGTGTGTTAATAATACTCCCATGTGAAACCATTCAGAATAAAATGGCAGACATCTACAAGCTCCCTGGTTAGATATTTTACTACTGTAAGATAATTAGCACTAAAACCATATAACAAAGTAAAATCATCAACAGTCATGCTCACACATCACGAAGCGAAACAACTGACTGAATTTCATTACTTAGCCTGGAATTTTTCACCTTTTTCTCTACACCACTTAAAGCGCAGCTGTTTGTTTAAACCAGGTCAACCATTTGCTTTAAAGCACACGGTGCAAAAGTCCATTTGTGGAATGTGCCTTTGCAGCATTGGTTGAATAAGATTACTGTTGGACCTTCTTTTTAATGATGGATTGCCCTACAGACTCATTCACAGCATTTCCAACAAAACACTGCCTGCACTTCAAAAGTTATCTATTGCTTGTAATGCACTTTGAACCATCATCAAGATGGATGAAAGTTCTTTCTATTCCTGCACACCAACCACGAGAATCTGAACAGCCTAGTATGTGAATTGGACCTTTCTATTCTACCCTTCAACAATCCAATTTGTGTATTTTGCAGCCAGATTTACACAATAAGGATACTTTTGCACTTGTGGTATAATTCAGTTTCTTTTTCTCATTGGCTGCTCTATTGTCCATTAATTGTAATCCATCCAAATTCCAAGAATATGTTCTGTGTAAATCTGGAAGTTCCTATGAAGGGTCCGGAAAAAATGACAAACAAACTTTCTCTGATTTAATCAGAATGCAAAGAGCAAATTAAACCTATGGGTGTAGAAATTTGTCTTGAGTATTTGCACAAAACAAAGGTTATTGAATCAGTTGCCTATCATATTCAGCACCTGATATTCTGTTCTATTGCAGACATTGCCCGAGACAAATTTCTACCTCATTGTCTTCTGCTCCCAGCATGTGCCATTAATTAAGTCTTTGGATATTGACAATGCTGTTGGACTTAGCATAATTTTTAAAGCCAATCATGTACGTATATATTAATATGTGTTTATGCTCATACCATATTTGAAACATTGGACCAGATCTTGCTGGAAAAATAATGGTGTTAAAGGTGCACACTATGATTAATGCACAAAACAGCCACCAAGTTCAGTGGATTATAAGTCACACCTTGAGTTGTGAGCCTATTGGTTGATATATGCCATTCTGTCATTTTCTTGGCATGAATGACATCTTGCCCTTAGTTATCTTTGTTATTTTTAAGGTCTTGTTGGATTTGCGCATTAAACCTGTGTGCTTTAAAACTAAGTAGTAGGGGAAACAGTACAAATTTGGGAAGAAGTGGTAAATGAAAGAGTAGAGGCAAGGCAAAAGGTATTATTAAGGGAAATGAAAAACGGACCATGACGTGAAGGGATAAAGAGTACAAATCTAACAGTAACTCAACTGATGAGACTAGAGGTTATAAAAAGAATAAAAGGATAAAACTAAAGGCTCTGTATCTGAATGCACGAAGCATTCAAAACAGAACAGATGAACTGAGAGTGCACATAGAAATAGATAAGTAAGCAGGACAGGAAGCGAAGAAAAGGTGGAGGGGCAGCTCTGTTAGTTAATGATGTATGAGCAATATGGGAGGGATGACGGCATTGAGATAGAGGATCAGCCATGATCATATTGAATGACGGAGGAGGCTGGAAGGGCCGAATGACCTACTCATGCTCCTATTTTCTTTGTTTCTATGTTTCTATGACCTAAGTTCAGGAAACCAGGATGTGGAAACAGTTTGGGTAAATGGTAAAGGCAAGAAGTCACTTGTTGGAATTATGTACAGGCCCCCTAATAGTAACCACATGGTTGGATGGAGCATAAAGGAAGAAAGAATGGGAGCTTGTCAGAACGGCAGTGCGTTAATCATGGGAGATTTTAATCTACGTATAGACTGGAAAAGTCAGATGGGCAAAGGTCACCTAGATGAGGAGTTGATAGAATGTTTCCCGGATAGTTTCTTAGAACAGCATGTTCCGCAGCCAACCAAGAGCAGACTATACTAGACCTGGTATTGTGCAACAGGATGGGATTAATTAATGATCTCGTACTGAAAGCATCCTTAGGTAGCAGTGACCATAATATGATTGAATTTTATATTCAGTTAGAGGGAGAGAGTAGTGGGTCCGAGACTATGTTTTGAAACATAAATAAGTGCAATTATGAGGGCTGGCTAAAGTGAATTGGAAAATTAGGTTAAGGGATAGGTCAATAGAGATACAGTGGCAAACATTTAAGGAGATATTTCAGAATACACAGAATAGATACATTCCAATGAGTAAGAAAAAGTTCAAGGGACGGACACACCATCCGTGGTTAATTAGAAAGGTTAATGATAGTATCAAACTTAAAGAAAAAGTATATAATTGTGCAAAGATAGGTGGAACGCCAAAAGATTGGACAGAATATAAGGAACAGCAAAGGATGACTAAAAGATTAATAAGGAGGGAAAATTTTGAGTACAAGAGAAAGTTAGCCACAAATATAAAAATGGATAGTAAGAGTTTCTATAAATAGTTTTAAAAGAAATGAGTTAACAAAGTGAGCGTTGGTCCTATAGAAAGTGAATCTGGAGAATTGATAATGGAAAACAAGGAAATGGCAGATGAATTGAACAGCTATTTTGCATCAGTCTTCACTATAGAGGATACAAGTAACATCCCAGAAGCAGGTATAAATCAGGATAATGGAAGGGAGAGTGGAATTCAGGAAAATTATAATCACCAGAGAAGTGGTACTAAGTAAATTGTTGGAGTTGCTGGCTGACAAGTGCCCGGGTCCTGATGGATTTCATCCTAGGGTCTTAAATGAAGTGGCTCATGAGATAGTTGATGCATTGGTTTTAATTTTACAAAACACCCTAGATTCTGGGAAGCTCCCATTAGATTGGAAAATAGTAAATGTAACTCCATTATTCAAAAAGGGAGCGAGACAGAAAGCGGGAAACTACAGGCTAGTAGTAGCTTAACATCTGTTGTAGGGAAAATGTTAGAAGCTGTTATTATGGAAGCTATAGCAGGGCACTTGGATAAGTTCAAGGTAATCAGGCAGAGTCAATGCGGTTTTGTGAATGGAAATCACGTTTAACCAACTTATTGGAGTTTTTTGTGGAAGTAACATGTGCTGTGGATAAAGGGGAACTGGTCGATGTACTGTACCTAGATTTCCAGAAGTCATTGATAAACTGCCACACCAAAGGTTATTGCAGAAAATAAAAGCTCATAGTATTGGGGGTAACATATTGGCATGGATAGAAGATTGTCAGGCTAACAAGGAGCAGAGAGTAGGCATAAATGGGTCTTTTTCAGGTTGGCAAGATATAACAAGTAGTGTGCCACAAGGATCAGTGCTGGGACCACAACTGTTTACATTTTATATAAACAACTTGGATGAAGGGATGGTTGCCAAATTTGCTGATGACACAAAGATAAGTAGGAAAGTGAGCTATAAAGAGGACATAAGGAAGCTACAAAAAGATATAGATTGGTTAAGGTAGTGGGCAAAGATCTGGCAAATGGAGTATAATGTGGGAAAATTTGAAATTGTTCACTTTGGCAGGAAGAATAAAAGAGAAGCATATTATCTAAATGGTGAGAGATTGCAGAGCTCTGAGATGCAGAGGAATCTGGGTGTCTTAGTGCATGAATCGCAAAAAGCTAGTATGCAGGTATGCAGGTCTAAATGTGGTAAGACCTGAATAATATCCAGGCTTGGGCTGACAAGTGGCAAGTAACATTCATGCCACACAAGTGTCAGGCAATGACCATCTCCAACAAGAGAGAATCTAAACAACGCCCCTTGACATTCAATGGCATTAACATCACTGAATCCCCCACTATCAACATCCTAGGGGTTATCATTGACCAGAAACTGAACTGGGCTAGCAATATAAGTACTGCGGCTACGAGAGCAGGTCAGAGGCTGGGAATTCTACGGACATTAAGTCACCTCCTGACTCCCCAAAGCTTGTCTACCACCTACAAGGCACAAGTCAGGAGTGTGATGGAATACTTCCCACTTGTGTGGATGAGTGCAGCTCCCACAACACTCAAGAAACTTTACACCATCCAGGACAAAACAGCCAACTTGATTGGCTCCACATCCACAAATGCTCACTCCCTCCACCACTGAGGCACAGTAGCAGCAGTGTGTACCATCTACAAGATGCACTGCAGGAGTTCACCAAGGCTCCTTAGACAGCACCATCCAAATGCATGACCACTACCATCTAGAAGGACAAGGGCAGCAGATAGATGGGAACAGCACCACCACCTGGAAGTTCCCCTCCAAGTCACTCACTATCTTGACTTGAAAATATATCGCCGTTCCTTCACTGTCGCTGGGTCAAAATCCTGGAACTCCCTTCCGAACAGGACTGTGGGTGTACCTACACCACATGGACTGCAGCAGTTCAAGAAGGCAGCTCACCACCACCTTCTCAAGGGCAACTAGGGATGGGCAATAACTGCTGGCCCAGCCAGTGAAGCCGACATCCCACGAATGAATTTTTTAAAATGGTAATTAGAAAAACTAGTAGAATGTTATAATTTATTGCGAGGGAATTTAATACAAAAGTAGAGAGGTTATGCTTCAGTTGTACAGAGCACTAGTGAGACCACATCCAGAGTACTGTGTACGGTATTGGCCACCTTATTTAAGGAAGGATGTAAATTTATTGGAAGCAGTTCAGAGAAGGTTTACCAGACTAATACCTGGAATGGGCAGGTTGTCTTACGAAGAAAGGTTGGACAGGCTAAGCTTGTATCCATTAGAGTTGAGAGGTGACTTGATTGAAACTTTTAAGATCCTGAGGGGTCTTGACAGGGTGGGCATGGAGAGGATGTTTCCTCTTTTGGGAGATATTAGAGCTAGAGGTCACTGTTTAAAAATAAGGGGTCACTCATTTAAAACAGAGATTAGGCAAATGTTTTTCTCTCAGGGTCGTAGGTCTTTGGAACTCTTCCTGAAAAGTCAGTGGAAGCAGAGTCTTTGAATATTTTTAAGGCAGAAGTGGATATATTCTTGGTAAGCAAGGGGGTGATGGGTTATCAGGGGTAGGCAGGATGCAGATTTGAGGTTACTATCAGATTAGCCATGATTTTATTAAATGGCGGAGCAGGTTTGATGGGCCGAATGGCCTACTCCTGCTCCTTGTTCCTATGTTCCAATAGAATGAGAGCAATGCCAATACAATGCCAATCAACCACTGGTGCACAAAAGGAACCATTTAAAGTTTTCAGTGTCATTCTTGACTGAGGTCATGTTTTGCTAAAGCTTCAAAAAAAAGTAAAATTTAAACTGTTTACATTTTTTCTGAATCTCTTAATTCAACCTTTCTTTCAGCCCCTTTTTTATTTCTGATTTTCTTAATCTTGATTTGAATCTAATTCACTCACTCTAATTTATGCTCCATCTCTTTCATTCCCCTGTTTCTTTCTCAATCTTTAAATCTCATTGAGTAAGGAGTTAGCTGGTTGGCCTCATTGTTCATTAAGAAGCTCAAATGCTCTTTTCCCCTTGTCTGCTGTTATCAGCTCACGCTTGCAGCAAGATTTTTGACTTTAAGGGTGGCAGAAAAAAAATCCAAGTAATGGCATATGCTGTGAGATGCCCTGCTCAAGCAAGATTCAACCTGTTAATGAAACAAATGGTTGCATGTCTTATTTAGCTTTCAGAACTTGGACCTACCTAACATCTACTGACATTACACATGGCAAAGATGATTAAAAGCAGTGGTGCACATTTGCAGGTAAAGGTTTAATCTCTTGGGAGAGTTGGCAGTTCTGACTGACCAGAACACAAAGTAGCAACAAGAGTGTGTTTCTTTCTAGGTAATGCTGTTAGTGACCCAATGAGTGCCAGATTCCCATAGTACTACTTTTAAGTGAAGAGTCATTCAGATGTTCCTGCTTCAGTGGTATCAATATACCAATAGTGACTGCTATGTAGGAAACTTAATGCACAATTTCTGCACGTAGTAGAGACAGCAAGTGGCAGCTTACCATTAATTATTTAATTATCAGCATCTGATACTGTTTTGTTATTCATCACATTCTATCCCTCCTGTATTTTGCAGCAATTATGCTAACCCCTTTTTAATACATAGAAATGTGGCCTTACAGAATTTTCAGATCTGTTGATATCAAAGATGATGTTGCACATCTCAGAAATAAATGATTGGAGATACAGAATCTAATTTCTGCTGCAAAAGCAATTTAGCTTGTCAGGATTTTAGTGTTTTCACCATTTCATTTTGCCTCAAAGAAATACTCAAAGTAAAACTTGATATTCTTTTCAGGGAGGTTGTTGTGCTAAGTTCTTTTTCTGTTATTGCAGCTATTCATAAATGCCTTTTTAATAAGCCTGTTTGTTGCTTCTGCAGAAATTTAATTGCCTGTCAATATGGCAATCATGAAAGCCTATCATTAGAAAATGATCTTTAAAAAGTACAGCTTGTGTATTGTGAGAACAGAATGACACGAATATACCGCTGTGGTGTCTTTTCTGTTCAATTGATTCCTAATATAGCACGCAACGGCATTAATCTATTTTCAGTAAAGTTTGCCATAAATGTGGGGTAAATTTTAACGCCCAAGGGGTCTGGTCAGATGTAAAATTATTTTTTTTTAAATCTCAAAGCTGACCCCAACCCGCCTTTAACTCACCATCTCTAGCCGAGGTGAGACAAGGGGCTTGCAGAAGGTGGGTTGGCAATTTAAATATTTTAATGAAACTGGCAGCCTCTGATTTAATCCGTTTGCGAGGTTTAACATTGGTGATGTCCTTTCCCAGGACTTGGGGAACTCCAGCAGCTGAACGGAGGCAAGGACAGCTTCAAGGCGAAGGTAAGTACTTTTACAACGTTACTTGTGGGCCAGGAAGAGCAGGAGTGCTTAGCCCTGGCCCTGCCAAGCTCCTACCTCATACAAAGAGTGGAGTTTTATGTGTTCGCTGGTATCGGGCATCACGGCGGGCATAAGCGGACAACATGGCAGGAGGCCAAAAATCGTTTTCACAATGTCATGAAACCAGTTTGTGATCGTCCTCTCCGCCCGTCAATGGAGGGCCACCTTTCCCACTGCCAGACATCAGGAACTTCATTGTAATACACTTGCGTCTCATTATAAGCCCAGCTTGCCAGGATAATCCCCCCCACGCTGGATCATCTGGGCACATAGGCATAAGCGACGTGCAGCTGGCAAGCTGAACTTCACTTGGGACTTTGAGGTTTGATTGCCTACCCCTCTTCGGGCAGCACACTGGCCATCAGCACCAGGCTTCTCGGGCAGCACCAGGCTTCTCGGGCAGCACCACGTCACTTTTAGACGGCTCACAGGCAGGTCTCTGCTTACGAGAAGGCGGGGTGGCTTTTCAATGGTTGCAGCGTTAGGGCTTGCTTGGAAAAGAGGGAGAAGTGGCCTCAAGCAAGGGAAGAGGCTGCAGGGCGAGGGCATTACTGGAGAAGAGAGGGGTAAGAGGCTGCAGGACGAGGGCATTACTGGGGAAGGGGGGTATCCCAGCGTGTGTGTGGGAACACATGTTGACCTGTGCAAGTGGCCTCAAGATGGTAAGGGCTGAGGAGGCAGTCTCCAGAGGAGATAAGGCCAGACAGAGATGTGAGGGTATGTGTTAGAGAGTGAGTGATAATGTCCCTTGAGCTGGCAATGAGTGAGTGAATGTGTGTTGGCCTTGTGAGTGTGTGAGTTTAGAGTGATGAGATGGTTGCCTTACCCTGGAGGCACGGATGAGATCACTCATCCTCTTTCTGCACTGGAACCTCCTCTGTGTAGCATTGGCACTGACCACTTCTGCCACTACCTCCCAAGCCAAAGTGGTGACACTGATGGGTCTCCTATGGCCAGAGCGGGAGTAGAGGACATCACGGCAGGCGCCAACGGTATCCAGAAGGCGTCCCAGGGATGTGTCACTGAATCAGGGGCTGCAGTCTTCTTGCCTTTCGGGACCATGTCTTATGTGCAGCTGTCCTGGGCTCGAAACACTGAGAGGTGTGCATGTGGCTGCACTTTATGGCGCCCAGCGTGAGGAAGCTGCGAGGTGACAGCATGGCGGGCGAATTGGAGGCCGCCCTCCAGCAAAATGACGTGTTTCCTGGGAATGCATGATTAATGAGGCAGGATTGAGATGATATGGTGCAAAAACCCGCCATTGCAGCCAATGGGTAAAACATTCTTTTTCCCACCCACTACCGCACTTAGTGCAAATCTGGGACGATTCCACCCAAAGACTTCTAGGGTTGGGATTGGATGCCATGGGGTCAGTGATTGAATCCGTCACACTTGGAAATTGGAACTCCTGCGTTCAGATGCCCTCATGGGGTTGGAATTCGGGCATCCCTCCTACTCGGGGTGACTCTAACCTTTCCCCCGCCCCAGGTATTGGATTGGATACCCTGACTCTTCCCTTAGGATCAGACATAACTGCTCCTGTGACCTGCTCCAGAGCCCTTCCCGGCTGACTGTCAGCGAGGCCTATCACTCAGACAAACTACCAGGCGGGCAACCAGTCAAGGAGAAAAGATGTATGTTGTGGACTTAAAACTCTGTAGCATGTGGGGAAACCCAGACTTTTGGTTTCCTGTCTGAAGCTCCAACCCCCTCCCACTACCTCACCTACGCAATGAGGTTGCATTAATATTCAGAGTTAATATCCGGGCCTCAGTGTCAGAGAGATTATTGTGTAAGACTTTGTGAGTTAAATACTTGGCAATATTTGCTCACTCTAAGAGATCAAAACAGCCAGGTTTGCAAAGGAAATTGTGGTAATAATTAACCTTGGATAGTGCATGTACTTGATGATATTGTTCTCATTGTTCTCATTAGGAACATAAGACAGTAGCTTCACAAAGTTTTACAACATTTGACAATCATCAGGATTAGTTTTCAGTTCTTCAAATAGCTCAATGAGTACATCTGTAGAATGATGCGATACTAAGACTAATAGACCAGGAAGACCCTAGCCTTGATGCCTGAAGAATTAGCTGATTCCAGTGCTGGGGCAGCTAGACAGGTAAAAATTCAACCAGTATTCCCGATGCACCATTATTCATCATTTAGGTTTCCACAGTATGGAAGATCACTTGGATAAGTATGGGAAGCATCTCTGGAAAGATCACCCATGAAGAGTTAATCCATCCAGGAGAGGAGCAGAAAAAAATTGAGGAGCAAGATCATTTTGTCCATAAGTAGGAACCGTATATATTCTGTGAATTGTCTGAACATGTGTGTGAATATCTTTTGCTAGACAACATGTCCATTCAGTTTAGTGGATAATATTGATTTTGAAAAAATAGAAACTTTTAATTGCTAAGTAAAACCATCATTACAGCACTGCTCTCAAAAATGATTATGAGTTTTGAACCATTGCTTCCATTTTCTGGATTACTTTGCATGTCCAGCTCATTATTTTACTGCAAGTTTGTATAGAGAGTTCTCCAGCATGTTGTCATCCTCCTTTTCAGAATTCAATACAGTGTAGCTGTGTGCTCAACAGTGTGATTTTTTTTTCTGGATTCACTTTTACCCAGCTTAACTATATTTCTAATCATATGTATGCATTGATTATACTCAGTTTAGTGGCTATGGACCTTCAGGCACCAGACTGAGTGAAGTTGGTGCAGATAAAATCTCAGAGCCCATTTGAGGACATTAAGATGTCCTAGGTAATGTAGATTTGGAGCTTTTTTTAACAGATATTTTCTTGCCATTGGTTGCATTAAAAAAAAAATCAAAGCTCAAATACAAAAACCGATCTGTGGGTGGAACTTTAATTTTCATCAAATTATTTTTCCTTTTTCAAATTATCCACTGAAATGTTACACATTAGTAAAGATAGTGCAACATTAAAAAAGTAATCATTTAGGGAAATCCCCTATTTCATGGCTGGTTAAGATTTCCATAATCTAACACTTGCAATGAAAGTGTATATTTGTCATGAATGTGTTCAGCGAAATGTTTAACCCTACTCTAATTTTCACTATGATAAAATGAATGCATGCTCCTGCACAGCATCTGCAGCACCCAATACCAAGGCAGTCCTCAGAAAAGAAAGAACTTGCATTTCACAACCTCAGGATACCCCAAAACATCTTACAGTCATCAATTGACTCTGAGGGTGGGATTTTCTGGTCCCACCCACCATGGGAATCATAGCGGATGAGACGAAAAATTTGACAGACTAACAAAAGGTCCGTCGGCTTCAGGTGGGAAAATCCCACCCTGAGTCACTAGTGTTATGTGCATAGGCAACCAGTATGTACGCTGAAATGTCCCACAAACTGCAATGAGATAAATGAGATCATCTGTTTTTGATGGTTTTGGTTGAAAAATAAATGTTGACCTTGACACCAGGAGGACTTCCCTCTTTTTTAAAAATTGCCGTGGGGTGTCTTACAATTCATTCATTGTGCATCACCAACAAGGACAGCATTTATTCCCCATTAATAATTGCAATTAAGAAGCTGGTGGTCAGCTGCCTCCTTGAGCAGTCAGCCACCTAGAGGAAAGACAATGGGGGTGAATTTTCCCAGCCAAGGGATGGGAACTTTGAGTGCATACGGTGAGTTAAATCCCCTAAAATTGACATTGGATTGGAATCAAAGTCATCCTGCCTTTTTCCAGGTTTCATCCAGGCTGGTTTAAAGGTGAGTAGGGAAACCCCATGCAACTGTTGGGAAAGGCACTCAAATAGAATCATAGGTTCCTTACAGCCCATAAGGAGGTCATTCAGCCTGTCGTGTCTGTGCTGGTTCTCTGAAAGAGGAACTCAGCTAGTCTCAATTCCTGACCTTCACCTCATAGTGCTGCAAATGTTTTTTCTACAGGTAATTATCCAATTCCCCTTTGAAAACCACAATTAAATCTGCCTCTACCACACTCTCTGGAGGGGGATTCCAGATCCTAACCACTTGCCACGTAAAAAAGTTTTCCCTCATGTCGCCTTTGCTTTTTTTTGCCATTCACCTTAAATTGGTGTCTTATGATTCTCAAACCTTCTGCCAAAGGGAACAATTTCCCTCTATCTGTGCAACAGTCCCTAGTGTGACCAAGACCTCACACTGTATATTTTTATGAAATATATATAGATACCCTCATGGCTATTTCTAAGATTTTGAAAACTGGACAAAGGCCTTTTAAAATGGCTGAACCTATGTCTGTCTATGGCCCTCAAACAAAAGAGCTACCTGACAGGATCGAAGAAGCTTGCACCTTGTTATCACTGAAGAAACCAATGACCCCCTGTGGGCTGCACATACCAAATCCAAAGAGAACTATACAAAGGCCACCTGCATTTCAGAACCCAGACTGGCCAACCAGAGTCTACTCATCTGCTAGGACAAAGAGTCCTTTCAATTCTTTCAATTCCTAATGGCTGGGACATTTAACAATCTCGGACACCCAGACAAGGAATACATGAAACAAAAACAAAAATACCTGGAAAAACTCAGCAGGGCTGACAGCATCTGCGGAGAAGAATACAGTTGATGTTTTGAGTCCATATGACTCTTCATCAGAACTAAGGAAAAATGTCCAAGGAATACATGCCCTTTTTCAAAGGTGGTTTGGAGAGATAGAAATCATGTGACATGGACCTCTAGCGAGTGGAACCAGCTATATTGCCTTGCTGTACTGCAAAATCTCAGGCTGCTATTTTACCATCCTAAAAGCAGCCTCACAGAAATGGGGCTATGTCCAGGTTTGGACACCTGGCCCTCATCTACTACTGCTGCTACTGGAAATTCCATACCATCACCTACAATACTGATTCATCTCTGAATGCCCAGCTCATCATGTGAAGTCGACCTCACTGGAAAAGTTACCAGAATTATACAGCATCATTTTTCAACCTGCCAACCTCTATGAAGGAATACCTCTTTGGACTTTCATTCTGAAGTCCGGATCCCATGTGAAACACCATTTCTTTGCTCTGTGGTCTCTACGCTGTAAATCTTTCTTTTCTGTACCCCTCTTTTGCTGTATGACTGCAAAAGGGGCAAGTTTGAGACACCCCACCCCCCACCCCCAGCGTTTGACTGTGTGCAAATAAACTATTTTTTTGAGTCTTTTGAGTTCAACCAATCTCGAGTTTGCTGTGGGATTATTAATAGAAAATTGGATCACCCCAAAACTGAGGGGTTGGGAAATATGCAACCACTTATAAAGGGGGAAACAAATCAAAAACACATTCCTGTTTACGAACGGGTGGTGAGAGGAGAAATTAGTGCTGTTTAAATTAAACCCCATCCTGTCTGTAACACGAGTGTTACCAAAGGGCTCCTGCATATATAACATAGAATATTTTCTTACCATTCTCAGATTGGTGGGAGTGGAAAATTGGATAGGAAAAACACTCAAGAGAAAGACTGTCAAAATAATTGCATAAGGTTAACCCTCCAGGTTAAAAGTTTTGGGTATTACCAGTGAGACAGATGAGTAGATACAAATCCGGCCTCACTGCACTTCCAGTGCAATTGTTGCTGGAATGGAAATTCTTGCCAGACATGTTTAAAGTCACAACTTTTTATATAGAGTTCTCCACTTTAAATAATGATAAATTCTTCCAGAACTTTGCTCCTTTAGTTTAACCCCTTTTTCTTCTCTTGTTTTTGGATCCTCTTTCAGATATATGTGTAAAAGACATACTTTAAGTGGCAGCATGTAGCTAATGGTGCCCCACAGAGATCTGTGCTGAGGCCTCAACTCTTCTCCATATTTATTAACTGCTTAGATGACTAGAGAGAGCCACATATCCAAGTTTGCTGATGGCACAAAGATTGGTGGCATTGTAAACTGTGTAAATGGAAGCGTAAAATTACAAAATAATATTAATAGATTAAGTTAATGGGAAAAACTGAGGCAAATAGATTTCAGATGTGAAGTCATTCACTTTGGACCTAAAAGCAATAGAACAGAGTACTTTCTAAATGGTGAAAAGTTAGAAACAATGGAGTTTCAAATTTGAGGTATTTAGATCATTAAATATCCTGGGCAGATACAAAAAATAATCAAAAAGGCTAATGGAATGCTGACTTTCTATCTAGAGGATCAAACTATAAGGGATTAGAAGTCATACTTCAGCTATAGGAAGCCCTGGTTCAGTCCTGAATATCCCACCTGAGGAAGCATATATTGGCCTTGGAGTGAACGCAGGATTTAGTTGAGGACTGAAGGGTTAATTTGAGGAGAAATTGCACAAACTACTGTAGTATTCCCAGTAATTTGAAAGATTAAGTGGTGATTTGATCAGCATGTTCAAGACACTAGGTGGAACTGATAGGCTAGACAAAGATAAACTATTTCTGCTGGTTGAGACACCTAAAACTGGGGACCATAGTCCAAAAATGAGGGTTCAAGTTTACAGGTGAGAAATTAGAAAATACATCTGCGAACAAAGGGTAACAGAAGTTTGGAACTTCCTTCACATATGGCATTTGATGCTGGGTCACAGATCAGCCATGATCCCATTGAATAGTGGAACAGGCTGGAGGAGTTAAAAGGCCTGCTCCTGTTCTTATGTACTGCTGTAATTTTACCAGCTAAAACCACATACATTACTGGATTAAATCACTGCTAAATTTTAAACTGCTTGTCTACCTGGGCTATTCTACATATTAGGGCTTTGATTTGCACAATTATCAGGAGCTGAATTGGCCACACTCCAGCCCTCCCTGATTGGTCTATCTTTTCAGATTCCATGACTGAGTCAGGCTAACTTGGAGATTATGAGCAGTGCACTGGGGAAATTTCTAATTACTTGAATTTGCCATGCACAAATTGGCTTAAATGTGAACTTCCAATACAACGTGTGTAATCTTGAAGCAGCCTCAACTCAAACGACCTGCAAGCTGAAAAAAATACTAATTGTCATAAACACTTAATTCACTTTATGGAAAGAAATGTATCATACTTAGTTGGTCAGGCTTCCCTGTAACTCCAATCACACACTTATGATTCACATAGGCCACCTTAAGTGGGCTGGCAAGTCAGTCAGTTATAAAGATACTAGAACAAGACCCACCACTGCTTAAGAACAGCTAGGAATAAAACTGACCTTTCACATCCCAAGGACACAAAAATATTACTTTTCTGAGGTTGGTTTCAGTTATTTTGCTGGGACACAGTAGACACAGCACATCTTTCCTTCCAAACCTGTGCTGTGCCTGAGCTGAGAATGCAACTCTACTAACATGGGTGCAATAAGTGAACAATTGTTCTATTCCTTGCAAGTAAGTTCCTCGCTTAGAGGAACTCAACAATGAGGCTACATTTATTTATTCTGTAAATGAGATTGTTACCAGAATAATGAAATCAACATAGACGGCTATCGCAGAATTGAGCTGATAGGGAATTAAAAGCAATGTATCACCCTCAGTTAAACTCAAGAGCAGTCTGGTGGATAAGGGCATAAAAATGCTAATTGAATGCTGGATTTTATGGCAAGGGTATAGAATATGCAAGTCAATTTATAATGATGAATCTATATAAAATCTGAGTAATACTTGGAGCGCTCTGATCAGTTTTGGACTCCTCCACACTATAGGAAAATGGTTGTGTAATGCAGTCAGTATTTAATCGGGTGCTGCTTGGTATGAGGAAATACAATTTAAAAAGAAGATTCTAAATATTTGGACCGTTTTCATCATAACAAAAGAGATTGAAGGGTGATTTGAAGGAAGCATTTAAAGTTGTGAAATAATGGAATAAAATAGGTTGAAACAGTTGATTCCCCATGACTGAGTGCTCTATAATGAGATAGAGGGCAGGAGAAACTTTCTAACACAGTAGGCCTTGAAACTGTGGAACGTACAACCAGAAACCTGAAGCAGCGGTCGCGTTAACATTTAAGAATATGTTAGACAGGTGGCTGAATAAAAAGTGTAGTGGAACAAAGTGAACCCTTTGGATTACTGTTTCTGTTTGGGATAAAGACCAACATGGATTGTTTAGGCCAAATAACCTATTTCTGTGTTGTAACTTTTACATACAAAGTGATATATTACTTTGAAATACATTGATGAAATATATTACTTTAATTATTTTTCTTTTTAGCTATTGTACCATGAGGTGTTCTGGGACTTTGTCAACATGGTACATTAATTGTCCCAAACACTTTTTTTCTGTTATTCATTCTTTGGATCCAGGCATCGCTAGCAAGGCCATCACATATGCCTATCCCTAGTTACTGTGACTGAGTAACTTCATAGGCACTTCAGAAGATAGTTGAGAGTCACATTGGTGAGGGACTGGAGTCATATATTGGTCAGACTGTGTAAGGATGGGAGGCTTTCCTTCCCGTAAGCACATTAGTGAACCTATTGGGTTTTTTATGACAATCGGACAGCTCCACGGTCAATTTTCCTAATACCAGCTTTTGAAAACTGAATTCAAGTTCAACTGCCATGGTGGGATTTGATTTCACATGCTCTGGATTATCAGTCCGGTAACATAACGTTTACACTAAAATTGATTTGCCTGGAGTGGCAAGGTAGGTGGGGAGTTGAGGTGGTTGATGTATTCTTCAGGGACCAAAACAGAGAGTAAGAGAATTAGAACAATTTAGAATGAAGCCCATGGCAAGCATGAAAATGGAATTAAGATGGTTGAATTGTTTTAGAAACACCTTCTGGCGCAGCAGAGCTCAGTGAAGCGTACTTGTTTTGTATGCATTATATATTTGTCAGCATATTGGAACATCATACCATCATTGTATTATTTCTTCTCCTAGCAATCAAAGGAAATATTGGCCTGGAAGTACAAACACGTATTAGAACAGTTTTGTTTATTTTTCAGTATTTTCATGCCTATCAAGAGTGTCAGTGTTTGGAAAAGGAACACTTTCTATTCAGTTACTCTCAAATTAAATATTGTCGATTTAAGATCCTTCTGTTCTGCGCAACAATAAACTTCAATCTCAGTTGAACAAAAGTACCCCCACTGCTGTAGGATGGTACTTTGTATTTGTCATAGCAACCACATTGACAGAGATGTTTATCTTTCAATTTAGTGTCAATGAGAGACAATTGTATATTAATTGCATTTAACTGTATGCAGATGGTGGGAATTCACTTAAAATTCACATAAAAAGACACAGAATAAAACTGTGGTTGGTAGTTAGGGGATGCTTGCTAGAAATGTGTGACTCTATAAATAAAATAAAAGTGTGCAAAGATTGGCTCCAGTTCTATTCTTCATCAAATGGCTTTCTGGAATAGAATAGTAAGGGCTATGCCAAGCTTATGGTCAGCAGAAACAAGCAAAGTCTTCCGTTCAACCATGCCCCAGATATGGTATCCTTTGTTTTTGTTCTTTAAGTTGCCCTCAAAAAGGTATTTTTGCAACATATCCTATAGTACTCAGAAAATTGTTGCTTTTCATCACCTTTAGTTATCTATGCTTACATTTAAGAAAGCCAAACAGAATTTCAAGATTCTGAATGATTTCTGTACTTGTTCATGCCTCACTACAAAAGGAATATATTGTCCATAATTTTGTAAAAGTAAGGTAAAACGCTACACCTAAATCCCAGCTCTAACCTGCAATGGCAGACACTCACGGTTATGCTTATACACAAACAAAATGCTTTGTTTTTGAAGTCATCAGCATACCTTTATCAGTTTTCTGCTTACTGGTCTCAGTTTGACTCAGTTGGTAGTGCCCTTGCCTCTGAGTCAGAAGGGTCAGGCTCCAAGCCCCACTCTGAATTTAAGTACATAACCTAAGTTGACATTTGAGTGCAGGCACATTTTCAAATGAGATCCCATGATCAATTTTTGAAGAAGAACAGTGAGTTTTTTGGTATCCTAGCTAGCATTCTTCCCACAGGCAATACAAACAAAAACAGGTTAACTGCAATGATCATTCATTTATTTGCTGTGTGATATCATAATGTGCAGATGCTGGCTGTCACATTTGTCTGGAACAACAAATGATTACACCTCGCAAGTACACCTGCATTGATTGTGAAGCACTTTGTGCTGGCATATTTACATGGTAGGCTGCTATATAAGTGAAAATGCAAGCAATTCTCATACGAGCATTTGAGTATTGAGACTGTTGCAAAGAACTGAATATCTGCAAAATAAAATGAAAATAACAGATCGTGAAGTGGCCCAGCAGACAATTTTTGGAATATTGGCATGGAGTACAAATTATTACTGCACAAGTTTGAACCACTCCTACTAGGGGGCATACAGAAGTGCTCCAGAGATGAATCTGATTTTCCCTCACTTAGTTCCAGTGGAGCTGCGTGGAACATAGGCAAAGGAATAGGTCATTCAGCCCTTCAGCCCCATTCAATTAGATCATGACTGATTTGTACCAAAATTTAATTCGCCCTTGAGTAATTAAAATCTGTCAATCTAAGGCTGGAATTTTCCGGCCGCTTCACGGGTAGGACCCACCACAGGCGAGGCGGTGCCCCAGCCAGAAATCCATTGACTTGCGGCAGGACCGGAAGATCCGGCGGCGGGTGGGTGCAGAAAATCCTACCCTAAGTCTTGAAATTCATTGAACCAGCATCCAAGCCTTTTTGGGAAGAGAATGCCATTTTTCCACTATATTTCGTGGGGATATCAGCTTCCTATTTCACTCCTGAATGAACCAGCTCCAATTTTAAGTGGTTTAGCTCTAATTTCAAGAGATTTGTAGTGGGGGGTGATGGAAATAGAAGGAGAGATGCTGGTCTCCCCTTAGTTCATTCCAGTGAAGTTGGATGAACTAAGAAAAGGCCAGCATCTCGCCTTCTGCCAAATTCCTACATCTTGACTGTGAAGATTTGAGGGAAAATAGGAATGTTGCACCCCTCTTGATATTTGGTCGAAATGACCCAGAGATCTGGGAATAAGTTGCTATTCCTTTCAGGTTCAAGACAGAGATGTGCTGGCCACTTTGATACACTTGTTGGCTGTCCCCTGATTCTAGGATGAAGTTTGCTCAGGTTGCAAGTTTCTGTCATGGGCCTTCATGTGTCTGAATAAGCTGATTCTCGACCTGTAGATCTTTGGGCAGATGCAGCAGAGCATTCCACAAGGTAGTGGGATTGGGAGTGCAGGATTTGCTTCCTTTTCTTTCCTTCTGCTCATCATGAAGATTGACAGGTTGTTGCCATTTTGACCGATTAGTAGCAAGCTCCACCTAGTCATTAATATCAATGCTGTGTTATGATCGATGTAGTTGGTAAAGCAGAGTTATTTAAAAATTCCAGAAGGAAACTTTGAACAACTGTCATAACCTATAATTTTAAGTGTATTGTTTGAGATGCGACTCTAAATTCAGGAATCAGACCACCAGTTCTCAAGGTTTTACATTAAACTAAATGAAACATTTTATTAATTTACACAGGTTAAAAATATATATACACATGGCTACAAATTACTACTATCATAACTTTTAACAAATTCGCAAACTAATCTCCATTAAGGCAACAGCAACCCATAGACTTAACCAAACACCAGGCAAAACATTTTCACCTTACAAATTCAAAATGATGTTCTTTTCACTTGGTTCCTGTGGTGACAGTTGGAGACTTGCAGCTGCCTTTTGATCTCACATTGCAGCCGCTCTGCACACCCGAAAACTGCTGAAGTCATACCTACCACTGCTGATTGAACTCAAATTCTCATTGTCTCACCAGCCTCTTTGAACTTCACTTTTTAACAGTGAAATCCCTTCCACAATACCAATTTTATTAATAATATAAACATATTGCTTGGTAGCTGCAAGATAGGTGTCAGTTTTCACCCTACTTCTGGAATGTTCTATTCAAAAAATGCAAATGCACGTTATCTCTCTTACATTGCAAAACTAGTACACATCAAAGCACCCAGACTAGCTGGCTTTAGTCCAATTAAGACACAGCCACAGACTAAACCTCTATTTTAAAACAAAAATATTTTCCAATAATATTATAAATATTAATAGCTTCATGACAGCTGCCACTCTTTATGGAGAGCTTCAGAGTGTCTTTGAAGCATTTTCTTTGTTCTCCCCTGAAAACATGGCCATTTGAGAGTTGAGAAAATAGGACTTGGTTGGGGAAACACTTTTCAGCTGTCTGGACACAGTGTCCATTCTATCAAAGTTGATTTTGCAGTTTTGCCTGAATGCTTATGGAGCTGGCTTCAAGAAGGACACTAGCATTTATTCAATGGCAGATGCATTGCTGGAGGAATTTCCCTTGTGCTCTTATGTGATGCTGATACATGGTCCAGGTCTCGCTGCAGTACAAGAATGTGGTGACGACAACTGCTCTGTACTAGGACTTTTGTGGATTTGCAGAGGCCTTTGTTGTCAAACACTCACTGTCATAGTTTGTAGAATGCTGAGCTGGCACAGTTGGATCTCCTTGTCAATGGCCTTTTGAGTTTGCAGATGACTACAGTGTCATTGTCCACCCTGCACTGGATTTGCAAGCCACTCTTGATGTCTTCAATTTGCATGCAAAAATTCAGCCTGCCCTTGAATATGCCAAAGCAAAACTCATATATCAACGTGACCTGGTCAGTCAAATATTCCACCTCACATATATGTTGAAGGAAAATGTTGAGCGCTATTGATATACTAGGAAAAAGCAAACCAACTAATTGAATAATTTCACAGGACCCTGGTTAGGACCCAAATGTTTTTCACTACAGGTAGTATGTAGTCCAAGCAGAAAAACATCATAGGGCAGGGGATGGGGGTGGCAGTTTGGGGTGGTGGTGGTGGCGGAATTGGAGAGTTTGTGCTTTTCAGTGTAAATAAAGGAAAAAACAATTATAACATTCAGTTAATTTGAAACAAAATATGACCTGACAGCAATTCCTGAAATATTGACATCAAGATTGTTAGATTTAGTAGTGATAAAACTTTATTAGCAGATATCATAGAAATTATATGAAGCTATTAAACAACCGTAATGTGCAAGCTCAAGATATAAACCTTCTTTTAACTGATAAAGAAATATTAGAAATTAGATGAGAGAGTGGCTGCAGATGTAAATAGGTGGATGATTAGTGAATTCCATTAGCTCAGGCTCCATGTTAAGATCTAGTATGTACAATTAATAATATTCAAAATTAAAATCAGGGCTTTGCTTATTAGTATTTCATTTCAATAGTTACAAATATCTTTGCTCTTAGCAAATACATGGACAAGATTGGAGCCTGAAGGCAGTGGAATCTGCAAAACCAGAAGGTGAATTAGATCAGCCTTGAGAGCTATAGTTGAGAGCTGCTTTCGCTGTCGACAGAAACATAAATCTGCTACTAGTTAGTCTGATTCACTTAAATTTTCATTCAACTTTTTCCATTATCAATCCCTTCATCCAAAGAGGAGAGGAGTCTCTTGCATTGATACAGGTGTGTTATTTTAACTTTGAATCATCTAAGTTTAAAAGCAAGATATAGCTTCTAATCTCTAACATCACCCATCCCTGTCCCTGCCTCAGTTTTTCTGCTGCTGAAGCTCTCATCTATTCCTTTGTGACCTCTAGACTCGACTTTCTTTCTGTTCATTGTTGGGATGTGGACGCCACTGGCTAGGACAACATTCATTGCCCATTCCTAATTGCCCTTCAGAAGGTGGTGGTGAGTCACCTACATGAACCTCAGCAGTCCATGTGGTGTAGGTACCAACCTTCTGCTGTCTTCTTGGATCTCCAGGGTTTCTCCTGAGTTCTCTTCAATTGCTAGGGCTTCTTCTGAGCTCTCTTTAATTAAAGTCTGCTAACTACAGCCCTTTTCCAGCTTAGAGCCTCTTTTGCTGCTCCTCTCTTTTGAGCTCAACTGGGATCTCTTCCTGTCCCTGTCCCCTGTTCCCTGTCTGGGACACTTCTTTCAAACCACTCCCTGTCCCCTCTACCTTTGGAGATCTTCCTGTCCTCTCCACATGTCTCCTCTCCCTGTCTCCTGCCTGGGACACTTGTCTTCAATGGCGCTCCACTCCCGGTCACATGACCCAGGATTTTGCACTGTTTTCCTTGATACACAGGCATCCTGGGCCCAAAGAACTCAAAAATGCAGAACTGAGCATGTGCAGCCTGCTCCCGGTCTGCGCACGCATGAAAACTCCGAGGTCTGTGGGGAATTGGAGTTCCTGACCTCTACTCTCAACTTTTAAGATACGCCTGGTGTTCATAACAGCAGTACCTGTAGAAATCTAGTGCATTGTGCTCAATCTGTGTTTGAGGGGTAACTTTCCAACTTTGTGCTGTTGGGTGTGCAGATCCAGAACTGGGTGCATATTGTATACAATTTGCACACACTGGGCACTATTTTACAACCAATTAAATCCATAGTCAGAAAATTGCACACAGTGTGTGCTTGACTTTCCAACACGCACTGCAAAGAGGTGAAACCCCACTGCAACGCCCCTCCCCCCCAATCCACCATCGTAAGTGCAAAGAAAGAAGATTACACTTCTCAAGCTTGGAAAGAATATCAGTGGATTCAGTGGAATTCGCTTTTGAATCCAAGGTACTTGAGTGTCTCAGCCTCAAATGTCAGCCAATTTAGTTTTCGCATTGAGCTAGTGAGGCAAACTGGTCCATGCTTCGTGTTTCCCTTCCTTCCAGTCTGTTTTACCTGTACTTAATCTGGCCTAAGTGCAGAGGCCAGGTGATGATGGTAAATAGTCTGGGTTGGACCATCACAGGCCAGGAAGGGACCAAATTCAGTCCCTGTTCTGTCAACAGATAAACTTAGTCAGGCAGCTTCAGGTACTGTAGTTTTACTCAACATTCCTGAGTTAGAGGCAAGAAACAGCTAGCGCAGCTAATGCTGATTGCTACAGTGATCTTTGCTGCAAGGTGCTTATTTGAGGGCTGAGCTATAATGCTCAACATTCAAATAGCCCTACTGACTCCTGCTGCCTAGATTAAAACTTAAGGAATGGTCACTTGGACAAGGTACCGTAAAGCCCCTGGGTTCTGTGGAACCGTACTGCAGCATGAGTCACCAGGAACAGGAAATGAGGACATTGTGCTCACATAAAGGGAATCATTTATTCTTATTTTTAACTTGTGCTTTTGAAGCGGCCAAAGTAATTCGGGGGAAAAAAAACATTGCTCAGAGCTGCAAACCAGCATTTTTAAAAATTCTTTCACGGGATGTGCTAGGCCAGCATTTATTGTCTATCCCTAATTGCTCTTGAGAAGGTAGTGGTGAGCTGCCTTCTTGAACTGCTGCAGTCCATGTGGTGTAGGTACACTCACAGTGCTGTTGGGGAGGGAGTTCTAGGATCTTGACCCAGCGACAGTGAAGGAATGGCATGGGGTCAAGAACAGACAAAGGAATTCAATTTTAATTAAGGCAAAATAAAGATGTGGTTTGTTGCAGAAAGTGATCTTTTTTTATATATTCCTTCTGGAAACCACCATTTTCACTGTCCTAGGGTGTGTAATTATGGTACTTTGACAGCAAATCACACTAAGTATAGAAATTCACAGAGATTGTCATGGGATGTCACTGCATGGTGTTAATTATATATCAATTGCATTTAATTGTTTGCAGGTGGAGTGCATTAATTGAGGTTTCAATTGAGCACATATAAAGAGGCACTTAATGAAACTGCAGTATAGCTGAGATAGGAGATTTATGCTTGTAATGTTTCACTCTGTAAATAAATATAAGACTGAGTAAAGATTGGCTCCAGGATCATTCTTTATTAACTGGCTTCCTGGAATATTACATATGATAATTCGCTCACTTGTGCTAGCAGTGTGTAAATAACTGATTTGAGAGTAAAACCCATGTGCCCTTTCAATAGTCAGTGAGGACCTGAAGTGCAAGTTGATTTCAATCAAACGCTGATGTCTGGGTGGATCCCAGACAAATTACATTTGGTAAATTTGGTTGATTTAATTTCCTGGGAAGAAATCAAATTCAGCAAAATTAGAAAAGTACATCCTCTTTGAACAAGCAGCATCTTATTGCATGTTTTAAATATAACTGAGTAAGTTACACACAACACCAAGTCATATAGGGCTTTAAATCATGCTTAGGTGCAGTCTTAACACTGGGATTTTTAGTACCAAGAAGATGAAATACTCCTTCAGTCTAATTTATAACTATTCAACCTGCAGCCTGATGAAGAGCCCCCTAGGAACCACGGTCATTAAACAGAAACCCTTAACTTTCTGACATCTGGAGATCAGATCAGCTCTAAGATCTGACATCAGTGTGCCAAAGAAAACTCACATGAATTTTATATGTAGAACATGTGGAAGTTCTAGTTGATTTTATACAAAAGTATATATAACAAACTGTTAAAAGCTGTAAGGGGGCATGTTGTTTCATTCTCCCTCCCTTCCCACTGTATCTGTCACCATGCCCATACCTAATGTACCATCACAGAAAGTTTGTATGTATGCAATCGTGGAACGTTGAAGCAAACGTATGCATACTAAAAAAAAAATTGTATTATCGAGCTGACCCACTATAAAATACCAACATTGCTACTGTACTATCCCTGTTAGCTCACTGGAAAAGGTGACCTGGTTGTACCATACAGTCTCTGATAATTTAGCATTAAATCCTTGGTTACCTCATTGTAATGCTGCTTCCAACTGATCAGGGGAATCCCTTTGGAATCCAGAACTGAATTTGTGCAGCCTGCAGACTCTCCAAAGCCATTTACTTGTCTGTATCATTTACTTGGTCATTGTTAATAATTATAACTGACTGCTTGTTTAGGTGACAAAAGCTGTAAGCTCCACTTAAGTGCAAAAATTGTTCCTATGGTCAGTTGTTTTAATACCATTTGAATGTGTGGGGAATAAATCAGTACCTCCCTATAAATGAACAGCCCCATTAAGAGTCTACCAGTTAGCTGGCATTATTCCACCATGTGCACAATAAATTCTGCATTCATCAGCCTTGTGCATAATGACTTAAGGGTATGAAATTGCTTTATCCAATCTTTGACCTGAAATTTATCTGTCAGCCCAGTATTGAATATACAGACTATCTTTTAAATGAACAGTGAAGCTGAAGAATTTGGGCACCTTTTTTTGTCTGCAGTGAGAATATGAGGCCTGGCCTTGAGCCAAATAGTGCAAGGCAGCAATTATACTCTTCGTCATGAGAAGCAGGCAATCAATAATCAATATTGTACTGACCATGCTACCAATACAGTGAGATCTGAAATTCAGTGAGTGACCGTGTCAAGAATTAATGAGCCAACCAACAGAGAAAGACGAACACTTAAATATTTTACACTGGGACAATCTTATTGTGACTGTCCAAGTATTTTACTGAAACTACCATGCTCATTTCTATCCACTAAACACTAGCTTGGAGTTTCCGCTCAAGTGTGCTGTTTTCTTTTTTCTTAGTATAATTCAACCAAAATTGGCATAACCAGTGCACACAAATTGCTTTCAGCCCAACTTGAGTTTTCATTATCTTTTGTGGTAGTTTTAGTTTTGCTGGAAAACAAGCCCAGCCCATAAAACTGGCCACACCTCAATGGTGAATTGACCATCATTGGGAGTTTCTGCTAATTCCACCTATTTCTTGGCCTTCGAGGAGGCCAAATATCATGAATCTTTTGGACACAAGAACATCAGCGGGAACCCTGTGACTTACAAACTTACATTAAAGGAACCTGGATGTACTTGTACATGAATCACAGAAAATTAACTGGTATAAACTGGTAAATGGTATAGGAGATTTTGTTACAAAGGGATTGGAGTAAAAGACTGAAGAAGCCTCATTAGAATCTTACAGCGTATCGGCGAGATCACATCTGGAATATTGTTTGCAATTTTGGTCTATTTATCTAAGGAAAGCTTTTTTTTCTTTTTCAGCTGGCACAGACATGATGGGCTGAATGACCTCTTTCTGTTTCATAACTTTTATATCTTTTCCATGGTTCTATACTTGCCCAAGAGGCCATACAGGAAGGTTCGCTAGACTGGTTCGTAGGGTGAGGGGATCATCTTTTGAGGAGAGATTGAGCACACTATGCCTATATTCCCTGGAGTTTAGAAGAATAAGAGGTGTTCTAATTGAAATATATAAAATTCTTAAGGAGCTCTATTCATGGGATGTGGGTCTGGCTATTGAGGTCAGTATTTATTATTCATCCCTAACTGAATTTGACAAAGTGGTGATGAACTACCTTCTTGACCATTGGAGTCCTTGTGGTATAAGTATAACCACAATGCTGTTAGGAAGGGAGTTCCAGGATTTTGACAGGCACAGAAGAAACAGTGATTTATTTCCATGTTATATTTCCAAGTCAGGATGGTATGTGACTTGGAGGGGAACTTGCAGATGGTGGTGCTCCCCATGCCTATTGCCTTTCTTCTTTTAGGTGAAAGAGGTTGTGAGTCTGGGAGGTGCTGTTGAATGAGGCTTGGTGAGATGCTGCAGTGCATCTTGTAGTAGTGCATACTGCTGCCACTTTACACCAGTGGTGGAGGGAGTGAATGTTTAAGAACAAGAACTTTTATTTATATACTGCCTTTTTGTAATGAAACATCCCAAGGTGCTTCACCTGACAGTGGGCGTGGCGAAGAGAGTGGGAAGATACCTTCCGCAAGAGGTTCAATGATCTCTCGCGAATCACCATTTTCAAATGTCATATCCCAGAAATTGCACTATTAGAAATAAAAACAGAAGATGCTGTAAAAATTCAGCAGGTCTGGCAGTGTCTGTGGGGACCAAACAGAGTTAATGTTTTGAGTCCAATATGGCTTCTTCAGTTCCGAAGAAAAGTCATATTGGACTCGAAAAGTTAACTCTGTTTCTGTCTCCTCAGATGCTGCCAGACCTGCTAAGCTTTTCCAGCATTTTCTGTTTTTATTTAAGATTTCCAGCATCTGCAGTATTTTTGCTTTCATTTAACTGTATCATTAGTTCCAGACACAGCGCACCTCATCGCTCACCTACCAACAATCTGTCAATCATGACTTATGCTTCAAATTGATAACTTCACCCCACTCTCACACAATTAGTACTGCTGCATCTCACTGTTTTCACACACTGCCAGTTATTCAGCCATGATAGCCATATCACCCAAATAGATTACCACATCCTCTCTCTCTTGTGAGATAAGTTGGCATATAACCAGAAGCAACATGAGCTAACCAGTTGGACACAGGCAAGACTGCATATCTTTACCCTGATGGAGGATATGGTAGTTGCCATTACCTGAACGGCTATCGCTGAGGCCATAGCCAGTAGTAGGGCTAAAACCATTGAAGACGATGATATCCTCATATCTAATACCTAATAAAAACAAAAGAGTAAAACCAAATCCTGCAAAGAGAAAAGAAACAAAATGGGGGCAGAGATTACAGTCTGAAATTTTGAACTCAGTGTAAGTCCAGAAGACTGTAAAGTGCCTAATCAACAGATGAGGTGCTGTTCCATGAGTTTACATTGAGCTTTACTGGAATACTGCAGGAGGCAGAGAACAGAGGTCAGTATAGGAGTGGGTTGGAGAATTAAAATGACAGATGACCGGAAGCTTGTGATCACTCTTGTGGACTGAATGGAGATGTTCCGCAAAGTAGCCAACGAAGTTCCCCAGTGTAGAGAACACCACATTGTGAGCAACAAATACAATGTACTAAGTCGAAAGAAGCACATGTAAATTGCTGCTTCACCTAGAAGAAGTGTTTGGGGAGTTGGACAGCGAGAAGGAAGGAGATAAAAGTGCAGATGTTCTAACCCCTATGCTTACATGGAAAGGCACTGTGAGAAGGGGAGGGGATATTTCAGGTGATTGAGGAGCAGACAAGGCTGTTGTGGAGGGAATGGTCTTCTCAGAATGCTGAAAGGAGAGGAAGGGGTAAGATGTGTGTGAACGCATCATACAGGAGTTGGCAGAAATGCAGGTGGAGGATGATCTTTTGATGGGATGGAAGGCGAAGACAAGGGGAACCCTATCATGGTTCTGTGTGGGAGCAGAAGTGCGGGAAATGGGATGAAAGCGATCAAGGGTCCAGTCAACAACAGTTGGGGAGTAGGGGATTCCTCGGTTGAGAACCTCTACATGTAACTCTATATTTTTAGAGCAGTGCTCTGGAAAGGCTATTGTTACCAAATATTACTTTCCTTATTTATTAACAGGAACAATTAGAGCCATTGAAAGCTGTAAAAAAAAGACCTGCCTTATAAAGTTGCTGAGCCAGCAATGTGCTTCTTTTCTTTTTCAATTATCTATCCTTTTTCTTTTTCCCTCTGCTGAACACATTTGCTCTCCCTTGGTAATGGCTCCATGGCTATTGAAAGCCCTTTGATACAATACCCAAAATAATATTCTTCAAATGTGACTCTAGACAGCCCATTTTGGCACATTATTCAATCCTTTGGAACAACGTACCCTCTAATTGTTTTAGCATGCATGGGCAATTTGTTAAATGTGCAGCCCCAGACTGGAAATTGTACAGTTTGGAGTCACAGTCTCAGAATTAAGGGGTCAACCATTTAGAATAAGATGCAGAGAAATTTCTTCCTTCAAAGGGTTGTGAATCTTTGGAATTCTCTACCCCAGTAACCTGTGGATGCTCAGTTGTTGAATATATTCAAGACGGAGGTCAATAGACTTTGGGTATTAAGGGAATTAGGGATATGGGGAAAGAACGAGAAGGTGGAATTGAGATAGAAAATCAGCTTTGATCTTGTTGAATGGCAGAGCAAGCTGAAGGGCCAAAGCTGCTGCTCCTTTTTCTTATGTTCTCATGAAAGGGTTTGAATGTTTCTTTTTAATTTACTGGGGAACTGTCTTCCACATCCCAATCTAACTAGAAAATAATATTTTTAATATATTTTTTGAAAGTCGCTTTCAGTAATTTAAGATCAAGTTACTCACAGGGAGTGGATTGGCACTGTGGTTTACAATGCTTATTTTTTGTAATAAATCAATTTTCAAATGTACTAATTAAAAGTTACCAAGTTACCACTCTTGAATATACTAAGAAACATATTTTAAAGCAAAGTTTGTTCAAAAAAATACATTTTACATTTTAAAACGCAGTCCAATTGCACTGATCCATGGCAGATTTGAGGTTCAATGATATGCAAATGAGTTTGAGTGGATACTCAGTGAGGAAAGTGTGCAATTTACACAGGAATCACCAAATACACCCAAAACAGAAACTCTACCCCCATTACCATTGGTTTTTGGTGATAACAAGGTCAGCCTCACTGTTAGACTAACAGGATTAGGACACTTACACCATGATCTCTGGCCAACTATTCCTCATCCCCTTACATCAACAATGATCAGAAACTCATTCTTGCAAGAACAAAGATCCTGCTATAAAGAGTATTACAGGCCAAAATTTGCTGTTAAAGTAACAATGGGGTTAATGACACTCACCATTATTTATGAATAAATGGTATGGCAACTTCTAGTCCAAATTGCACTGCTCTGCTAATAGCTTTGCAGAAACAGCATCTTACTGTCTGCCTCACCAGTGTGATGCACTGAATGATGTGAAGTTGCTGTATTTGTGCAGTAGATATGAACCAAACTCACCACAGAAATTCATGTTTTGTCATTTTAAGTGCAAGGAGTCTTTTTGCTGAGATGGTAACTGTTAATTACGGTCAATCATCCTCTCTGGTACTGAAAATTACCTATTACAGGTGTGTAGTCTCATTTCGTCAGTAATAATGTTTGAGCTCTTAAAAAGGGTCAAATTTATTTTTTTTAATTACTTTTCCTTTCTGCCTCTTCTTTCTCTCACTCTTGGTCCAATCTTTCTTCCCTCTCTTTATTTCTCTTTCTGTATCTGATTTGACATTGAATTCACCCACTCTAATTTACACTTCCTTCTCTGTTCATGGGTTATTTATTTAACAACCCTTCAATCTGTTTGGTTAAAGAAACAAACAGTTGCAAGCCCCGTTCTGTCAGGTCCCAGGTCCCTACTTTCCCTTGATGCATCGTTATTAGCTTGCACCTTGGTTGTAACTTGGTAGCAAAAAAATTAAAAAGCTAAAACATGCATGGGTAAGTCTGACAAATGGCTGACATTATTACATGACCCCCTACAGCAAATTCTGGCTGAATCATTTCTCACTTTGACTGATATTATAATGGGATATAAAAAATGGATATTCTGTGCATCTGTGCATAAGTAGCATCCCATCTTTGATCAAGCCGTGTTAATATCCCAGCAGTCCAGCCAACATGGATGACAGAAGGCTCTTGGCAAAGAAATTCATAATAGCAGTTGAGGGTTTAAGAACAAGTCTCACAGCCAGATATTTAATGCAGAAGATGAACTATTTCCCTTTAGTCGGTTTGCATAATATTAACGGAACAACTTAATTTTAATTTATACCCTTGTAACTTTGTTGATTGAAACACTGAAATATGACAGCGCACATCAATTTAGGTAGCATTCTAATTTAAACAGCATTAACTACTACGCAAGGATCATATTCTCACATTTGTTCTCATCTTTCACACTTCTGTTTCTGTTCTGTCAAGTGGGTGTTTGAAAGGCAGGAACTCTCTGACACCTAATTAGTTGCAATGAAATAACATACATGTCTTTAGCCTAGATTACATTTAGAAGAAGAAGGACTTGCATTTATATAGCACCTTTCACAACCTCAGGATGCCCCAAAGCACTCTAGAGCTAATAAAGTACTTTGACATGTAGCCATGTAGTTGTAAAGGGAGAAACGCGGCAGCTATATGCAAGAGCAAGGCCACACAAATATCAGTGAGATAAATGACCAAGTGATCATCAAATTAGTACCATGGGATCATTTATGCTTGCCTGAGATGGCACACAGGACCTTGGTTTTCTGTCTTATCCAAGGCACGGAACCTCTGACAGTGCAGGAGTCCTTCAGTGCTGGAATTTCAGTTTTGAATACCTGCTCACGTTTCTGGAGTGGGGCTTGAACCCACAATATTGTGACTAAGAGGCTGGAATGCTTGTACTGAGCTAAGGCTGACTCCTAATTTTATTCCCCTGCATTTTTTGATGGCGACCTTTTCAGAAGTGCACCAGTCTACCCAATGAATGAGTTTGCATATAGTAACATTCTTAAGTGGCCTGATAGTGTCGATGCTGGGAAGACGTTTCCCTTGGTTAAGGAGACAATAACTAGGGGTGGAGTCATCCCAGATTTGCACTACGTGCAGTAGCGGGCCGGAAAAGGGATACTTTACCTGCTAGCCGCGATGGCGGCTTTTCACACCATAACATCCACTTCCGTCTCATTAATTATGCAGCCACAGGAAACACATCATCTCATGGCCTCTGAATTGCCCACCACACTGTTACCATACCATTTCCTCACTCCAGGTGCCAAAATTAAACTGCAGCCACACACACAGTTCTCAATGCTTGCAGCTCAAGACTGCTCCAGTGAAGACATGGCCCTGGAAGCCAAGAAGAGTTCAGTGACCCATCATTGGAATGCTTTTTGGAGGCCCGCCGTGAAGTCCTCCAACCCTGCTCTGGCTGCAGGAAGTCCAGCAACCTCACCACTCCGGCTTGGGAGGTGGTGGCAGTGTTGGTAATGCCAATGCTGATGTGATGCGGTGCTGCATGTGAAGCCTGGCACTGATGAATATGAGTGCTGCCTGAAGCAAGGTAGGCAAACAAACCTCGAAGTCCTGAGCAAAGTGCAGCTCGCCAGGTTAACGTCACTTATGTACAGCAGTGAAACACAGCCAACGTGCTCGGATGATCCAGTATGGGAGGATAATTCTGGACGGCCAGAGATTATAATTATATGCAGACGTATTAAAATGGCGTTCCCGCCATACAGTGGTGGAAAATGTGACCTGCCATTGACAGGTGGAACAGACGATTGCAAACTAGTTTCACAACATCGTGAAAATGCTTTTTGGCCTTCCCGCCATATTATCCACTCACTCCCACCACGACGCTTGACACCAAGGGGAAGGAAAATTCTGGCCTAGATGTCTCAGAATAAGTGGTTGGTCATTTAAAACTGAGATGAGAAAAAAAATTCTTTACTGAAAGGGTTGAGATCCTTTGAAATTCCTTTCCCAATGAGCTATTGATGTCCAGTCATTGAGTGTATTTGTTGTATGATTGTATGTTGTCTCATGAAGAGGCCTAGAGGCTTGTATGGTTGAACAATTATTAAGAATACATAACTCTATACATATCTATAGGATACAAACCTAACTAGGCTCTATCTTCATGCCAACTTCTACCAGACTCACTGCTACATTCTACTACTTCCATGTGACTCTTTACATCATAATGTGGGCGATGATGTTTCCCCAGTCCAACATTAACCATTACAGTCACAAACATCCTAACACTACAATGTTCAACTCAGAGATCAATAGGTCTTGGATACTAAGAGCATCAAGGAATATGAGAATAGTGTTTAAGTAGAAGCTGAGGTAGAAGATTACCAAGATATTACTGAATAGTGGAGCAGGCCTGAGAGACCAAATGACCAACTCCTGCTCCTATGTTGTCATGTTCTTATATTCACTGGTTAGGCCTTTTCTATAGTATTATGCCCAATTTTGGGGCACCACATTTTAGGAAGGATGTCAAGGCCTTGGAGAGGGTGCAGAGCAGTTTTACTAGAATAATACATGAGGGAATGTGGAAAGACGAGATAAGTTGGATTGTTCTCCTTAGAACAGAGAAGGCTGAGGGGAGATTTAACAGAAGTATTTAACATTATGAAGGATTTTGAGCAAACAAATAAGGAGAAATTGTTTCCACCAGCAGGAGGGTTGGCAACCAGAGGATGAATCGGAGGGATGATGAGCAGCACTTTCTTATGCAGCAAGTTGTTTTTTTTTTTTATTCATTCATGGGATGTGGGTGATTGCCCATCCCTAATTGCCCTTGAGAAGGTGGTGGTGAGCTGCCACTGCAGTCCATGTGGTGCAGGTACACCCGTAGTGCTGTTAGGGAGGGAGTTCCAAGTTTTTGACCCAGCAACAGTGAAGGAATGGTGATATAGCTCCAAGTCAGAATGGTGAGTGTTCCCATGTGTCAGCTGCCCTTGTCCTTCTAGATGGTACCAGTCGTAGGTTTGGAAGGTGCTGTCTAAGGAGCCTTGGTGAGTTGTTGTAGTGCATCATGTAGATGGTACACACTGCTGCCACTGTGTCAGTGGTGGAGGAAGTGAATGCTTGTGGAAGGGGTGCCAATCAAGCGGGTTGCTTTGCCTTGTTGATGTCAAGCTTCTTGGGTGTTGTTGGAGCTGCATTCATCCAGGCAGGTGGAGAATATTCCATCATACTCCAGACTTGTGCCTTGTAGATGGTAGACAGGCTTTGGGGAGTCAGGAGGTGAGTTACTCACAGCAGGATTCCTAGCCTCTGACCTGCTCTTGTATGTTGTAGCATAGTGGTATTGTCACTGGACTAGTACTCCAGATCCCCAGGGTAATGCTCTGTGGACCTGGGTTCAAAACTAAAAATTTGAATTCAATAAAAAAAATCTGGAATTAAAAGTCTAATGATAACCATAAAACCATTGTCATAAAAACCCATCTGGTTCACTAATGTCCTTTAGGGAAGCAAATCTGCCATCCTTACCTGTTTTGACCTACATGTGACTCCGCAGCAATGTGGTTGGCTCCTAAACACCCTCTGAAATGGCCTAGCAAGCCACTCAGTTCTCAAGGGTGATTAAGGATGGGCAATAAATGCTGGCCCAGCCAATGATTCCCATATCTCATGAATAAATTTTTTTAAAAATGGCTGGTTCAGTTCAGTTTCTGGTCAATGGTAACCCACAGGATGTTAATAGTGTGGGATTCAGTGATGATAATGCCATTGATTGGAGTAAAACAGTTGAATATCAATGGCATTATCTCTTGTCAGAGATGGTCACTGACTGGCACTTCTGTGGCACAAATGTCCCTTGTCACATGTCAGCTCAAGCCTGGATATTGTCCAGGTCTTGCTACATTTGGACATGCACTGATTCAGTATCTGAGGGGTCGTGAATTCTGCAAGCATCAGCCAACATCCTCACTTCTGACCTTATGATGGAAAAAAATGTCATTGATGAAGCAGCTGAAGATGGCTGGGCCGAGGACACTACCCTGAGGAGCTCCTGCAGTGATGTCCTGGAGCTGAGATGATTGACCTCCAGTAACCACAACCATCTTCCTTTGCGCTAAGTATGACTCCAGCGGAGAGTTTTCCCCCTGATTTCTATTGACTCCGGATTTGCCAGAGCTCATTAATGCCACACTCAGTCAAATGCTGCCTTGATGTCAAGGGCAGTCACTCTCACCTCACCTCTGGAGTTCAGCTCTTTTGTCCATGTTTAAACCAAGGCTGTAATGAGGTTAGGAGCTGAGTCGTCCTGGTGGAACCCAAACTGAGCATCAGTGAGCAGGTTGTTGCTAAGGAAGTGCTACTTGATAGCACTCTTGATGACCTCTTCCACCACTTTACTGATGATTGCGAGTAGACTGCTGAGGTGAGAATTGGCCGGGTTGGATTTATCCTGCTTTTAGTGTACAGGACATACCTGGGCAATTTTCCACATAGCCGAGTAGATGCCAATATTGTAGCTGTGCTGGAACAGCTTGGCTAGAGGGCGTGGCTGGAAAGCACTGTCTGAAAAGGTATTGGAAGCAGTTTCATAATTAAATTGGACAAATAGCGGAAAAGGAAAATTTTCCAGGGCTGTGGCAAGTAGCAGGATAGTGGAATATCTCTTTCAAAGATCAGTACAAGCATGATGAGCCAAATGGCCGCCTCCTATGCTTTTTGATTTTGTGATTCACTGAATAAATTTGATGTTGAACCTAAAGTAACTGATCTTTTAATAATATAACCAAAAACTATCATTTTGATTTGGAGTATTCCTGCTGCTGGAAAATTTAATGTGCGACATGCTGTACGAGAACATTTTTAATTACATCGATAAATTCATCCCTCCCTTCCAAGGCCACAGAGCATTGAAAAGTACAAGATTCTAAGGGGGCTTGACAGGGTACATGTTGAGAAGATGTTTTCACTAATGGGGGAATCTCAAACTAGGGGACGTAGTTACAGAATAAGGGGACACTCATTTAAAACTGAAATGCGAAGGAATCCCTTCTTTCAGAGGGTAGTGAATGTCTGAAATTCTCTACCGCAGAGAGTTGTGGAGGCTTGATCACTGAAAGTATTTAAAGAGGAGATAGATTTTTGAAATATTGGGGAGTTGAGGGCTATGAGGAGCTAACACGAAAGAGGAGTTGAGGCCTGCGGTAGATCAACCATGATCTTATTGAATGGTGGGGTGGGCTTGAGGGGCCGAATGGCCTACTCCTGCTCCTGTTTCTTATGTCCTTATATTAATTTTAAGCAAAAATAACAGTTGATTATTTAAGAAAATTCCTTATGATTGCAGTTCAAGTTGGCATGCATTTATTTTGAAAACATTTTTTTAAGCCTCAAGCGTTAAGCATTCTAATTGGTTCACCATCCTGATAATTGGATTGTTATCGAATTGCTATAAGCTAGTATTGCTGTAAGGTGGTGTTTTCTAAATTGATCTAATAGAAATTGCTGACTGGCCTCAAGTGTGGCTACAGGGACAATATTTTAGCTGCTTGCACCGATTTTGGTAGAAACCAGCTTAGACACACACACACACATACAGGTAAATGTACATCATATGTATATATACTTGAAAACATCTACTACTATTCACTAACCAAGGAAGTAAAGCACCCAAAATGACCAAAACATTTGCGCACACAACTTTTTGTCTCAATATTTAAAAAGAAACATTTGGAAAGGTTAACATGCACATGCATACACCATGCGGATATGAGTATTGAGATCACATGCCCAAAATGGTATTTGATCATTAATTTTTTAATTTACTAATCTAAAAAGCAATTAATTAGATTTGGATTCCCAGTTAGTCACATGTGACTAACATAATGGGCAACACTATTCTCAATGTATTAACAATGGGAGCTGCACTAGAATGATGTTTTGTGAATTATTGTGATTGTTTTTGGGAACTACATTTTTAGAAGCATTTCAGTTATATGTCATCATAATGCCTTGGTCTCCAGCTCTGTTTGTGAGGTATGAGGTATAACCAGCCCATACAACATCTGTAATGTGGTTTCAGTGATGCAGAATGTACTTAACTAGTCAGTCACAGCTGTATTACCCCAATCGTATTACATTAATCAAACATTCTTAAAAATGTCTGGTCCACTTTAGGCTTTGGCTGAATAAGCACTTTCGATTGTGTTGATGCAAACATAGCCCATCCATATCATTTGCATCTCATCTCTTCTTTATAGATTAAATAATTTGGAAATCCATGGTTCAATTTGTGACATATCAGTGGTTAGTGACCTTTGACGTGTATTCTTGTGAAACAGATAAATTTATTGCCACTCTCCAGATAATAGGTAGTTGAGGTTGCAATAATGCACATCAAAAAACAGCTGAGAACTGCACATGGGTTTGCTTCCGATGTTGGATTCACTGTGCAGCAATACACTGTTAGGTCCCAGAATGAGACTGTTTTTCCACTTTGCCCCTTTGTTACCCCATTCTCTCCTTAAGCACACAATCATACAGAGTACAGCTTCACAGGAACTGGGTATAGTCCAATAGGAATGCAATATGGTTCCATAGAAATAGGGGTACCGCCTTGCAGCAATGGGCTGCAGTTTGACAGGAACATGTCTCAGCTCCACACATACAAGGGGTACAGTTCAACCAGCACAGGAGCACAGTTCTGCACACAAAGGGGTACAGTTCCACAGAAACAGGGTTAGCATTCCAAAGGAACAGGGGAATAGTTCCACAGGAACAGCGGCAGAGCTCGGAGGAACAAAGCGAGAGTCCACAAGGACAAGGGTGCAGTTACGCAGGAATAGTGGGTTCAGCTCCAAAGGAACGGGTTAAAGTTCAGCATGAACAGGGGTACAACTCCACAGGAATAGAGAGGTACAGGAACTGTTCCCTTTTCCTTGGCTCATATGCACAAGTGTGCACTTTCCACTCGGTGTTCCTGATTCTTTATCAGAAGCAGGAACCTGACCAATATACATCCTTCCCTCTTTAGTGCAGAAAATTTGAGGCCAATTGAGCTGTTCTTAGTGCCGTTCTGGATGAGATCAGTTAACTCACCACAGAACACGGATCTAATCTGGGATCTTCTGATGTGTGCAGTTAGTATCGGACTCTATGATGTACCTGTCTATCAGGGGAATAAACCAAACTTTCTAGTACTCATAAAAAAAGCAAGGCCTTACTCACTGGTGGATTATCACTTCCTATGAGATAGAATGGCCTTTTGATTTCAGTGTTCTCCCAAAGGACTCCAGTCACTGAACTTGAAGCAATTTCCATATAGACATCATTCCAATCAATCCATATTCCAAGTGAAAACTTGGAGCATCTGCAACATATTTATCAATGCTTTTACAACCGGTGTGGAAGGAGTGCATAGATTCTCTTGCCCCACCACTCTATAGGTCGCGCCATAAGTGTAAATGTTTAATTCACTCACCAAAATGGTCAATTGTTTACCTTCGTTACTGCTAGACCCAGGATAAAAGAGACTTCAGCCAGGCTTCTTTCAATAAACTCAGAATACTTGATTTATTATGAAACAAAGCTTTTTTAAAAAACAAATTGCAAAAACTGGTTAACATCCAATTTGTAATCCAGAAGTGTAATGATTTACCCCCTTTTAAAAGTCCCACCACACAGACACACAAAACAAAACAAAGGGCACGACAAATAAGGTCTCTGCAGAGGTTTGTGTAAGGGAGTACTTTAAAAAAAGGATAAAGTTCCTAAAGGTCTTGACGCTGTCAATCTGACAGAGCGCTGGTCACAGCAGTTATCTGTAAAGTCCTTTCGGATAGATCTTTGGTGAAACACTGGTTTTGTTAACTCTTGCTTGTCGCGGCTTCACAGCTTCTGATACAAATGAGTCATTCTGAAATGAGAAGTTTTTGGCTGAAGGTGAACACTCCATTGTAGACTTCAGGCAATACAGTGGGAGAGAGAAGTGCTCTTCCTTCACAGTTTGTTCCCAAGGCATACACACACACTGAGTTCAAAATAAAATGATCAGAGAGAACATCTCTCTGGCCAGGTATTTTCAGCCAATCAACAGGAGCCCAAGGCCTGTCAACAACAGTTTTTTTTGTTAACTTAAGTAAACAAAATAACTCTTACCTCACCAGGTGTCTGGTGAGATAAGAGTTGGTCATCTAGCTGAAGTTATGTGATTTCTTGGAAAAAATCAGCATATTCACAGACCAAAGTGAACTTGTAGCCTTTTAAAAAAAAAACAGTCAGGACAGTGTCCACAATTCAATGTCCTTCCAATTTTTAAAAAGTATATAGCCCTTGGATTCCTAACAATGCAGTCTTATTGTGGTGCCGCGAATTCTACCATTAAACAAGAAATTCCATCCTCACTCTATTAACATAATCAAAACTGGTATTTTCTCTGCTGCCTGTATTGAGAAGATAGGTTTTTTTCTGAGTGACCACACTTTGCATGGAAAGAACTTTGTAAGTCTGGAGGAGTCTAGCCACCTCACTCTTGCAGCAAAAAATGAACACCAGGTTGGTAGGGCTGTCACTGGATCTTCTAGCACTTCAATGTTACTGAGGATGCTGGGCTAGCCTTGCTTACTTGGCATCTCCTGTCGTTTTAACGGCTAGGCTGAACAGGATTGGCAGCACCGCAGCCTAAACTCTCCGTGATTTCTGTTTTTAGGATTCTGAAGGGATTCAATAATGCCTTGTACAGAACACTAAACCCAGGGAACTAATCTGTGGAAATAATCACTGGAATTTTGTCAGAAGGCCCAAGGTTCCATAGCTGGGAATGAAAGCGGATCCTGAGCCCGGGAGGGGTGGATTTTACTGGCAGCAGCAAATAAAGAGGCCACTGCCAGGGCTGCCATCTGATTAAGGTTGGCGGCCCAATTCTTAGAGCCACTGTCCCAATCAGAGGGCTAGGAGCTCAGCAGTCTCGGTAGGGCCATCGATAGAGTTGGCCATTCCTAAGGCTGCAGGAAAAAGAAGAAGGTTCCCTGTTGAGGCACCCTAGAAGGGTAGGTAATATTTTTTTTTAATGTGCATGCAGGCCCTAGCAATCGGAAAGGTGAATCCTTCAGTAGCAGTGTCGGAGCCAAGGGACCATTGCCACTGGGGAGCACTCCCATGGGCCATGAAATGGCCATAAAGGAGGGCCCTACCCCCAGAACCTGCTGGGAGGCTGCCAAAGTTTACCTGGTGTTCTCCAGAAGTGTTTACCTCGACCCTGGTAAAATGCTGGTGGGGGTGAGAATGGGCTGTTAATTGCACAATTAATTAATTGGATGCCTGTCTCCGTCGGTGTGTGGCCACACTGCTGCCATTCCGACCATTGCCAATATCCTGTGGTGGCAGTAAGACATCAGGCTTACATCCCAAGGCCTTCCACCAACATTTTACCAGCCCTCCCACTGCCTCTCAGTCTGCCTCCAGAGGGCTGGTAAAATTCAGCCCAATATTTTAGTGAGCAAGTTGTCAATCTATGGAACAGGCGCCCTGTGGAGGTGGTGGAAGCAGGAAGAATTGATTCATTCAAATACAAACTTGATAGATTTCTTTCTGAAAATATAATTTTGGGATACAGTAAATGAATAATGTGAGACATGACTTGTGGTAAGTGTATTTTACTTGGGTGAAAAGGGTGAATTTGTACCTATTGTTCCCAAGACTTTTGATCCTTGTGTCATTTATGGCTCTGCTGTAAAGTAATTAATAGAAATTGATTGTGATGATTAGTAAAAAAACTCCATTATATCATGATATCGTGTGACTACCAGAATGAGAACTAGATGGACCTTGGTTCTCTTTTGTTTGGAAATTTCTATGTTCCCAGGCTGATGGTCTATTAATACATCAAGTTGGTGTGGGGAGTTTTAGAGAAGGGGTTGGGTGGGTGGTTGGGAGGCAGGGGTGGAGGGGACAGATGGCCTGGAAAAATAGGAGGTTTCATGAGGCATTTCCTTGAGCCAACTGTAAACAGGTTCATTGCCTGCTCCACAGAGGATGGCAGCCAGTTAGGGCTATTTTGTGATGGCAGCGGCGCAGTCTGCTGCCAAGAAAAGAGCCCAGCAATCCATTGGAGATGGCCTCCCAGTCCAGTGTGGCATTTGGAGCTGGAGGCTTCATGCCCCAGTGATGGGGCTGCAGGGATGAAAGGCCATTACCACATCAAAAACCAATCCTGTGGAGGAAATTCCTCTCCACCACCCAACGGCTTCAGGCCCCTTTATTTACTGAGCTGTCTGGAGGCAATCGAGAATGCCTCCAAATTGAGACATCCCCATGGTCCCCCATCTGCCTCAGGAGCGCCCACCTCTCCCAGTGGGGATGCCAAACATCCAGAGCTGTGTGGCCTCTCTAATTGGATCTCCAGCCTCAGGAACCCACCCACTATCCTTAATAGGAGAGCAAATGTGGAGGTAGCCTATTAGCAGGCCACCTCCCGGAAGGTTGCGCCACTGGGTGCACTGATAACAAGGCCCTTACATATAGGCCTGATATCAGGGTCTCAATACCCCACAGAAAATTCAACCTGAATGCTCCTCATGTTTCTCTGTGCTGGGTGAAGTTACGCTGCTCACTTTGTTCTCATGCTACCAGTGATAGGGATCCATGTGCTGCTTTGACGGGGCTGTGTTCATACAGACTGCTTCACCTCTTGTAATGTCTATTAATTGCGAAGATAATAGTATTCTGAAATTCTGCACTTTTCAATTGGAGGCCAAAGCTGTGCCAACAAGCTATTGTATTGATTTAACAGCCGAAAATATGTTTTCCCCAATGCACACACAGTCAGTCATAGACATGAAGGAGTTAAAAGAGAAAGAGAAGTCTAGACAAGTTTATATCACCTAGAGAATTGCAGACCCGGTGCGAGATTTGACATTTTGATGAATTGTAACCTAATTTTTCTGAGACAAGCTGCAGATAAATGCAGATCTTTAACATCACCGTCTAAGGCAAGTCAATGCAAACGACACACATGCCTTTATTGTCTCACTGAATCAAATCTAAATTACCAGCTACTTTTGAACACTGCATTTCGCTGACAAGCTGTGCTGAGGAAGAGAGGGAGGCATTCTTCCAGGTGTGATTAGAAATCCTTAATAGATCTGATAGAGAATGCATTTCATTCTGTGTAATCGGCTTAGATGTCTGTGGGAGAGCCTGAAGTTCCAAACAAGCTATTGCTGAGAGCTTGAATTCATGACTTCGAAATATATTTGGCAGGGAGCAGTTGTGCTAAAATCTTAAGAATTTATAAAAGCTTTTGCATTTTTAAGCATTCCCATACCTTTGGCAAACAGCAATTGCCTATATATGAGTGCAGAGTTCTTCCGATGCTTAGAGTTTAAATTATATTTAACATGGTATGGAATTAGAAACGATTGAAACAAACATGTCATCATTGCAGGTAAAGTAATTCCCAAATATTGAAAGAGAGATGAATCCACCCTTGAGTCAAGAACCCACGATACATATACCGGCTCAATCGAGTTACACTTAGACTTCTCAGAGGAGTCCTCAGTGGACATGAGCTGCTGGGAGGAAAATCTCAATTCCAATTAAAAACTGTCAATCTCTGACTCTCTTACAAAAATCCTAAGGAATAAGTGGGAATGAGGAAGAGGGGATAAATGGCAAAAAGCAGAAACATGTCAAACACATAAGAAAGCTTACAGGAGTTGAAGATATCTATGTGAAACCATTTAGTTTAAGAAAAAAATTGCCAGGAAGTATGAATTTGGAATGGAAGCTTAAAATGGCCAAACAATATAATTAAGACTGTCGTGACAGAAAAGTTCTTGGCAAATCTTTCTCATTTATTCACAAAAAAAGTAAATTGGTGTAAATTTTGCTAAAAGGCATAATTTTGTGTTGCAATTATCCTGATGGAAATTATGTACAGCTTTTCTGGCTCTTCTCCCTTCCCAATTAAAAAAAGGTTTGCCAAAGATTTTGTTTTTTGTATGCGTGTGAATACTGTGCCCTTTTAAAGATGAGGGAAAGACAAAACATATCATATGTGGGAAAAATAGACCATATAAAGACAAAAATGCTGAGGATAAAATGCAATAAATCTTTTTTTTCCACTTGTTTTCGCCCCTTCCTCTTGAATGTGTCTCATTGCGGTACAGTACCTTGGGCACCAGCACTTGTCCAGTACCTCGGCTAAGTCATGATGTTTCATATGTGGGCCATGTCAGTGAGTGCTGGTCGACCATTCAATTATTCCAGAGCGTCATAGATAGCCCTGTTGTCTTCACCCAAGTTCCACCCATACATTTTCTAGCAGATGTCAATGGATAGCAATCAGAAACACAAATTCTGGCTGATTTTCTTACCTATCATTGCCTAGGGGCACAGAGCACAGCTGTTAGCATAGCGTGACTGGGAATCAATTCTGAGACCTTCTGGACTGTATGACTTTTTCTCAAGCTAAATTTGGAGAGAAAATAAATAAAATATATTCCTCTTAAAGAAAGATGGATGTTACCCAGAAATATTGAAGTCAATTTTCACATGTGCATTGATGATGTTCTGTTCTTCTTGGCTGCCTTCTCCCTCAACCACAGAACTGTTGCTACTGTCTCCAGATAGCTATCAAAGCTGACTGAGGCAAAATTTCCTTAGATTAATGTTAGAATCAGCAAGCTATCATCTCTCACTCCTACAAATACCAACACAACTCCAACTTTGACCCCCTCTCTGGAAGCCACATTACTCAACTTCTTTCCTTAAATGCAATTTGTCGCAGTCAAGATAGTGTATGGTTTGGTGAGCTCATGCTCACAATTCATCCATGACCCTGCCAGGAAACCTCTAATCCACATTTTTATCACCTTGCAACTGAATGTTACTCTACCAGCATCCATGCTACAAATCATAGCCTACAAGTCTACCGGGAGGCAATCGTCTAACTCCTCACCTGCACGAATGTTTGAATCCCTTCATTTCTGTCCTTGTCAAACTCCAAACTGAGCTTAAGATTCTTCTTACCTTTATATTTCTCAGTAGCCTCACCCCTTGCTATGTTCATGGCTTCCTCTACATGCACCCTCTAATCCTCCAACTTCTTGGTCTCTACTACACCATCACTGGCTGCATTGTCAATCAATTTACTATGTCCTCTGCAACTTCTTGCGTTAACACCTCCACCTTGCCACCTCTTAAGGCATCTTCAAATTCTTCTTAAGACCCTTTACTTTGATTCTGCTCTTCCCCCTCTTCACTTTCTCCTTCTTTTACCCGGCTTCTGCCGCAATTTGGAGATGTGTCAATTTCCCTATCAAACACTCCGTAAAATGCTTTGAGATTCCCTTGGTACACATTGAGCAATACAGAAAATGAAGCATTTTTAAAAGTCTCACAACATATGACATGACATGACATGCATCATATGACTTTTGCATATTTAACATGTCACCCTGTTGATCTCAACTAGTACTTTATGGTGTCAGGCTATAATTCTAAGCAAGTTTCTACATTAAAATTAACAGACAGAACATCATAGAATGCAGGCTGAATTGTAGAAAAAAGCTTGTTCAAAATTAACGTTTTGTGATATTCTGCAAACATTCTTACTGGTCATAATTTTCATGCTCAAACATATATGTATTATACAAATATTTGTCATCGAGTCCTTCATTTACATTAATTCTATTGAAGCAATTTTCATCTGCGCGCTTCATTGTTATTCCCCATTTAAAGTTTAACTGTGGAGCTACAGGAAACCTGGCAGCTAAAACCAGGTGAGGATGCTGGATCGAGGTTGTGAGGTTGTTTTAAAAAAGCAGGGGAGCCAGGAAGAGTGTCCATCTACAGCCCCGGCCAATTGTAATTGGTGTGGCAGGGAAAAGCAAAAGCATAGAAACTGCACAGCCAAAAAGGCTGAATGTCCTTTATGCAGAAAAGTGGGCTACATCCAGGCTGTGTGTTGTAGCAAGAAACCTGGGCAGAAAATGCACAAAGGGAAGCCTTCGGAAGGTGGTAATGTCCATGAAGTTGATGATCTCCATGATATTGAAGTGCCTTTCATTGGAGAGATCCAGGAACCAAGCTGAAGCCACTGGAGTGCTGATATTATTAGAGGAACAAGACACACATTAAGTTAGATACATGTGCAGCCATTTTGGTTCTTTCTGTGCTGAACTGAGGTTGGAGAGAAGCTTCTTCAGCCATCGTGCAAAAAACAATACAGGCTAGGAAGGTAGTAGGACAACTGAACGCAGTCCAATATGGAGAGAAAAAGACCACAGAAATCTTGGCCAGAATTTTACAACTCCATCACAGCGGGGACGGGGCTGTAAAATGTGGCGAGCCATTCTTTACTCCATTGACTTCGGCGGGAACATAAACTCCCACTGGCGTAGAACTCCATCCCTCGTGTGTGATTCAGAATCAGAGTCCCTCACTCTTGAGTAGCAAGGCTGTACTGACTTTCATCAGATTTGCAGAGTAGAACAACCGAAAAGCCATGAAGATCAGTCCAAAAACTTCAGAGCTGAATTCCCGCGGCTGCTCACTGGATTAGGCAAGCGGAAGACAACGTAATATATAAGTCTATATCCAGGAATGATACCAGTGTTCTTGTGTATACCCAGAAAAGCTCCTCAACCACTCTTGCCAAAAGTAAAGGAGGAAATTGGCTCTGTGATGAAACAAGGGTTTATTTCACCTGTGACAGAACCAACAAGCTGGTACACGGGATGGTACCAGTGCCAAAGTCCAACAGATCTATCAGAATTTGTGTAGACCTTACACAGCTGGATAAAGCAGTTGACGTTCATCCTATGTCATCTGTGGACGAAAGCTTAGCAAAATTGGGAAGTATTCAATCTTCACAAAGCTCAATGCAAATTGTGTTTTTCGGCAACTACCCCTCCATGAAGAGATTAAGTTGCTCACAATCTTCATTACTCTATTTGGGAGGTTTGTTTCAACAGACTATCCTTTGGCATCATATCAGCACCAGAAATCTTCCGGAGGACAATGCCAAATATCCTAGCAGGACTAGATGGAGTTGTTTGTCATATGGGTAATATCCTGATCCATGGATCCACTCAGACAGAACATGACATGAGAGTGTGAGCTGTGCTGCGATGCCTCGAGGAAGCAGGACTTACACTCAACAACAAATGCGAATTCTTGCAGCCAACTGTCAAATTCCTTGGGCATATTGTAGATGCATCCAGTGTCAGGGTTGATCCACAGAAGGCAAGAGCAATCAAAACATTTCAAACTCTTTGGAGCATGACAGGACAACAGGTGCTGGGAGGAAGCACAACTAAGGTCTTTTGAGAAAATCAAAGAGATGCTGATACAACCTGATATTTTAGCTCACTATGACCCAGAGCTACCCACTACCGTTGCTGAAAATGCATCTTCTACATGACTGGGAGATATATTCTTTCAGATAAAGATGGATGGAAAGTACAGACCAGTTTACTATGCATCATGTTCGCTAACAGAGATTGAACGGAAATTTGCAGAGACAGAGAAAGGGCAAGCCCTTTGTGATGCTCTTAAATTCTAAGGGATTAGTAAAAATGCCTCCACAAGTACAGTGATTCAGACTGACGGTGATGAGAATTGATACAAAGACAGAGTATGTTCCAGGAAAACAGTAGAGTACAGCAAATGCTTTGTCTTGCATTCCAGTGGCAAGGCCTTGCCGTTATCTTCCTTTCCATCACAGCCATAGAAATGTCTTGGGATGGACCTCTTTGAAAACAGAGATAAGATATTCTTTATCACAGTAGACTACAACTGCAGATGGATAGAAGTCAAGCAACTGCAGGGCCACACTTCTGAAACAGTAATATTATCACTGAAGGAGGTATTTGCAGCACATGGAATCTTAGATCTTGTAATCTCAGACAATGGACCACAGTTTTCAAAGAATACCTTAAATAATTCACAGCATCATATGGATTTTTCCATGCTACCAGCTCGCCAAGATACCCTCAAGCCAATGGTAAAGTGGAAAGAAGAGGGCACACAGTGAAAGCATTGCTAAAGAAGAACAATGGCATTCAATTTGCTCTTCTGAGCTTTTGTTCAATTCCAAACTGCTTAAGCACCATGTGAGCTCCTAATAGGAAGAAGACTGAGAACTCAACTTCCCACCCTCTCACACACACTCATGCCGCAAGTACAACTCGAACAAAGTGTTACAACCAGGTGAGGAGTGAGCTGGTTCCCCTTCTAGTCAGCCCCTCGATTAGTCACAACAAAGGTTTTTTAATTTATTTTCCCCGTGAATGCCTTTTCCAATCCAAATGCATTTATTTTTAATAAGGAGCCAATCAAACCAGGTTTTCATGAGTTAAAAAAAGAGTGAATTTATTAGTTACTAAACCTGAGAAAAAATAGTAAAGAAGCGATAACACACACACATATATATAGATATCAGAAGTAAGGAAGTTAGAGTCCACAAAAAAGTTACAAGAATATACAATCAAGTCCTTTGCTTGTCTTTGAGGCATAAATTGTTGAACATTGCAGCCATTTAAAGTTAATTGGTTTCTTGTAGAATTCTAGAATTTACTTTGTTCAGGTCTACACTTTTTGAAGACACCCATTTAGCTTCAGAGAGATAGAGGGAGACACAAAGAGAGAGAGAGAGAGAGAGAGCTCTTTACTGTTCTCTTCCAGCATGTTTCTAGATGACTGTGGTGTTTCTTTTTCCTCCTCCTTCTAATTCTGCTTGGCAGAATCAGTTTTTAAAACTCCTGCCTGTATATTCCCAGAAAGAAATGTTATTAGCATGTTTTGCAGCAATTTTTGCAGATCAAGTCATCCCATTTTTTGATCTTTTCATTTCCAAATCTTTGACATATTCCAAGATAGAAGTCAATAGGAGATGGGATTATTTCATCCTCCATAGGAGGTTTTGAACATCTGTTGGGTTTCTGGCTGGTTAACAGTTCCCATTATCTTGATAGAACTACAGCTGATCAAAGTCTAACACATAGCATTTTAAATGCCTTCCTTTTAAGAGAGTCCCTGTTTGAAGTGGACCTTGACACCCCCTAGGTGTGAAATTGTCTGAAGCAGGTCTGCAGTGCAATTCATATAGAAACTTTCCAGAGAAGTTGTCAACTTACAGTATCAGACATCGGGTGATTTGTGGCAGCCATTTTCGATCAATATCTTTTCCTGTATTTTTTATAACATAGGTCTTCTTTAAACAGTTCATTATGTTTGTGGTTAGCTAGTGAAGTTGTAAGTAGATCTCACTCAGTCACAGCTTTCCATCATCATGACAAAAGTGAGAGAAAGAGGACAAATATTGTTCCAGCCAGATGAGGAACTATGACAAATGTCACAAGGGACATAACCTGCCAGACCTCCAACAAAGAGAGCCAGTTTGGATCTGGGGCCAAGCTTGCTATGGACAAGTGGTTGAACAGTCACCACATCTACAATCCTACCTCATCCAAACAGAGCACGGTATGGTGAAATGGAACAGATGTGCACTGGTTGACATACATAAGTAACCTCCTACCCCCATGGAAACAGTCATCTACCCAATTGAATCAGCCAGAAATGCTGCATTCATCCACCAATCCAGATGACAATCTAACTAGTGAACCTGAGCCAATTCCCCTCCTGCCTAGCAGAGTCTGACAGACTACCCGCAGGACTAAAACCCCCAATCCCCAATGCCCCCCAAAGGAAAAGACAACCCATTCTGGTAAACTGCTACCATGGTTGTCCCGATAAAAAGAAGAGAGGAAAGAAGAGGACCTAAGGCAAGAAATCAAGATTAAGGACTGCAACACACTAAAGTCAAAGTTGTAGTTTGGTTCATCTTTGCAATATAGCAATGGAAGTCAGAGACTTGGGGAAGATGTAGTATAAGGTATTAATTCTAGCTATGTAATATGTTAATCAAATACTGTGTGCACCATCACAAGGAGCGAGAGAACATCACATGGTTTGCTGTCTTTCTCATACAGCCTCATGTAAAATGTTGTCAACATAGTAAGATGTGGCTCAATAAAGCTCCTGTCTTATAGATCTCTGCAGGCTCAGTAAATATTCTGTATTAGCTCAACAATACCAAGAATAGTATAATTACAAAGTCTCCCCCATTGTTCCCCCTCTGCACCCCACTCACCCACTCCCCCCACCCCTTGGCTCCTGGTGGATTTAGGCAGGTTAAAATCCAGCCCTAAATGATTCTCCACAGTTAGTGAAGTAGGAAAAATCAGAAAACAGGACATCCCGAGAAACTGACTTACATTTGTACAGTTTGATACTAAATGCCAGCAAATTGGACATGCAGAAAAAAATATAAAATTAGGACAGTATAATTTTAAAATAGAAGATGAAAATAATCATTTTTAATCCTTACAAAACATATATCTACTTTAAATTCTGATATCTTTTCGCCAACATGGATCTAATCTATGATAGGAAACACCAGCCACACATTTCAGCACCAAATACATTTCACTTCATCAATCTCTTTTTAGTCTAGAACCAAGCTGTGTATTGGATTTGTGACTAAAGAGGGAGCATGTTTCAGGATAAACCAGTAAACGTCAACCTGTTGCAGAGTACCTTGAAGGTCCAATATCTCAGTGGCACGTCATTCACCCATGACCCCTCAGACAAGGACCGTGATGAAACGGGTGCAGTGGTCTCATTGTTATGACACTGGAGATCAATCCAGAAGATGTGAGCTCAAATTCTATTATGACAATCTATGAAACGATATCCATAATTCATAATTTGAGGGTCAGGTCTGGAAAATTATAATAAAAGCTGTCAAATTCTTGTGAATACCCAACTTTTTCATGCATTTCCTTCAGGGAAAGGACATATATGTGCCATCTGATTAAATCTGCACGTGACTTAATCCTGTATGGTTGATTCAATGTCCAGAGGAACTAGGCCTGGCAGTAAATATTATTTTATTGGTGTTACCCACATCCTAAGGGCACAATAGAAAAGTAACCCTGGTGTGGGGCATTGGATTTAGATGTCTAGAACGTCAAGGATGCTGGAAAATTGCAACCTCTCATGAACAGGTGCTTCCACCAAACTGGAAGAAGATAGGAGACAAATAGTTGCTGAGGCAGCTCTGAGATACAAGATGATAGTTGCTGGAAGGCTAAGTATAAAACATGGGCTGACGTATCCAGAATTTGGTGATCTGCTGTCCAACGTAAAACCTTTTGTTGAACTGTTCTCCACTTTCCACATTCCTGTCCCTTGTGTGTGCCATTCTCATACCCCCTCCCCTTCCTTTACTAAGTTCCCTTTCCTGTTTCCCACTGTGCAGCACTCACTAGCTTGGAATGAAACCATACTCAACATATCAAGTGCACTTTAGACGTTAGTCTATCCTGTGAGCAATGCAGAACCCCACTTGCTATGAGCTTGGGTCAAAACAATCGGAAAGGCAATGTTGTAGGTCCCATTTTTGGTATTTTGTCCACGGGTAATAAGGCGTTATTCCAGCAGCAGAGATCTGTTTCATGCCGCTACATAATATTTCCTTTCTTTTTGCCTGCCATTTCTTCTCCACTGCCCCTCCAACACCACACCACCCACCCCACCCCCCCCACCCAACCCCCCATCACCACTCTTCACCCTTCAGCTTTGACAAATCTGACCAAAGGGTTGAAATGTGTTTTGAGCCTTTCAAAAGCATCCAAGAATTGTTGGCTTTTTTAAGGGTCACAAGGTTCCTGGTTCAAGTCCCCTGCCAGGGCTTGAGCACAAAAATCAAGGCTGACACGCCAGTGCAGTACTGAGGGAATGCTGCACTATCAGAGGTGCTGTCTTTCAGATGAGATGTTAAACCAAAGCCAGCCTTATCTGGCTATTCAAGTGTATGTAAAAGATCCTATGGCACTATTTCAAGGAAGAGCAGGGAAGTTGGCCCTTGTGTGCTGACCAATATTTATCCCTCAATCAACATCACAAAACACAGATTATCTATCTGACCATGATCATCTTGCTGTTTGTGAGAGTTTGCTGTGTGTAAATTGGCAGCTGCATTTCCTACATATCAAGTGACTGCGCTTATAAAAGTACCAAATTGGCTGTAAAGTGCTTTGAGATGTCTGGTGGTTGTGAAAAGCGCCACATAAATGTAAGTCTTTATTTCTGTTTGTTTTAAGTAGCCATGCCTTTTTTAAATTTCAGCTGAAATATGACTTTCTAACCTTTCCATAATGCTAGATTCTTGCACAAAGATAGAGTTGCACTGTGTGTAATTATAAGCAGTTAGCTTATTACACAGTTGGCTCTAACAGCTCGACGTTCAAGTCTACACATAGGACTGATATTTTGGTCCAGGGTAATAGTTTCACTTCTGGAGTCACTTCTCAGTATCTTGCTTGCCTCCTTCTATCCCCTAATTGAATAACTTCTTTAGTCAGTTAAAAGCATTAAACTACCCAGGCTGAAATTCCAAGGAACTCACATGACATGATGTGAGGCAGAGAGTGCTAATAGATTAAGTGAAAATGGTGTTTTGAAGACAGGGAACTTAGTCAATGGGCCTGTAGCAAAGTCATGGAAAAACTAAAAGATATTTATGCTAGTACATTCCATTTGCCCCCCATATCTCCCAAAAGCAGAGACATCAAAGCAGAGTATGGGCCGAGTAAGCAACCTTTTGATATCTGTTATGAGTGCCAATTCTTCATCTTAAAATCTGAGCAGACTATTTAATCATGGTATTATCATAACAAATTCAGTCTTTAGTTGCACAGGTATCCACCCTTTCTAGCTAATATCACTGCAACTGAGTGAAGCCAGATTTTTGTCAGAATGCTGTAGCAAAAATTAACCTTCTGTACTCCATAAGTTCACACCATGAAATTGGGCCCCGACCAGCCTATGACTTTGCCACACTTGCAAACATCAAAGTGGATTTTTTTATCCCTTTGTCACTGACTGTAGCAACTGACTGCACAAACTAATTATCAAACATGGTATATGGTCATTCTTTATGACTCTGCATTTACCCCCTGAGACATCTAGAATATTATTTTGAAAAAAAAACAATGCCCTTCCTTTTGTATCCCTTGCACTGCCTCCACATTATTGTGTATTCATTTATGGGATGTGGGTGCTGCGGCCAAGGGCAACGTTGATTGCCTATCCCTAAGTTCCTTTAATTTAGTGACTTGCTAGGTAATTTTAAAGAGCAGTTAAGAGTCAACCATATTATTTTGGCCTTCTGCCAAATTGAAACACACAAAAATTATTTTGTGATGATACCAATCTACCTCATTGGCATGGGATCACCATGCTTGCACCCACTCAAGGCACAAATGCCTCACCCCTCCCTGCCTGTTGGAAATCTCAGAAATACCAGTGCAGCACAAAGCAACAGTGACCCAGAATCATAGGCCTCCAGTCCTCTTTTTTCAACTTTGTGTCCAGGGAATGATGGAAAGCTGAGAAGAATATCTGCATGATGCCAGTGAGAAGGCAACATGGGACTGGTCGATGCTAGTATTCAATTGAGTATGAAGCAGCATAGGGGAAGATATGACAATCTATCCTGATGCCCTGGTCTAATCAGTTTAAAAGGAGTGATTGTAGATGATGGTCTTACTTTATTTTAATGCATCTCAATGCATTTGAGGTATTTTAACTTGCATCTGTCTATCTCAATATCTTCAGGTACATCAATGCTGTCTTACATCCCATGAAATTGGTTTAAGATTACTCAGAATCATTCCATGATAAATTTCACATTTTTGTTAATGGTAAAAGACCACCCAATGTGTTATATTTGAAATCAGTTGTATAGAACTGCACTGTTTGTTTTGTTGACAATTGTAATGGGATTTTTTTTAAATCAGAAATGAGAATGAAGCTACAAGGATAGGATTTTGGACCACTGGCTATATCATCGCTCTGCAGTATGAACAGCGATGTCTTGCCACAGTCAATTACTTACACGACATTGCTAGATAAAGAAGTGAAAGCTGGAAACATGCCTTCAGGCCTGAAAACACCAGGGGATTAATACTCATGCTTCATTAATATGCAGAAGAGAAGGAATCTCCTGCTTGAAGCTTTCCAGAGAAAATAAGAAAGGTCTAGAAATTGAAACATCTACAAAAATTAGCAATTTTTTCACAACACTTAAGTAGAAAAAAAGTGATAATCATACCTTGCACCATTATTTGGATTTGTTTTATTTGATAACTTGAAACATTTTAAGATTATAAATGGTTTTGTTCAATTATTAGACATTTTCAAATACAGCAGGTACATGCAATATTTCAATAATTAAAGTTCCAGTGGGTAAGGGAACTGAAGGGGATTAATAGTACAAAGTTTCTCCTTCTATCGTAAAGTTATAGGCAAAGGTTGGTATCATGCTAATGGATAGCAGTCTTTTTACTTTCCTGGCTTATGAGAATTAACGTAATAACAGTTCCAGGCTTTCACAGCCAATGTTGCAAGCATGTGTTTGATAAGCATTTGGCAGATTCTTTGTCAGCTGTGGCTCAGAGGATAACATTCTGAGTTACAGAACGTTATGGGTTCAAGTCCCACTTCAGAGGGTTGAGTAAAAAACCTAGAATAACAGATCAGTCCAGTACTGTGGAAGTGCTTCACTGTCAGGGGTGCTGTCTTTCTGATGTGTTGTCACACCAAGGTCCTTTCTGCATCCTTTTCCCCCACTCCCCAACCCAGGTGGATGCTAAAGAGCCCAGGGCACTATTTCAAAGAAAAGCAGGAGAATTATCGCAGATGTCCTGGCCAATATTTATCTCTCAACCAACACCACAAATAGATTTAACTGGTCATTATCACTTTAATGTTTATGACATCTTATTGTTCACAAATTGGCTGCTGCATTTTCAAATTGAGGTAGGGGCAACATAGCTGATATCTCGAATAAACTGCAAAAAGAAAGAGATTGGTAGCAACTAGAGAGCACATAGTAAAATAGTAACAAACAGACAGATAAAGACTAACTAGAGAAGAGAGACATTGACAGAAACAACAGATAAAGGCAGGATATAGTGACCAGCACATAAAAACCTAAACTTCTCTTCTTCCTTGTTTTTTTCTTGTTTCTTCTTGCCATAGTGGTGTGTTACAGATCACTCAGGGAGTCCAAGTTGCTGTGGCAATGTGGACTTTTACATACATTTTGTAGTATAGATAGTGATGGGAGAGACTCCAGCTTTCTTTCATCGCGTGGCTGGCCAAGATTCTCTCCTACTTCTACCACCTGAAATTGGTGTGGTAGGATTTGTTGCTTGATACTCAACCTCATTTCTTCACACCTCCCTTGGCCATCAATTCCTGGGGTGGGAGCTGAACTCAGAACTTCTGATTCAGAGGTAGTAGCACTCCCCACTGTGCTACAAGACCTCCTTTTCTCTTACTATGCACACTGGATGCCTCATCCCAGAACAAACAGAGAAAGGAAATAGCATTGACAACAAATTGGGCACAGATAGAGACAGCAAATTGAGAACGCATTGAGATTGATAGGGAGGTAATAGAGAAAAAGCATGGGCAGTAACAGCAAAATAGGGAACAAATAGACAATGATAGAGGCAATGAATAAAAACAGGCAGATAAAGGCAGCAAATATAAAACTGAGATAGTTTCAGATAACGCAAAAAGGCAGAAATAAATTGGAAATGTTTCAGTCTTTCATACCACGTACTCCACTGCCATACAATTTGCAAAACTGTGACACTAACCTAACTTCTCAGAGTAAGATATGGCCTGGCTATTGTCGATATCTGTCTCAAAACATGTAATTATAACACAATATGAATGTATATAACTGTATGCATAAATGGAGTATAAAACTGAACAATCTGCACTATTCTGTGACTTAGTAGAACAGTACTGCATGCAGCAAGACCTAGACAACATTCAAGTTTAAGGTGATAAGAGGCAAACAACATTCGCATCACACAAGTGCCAGGCCATTATGATCCCTGCTGAGGTTACCCCTGGACAAGCCTGATCCCAGAGTGGAACCCAGCTTGATAGATCCTAACTTTTATTTGTTTGTTTAGATACGTGGAGAGTGGCTACTGAACAGAGCCACTGGAGTCAGCTGATGAACACTTAACAAAAGAATAAAACATTTATTAAACAAGAAAAGATTAACTATCTTACAATACTCCCCCACACACAACTATACCTTTACAAATACATATAGATTTGTAAGGATAACACAAGTTACAAAAGCTGTCTTATACTCTAATGTTCACAGTAAATACACAGTCCATGAGTATACCAATAGGCACGCTGTGGTCAGACACACCACACTCTGAAACCAAATGACAAATGCCACCTCAACCAGATGCTATGGATCTCTCCTCAACTCCCCCCAGACATTTGTCACGCCGCGAGCCAACCTGAATTCCATCCTTTGTACGAGGGATTCCAAACTCCACTCTCCAAGACCTCGCCTTGGAATCTTCTCCAAACTGACACTTTCTTCTCACCTTCCGCAATGGTTCACCTCCAGAGTTTACAAACTCACCTTTTGATGTTCCTCTCTTCTGGGTCACCACATGCATTCAAGCTGTCTTTCACGCCCTCTCTCTCACTGACTAGCTGTCAACTGTACACCACTGTTTCACATGCCAATAGCAAAGAGTTACAGACATTCAGTTGCCTCTTTGGACCTTCTTGCCTCTTGCAAGCTGTTCTCACTTTAAATCTGCTTTCTGTAGCTTGAAGCTTTAAACTTGAAGCTTAGAGCCTTTCTCTGCCCCTCACTCTTAACTTTACTAACAGGATATTTTCCAGGTTCCTGTCCTTGCTTTGACTAGAAAGTCTGCTTGGACTTTCCCCTCTTCAACTCCCCTGGATTTTTGGGGTTTTTCGTTAGCGTGGGACTGGCTATCTTGCCCTTTTGCTCCAGTCTCTCCTGGCAGCTACTTTCAATCAATTTTAGCTTAGGACTGGCTATCTGTCCTCTTTGCTGCAGTCTCTCTGGGGTTTAGGCTTCAAACTGAACATAAGACTGCTGTTCCTTTCAATTTCCTATGTGTGTCTGTGGGACGGACCTGCCTCTCTGGCCGTCTGGTGCTAGGCAACAGCCCAATTATTCTACTCTTGTTTGCTTAACTTCTTAAGTCGTAAACTCTCATTAGAAATGCAAGCACCTTTTTAAACTAAAACTCACTTTGACCTTTCTTAACACACAGATACAGAAATACAAATGAAACTTAAACTTTAAAGCTAAAACTCATTTCTAATACCTACAAATACAAATATAACTTACTTAAACTATCTCTATTTCCTAACACAGGCAATGACCATCTCCAACAAGAGAGAATCTAACCATCATTTGTGATTTGTAAAAGAAGCAAATGTGATGTGAGAAAACACTTTTTTACACAACAAGTTCGGGTCTGGAATGCACTGCCTGGAAGTGTGGTTGGGGCAGTCTCAATCGAGGCACTCAAGGGGGCATTAGATAATTACTTCTATTCAATTAATGTATGGGGAAAGACAGGGCAATGGCACTAGGTCATAATGCTCATTTGGAGAGGAATGGCCTCCTTCTGTACCATTAAAATTCTGTAATTCTGTGATCTCCACTTAACATTCAATGGCATTATATTGCTGAATTCTCCCACTATCAACATTCTGCTGGTCACTATTGACCAGAAATTGAACTGGACTAGCCATTTAAACGCAGTGGCTATAAGAGAAGGAGTCAGAGGCTGGGAATTCTGTGACATGCAGCTCACCTCCTGATTCCCCAAAGCCTGTCCACAATCTGCAAGGCACAAGTAGGAAGTGCCATGGAATACTCTCGACTTGTTGGGTGATTGAAGCTCCAACAACACTTAAGAAGCTCAACATCATCTAGGACAAAGCAGCCCACATGATCGGAACCCCATGCACCACCTTAAACATTCACTTCCTCCACCACCGGCGCACAGTGGCAGATTGTGTACCATCTACAATATGCACTGCAGCAACTTGACAAGGTTCTTTCAACAGTACCTTCCATACCCATGACTTCTACCACCTAGAAGGCAGCAGATGCAAAGGACACCACCACCTGCAAGTTTCCTTGCAAGTCACACGCCATCCTGACATGGAACTATATCATAATTTCTTCACTGTTGCTGTGTCAAAATTGTGCAGCTCCCTCCCTAAGAGTGATGTGGGTGTTTCTACACCACATGGACTGCAGCAGCTTATGAAGAAGGCTGACTATCACCTTTTCAACAGCTATTGAGGATGGGCAATGAATGCTGGCCTTAGCAATGATGCCCCCATCCCAAGAATGAATTTTTTTTTTAAATCTGCAGAGAAGTGTGGTTCTATGTGTAGAACAGAATGTGTTGTATTGGTTGTTGGATACCATTTGGTAGGTCTTAATGAAGTCTTCTTAGTCTTATGTAGGTTAACTGTATGTATTTATTAACTACAAGAACTATGTACATATATACAGTAAAGGGTCCATGTTAGGAGCTGTCTTCATGCTTGCTTGGCACACAGCTCTGTCCAACACTAGACTGACCCATAGGTGCAAGTAATGTGTTCTCTTACATCACTGTGTTGGCAGTAATGTACTCAATCCCACATGAAGCCTTATACTACACCTCCCCTAACGTCTTTACCCAATGTATTTCAAATTATTCTAGTTTACCCCATGTACTTACATTATTATTACTACCCCACCTCCCCCTTTCAAGTCTCTGAGTTCGTAGGTTCAGGTGGTCTGTAGGCCTTATAACTCTTCTGTTTCTTGTTTGCATTATGGTTGAAGTTGATTTGAAGGTCGTTCTGGCATCTGCTTATCTTCCTTGGTGTCTCTCCACTATACAGTGGGAACAGGTGGTCTAAGGATGAGGAGGAGATTTCTGCTGTTCCTCCTGACTGTACCCTCTGGGGTGCCAACCAGGTAGGACTGAGGTTGATCATCATCCTTCCTGTGATAGCACCCTCTCTTTCAAGGTCTTTAATCTAGATCTTGGCACCCTTTCATAGTTGAGGCAAACGCCTGGTGAGGTACCTTTAGTTGTAGGCTGAAGCTTGCTTTTGCCTGTAGGACAGCTCTCTTGCTTGGAATTCCTGGTAATCCTTGGTTACCAACCCTGGCATTAGTTTTTTTGTCAGGATTGGAAGTTGTGTGCAGAGTTTCCTGAGTGAATGGGGAGTCTTTCATGGTATGAATAGGCACACAGGTTTAGCATCCTCCCTCAGTGTGATCTTGTATGCGTTTTTCTGTTGCCCCAGTCCTGTAAGCAGCTTCGGGAACTCACTTTTATACTTGAAGCCAGGCCCTTGTTCGTTAACCATGTCAATTTTTTGTAAAAGGTTAAGTTTAACACAGGCTTTAAGGCTTAGTAGTGAACAGTCCTGGTCGTGGACCACGAACAAGGTCTCCGAATTCTTTTATCCTCGTACCTCAGTGTTACCTGCAGGATGCCTTTCACCGGGAGCTTTATGCCTCCTGCTCTGTACAAGTGTGTTGTGGGTGGCATCAGCCGCTGGGTCACCATCCACAGTTCTCTGTCCGACAGGACCATAATACTGGCTCCCACGTCCAATTTAAAGTTTGTGAGCTGGCCGTTAACTGAAATGATCACTTTCCAAAATGAAAATCCAGAATCTTTGACCTCAACCAAGAAGCATGGCTCAGCCTTGTGAATCACCTTTGGGCCATATGTGTGTTTAGATGTTTTGGCCTTGCTCAGTTTGTCAAAGTGTCCAATTATTTTACATTGAAAGCATTGGGCTGAAATTGCAGAACAACGATCTCGCCTGTGGGGCTCTTTGCTCCACAGTGCAGGCATAGTCGCTCTCCTGGTCAGTTAGGGTATTGCTTCCCTTGGCCTGGAGCTGTTTACCGAACTGCACTGTGGGGTTTCCTTTGTACCAAGGTTTACTTTCTCCTCTTAAAATGGACCTGTGCTGCAAACAGACTTCAAATTGACTAACAATCAGGATAGCTTTTTCAAGGGTTAGATCTTCCTTCGTGTGCAGCATGTCTGAGGGTGCGTCATCTGCAAGTCCTACAACTATTCTATCCCTGATCAGTTCAGATTTTAGGTCTCCTTATTCGCAGCCTTCAGCCATCTTGTACAGATCCTGCACAGCCAGGTTCTCCTGGCTACTGAACATGCTTATTAAATTGAGCCCTTTCGAGAATTTTGATGCTTGTTAGGTTAAAATAAACATTTACTATTATTAGTATGTCTTCAAATTTAGCAGCTGATTCATTGATTCTTGTCTAGCAATAATGTCATCTGCTATCGGGCCTACCGAGTAAAGCAGTGTGTTAGCTTGTTGAGCTTCTGTCTTTTTATTCAGACCTGAAGAAATCCTGTATCTAAGGAATCTTTTTTCTCCAATGTTCCCAATTATGTGATTCATCTGGGCCTTGGATAAGTCTAAATTGATGTAGAAGAGTGGACTTTTGATCCATGGTAAAAAAAATTTCAAGTGTACGTTCAGCTTTAAGAAGTTGCTGAAATTCAAGATGGTGCCGCCGTTCATTTGAAGACAAAGGGTTTACCCGCGCTTTGGCAGGCACCCACAGCTATGGCACTTATGCTCAGCCTTGAAAAAACTTTAAACAATGGCTGCTTGGATCAACTAGCTGCAGACTTCTCCGTTTCAGCACTATGCCTTAGGGTCACGGAGAGCATTGAATCCTGGCCTTTGCTTGTCTTTAAAGCTGATTCTTTAGTCACGATTCTTCCAAATTATTTATTTTTTGGAGTGATCAAGGATACCATGTGTTCAAGTGCCGACTCGGGAATCTGGATTTTCCAAAGGACTTTCTAAACGGCAAGTCCTGACCACTGAACTATTAAAAAGTTCCCCAGGACTTGCTGTGTCCTGGAATTTAACATCTTTGGCTCACCCCTGCTGCGTCTGCTGACTCTGCACTCTGGGAATTAAAACTGGACTTTCAAAAGACCCCATGAAGTCTTCTGCTGCAGTGAGGAATTTTAACTTTCTGCCATCAGCTTCCAGCCTTTCTTTGGAGCTTTTCCCCAGTGATTTTCCTCTGCATATCTGCTTCTCAAGCTTTTCTTCAGGTCAGAATGTTTCTGCAAATTTTTCTTTAGTTTTGCAAAATTTTAGTTTTTCTCTGCATTTTTTGTAAGCCTTTGGGTTTTTCCATTCACTGCCACCATGTTGTTGGGTGTTGGATACCACTTGCTGGGTCTTGATGAAGTCTTCATCGTCTCAAGTAGGTTAACTGTATATATTTATGTAATAATCTGATATGTATTATGCTTTCGGACAAATGTTGTAATGTAAGATCACATGATCTTAATACCCAATAGCAGAGTAATGCGGGCTACCTCTGTGGGAGAGTCTTGGGTTAGACACTGAAGAGTGAAGTTAAAGTTTTGAGTTGTGAGCAGACAAGTGTAGCTGCTGAGTTTAGTTTGTAAATAAACAGCATGTGTTTATTCTGCCAATGATCTCCTGATGCTCTCTGTCTCTGTACCAACTTGGTCACCCTGAAACAAGCGTGCAACCTAGATCCTTTAGCCCCAACAAACCAAAGGGCAATGGATCCAACAAACTGGCGATGAGAGTAAAAGCATGAAAAGCCACAGTAAAAAAAGGTAAAAAGCGAGGAAGAATAAAGGAATTCAGAAGACCCAGACCTCGCACGATAGTTGTAAGTAAAAGAAAATTTCCTTCTTGATCGTCGAAGTAATCCCCTCATAGCATGCCAAAGTTTGGAAGAGTGGAACCTTTCGACCCAATCTTGGACAACAGGTCTCACTTATGTTGAAAGCTTCGCGTTCTTCTTCCAGGTGAGCAACATTGCGGGGGAGGAGAAAAGGTGCGTGATCCTTCTGAACATGTGTGGGAGTAAGACATACAGATTAATTTGAAATCTGTTGGTGCCCAGTGCCCCATACTCAAAGTTTTGATGGCTTAGTGAACCTCGTAAAGAATCATTACCAGCCCAAACCGTCGGTGATGATGCAACAGTTTAAATTCAATTCAAAAATTAGAGCTGTGGGGAAGACAGTTGTTTGTTATGTGGCAAGCCTGAAGCAATTAACTGAATATTGCGAGTTTGGTACATCTATCAATGATATGCTTAGAGGCCATTTGGTGTGCGGTATAAACAAAAATGCGATTCAGAAGAGATTACTGGCTGAAACAAATTTAGACTTTCAGAAGGCATTGGAAATCACTCTGGCAATGGAAGGTGTAGTGTGAGACTCAGGAGCCATACAAGGAGTACAAAATGGCGCTGTCCTCCACGATGGGTGGAAGCCTCAACCAAAAAGAGCACGAAAGTACAGAGCTTTACTCCGAAGCAGGAAATAGCCACCGCTAGCAGACAAATTAAAAGGGATAACTTAGCAGCAAAAACATGGCATAATAGAAACAGAGGTGGAAGCAAACAACCTTGTAATGAACCACAGTTTAAAAAGATCGAATGTTTCTTTTGCCATCGCTATGGACACCTCATGAGGCATTGTAAAGATAGAATCAGGCAGACTTGAAAGCAAAAACAAAAACCCAATGAGATAAACAGCATTGAGAAACCTAAAGTAATAGATCCTGATATCTGTTCATTATATAATTTAAAGGGGGGGGAAGAACAGAGCCTATCTATGTAACCATGAAAGTGAATGAGAAGCCTATCAGAATGGAGGTGGATACCGCTGCAGCCATTTACAGTGATCAGTGAGCATACTTCTAAATAGAGAAAATCAAATAGATAAAATCATAAAGAACATAAGCAGAATTTAGAAGAAACTAATGATAAATTAAAAACTTACATTGGAGAAGACATATAAGCCAAGGGCCTATGTAAAGTCACAGTATATTACGGAGCTCAAACAGTGAGATTACCCTTGATGTTAGTAGCAGGCAAGGAACCCAGTCTCCTCGGATGAAATTGGCTGAAAGAAATTAAATTGGAATGGGCAGAAATCTTCCAACTGAGAACTAATGGGCTTTCAGAGCTACTACAAAAATATGCCTCAATTTTGAAGGAAGAATTGAAGGGCTACAAGCCAAAATTCATATAGATCCAGAGGCAACACCAAGATTCATGAAGGCAAGACCAGTACCTTATGCAATGTGGGATAAGGTAGACGCCGAACTGGACAGATTAGAAAAACTGGGAGTGAGACAACCAGTAAAATTTTCAGAATGGGCAGCTCCAATTATACCTGTTCTCAAACCTGACTGAAGCATTCGAATATGTGGGGACTATAAATTAACAGTAATAAAGTGGCAAAATTATATAGATAAACCATAAATAAAATTGACTGTTTATACGCTAAATTGGCAGGTGGAATGGCTTACACGAAGTTAGATTTGAATCATGCCTACCAGCAATTGGAATTAGAGAAGGAAGTTTGTCACCATGAATAAACAAGGGATTGTACCAATACACCCATTTACCTTTTGGCGTATCTTCTGCTTGCACCATATTCCAATGAACCTTGGAAATTTTACTACAGGGACTGCCCCATGTTATAGTTTATTTGGATTATGTTCTCGTCACTGGTCTCACTGAAAAGGAACATTTGATGAACTCGGAAGAAGTGCTGAAACGTTGTTTGCAGGTGGGAGTGAGATTGAAAAAGGAAAAATGCACATTCCAGGCAAAAGAAGTAACTTACCTAGGTCACAATATAGATTCACAAGGCCTACATCCAGATGAAGAAAAAGTGAAAGCCATTAAAGAAGCCTCAGAGCCAAAGGATTCATCTGAACTGAAGTCACTCTTGAGGATAATCAATTACTATGGAAGCTTCTTGCCTAATTTGTCGACAGAACTGGCACCCTGTATTACTTGCTCAAGGAAAACCAGCGATGGTCTTGGCAAACACCACAGGAAGAAGCTTTCACAAAAGTGAAACAGTTGTTACAATCAGCTACACTTCTAGTACATTTTGACCCAAAAAAAGAGGTGATATTAATGTGTGACACATCACCCTATGGAGTGGGAGTAGTGCTTTCCCATCGAATGGATGATGGGTCAGAATGACCTATAGGATGTGTGTCGAGAACACTCAGTACTGCAGAGAAAAAGTACTCACAAATTGAAAAAGAAGCCCTGGCAATCATTTTTGGTGTTAGGAAGTTTCATCAATATGTACAGGGTCGTCACTTTACTACCATAACAGATCACACGCCATTGTTAGGACTATTCAGGGAAGACAAGGCTATACCCCCTGTAGCATCAGCAAGAGTACAAAGATGGGCATATGGGCATTGATTTTGGCAGTGTATGAGTATACTTTTATTCATAGACCCAGAAGTCAAATTGCAAATGCAGATGCACTCAGTCATTTACCCTTGCAAGTAAAAGATGAGAATGTTCCATTTCCTCAGGAACACATTTTGTTATTGAACTCCCTGGACTCATCACCGATATGTGTAAGACAAATTAAAGATTGAACAAACTAAGACCCAGTCTTATCCAAAATGAGAAATCAAGTTCTTCGTGGTTGTTCACAAACACAAGAATCTGATGAAATGAAACCGTATTTCCAGAGAAGATGCAAGATAACCAGCTATGGTATTTTATTGTGAGGAGCTCGGATGATTGTTCCTCCAAAAGGATGAAAGCCATTGTTATCCGAACTTCACAGTGCACATCCTGGAATTTCCAAAATGAAGGAAATAGCACGTAGCTATATGTGGTGGCCGGGAATGGATGGAGAAATAGAAAGCTTAGTGAGAAGCTGTATGCGGTGTCAACAAGTACAAAAATTGCCCCATTACACCCCTGGGAAAGGCCAGGAAGGACATGGGTATGAATACACATCGACTATGTGGGACCTTTTGTGGGAACAATCTTTCTCCTTATCATAGGCACTCATTCAAAATGGATGGACATATACGAAATGAGGTCACCCACATCGTCAGCGACAATAGACAAACTATGTCAAAGTTTCGCAATTATTGGATTACCTGAAGTGCTAGTATCAGATAATGGAGCAGTATTCACAAGTGCTGAATTTAACCGATTTATAAGCCTCAATGGTATTGTTCATGTGAAAACATCTCCATACCACCCTTTTTCAAATAGACTCACCAAGAGAGCAGTTCAGATGTTCAAATCTGGTATGAAGAAATTGTCTGGAGATTCAGTAGCAACTAAACTAGCATGATTTCTTTTCCATTATAGAACCACTCCTCATTTGACAATAGGTGTTACACCTGCGGAATTGTTGATGAAGTGCTATCTCTGATCAAGACTAGCCTAATCATGCCAAATTTGGGGGGGATGGTAGGAAGAAGGCAGCAAAGTCAGAAAATGGAACATGATTGTCACAGCTGGGACAGAACATTTAATGTAGGAGAGAAAATATTTGTGAAAATTTTTAGAGAAGGACCAGCATGGCTATTTGGTGAGATAAGTGCGGTAACCGGACCTCTCTCCACCACGTGATAGTCGAAGATCAAGTAATTAGGAGACATGTGGATAACATAAGAAGAGGGGAAACCAAATACCCTGGAATGATTCCACCAGTCTTCGAGACTGAATCGACATCTCCTGTTGAAAGGACTCAATGGAGTACAAATGTATTTGAAGGGCCAACTGTACCTGAAAGAGCTGAAGAAACAGATTTACAGGTATCTGCTGTAGAACCAGATGCTCAGATGACTCCAGTAAAGGAGGTTCCAAATCTGAAAAATACGAAGGCCGCCTGGGCCCTTTGCCTGCCTGCCAACCTTAAGGTTGGACGGGCAGCCCAGACAAGTACCTCAATTAGTTTAATAATTGCCTTAATAGGCCTTTGACAGTTTGGCGGGCATGCAACCGACTCCGCTGCGCGCCTGCCGAACTGAGGATCGGAATGACGCGTGGTGATGTTGGGACGCACGCCTGACGACACCACGTGTCATTTTACGCGTCGGTGAGCAAGGCCCGCCCCCACACACCGACCAGAAGATTCAGGCCCAGAAGCATTAGAGCTGAGGCGCTCTACATGCATAAGGAAACCTCCAGAGAGACTGACATTGTGAATAATTGATCTGTGTAAATAACTTAATATATTGAAAAAATAGTCAAATGTATTTTTCAGCAAACGGGGAGGGATGCAGTAATCTGACATGTAAGACAAGTGTTGTAAGATCACATGATCTTAATACCTAATAACAGGGTAGCGTGGGCTACCTCTGTGGTAGAGCCTTGAGTTAGACACTGAAGAGTGAAGACAGAGTTTTTAGTTGTGAGCACACAAGTGTCGTTGCTGAGTTTAGTTTGTAAATAAACAGCACGTGTTTATCCTAACAACAATCTCCTGATGTTCTCTGTCTTTGTACCAACTCGGTCACCCTGAAACAAGCGTGCAACCTGGATCCTTTAGCCCCAAGTAACCAAAGGGCACTGGATCCAACAATTTATTAACTACAAGGACTATGTACATCCATACAGTAAAGGGTTCAAGTTAGGAGCTGCCTCCATGCTTGCGTGTGCGCATGGCTTTGTCCAACACGAGATGACCCCAGGTCATGTCTTCTCTTACATCACTGTGTAGGTTGCACTGTACTCGGCCCCATGTTGACCCTTTATGTGCCGACCCCTTTTACTACAGAAGCTACAAAGTTCCACCCAGCTTTGTTTCCAGTTTGCATACAATTTGAATTCCAATTCCACCTCTTCCTTTTTGATACAGGCAATTAACTCACACAAGTAGAAGAAAGACTGAGAGCTAAATGAGTAAGCTGAGAGAGCACCAACTCAACTTTTATCATGTCAGGAACCCAGCTGCAGCATCAAAGAGAGACAAGACCTCAATCCATACAAGCCTGTGAGCTGTATGTATAAAAGAGACATTTCGTCTAGTGTTTATCTGTCACACTTAGCTACATATGCAAAATCTCAATAACTTCTGGCTTGAAATTTACTAGTAGTTAAAACAATGCTCTAACTAATCTCTGTTAGAACTATGCTTCAAAGATACTGGCGAAGTTTGTAGACAAACATATACACATTCCCAAACACTCCAAATACAAATTAGCAATGCTATAGAAGACCAGCTGGTATTCTCAGAATGTGTTCCAGATATCAAGGAGCAGTAAATGAGAAATGCAACAATGAGTTAAAAATCAAATCAATGCAACTAAAATCTTCGAGACCTTCATTTTGGTCGTTAGCAAACAAGCTCCATAGCTAATTCTGGATGATTGAAAACGTTACAGCATTGATCAATGGTAATAAAGGTCTAATTCACACACTGATTCAATCAATAGATTGTTATAGTGTGGGAGGGAATCCAGAAACATTTCAATTGGAGCACTTTAACCACCACATACATTTGGTATTTTTTTAAATGAATCATCCAAATTGCAGTGCAGCTCTATGAAGTGAAACTTGAGAACAGTTCAAAAAATGTTTGGAAAAGAAAACTTTATGAAATTTACATTTTTATTGCAACAAAAGCCTATTTTAGGAAATCTTTGTGGGTTATGTCAGGTGAAAACATAAAACTAATGGTGTGAGGAACTTGTGAGTTGTGACAGTGTTTCTCATATGATACTGTGAGGGTTGATGTTAAGTGGGATGCGCCATATAAGAGTGATTGATAGGCAATGGAACAGTCATTTATCTGCGTACAGATTAAACAAAGCAATTAAGCCTGTTACCAGGGAGGTTCAGATATATCCTCGTTTGGTATTCAACTGCTTTCTCATTCAGCTGCGCGTGCTAATTTATTCAATAGCATTTTCTTTCCACGTAGAAAGGGACAACAAAAATGTTACATTTGAATTCTGCAAACTTGACAGGGGAATTGGTATTTTCAATGACGAGGTTGGACTTGTAAAGCTGAACCTTATCTGCACAGACTATTAGATCCTATCTTCAGATTTATCCAGCAGCCACTGTTTAAATCTGGCCATTTCTCCCTAGGTTTGCCTATAACAGATGTGTATCCCAGTGAGACTGACAAGCACATGTTAAAAAAAAATTAGAAAAAAATCCTCTGGACAATATGATTCCCTGGTTGTGTATACTCACGCTCATCCAAGAAGTCAGTATGATCTCTCGGGCTTTTTCAAAATGCAAATGTTTCCGATGTATTGGATACCTAGGTATCCTGCCATTTCAACCAACCTTCCAGAGAAACCTTTCGGATTTTCAGACAAACAATCGTTACTATTGGCTTTGGGCATCCCATGCAAAATAATTGTACAGAGGATTTTATTGCTTTATTTTATTCATTCATGGGACGTGTGTGTCACTGGCTGGGCTAGCATTTATTGCCCAACCCTAATTGCCCTTGAGAAAGTGGTGGTGAGCTGTCTTCTTGAACCGCTGCAGTCCATGTGATACACCCAGAGTGCTGTTAGGGCGGGAGTTCCAGGATTTTGACCCAGTGACAGTGAAGGACAGCGATATATTTCCAAATCAGAATGGCGAGTGGCTTGGAGGGGAACCTCCAGGTGATGGTGTTCTCACGCGTCTGTTGCCCTTGTCCTTCTAGGTGGTAGTGATCATGGGTTTGGGAGGTGCTGTCTAAGGAGGCTTGGTGAATTCCTGCAATGAATCTTGCAGATGGTACACACTGCTGCTACCGTGCGTCGGTGGTGGAGGGAGTGAATGTTTATGGAAGGGGTGCCAATCAAGCGGGTTGCTTCGTCCTGGATGGTGTCAAACTTCTTGAGTGTTGTGGGACTTGCACTCATCCAGGCAAGTGGGGAGTATTCCACCACACTCCTGACTTGTGCCTTGTAAATGGTGGTCAGGCTTTGGGGAGTCAGGAGGTGAGTATATAGCTATTTCAGTTCAGCTTCTTATATGTAAGCTTCAGTATTTGCAGTCCCAACACTGCTAATGCTGTTGTTTCCATTGATTTTCTTCATCCACACTAAATTGGCCAATTACCTGAGCTATTTTTTTCAGACCTGCCTAATTCTTTTTCAAATTTTTGTACTGCATATTTGCTTCTCAGAAAAGAGCGTGTTATAATGAGCAGGTTTGCATACTGCCCACTGGTGAGTAAGATGTTCATTGATTTCCAGCTGATCAATGGACAGATGAACTCGTTTAACAAGAGAATGTTACTTACTAATAGGGATGAGTACTGAACCCAACTTAAGATCCAAATCGATCTCAATCCTGGCAATTCAGAGGCTTTGGGAAAATTAGTTTTTCTCAAGCTTGCATTCAGATCAGGTTAGATTTCAAAATGGTTCATTTTTGCTGATTCCTCAGACAGAAAATTGCTGCTCCCTGCCCAAAAAAATGTGTAACATGGATCACGTTGAAGCCAGAGTACTCAGCTAGGGGAGAAATCAGAATTGACCATGCTTGAAGTGTGATGCAGTATTTGCCCCGTTACAGCTTTCAGGAAAAATTATTGTGCTTAAAGCAGCGTTCCTCATTCTCTTCAGTAATTTTGATTAGAAAATTCACGTCAATCATTTGAATCCAAATCGTTTTGATATTCCTCAGAACAATCAGCAATTACCAAGCTTATTTTATACAGCTATTTCTTGCAAACCAAAATTACCCAAATCAGCATTTCTATATGTTACCTCATTTAGAACAGAAGGGAGATAGTGGTTATTACCTAAGATCACTGGGCATAATACTTGCCCAGCCTAATAGCACCTGTTGTATTGAACCTATTATAAGTATAAGAATAGGTTTTCATAAGCTTCACACTAGTGGACAATGCAGGTTTCATTACAGTTTGATAGCTGATACCTAGCTTCCATATTGCTGAAAAAAGAAACATGTTGAAGCTTTTCGTCTTGCACTCATCAGGGCACTTCGCAAGAATACTAATATAGGTGGAAAACAACAATTTATACTCTATGTGAAGAGAGTGCAGATTGGTTGGAAGGTCGACTCTGGTCAGTAGAGGCATTGCCATGGAGAATGCACTGGTGATGGGGACTGACAGTTAACTACCAAGCATTGTTTGAAATTTAAACCAGGTGGCTTGACCCTGATTGATCGAGGTATTACTTTGAGGAATGAGTCAGCAAATGGCAGTCACTTATTTTGTTCAGCTGGAATAGGCGCAATATGTGTACATATTCTTCCTGTCTGCAAAGAACCGGGCCCTGTGTATTAATATATGTAGCTTCCAGTACACACAAATGCACCACATTGTGAGCCCGACTGACAATCTTAAATTGGTTGTCAGTGTAATTCTTAGAGCACTGAGGAATACTTAGCAAATTTTGTCTAATCGCAGAATGTTGAACACTGTGTTTTGAGTTTTGCAAGCACGGGCTGGTTGAGTATGGTCCATACCTTGCCCATTATGAACAGCGGCTAGGACATACTGTTTGATATGATCCTCCAGTTTTGAGATGTACAGCCTACATGCCTAGCATCACACTGGCACTGAAATTCATATACCACATTACTCATTTGTTTGATAGGCAGAAGGTCTTTTTGGCTTGGTGACAGCGTCCTGTTAGTGTTGCTACTGCATAGTTGCAGTGTGAAATGGCTAACTTCACCTGTTGCTCAAAGTTTTGAGATACCTTGCCCTTCCGGGGTAACCTGAAGTAGACTGGGCATTTTTCAGGGCTGAAAATGATGGCCTTAGGCCCGTGCATGAGTTTGAGTGATATACAGCACAAAATGATCTGATCAGGGTTGCCATTATCCTGCAGGGAGCCTTTGATGTGCCCTATTTCAGCAACAAGCTTGCAAGGTGAGCAAATGGCTCGGGCCCTATTTGCAAGAATGCCGATAAGACCAATCTTATAGCATGAGGAACTGTAAGAATCCCAACGCGTATATTGATCAGTGAAGATAGACCGTGGTAAAGAATCCCCTGGCAGATTTCTCAACCAGCATGTCAAGGAAAGGGAGTTCATTTGACTGCTCCATTTCAAAGGTGAAGTTGAGCTCAGGATGGAGCCACGGATTTAAAGCAAACAAATCGGAAATATGTGAGGGGTAGGAGGTTAGGTGTCATTCAATCGAAGACACGTTTCTCATGGAACCCAACAAAGATGTTTGTGAGAGCTGGGCCGAGAGAGCCTTCCCTTACATCCCTTATTTCGAACGACTGAACAGATCAGCTGTCAGCTTTGTTGTAGTTTGTTTTCATCAATTAAATCTTTGTATAAATTAAGTTAGTTAGATATCGATTTCAAATGCTTCACTGATGTTGATTTCTTTTTAACTCCCCTCTTTTCTGGTCTAAACCTAACATTTAATCTAACATTTATGTCCTCTCATTCTGGACCCCTCTATGATTGGAATCAGATTAGATCTATCTACCCTTCAACGCTTTAAATACTCACAGTCCTGTAAAATCAAGGACTGCAGAGAGGTTTGGTGTTGGAATGTCCCTTGAAATAAAGTATTAATGACCTGCAAAATTATCATAACCAGTGCTAATGGTCTGTACAATCTCACTGAACAGCAACTTCATCCACAGTGCAGGAATTTTGGGAGGGGGCAGACATGTGGTGTCTTTCTAGGGGCCTCCATAAGGACAACTGTGTCTATATGTATTACAGTATTACACTGCATTACATAATTGTTCCTCAGCTTTATTTTCTCATCCAGCTCGTGAGGATTAAATTTAAAATAAAAACATATAATCTGTTAGAAATACATTTTGAAAATTGAGAGAGGAAAATTTATAATCCTGATTCTGGTTCCAATTGCACTGCAGTCACAATGGAAACCTGATAAAAGCAAGGAAAGAACTGCGATCTGAATGTGTGATTTTATCTGTTCTATTTCTTAGTACTCAAAGTTGTTTGGATGAAAATCGCTAGTTTTATTAAAATTCCAGAGATCTGCCACAATGGCATGGTGTATTACGGCTTTGAAACTTTGTGCTCTTTTCCTTTCCAAGCCTTGGTCCTGTCAATGTGGGCAGCCAACAAGTGGAGGTCACGTGTTGAGGTCCGGAGAGAAAATTACAGTCATGTGTGCAGCTGACTAGTTTGGTGGTCCTCTTCGTAGAGCCAAGTATTTTTTAAAGCTTTTCCCAATATGATAGTTCAGCAGGAAAGTGCAACAACAAACGTGGTACTGAGACAGGAAAGTTCCTAAATCAATCCCTGGGGCAGAATTTTTACCTCGTCGGGCTGACGCGGAGGGCAGGCCCGGGAGCAACTGCGCAATGGACCCGCCGCCCACGATCAGGCCCCGACCGCAGTTTCATGCTGGCTGGCAAATGAACAGGCAGCCAGCGTGAAACATGCACTGATAACCTCTGGCAAATGAACAGGCAGCCAGCGTAAAACATGCACTGATAACCTCCAGAGGGCGAGTGCGGAAGTCAGCGGGTGCACTCAGTGAAAGCTCACTGAAGGCACAGAGCTGCCTCAGGGAGCTGGAGATTTTTCATATTAAAAATAAAGTTTTCAAGAAAAAGGAAAACCTGCCCCCTCATGTGACTCCATCACATGAGCAGGGACATATTGAAAATGAGTTCTGAAAATTTTTATTTTATTTTTAATTAACATTGGAAACCTCATTCCGCCCGTGGATGAGGTTTCCTCAAAAATGCAAAGGCTGCTTGGCCCATTCGCCCGGGAAAAATTCTGTTTAATTATTAATTAATTAATTAAAGGGCTTAACGGCCCTCTTAATTGTCGGTGGGTGCGTTGCCAACTCCTGCGTGCTCCCGCCGACCGAAATATCGCACGAGTGCGCAATGATGTTGGGGCGCTTGCCCAACATCATCACACACTATTTTTCTCCCGTTCGGGTCAGGCACGTGTCCACCCAATGAGGGAAAAATTCTGCCCCTGACATGTGTAAAGGTGGATGATCTCAGCTGGGACATTGAAGCATCAGTAGAATCTGCTCCAATGTCCCAAAGCAATGCACTGGTGTGGTTAAAAGAATCAGCCAGGGTTCCCATGTCAGAATGTGACCCAGTGACTGCTGCTTAAAAGTACACATATGTAGGTATCTGGAAGACGGGATTACGATACCCTGGTGTTGCTCCTAGATTGAGTAGCATATTGAAACTCAATGTATAGATTCACAATTGAAGAATAACTATATATGTGAAGTGCTGCCATTCTCCTGGCATGGCTCGCTGTCTTCAGGAAAGAATGATAATGCAATTGTATGTCCACCAGCTCGATATAATGTGTCTATCATGTGGGTGAAGAGAGTTACCATGCTTGCAGCTTTTGTATGCTTGTTTGCTTCTCATTTTCAGCTTACACCACTGGCTAGCAGCAATGCGAAAAGGGAGCCAAATGTGTGAATCTCTTCCTGTCAGTACACAGCCTCACCATCGTCAAGGCCTCAGCTGTGTCTTTCCTTGTGGAGACACACAGAAACAGGGCCCCTCGTGGCTCCAGACTAAAGCTTCAGAGGAACTCGGAGGAGGAGGTTTGGCCTCCGGACACGCAATGTGCCAGCCCACTGGCATGTAGATACGCCCTGGCACTTGTGAACCAAACTCCCAGCTATGGGCAAATAGCTCCACTGCCTTGTGGATATCTCAGGAGAGTTGAAAGCCAAGGGAGTAAACCCTGACAAAATATCTGGAGTGGAGCCAAAGGTGATTTGATGTCTCAATATGTCATCTTTCCAGTGCCCCCTGCAACCAAGTCAATGCCAAAGATAGTGCTTTACATTCCTTTGGACTCAAATGGGAGGTAGAGAAGGAGACCTTGTCATTTGGGCAGCCCAGGGTGTCCATAAATTTTAGCCAGGTTTTTGCCCTGGAGAAGACACTCTAGTTTCACTGCAGAGCATTAACACAACATGGGAGAGAAGAGTTACAAGTGAAAAGCCCAATGCGATTGGCCTAGAGAATGGATGCTATGGATTGTCACTGATAGAAGGAGGGACCATCATGTCCCACTGATCAGCCATCGCCCACCTCAAGTTGGGCATCCTCCGCCTAGTAAGAGATGGACCTCCCACAGTCCATCTGCTTCAATCGGTGCTTGGAAATTAAAGTCTCTGCTCAACAACTGGATGGAATCCATTGCACCAGGCAAACAAACAAAACAACCCACAACGAAAAAACAGTAGAAACTGGGAAATAAGAATACTGGTCCGGACTAGTCTTGTATTCCTTAAAATGGAACACCAGTAAAAACTGGGAAATAAGAGTACTGGTCTGAAGTGAAAAGAAGGAAAGTGCCAACTCTTCAATTGGCAAGCTGAAACATCAGGATCATGTGCAAAGAATTGGCAGACAACTTGCAGCTGGTTGATAATGCAGGCAGGATAGCTGTGATCAACATGGAACTTGATAGGCTGAAAATTAACATTGGTTCCAACAAGAGACCAGGCTTCCCAAGGTCGAATTACTGAAAGAAAAACATTACATGTTCATCTGGCAGAGGAAGAATTCAGAGGAAACGCTTGCGCAAGGTGCAGGCTTCACTGTGAGGAACTCACTGCCCTCGATGACAGAAGCCCCCACAAATGGTTCAGGATGTGTTCTCTCCATCTGCATCTGGACACAAACATGGTCAGTTAACCTCATGAGTATCTATGCTCCAATTTTGTGTTCCACTACAGAGGCAAAAGACCAATTCTATGAGCAGCTTGATACTGCTTTCAGCAAAATCCCCAAGGCAGAACATTTATATCTCCTTGGGGATTTCAGTGCAAGAATGGGTGCAGACCATGAGGTATAGTCCTCCTGCCTCAGGGGCAGAATTTTCTGCCTGTCGGGCGGGCGGACCCGACCCAATCTCCAGCGGACGGGGAACCAATCCCCGCCGGAGAAGCAGGGCCCGCTGCCACTTTCAGTGGGCAGGCCAATTAAGGCCCGCCCAGCATGATGCCCGGCAGGAAGTGCTATGCGCTTCCTGTGTGGGCGGGGGGGGGATTCCCCAAAAGCGAGAGTGCGCTCTTTTGCACATGCGCGCGAAAGAGCGCACATCTCCCTAAGGCTAAGTGCAGCCACAGGGAGATCGCTTCCTCTTGTACAAACATTAAAAATAGAAAAATAAAAAAATCATTAACATGTCCCCCTCATGTGACAATTGGCCATTGACAGGTCGGCGGGTGGACAGCTGATTTTGCTGTGCCCGCACCTCCCTGAAAATTTAAATGGGGCGGGGGTTCCCCCCGATGTCATCCCACGTCATTTTGCGCATCGGCGAGCAGGCCCCACCCCCTGCTCACCGACGGCAAAATTCAACCCCAGATATGATGGACTGGGAAAGATAAATGAAAATAGACAGAAACTACTTGAGCTTTGTTGTTGCCACGAGTTACACATTCTTTCAGAACAAACCATGTCACAAGGTGTCCTGGAGAAATCCAAGACCAGGGAACCGGCTGGATTTGATCATCACCAGACATGATTCACTGAACAGCATTCTCAATGCAGCTACCACAGTGCTGACTGTGTTACAGATCACCCCTTGGTGTGCACTCATGTTAGGATACAATCCTTGAAGTTTGTTTTTTCATTCAAAGCAGAAATGTCTCCTATCAATGTCAGCCATTCTGCCTATCGAGATAAAAACTAACAGTTCCTCAACTTGATTGAACAGGTGCTCTCTGGCATTCCCAAAGTGCGCAGAGTCAAAATGGAACATACTTCAAGAAACCAGCTCCAATGCTGCACTCTCAGCATACGGGAAGCAAGAACAGAAAAATGCTGACGGTTTCAGGCTAACATCACTGTGATGGAACCCATCATTGAAGCCAAGTGGTTCACTCTCATTAATCACAAGAGTAATCCAAGTGAGAAGACTGTGAATGCAGTAAGAGCCAACCAAAGTAAAGTCCAACAGGCTGCCAAGTGGTGCAGCAATTACTACTGGTTACAACTTTGCCAGAATATCCAGATGTTCTTCGACCCAGGGAACGCTAGGAGCATGAATGAAGGGATCAAAAAGGCAACAGGTCCACCAGCAAAGAAAATAGCTCCATTGAAAACAAAGGCAAGGGAGGTCATCACTGCCTGCAATAAACATTTGGAGAGATGGGTGGAACACTATCTTGAGTTGTACTTTATTGGCTGTAAAGAGTTTGGGACATCCTGAGATCATGGATGACACCATACAAAAGGAAGTCTTTTTTTTACGCCTTTCACTCAGCTTAGCTCCGCTAGACTTTGGATAAAAAAACTTCCTCCTATGAATCCCATTGCAGCAATGTCGCCAGTGTCCATGTTTGGGTTGTTTGGAGGCTCAGTGCCAAAAAGGGCCTTGAGGAAACTGGTAGGTAAAACTGGAACTTTCAGTATCCAAATGTTAGAACAATCTTTGGCCCTTCTGTTGCATACCTTGAACTTATGGTGGAAATGCACTAGAGGGGTTAAGGACTTTTTGCTGCATTAAATTTAAGAACAGAGCAACAAGACATACCTGAAAGACAATTAAAAGCTTCACAGGTAGAACCCATTACTGCAATTAGGATTAGTGCAATTCAAATGAACATACGTCCCCTTTAAAGACTAAATTCCAAAAATATTACAGAAATCAGAACAAGGACCTGATAAAAGGCAGAGGATGAGGAAATTCTTTGGCTTCAAGTAAAGCCAAGTATAATATGGAAAGGAGAAAGCAATAGGTTATTTTTGTATTCTAATAACCCAGGTTGAGACACTGATGGTTCCCAGAAGAAAATGTAATGGGCCAATTTTCCTTCAGCTTCAGTAATTATGATAGAACTGCTATGAATGAAGAATAAATGTTGATGAATTTACTACTGATCCGTGACCATTTTTTGAAACCTTCACTTTATACTTGTTACTTATCTCCCTTATACTGAGAGAGAAGTTAACTAGTGTCCTCCTTCATCTATATCAGTGCTGCTTGGTGAATGACCAGATATGGACTTCCCTGAATTACAAGCAGAGTCTGAAGCAAATTCCTTTGTTACAGTTCATATTTCAACTGTTGAAATTGGCCTGTATCAATAGAAAAAATAAATGTTAGTCAAATTGACATCAGTAAGAGTAGTAATAGGGACAGTGCCTCAGTATCCCATTCCTGGTCACTATTCAGTGACTGTTGCTAGAAAGTTGACATGTGTGTGCATCTGTGGACAATGGATGAAGTCAGGATTAGGCTTGAACCTGATGCCCTCTACAGCCAAATAGCCTCCAGATGTTCTTTACCAAGGTTTGCGTATGAAGGCCACCTAGGAATGAGAGGGCAGCCAGTGCATGTGGAATCACATACCAAGGAAGAGTCAGCACCTTCAGAGAGGGGCTGGACTAGTTGTCCAGTGACATGAGTTCAAATCCCATCTCAGCAACGAGGGAATTTAAATTCAGTTAATTAAATAGAAATATGAAATAAAAAGCTAGTATCAGTCATGCTGAGCATGAAACTACTGGATTGTCGCTGGGTCAAAATCCTGGAACTCCCTCCCTAACAGCACTGTGGGTGTACCTACATCGCATGGACTGCAGCGGTTCAAGAAGGCAGCTCACCACCACCTTCTCAAGGGCAATTAAGGATGGGCAATAAATGCTGGCCTAGCCAGTGACGACCACATCCCATGAACAATTTTTTAAAAAAATCTGGTTCACTAATGTTCTTTAAGGAAAGAAATGTGACTCCAGACCCACAGCAGTGTGGTTGACTCTTAACTGCCCTCTGAAATGGCCTAACAAGCCACTCTTGTGCCATACCACTGTGAAAAATTTATGGACTGCAATGTCTGAAGAAGGCAGCTCACCACCATCTTCTCAATAATAAATACAGGCATTGCCAGTGACACCCATATCCTGTGAATGAATTTTAAAAATGGGAAAACAAAACAAATTCCTGTTCTTTAACAAAATCAGGTTTGTAGATTAAATTGTTGGATTTTATCATTAAACTGCCATGGGGATCTAGTAGTTCCCTTTTTAAGAGGATGATTTAAAAACTGACTCCCATAATCCCAAACACTCATTTCAAAATATCCATTTTCCATTTGGAAAGTAATGTCAGTGCCAGCTTTCTTGTCCTTTAGAGAACAGGTGTTTGGAGCACTTACTTGACAATATGTGACGGCTGACCTCATACAAAAAAAAAATACAGAAGTGATTATTTAACAAGTTGATCATTTCTCCTCATCCATTTTTCAATGCAAAGTGTTTCATTTTAGTGGTACTGAGACATAAGGATGAGAAATCAAAGCAAACACAGACTCCTGTTTACAAAATGTACAAATAAGCTGGTGAACTTCAGGCTAGGTGCCACTGCCGATGGGGCTTGAAAGCACTGTCTGATTGCCATGAGTAGTCGTCCATTTCAAGTCTATAATTTTTTTGCCCTCTGTTTTTTGCAGCACAAAAGATTTGGAAATGCTGCCTGGACTTGGAATAAAAGCAATCTGCTGCTTGGGAAAAATACAGGAAAAAATTGTTGTGGTTATTCTGTGACAGGAATTGAAAATTAGACCTTTTCAGTATTTGATAGGTCTTTTTCTAGCACTGGTGCCCTGGTTACTGCAAGATTTTTATCCTCACTGCTTATTCCAGTTGCTGACAAAATAAACATTGCAATCTTCCCTGCATTTGTTCAACAAGAAGTTACAATGCAGAGAAAAGTAATGTCTGCAAAATGATTTAGAAGTGAATCTTGAAGTCATAAGGCTGTGTATTTTCTTAATTTTTCTGAATGTAATTTACTGTGAGGTTTTCCTTTGTTGGCATTTAATGTCTCTTGTGCTGTTTTTGCACCCAGTTTGAGTGAGCATCAACTGTCAGTGTAACAGAATCAAAACAGTGGTCATATCAGATACTGGGATGAGGAAGTTTGGTGGCACTTGTGTTGAGTGCATATGAATGCAAGGATGATACATCAATGCTGAATGCTGATACAAAGAGTGCAAATGAATGACTGCACTTATGTGAATATTAGGGTTTTTATGAATGAGAGTACACAGAAAGAGTTACCCTCCCACAGTACTCCATAACACCCTTATTTCCATGATTGATTCAAGTTCATCGATCTCATGTGAAAGGCACGCATCTCTTTTCATGCAATTGCAGAAGATAAGCTCTTAACTGGTGATCCTGACTGAGCTCTCACTCGAAAGTAAATGGATTCACATCAGATCTTTGAACCTGTTCATTTTATTTTGAGAAACCCAGAGGGAGGGCTAAGATCCAGAGTGCATGACGTCACCATTGTTGAAAAGAGTCGCAAAAAGGATGAGGTAAATCAAGAAGGAATGATTAGGTAACTTGGGATTTAAAAGGTTGTAGATTGTAGCAGAAATGGAAGATTGAGGAAGGTAAGCAGTTTCTTTGTTTGCAGGTCTCAGCAAACAATCAATGGGGAATACTCAGCAGGTTAGGCAGCATCTGCGGAGAAAGAAAGAGAATTAAAAATTCAGGTCAATGGCTTTTGATTGTTTTAACAGGTTAACATGTTCAGGCTAAAGAATTCGAGCCCCTTTGAACTGCTCATCTATACATGGTGCGTATGGGATTACATTTACTCTGAAAAGTTATCGAAGTGGCTGCTGTCACACCTGTCTAGTTTTACACCATGTAGGCCCCTTTCTTGAAAAAGTTGTCTGCAATTTTCTAAAATTCAAGCTGGATAACTGATGTCTACTTCAATAGAAATCCAAATTCTACAGTTTGCTTCAATGGCTTACAATGTGGAGACATTAGTCATTAATATAATTAACGTCCTCAATTAATTTTCATCAGAAGTGGAGGAGACCTCAGGATTTAAGCAGTGATGCCACACTCTGCTTTGCCCTAATACTGTCCCATGCCTAATTTTAGACTTTGGACCTGGCAAGGGTCGTCTTCTTCTTGCATATGGCATCTTGCAGCTTTACAAGTGTAAGCCTAAATGGAACAACCAAGTCACCTGTGAAGAACGGCCAAAGACAATGGTAAGGGTGTCAATGCTGGATAAATCCTAGATTTGGAACTTTAGGGTAGATATCACAATCTGCTTCGCCAGTTGTACTAGCAAGAATTGGGTGAGTGAAGACTGACAGGTTGAGGGAGCTGGCCTTCTGGTGGGGAAAGTTGTTGGCTTAGAGGATGTCTGCAAATATATCCTGGGCCTTTGTAAAGTGACAAAATTATGTAAAAATATTTATAGGCACAATTTTTCAGTTTTTTCTATGCATGATGGAGCTCTTCATTGCATAGTGCTTTGAAAAATGTTTTTCATGTAGTCCAGCAGTATGCTTTTAATATCAGTTTCTTTTTTTTGGCAATTTAATTCCTTACTTTTTTTTTTACTTTTTAAGTGTATTATGGCAGCAAATTCCTGTTCTTCCCCTGCCTCCAGCATTTGCTGCTCCTCAGCCTTGATACTCTGATTCATTGAATGCTAGCTCCAGGCTGTGTAGCTGTACTGGTGCTTGCAAATGCTGGTAAGTAAGAAGTAGAGTGTTATGAAGTGCTGTCTATTTCAGAACCTCTCTTCCAAGCCTACAATGGCAGAAAAGGAAAAAAAGCATCAGAATGCTGGCTTTGATGTGCACCTTCAAACAGAGCCATCATCACAAGATAGTAACTGTGTGTGTGTTAGTGTGGGTGTGTATATGCCTGTGTGGGAGTGAGTGAGAAAGGGAGGTAGATGTAAGAATTGGATGTAATGAGTCCTGACTTTGGCTTCACCCTTATCTACCCCTTCCATGCTCTTATTTGCAAGGATATCAGAGATGGCCTCCTTCAAGGGAATATAAGGTTTACAGTCTGCTTGAGCTACAGGGTTAACATTTAAAAAATCATGCTCTTGGCATGGGGTCTTGGCTGCAGGTGCAGCATTCAAAAAGTTCAGACATCCACTCCCCACAAATGTTCAACCATTAAAATTAGATGTCATTGTGCCACACAGGCAGAGGACATATGAACAACAGGAAAGACCCTTTGGCTGGTCCAACCTGCCCCACGTAATTATGATACCTTGTGTATCGCAATATTTAAAAAATTTACTCTTTCAAGGGATGTGGGTGTTGCTGATAAGGCCAGCATTTGTTGCCCATCCCTAATTGTCCTTGAGATGAGTGGATTACTAAGCCATTTCTGAGGGTCGTTAAGAGTCAACCACATTGCTGTGGACCTCAAGTCACATGTAGGCCAGACCAGGTAAGGATGGCAGATTTCCTTCTCTAAAGGACATTAGTGAACCAGATGGGTTTTTACAACAATCAATGATAGTTTCATGGTCACCATTACTGAGACTCGCTTTCAATTCCAGATTTTATTAATTGAATTAGTTCTACCAGCTGCTGTGGTGGGATTTAAACCATGTTCCCAGAGCATTATCTTGGGCCAGTTAGTTCTGAAGAAGAGCCATATGGACTCAGAACATTAACTCTGTTTCTCTCGCCACAGGTGCTGCCAGACCTGCTGAGTTTTACCAGCATTTTCTGCTTTTATTTCAAATTTCCAGCATCCGCAGTATTTTGCTTTTACATTAGCTTGGGCCTCTAGATTACTGGTCCAGTCACATTACCACTACACCACTGTCTTCCATCTTGAGCCCACCCAAAACTCCGTGATCTCCTGGGGAAAGTGAAAAATTAGACAAAAATCCAGCCCAATTTGTTAGGCGGGGGATGTTGGGGGGGAAAATCTGCAAAATTCCTCCATGATTGAACTAATTTTCATCAGAAGCAAAGGAGACCTCAGAATTTAAGCAGTGATGCCACACTCTGCTCTGCCCTAATACTGTCCCATGTCTAGTTTTAGACTTTGGACATGGCAAGGGTCCTCTTCTTCTTGCATAAGGCATCATGCAGCTTTACAAGTATAAGCCGAAGTTGAACAACCAAGTCACCTGTGAAGAATGACCAAAGACCATGACATGGAGATCCCTCCATGAGCAAAACTAGTCCAGGAGACCAGCAGATCACTTGGAATCTGATGGTTCTCTGCAATACCTACCCACCTTTTATAATGCTTGATTTCTGTCCCAGCCAGAAACATGCTTTTGCGCGAAGGAATTCAGTGATCTGGCACCCGTTGCATGACCTTACAGCCTATTCCCTTATTCTCCACAAAAACAACTACCTCCTGACAACTAACCTAGATTTGGACTTAATCAACTTAAAATTCTGACTTCTACTCCTCCCTAACCTACTTAATCAAACAAACTGTCAAGTCAAACAAAATATATTCTCTTCTTCATCTAATAAAATTGATCAGATCACCCAACCACGCTTCTCTAAAGTGCAGAATCCCAGCTGTTTTAGCTTATCTTGATAACCAAAATCCTTTGAAACTGGGAATTAGACTAGTGATACTCCTCTGCACCCTTTCTAAAGCCTCAATATCACCCCCCCATGTGAAGAGACCAAAACTGGACAAAGTATTCTAACTGAGGCCTAACCAAGGTCTTTTGTAAGGTCAAAATATGCTTTGTCTTATAGTCAATTGTCCAATAAATGCATTCCAACACCCTATTTGCTCCAGCTATCATTTCACACTATTGTTCACGAATCTATCAAGATCTATGTACTAGAATGCCCAGATATATTTCTTTCTCCATCTATTTCCATGCTTTTCCCTGAAGGCTGTATGTATGTTCGGCATTCACCCTGCCCTTAATCATAACACTGCATTTTAAACATAATTTGCCAGTCATGAACCTAATCCCCGAGCACATCAAGATCCACTTGAAGCCATCAAGCACCATCTACAATCCTAACACTCATACTAATCTTAACATCATCTGAAAATTTGCAGATCATACTGCCAAGAGCTACATCAATAGCATTAATAACATTGAAGAGCATTGGTCCCAACACTAATCCCAGGTGACCTGTGTCCAAATAGATCCATGCCCATCTATAACTATGTTCTGCCTTTAGTCTTCCAGCCAGTTTTGAATCCAGCTCAATAAATTACCAGATACCAATACCAGAAAAATTGCCATGATTCATTGTAAGTTGAAGGAGCATATGTAAGGAGTATGCCTTGACCTCAGAAAATTGCAGGTGTTCAGCCTGGTGAGAGCCCGGTAAGTATTGAGCTTTCTCGGTCCGACTGTTAACTGCCAGGGCTGGAAAATATACCCCTTGGAGCTTCCCTTAACTCTACACCAGATAGATGAAAGGAATCTGCATCACAACCCTCATCTGAAGGGATAGAAAATTGTGTTGGACTTCATTTAAATTAATTACAATATTTAAGTGAAGCTGTGGCTGTTTTTCAGTAAACACATTTTAGGTTGGTCTAAAAAACTGCCTGGATACTATGCTCTATCTGCCCTGGACTCCCCCTTTCATATACCATCAATGTTGGCAACTGTAAAATAGAGTCTCATATAATTTCAGGATAGTAAGTTTTAAGGAAATGAGAGATGCATTGAAAGAAATTAAATATTGCAGAGAGGTAACTTCATTAAGGTAAAATGGGTAGCTTTTCAGGTGTTAGGTATGTAAGACAAGTGTCAGTATATAATGAAGAAAAATAAGTGTAAGTTAAACAAGCAACTCACAAACCGGATGAACAAAGCGATTAAACAGAAAGAAGAAATAAAAACAACCTATAATAAGGGAAAAGGAAGGGAAGAATTTACAGAGCAGTGTAGGAATATTTTAAGAGAGCTTCAAGATATTGTGGTGTAAAGAGGACATTAGAATGAACATAGAAATGAATAATAATACAGGTCTCAGTGTCAAAAGTGGCTTGGAAGGAAGTTAAGACTTTAAAGAATATATGTGATGAAATACTGAAAGACAAGGTAAAACTGTAGAATTATTTAATGATTATTTTCTCAAAATGTTTATTGTGATTGGTGGGGTGATATTGATTCACTCTCCACCTGCTTTAAGAATTTTGTTTTAATATCTAAGAAATGAACTGAAAGCTAACAAATCTGACCAGAAGGCATTTATCCTTAGGTGTGGAGAGGAACAAGAAAGGGGATATGAAGGGCACTGAGATTGATTATGATTGATTTAACAGAATTGGGAACAAGCAAATGTAATATGTATAATTTAAAAGGTGACGGGCAAGGAATTGGAATCTTTTGCAACCATTGCTTTTTTTTTGCAAAAATATACTTTATTCACAAAATATCTTCAACAACATTTCAAACCATTTCAAAATCACCATCACAAAAATACAATCAGGTTCAACTTTTACAACATGTATCACAAAATGCATCAATACAATAAATGAATATTACAATCATTTGCAGACATTCATTTTGAGCTGTACAGCCCAAGGGGATTTAAACAGTTCCCAGTCTCTCGGTGCACTGTGGCAGAAAGGTCTTAGGCAGTGACCCTTAACCATTGCTTGGCTGCTACAAGCTTCAAGCTCTGAAATGGCATCTGTGATATACATGCACACTCTTGGTGCAAATCACACCAGTTGCCACATTGGTGAGGGTGTTAGCGTGTTTATTTTTCATTCAATCAAGAGATTTGGGCTTCGCTGGCTAGGCCAGCATTTATTGCCCATCCCTACTTGCTCTTGAGAAGGTGCACAATGAACGACCACTGGAAATATGCAGAATAAGCTGATCATGATGCCAATTAGCATGCAACTCAGATTTGATATCAGCAATGTATATTTGTAGTTCAGCCATTCAGGTAGTACCCTCTCTTAACCTTGCACAGCTGAACACATGTTCAGCAGCAGGAACAAACACTCCCTCACCATGCCACCAGCACTATTTAACGAGATCATCAAATACTTTCAGGCTCGTTGCTGGTTGATTTGTACTGGCTGATGCTTCAATTCTACAAGTGTTTGGTGCTTTGTATTCAAGTTGCAAAAGTTTACAAGGAGTCATGTGGCAGGTGCTGAAGGACTTTAGCTGACTTCAAGGCTTCAGCACAATCCAGTTACTCCCAGGCATGGCTACACTGGTAAGCATTCCCCTTGGAATATAGCATGACTTGGAGACTGTAGAGAGGACATACATAGCAGGACCAACTATTTGAAGAGGGAGGAGATGGAGGTGGAGAAGGGCTCTCAGCAGGAGGGCACACCTGGCAGGGTGTTAAGGGGGCATTTTGCCTACCTGAACCTCAGTGAGAAACAATGTGTTAGATTGTTGCGATTCACTAAGGGTGTCCTCAATGAAATCTGCCACCTGCTGTAAACTGCATAGCCAGTCGCTGTGTAGGTGACCATGCCAATTAACTTTTATGCAACTGGCTCCTTCCAGGATGGAGATTGAGATGGTTGCAAGATCTGCCAGTTTTCTGTCCACTTTTAGGTAAGGGAGATTACTGAGGCTCTCCCATTCACAGGGAGCTAAATACACTTCATTCTTTCTTGACAATGAGAAGCAGGCAGAACAAGTGTACGTCCTTGCTATGATTGCAGGCTGCCCCATGATGCAGGGTGCCATTGACTGCATGTACATCCATTTGTGAGCACAGCATAGCCCTCTGCCCTATACTGGAACTGAAAGGGATTCCAGTCCCTCAATGTTCAGCTGGTATGTGATCGTAAGCAGATAATCATGCAGATCAATGTCCTGTATCCTGGCAGCAGTCATGATGCATTCTACAGCAGCCTGCTTTGCCATCTGCATCTAAGCCTCCGTAGCAAATCAAAGGGTGAATTCTGGGCAATGAAGCCGATTTGCTGATGACATGCTCATGATTTCAGTAGGCAACAAATGCACCTGTGCACAATGTACATACAATAAACGTCACACTGCCATACAAAATATGACAGAGCAAACCATTAGTGTGCTGAAACAATGCTTCTGCTTCCTGGACTGCTCTGGAGGATCCCTGCCATACTCAACAGAGCTGGTATGAAGATTTGTGGTGGTCTGCTGCAACCTCGCAATCACAAGGGGAAAGTTATATGGCAAGCAGCTGAGGAGGAAGATGATGATAAGGAGGAATAGGAAATGAGGAGGCAGTCTAGAAAGCCCCTTTCTGTTCGGCTGTCTGTCTGTTATCTGAATGAAATATCAGTAAGTACAACCCAATTCCCCATTCAGCAGTAGTGCCATGCCTCACCTTTCTTCGGTCAACCATCACAGCGCCCACTTGGCAACAATACTATTATGACCCCAGCTGATGTTACTACCAGACAAGCCAGATCCCAGGGTGAAACCTGGCTCGATAGATCCTAACTTTTATTTTTTGTTTAGAAACATAGACGGTGGCTACTGAACAGAGTCACAGGAGTAAGATGATGAAATTTTAACAAAAGAATAAAACATTTTTCCTTCCACTGAACAGGGTGTTTTCCAGATTCCTGTTCTTTTCCTTTGACAAGAAGGTCTTCTTGGAAGCTTATTTTATTTTCCCAGTCCCTCGTTTCTGGGACCTTCTCCTGTTCTTATGGGAAATCTGCTTTTTGCAGTTCCCTCTCCTGTCCAGCTCCTGCTAGCTCCTGGTTTCAACTGAACTGAAACTACTTCTCTGTTTTTCTCTGTCTGTGAGTCCCTCTCTCTGGACCCCTGTTGCTAGGCAACAGCACAGTTTCTTTCTACCTTGTGTTTGTTTTAACTTTCCTTCTCGAGTCATAAAAACTCATTAGAATGTACACATATTTTAAAGTGGAACCAAAACTCAAGTTTCCTTTCCTAACACACCAATACAGAAACACAAATTAAACTTCAACTTAAAGCTAAACTCATTACTAACACCCTCAAATACAAATATAACTTACTCAAACTATTTCTAGTTCCTAACAATATGAAAATAAAATCCGCCTTTAAATAAACTTTCCAAACAAAATTATAAATTAAATCTTGGCATATCGCATGTAAAAGTCAACTAATCACCCTCCTGAATTCTCTTAGAGCATGCTTTGAACATGCCTTTGCCTGTACTGGTGCTCCTACACAATACTATTCCAGTGGCTGCAGCATGGCTGGTGGGAAACTGTTATCTTTCAGAAAGGGAGACCTCAGATGGCCTTGGAGGATGACCTCAAGCAGATTTGTGCCTAAAATGCCTGGTTGTGGACTGCACTATCTTGACGTGGGTGGCAGCTGTCTGGGTTTTAGCTGATGGCTTACAGTGAGGGCACTGGTGGAGTGGCAGAGGTGGGAGCATGAATGCTGTCATCGTGAGACAAGTTTGTCCTCCATGGAGCCACTGCCACTCCCCTCGGACAGTGCCTCAGCATTCACAGTAACCTGTTGGATGACTGGTTGCTAGATTGCTGTGATACGCTGCAAGCCCATTAATTGCACGTCATTGGCTCCCTGACACCCCAAGATCAGGCTGGGAGGCGAAGGAGGGCTGTGTAATTGGGTGGGAAGGTGTGAGGTGGAGAGCCGATTGCCTTTCTTTCCCAACTTCCCGCCCCCCATCCCCCAACCCCCGATTAAGTCAGGGGCAGGGAAGGTTGAGGGAAGTGGCTGCTTAAGGGCCCATCCCGCTGCTGCAATGGCAGGGGTCAGGTGGGGTCACACATCGCGCAGGTAGGCTGCCAGGTATGCCCTGGAAACCTGCCTGTGAGCTCAGGGGGGCCCCTCCTGATTGGGCACCCAATTCCATGTGGAAAGCCACCCCAGAATCAAGGCCAGCTCCACTGTAAGAGCCACCTCCCCACACCAATCCGACCTTCACCCTCTCACCAGGGCCCACCTGCTTTTCCCGGATGAGCTTGCATCACTCCTTCTTCTGAGGCCTCCTTCACTGGCTGTTGCTCTGGGCTACCTGCAGGCCCGGCAGTGGCCACCACTCCCAGTGGCCCTCTAGAACTGAAGAACATACAGCGATTTGATTGGCTGGCAGCTCTTGGATCTTTAGCCTCAAAAGCCCGGGAATCCCAATGGCAAGCAGCAGACTGCCTGATGGGGCACTTAATTTTGCTGGGACTCCAAAAAATGGGCATGGCAGGGTTTACCATTGGCTTTCCAGCCAGTGGATGGGGCCACTGCCATGGCCATTAAATTCAGCTCTGTAATCAACAGCCATGGTGGCAGCAGTCTGAGCTTGTGTGGCAGCAAGTTGATCTTGCATGAGAGCAGTTTGAGTTTCCACTGCAGCAACTGTACTACAATTGAAGCTGCAACACTGGCCATCAGGCACTGCATCATGGTTGAGTCAACAAGTATGTGAACAGAGTTAGCCATCACTTCCATGCTGGAAAATACAGGCTCCCAGCTCTGGGAAAAACCCTGAGCCAAGATGGTGCTGAAGTCCTCCATGCTCCTTGACATTGGCCGCAGGCTTCTCTGATGCATCAAACATTTAGTCATGCATGCCCATCAGCTTCCCCATTAAAATGCTCATCTGAGTTGTCTACAGCAGAACTCAAGAGCCACCCTGCCCCTCCAGTGAGCTGGCATCTGTGCTATTTTTTGCCCCTTGCTTGGGCTGCAGCCATTCATGATCAGTGTCTCACCACATGCTAATCACGCCTCTCCGCAGCTCTATGTATGCAGTGGCTGCGAGTGTGAAGTGGAGTGATGGTGTGTCTTCATCATCATTGTCTTCTTGCTGTCCCTCCACTGCCTAGCCAGGTTACACTTCCTGAGTATCTGAAAGGAGAAAGGCACAAGGTAAGGTTGTGATGTGGGGAAAGTAGTGGGGGTTGTGGGGCTGATGAGGACCAAATAAATCTTATACCATCTGTAGCTTGTAAAGCCAAAGATTTAAATTTGCAGGTGTGCAAGTTGTGAGATATGGGTGTGATGCTTGTAACAGCACTAAATATATGAGGCTAAAATGGAGCATGTGAATGTCAGGTATGAATCCTGATTCATGGAGTCCTCAGTTGGTAGCTGAGTGATGGAGCTGGGGTGAATTGAGCAGTGTCTAAGGTTAGTGATGTAGTTTGCAGGATATGGCATTTGAAAAAGCATTCAATGACCTTGACCACTTTTGTGAGGTCGTTGAACTACTTGCGACACAACAGGAAAAGCAGTCCAACCATGGATAGCAAAAGGAATTAAGGATAGCATTAGATCCAAAGAGGAGTCATATAAAGTTGTTTGAAAAAGTAGAAAGGATTGGGAGCAGTTTAGAATTCAGCAAAGGGTGACCATGAGATTGATTAAGAGGGGGAAAATAGAGTATGAGAGTTAACTTGCAAGGAGCATAAAAGTGGACTGTTAAAGCTTCTATAAGTGTATAAAAAGAAAAGGATTAGTGAAGACAAATGTAGGTCCCTTACAGTCTAAAATGGGAGAATTTATAATAGGGAACAAGGAAATGGCAGAGCAATTAAACAACTACTTTAGTTCTGTCTGCATGGAGGAAGACACAATAACTTCCCAGAAATGCTAGGGAACCAAGGCTAGAATTTTACATCCAGCGGGCGGGTGCGTGCCCGACCCGAATGGGTGAGTGTCCCGACGTCATTGCACACTCGTGTGATATATCAATCAGTGAGCGCGCGTGGCAGTCGGAAGCATGCCCGCCAACAATTAAACGGTCCATTAACAATGCGATCAACAGCAATTTTACGTGGCCCGTCCACATTTGCAGTTGGCGGAAAGGCCATTCTCCCAGGCGGCATTCACATTTTAGCTCAAACCTCGATCCGGGGTGGGATGAAATCTCCGTGGAGAAATAAAATAGAAAGAGATACCTGGGTACTGGTTTTTTGATGATGTAGGCTTTCAGGTGCTTGATTGTGCTACATGGACATAATTTGCAGTATTTTTGTCATGTCCTTTAGTCTGTGGAGATCTGCAGACTCCCTTGGGCAGCTGTCTACCTCCTGGGAGCTCTCTCAAAGCACTCAACCGCACCCTCGGTTATGTCGGCCCCCACCCCGCCAGCACTGAGCATTTCAGTGCACATTTCACACTGGCTGGCCATTAATTGACCAGCCAGCGTGTAATCGCAGTCAGGGGCTAATCGCAGCCAGCGTCCCATTTCCCGCCTGCTTCCCGGCCGGCGGATCACATATTCCCGACAATTAAAGAATCCAGGCCCAAAGGTCTAGTGAGAAGGAGGAATTGAAGGTAATTGGTATTATTAAAGAATACTGCTGGAGAACTTAATGGGACTGAAAGCCAAAAATCTCCAGGGCCCGATAATCTACATTCCAGGGTACTAAAGGAGGTGGCCATGGAAATAGTGGATGCAGATGCATTGGTTGTCATCTTCCAAAATTCTGTAGATCCGGAAACAGTCCCAACAGATTGGAGGGTGGAAAATGTAACCCCACTATTTAAAAAAAGGAAGGAGGGAGAAATCAGACAATTACGGACCGGCTAGCCTGACATCAGGGAACATGCTAGAGTCTATTTTAAATGATGTAATAACAGGACACTTAGAAAATATCAACGGGATTAGACAAAGTCAACATGGAATAATGAAAGGAAAATCATGTTTGACAAACCTATGGAAGTTCTTTGAGGATGTAACTAGCAGTATAGATAAGGGAGAACTAGTGGATGTGGTGTGTTTGGATTTTCAGAAAGCTTTTGATAAAGTCCCACATAAGAGGTTAGTGTGTAAAATTAAAGCACATGGGATTGGGGTAATATATTGGCCTGGATTGAGAATTGGTTAGTAGACAGGAAACAGGGAGTAGGAATAAATGGGTCCTTTTCGGAGTGGTAGGCAGCGACTAGTGGGGGTACCACAGGGATCAGTGTTTGGGCCCCAGCTATTCACAGTGTATATCAATGATTGAATGAGGGAACCAAATGTAATATTTCCAAGCTTTCTGACAACACAAAACTTGGTGGGAATGTGAGTGTTGAGGAAGATGTTAACAGGCTTCAAGGCAATTTCGACAAGGTGAGTGAGTGGGCAAATACATGGCAGATGCAGCTTAATGTGGATAAGTATAAAGTATAAAGTGCAGAGTATTATTTGAATGTTGATAGATTGGGAAATGTTGATGTACAAAGGGATCTGGATGTCCTTGTACACCAATCATTGAAAGCAAGCATGCAGGTGCAGTAAGCAGTTAAGAAGGCAACAGCATGTTGGTCTTTATTGCGAGAGGACTTGAGTACAGGAGCAAGGATGTCTTAGTGCAGCTATACAGGGCCTTGTTGAGACTGCACCTGGAGTATTGTGTGCAGTTTTGGTCTCCTTACCTCAGAAAGAATGTCCTTGCCATAGAGACAGTGCAGCGAAGGTTCACAAGACTGATTCCTGGGATGGCAGGATTGTCATATGAGGAGAGATTGGGTCAATTAGGCTTGTATTCACTGAAGTTTAGAAGAATAAGAAGGGATCTCATTGAAACATAAAAATTCTGACAGGGCTGAAAAGATTGGATGCAGGGATGATGTTTCATTTGGCAGGAGGGGTCGAGAACAAGGGGTCACAGTCTCAGGATAAGGAGTAGGCCATTTAGGACTGAGATGAGGAGAAACTTCTTCACTCAGGATGATGAACCCATGGATTCTCTACCACAGAAGGCTGCGGAGACCAAGCCACTGAACATATTTAAGAAGGAAATAGATAAATTTCTAGACTCTAAAGGTGTCAAGGAGTATGGGGAGAGAGCTGGAGTATGGCTTTGATATAAAGGATCAGCCATGATCATATTGAATGGCAGAGCAGGCTTGAAGGGGTGAATGACCTACTCCTGCACCTATTTTATTTATTTCTGTGTTTTATGTTTATATCCAAGTTCTCAAGGTTTAACTCTCACTGCCTTCTGAGCATGTAGCTGGTGGACTTTTGTTGTGAGTGGTGGCCGAGTTGATCTGCTGACACGTGTTTGGTGGAAAATTTAAGTTTATTTACAAGGTACTCAGCAGCTACTACACGTGTGCTTTCAACTCCAACTCTATCTCTATACTGCTCATGACTGAGGTAGCCTATGCTTCTCTCCTATTGGTTACTATAGATCATGTGATCTTCCTTAAAAAAAACATTATTCTTAAAGGTACATTGCACACTAAATAAAACCATAATTACTACAATGGAAATAGTGGATGCAGATGCATTGGTTGTCATCTCCAAAATTCTGTAGATCCTGGAACAGTCCCAACAGATTGGAGGATGGAAAATGCTACCCCACTATTTAAAAAAAGGAGGGAGGGAGAAAACAGGAAATTACGGACCGGCTAGCCTCTGCTGTTTCAAGATGATTCTGCTCCTTTCCACCCCCCCCTACCAAGGCCTCCAGTGCAGTATCTGAAATTCTTGGACCCTACATTTTCCTATACCATAAATGCCCCATTCTTCATTGTTTCCCTTGTCAGCCAACTTCCTGCACATTTGAAAACACCTGTTCCAGACACAATGCCCCTCCTTATGAAAGGTACGAGCTAGCTTTAATCAGTGCAAGATAGCTTTAATTGGTGCGAGCATTATCGGCCCAGTGCTGGTACATCCAGCTCAACAGCGCAATTAGTGCTGGTTGGACATGGAAATGATTTAAAACAGCAGACAGCAAAAAGTTGGCATGTTGCCTGTATTGCAATCAATGGGCTGAGGTTAATTGTCCATCACAATCCCCAAGCACTTTTTCGGGGTGCTATCAAATTTAGCATTTGATAAATTTGACCCAGGTAACTAAGGCCCATTAGGATGAACTCAGCATCATGTGAAATGGTGAAAACCATTTTATGGAGCCAGCTGGATGAATGCCTTTTAAGAATTTGGTTAATAAGAAACAGTTGCCACAGATTTAGAAGGGAAAGATCCTGCCTGATCCTGATAAGATCCTGACAAATACTCGAGCATGCTATACACAAAGCAGAGGTGGAACTCTGGATGATATGTGATTTGATTTTCTCCCATTCACATGCTAATTTCTTTGAACTTTTGGAGAGCCTTTGACAAGGTCCCATATGAAAGACTTCTAATAAAACTGAAAACTACAATAATTTTGGACACACCATGCGATTGCACTGATTGCAGTTGAATAAATATAGGAACAGCAATTACTGCTGAAAGGTCAAGTGTCAGACTGAGGGAGAGGTATTTAGTGGAATACTGCAGGGGTGTTTGTAACCCTAAAGTTTTTATCTACATAAATGACCTGGATGCAGAGATCATTTGTAAGCTTGTTGGATTTGCAAATGATGTAAAACTAGGAAGAGCAGTGGGTTTCGAGGATGCAGTTAACCATTGACTGAAGGGTTTAGGTCATCAATGCAAAAAGCAAATATAGGTTAACACTGAGAAATATTCAGTATTCATGGTGGCTGAAAAAAAATCAAGTAACAAAAGACAGAAAAAAAGTAATACAATTGGCATAGAGCCATTGAAAGGGCGATTTCTCTGTGCACACATCAAGAGGGCAGTGAGTGAGGCATTTGCTCCACCCGCTCATTGACATTGGCTGAGGGACCAATCAATATTCATAATTAATTTTTATTTGAATACCAATCAAACTGTTTATAGACATCTCACTGTTTGTAAGGCTGGGAAATCTGTGAGGGGAGACGCTGAACTTTGGAATTGAAACAGTCCCTTAAAGGGGAGAGCTGAAAAGCATCTGGGGAGAGACAGAGTTATGGGTGTATATGTACAAACCTCTGGAGGTGGCATAACAAGTTGAGAAAGCTGTTGAAAAAGGATATGGGATTTTGCATTTAGTAACAGAGGTATAGGGCCAGATTTTAACAAAAGTCCCACCTCCATTTCCGAGAAATCCCATTTTTGCCAGGAGAGAAAAGGAGGGTGATTCGCGTATGAGAGAAACCCAAACTCAACATGGCCATTTGAACACAGTGTTGGGTTCAAATGGACCCCATTTTGGCTGTTGGACTAGTAATCCAGAGGCCCAGGTTAATGCTTTGGGACATGGGTTCAGATCCCACCATGGCAGCTGGTGGAATTTAAATTCAATTAATAAATCTGGAATATAAAGCCAGTCTCAGTAATGGTGACAATCATCAATTGTTGTAAAGATCCATCTGGTTCACTAATGTCCTTTAGGGAAAGAAATCTGTCATCTTACCCAGTCTGGCCTACAAATGATTCCAGACCCGCCAGCAATGTGGTTGATTCTTAACTGCCCTCTGAAAAGTTCAGTTCAAGAGCAAATAGGGGTGGGCAACAAGTGTTGGCTTTATCAGCGACACCCATTTCCCATAAAAGAATAAAGAAAAAAGCCTTAACTCTCAGTGTGGGAGTCACAGATTCATGGAGTAGATGTAAACACTCTTGAAAGGCAGATATGGTTGTATTGTCATTATCAGAAATATATTAAATCTCCCACTTTTTAAACTGTATTAAAAAAATGGCTGACACTGTCAGTGATTGTTTAAAAAAAGCCTCTGCTGCATTGCTTTGATTGACAGGCCAGCTGGTATAGCATTTGTTCCTGTATTACTTGTTGACATTTCCCTGTAGGCTATTATTATGTTATTATGCAAGCTTGGCTGAGTTTCCAAAGCTACAATTATCTCAGCAAGTGGTTCTGAGTTTGATTGACAGCTTGAAGTGTATTAATGGATTAGCTGTTTTTGATGTGGAGTGTGAGTAAAAGTCAGTTTGTTTTTGTAAGAGACTTAAAAGGTTTGAATGGGCTTCATGAATGTGAATTTCTTTCACTATCAAATCTGTAGAGTGAGACCTCCCTTAGATTTTTAGAAGTTTATTTTATTTCATTTCTACATGGCTCCTGAGGTCTGCCCATGGTGAATACTACATATGCTGGCATTCGGTTGGCATGGAGGGCATGAAGAGGCATGGGGGTGGATGGGTCATGAGTTGGCATGGAGGCCATTGATGGGGCATGGGGAGTGGGTAGGGATGAGCGAGTGTGACAGGTGAATGTTAGAGGGCCTAATTGCTTTTATTACAACTGGAAAGTAGTCCCAGAGAACCTAGGCGGGCCTACTTACCAGCCCACCTTGTACTCGCCTGTCCTCATGGCTGCCTAGAGTCTGTTCTGGCATCAGTGGGCCAAATTATATCCTGCACTCACTCACCCACTCGAGTGAAAATTGCGTGTGAACCAGGCGCTTTGAGCTGAGGTGGGTCTGCTGAGCCGCAAAATTTCCTGGCCCAAGCTACCAGCCTTGGTAGCGAAAATCCAGCTCATAGCAAGGAAGTTATGCTAAACACTAGTTAGGTCTCAACTGGAGTGTTGTGTTAAATTCTGGGCACCACACTTTAGGAAAGATGGCAATACTTTAGAGACAGTGCAGAAGAGATTTACTAGAATTGTACCAGTGCTGAGGGATTTCAGTGATGTGGAGAGACTGGAGAAGGTGGGGATGTTTCTCCTTAGCGCAGAGAAAGTTAAGATGAGATTTGATAGAAGCTTTCAAAATCATGAATGGTTTTGATTGAGTGAACAAAAAGAAAATGTTTCCAGTGGCAGAAGGGGCACTAACCAAAGAACACAGATTTCAGGTAATTGGCAAAAAAACAGAGGCAACATCAGAAAATAATTTTTATGCAGCAGATTGATGTGGTCTGGTTTATGCTGCCTGTAAAGGTGGTGGAAGTAGATTCAATAGTCACTTCCAAATTATGTTCCCTCCTCACTGATGATGGGACAAAATTATAAATTAATTTAAAATGTGATTATCCGGATGAAGGCATGTTTATTTCCATTTCCTGACTAATTCTTCTTTTGGCATCCATTTGTTTTTTTTTGAAAGGCAATTTATCACAAATTGTCTGTCTTTGCAAGATAAATGTGAATGAGGAAGGACATGTACCTCATCTTTGTTCATCGTTCAAAGAGCCTCTAGTCCTCGGCCCATCTCTCCTCCCTCTCCCCCCTCCCCCCCCACCACACCACCCGCCCTCCCCAATTTGCAACACTAAATTGTTATTTTAATGATTCCAGGGCTTTCACTTCCACTTGTCCACCTGGAAGTACATTTGGTGTGTTATTATGTTAAGAGGAATTTCCTGCCATTAGGCCAATTGACCTCTTACAAGTCCAAACCTCTGGTCTCTTGTACAATTTTTACAAGTCAGTTTGAAGTTTTCTTTGGATTTACCTTTTCCATATCATTTATTGTTTTTGAAGCTTTCAGGAGATCGACTCCTAATGTGCTGCTAACAAGACTGAAGAGACTTCACAAATTCCAGAAACTACGGTGGGCAGTTAACATGAGGGCAGCATCTTTACCCCCTCCAATCCCATTGTCTTCCCACCATGGCCAGATGTTAACCTGTTTTATCCAACAGGGAAGCCCCAAGCTGACAGGTTCCCTGTTTAAATGTGCAGGTTACTGCCCAATTACTTCATTAGGATCTGAACAGCAATTTTAGCCTGAGGCCCAAGCAGGGCAGCAGTGCTTGTTAGCTCATCAAGCCAAACCTGTCCAATGGAGCATCATGGGCTAGAAGTGGCCCAAGCAGCTAAGTCTTTTCATTTTTCTTTAGGTGTCCTTATAGGCCAAGAAGAATAGGAACACAAGTTAGCCTTGGAACACTCCTTTATTACAGGCTTCTCCTCCCCACAACACCAGTCACATCCAGAGGCCCTGCCCACCCCTCACTTCACTGCCACCACACCATTGACTGCCAAGGACAGATTGCGCAGGTCCCCAGCTGTGGCCTCTTGCTGCTCAAATTCTCTGCTTTTAGCAGCTGGTCAGTTAGTGGATCTGTCTGGGTGTGGGTGAGCAAAGAAACAATATTCAAGATTACCTGGTAGGGTTGTCTACTGTGACTAAGTTATTCCTAAAGGTTTCATCACATTACTTGCCCTCACACTCCAGCCATTCGTCAGCCAACACATCCATCCTTGTCATGCACTGCCTTCCTACCCCATTTGGAAAGCAAAACGACTTGTTACCCAAGGGTAACCCAAGGACTGTCAACCAAACAGCCTTCCACACCCGCCCCACCATTTTAAATATTTTTATATATTGTAAAGAGAAATGTTCAAAGAAAATTTTTTAAAACTATATTTTTTTAATGTCCCTATGATTTTTCTCCAGGATTACACACATAGTGTCCTGGAGATTGATTTTCAATTCGTGGATACTCCAGGCCAATCCTGAAGGATTGACAACCCTACATCCTGGCCTCCACAGCCCTGGACTCCCTGGGTTTGCTCCCTGCTCTGGTGCTCCTGCATACCACACCCAGCACACCATCCCCCACCACTCCACCTGCTTGTAATCAGGGCCCAAGTTTCTCCAGGTTTTCCTCAGACCCCTAACATTAGGGATCAGACATTAGGGATTAGGCTTTTCTTTGACCTGAACGCACCTCCTTACGCTTGAAATATCTCCTTTGTACAAGTAGAGCTGAATTCAGGACTCAAAGTATTTTAACAGAGAACTGTGCTGCTTATGATTTACCTATATGCCATTATCTTGAGTATATCAACAACAATAACAATGCACATTTAGCACTTTTGACATATTTTCAACATCCAACAGTGCTTCACAGGAAAACGAAGTATGACACCGAGCCACATAAGGAGGTGTTAGGTTAGCTAACTAAGAGCTTGGTCAAAGAGGTAGGCTTTAAGAAGTGTCTTAAAGGAGTAAAATGAGGTAAAGAGGCAGAGAGGTGTAGAGAAGGAATCCCAGAGTTGAGGTCTAGACAATTGAAGGCATGGCTGGCCACATAGTAAAATGATTTAATTACTTTGTTGATTGGTGCCTTGCATTGGTTGGACATACTGAGTGTGAGGTCAACTAAATCCCCAGATCTATTTCAGATGTTGTCACAGATCAAGGAGTACATATTCTATACCGTTTTTGGATGTGTAGTGCTTCACACGTGCTTGTATTGAATTTCATTTACTACTTTTCAATCTGCTTAGATATTCTGTCCAGCACATCCTGAACCTTCTGGGCTGCCTCCTTCCAATCCATGATCCCTCCTAAATTGGTACTATCAGCAATGAGTTTCAGAATCCAAATCATCGGTGTTGACTACGTAGTAGAGGACCCAATACTGCTCACTTGAACAGCTTTCGCAACACTTCTCACACCTGCTTAACTCGTCCAACACTTACCTGCTGATATTTACCATTAAACTGTTCAATTGTCCATTCCCAAAATTTGCCCTGAATAGCTTTGAATTTATCCAATAGTCTTCCGTAAATAGCTTTATCAAAGGCTTATCAAAGTTTAAGTATACAATGTCATAGGGATTCCCACAGTCCAGCTGAGATGTTGATTTCTCAAAATAGGAACATTTTAAGATAGGATCTTCGAACTGTCAATTCATGGTAGCTGCTGTTTGTTAGAAACCTATTTGATGAATAATCCTCAAGTTTACTCCTTATAATTGATTGCATTATGTTACCATATTGAAGTGGGACAAATGGATATATAAAAACAAAAAGCTAAAAGCTACTGCGGATGCTGGAAATCCAAAACAAAAACAGAATTACCTGGAAAAACTCAGCAGGTCTGGCAGCATCGGTGGAGAAGAAATCAGTTAACGTTTTGGGTCTTCATGCCGAAGGGTCATGAAGACCCGAAACGTTAACTGATTTCTTCTCCACCGATGCTGCCAGACCTGCTGAGTTTTTCCAGGTAATTCTGTTTTTGCAAATGGATATATAGTTGCTTGCACTTTTTTTGAAAATAGGCAACATGTTAGCCTGTTTTCATTCAAATGGTAGCTCCCCAGTGTCCATTTACTTTGCCATAATGACTGTTGGCGTCTCCTTAATCCCATCCATTGACTCAATACTCTGGGCTAAATGCCATCTATCTTCATGGATTTATTTGTCTTGCGCTCTCGTCGCCCTATAGGACTTCAATATTATCTCTATTAAGGTCAGTAATTCTATTTAAGTTATCACTTCTCAGGGAGAACATGCTGCTCATCACTTCCCATGTGCGTACTTGAAGGAAGTAATCATTGTGCATCCCTGTTTGCATCTTTTGTGATTCTTACCTCTTCTCTCACTGTCCTTTTGCTATTAAAGTACTGAAATAATGTATTACTGCTCTGTTTTGCATCTGGAGCTATCCCTTATTCCAGGACCCTCTTTGCCCTTCTGACCACCTTTTAACATGTTTTTGTATGTTTCTACATTCATTCAAGGGAACCTCATTATTTTGCTTCCGGCAGGATTTCTTTTGATTTTTTTGTCACTTGATTATTAGCTTACAGTTAATTATTCCAAGCTAATCCTAGGTATGTATTTATCCTGCATGTTCAACACATAGTAGCCCTTGTGTTGTCGCAGTTCACTGGTTCTGCAAACTAATGCACTGTAACCTCTCTACGAACATAAACCGTTACTTGAACATGGAATCTAATACCAACTTGTCAAAGTGAAGTAGCAGAGGCTGAAGCAAGTGAGGCTGGAAGAGCAAAAGTGGTATGGGAGAAACTGAAGCAAGAGATGAAGGAAGTAAAGGTTAAGGTGGCAAGTGACTGAAGTGAGCAGGAGGTGGGGCAGAGTAGCTGAAGTGGCCTGGACTGGAGCAGCCACCATTGAACTGGAGAAGTCCAGGTCCAGTACAGTGATGCATCAAGGAGAGGCTGGACTGGATGATAATTGAGACTCTTCATCTCCCCATGAAAATGACTTGGATAATTTGTGCATTTAAGCCATTTGCAGAATGATGTTTCCCTTAGTGCTGATGTACATTGTTGGAATCATTGAAACAAAATATTATGATCTTCAGGTGAGAGGGTAGGAGATCCCATTCTTGCATATGTGATTCATGTTGACTGGGGATGGTAGTAGGTCTGGGAAAAAATGATAACCATACGGAGGCAATGTGCCTCAAAATAGAATTTTTAAAATGTTTTCCACTCATCCATTAAAAACTGCTTCTGCCACACGTTTCCATCAGCACGTACAGTACAATTCTAGAGGGACATTGGAGATGTGTAATCCACTGAGGCATAAAGTTTTCAGGCCTCGAAAGCATGCTATCTTGATGTAATGTTATTTTTGCAGTAATTAGGTAAAGCATTAGTTCCTTTTCTACTTTACCTTTTGTAATGTACTGCAACCACTGTCTGAAACTGATGAATAGCAAATTGTCAAGAAAAGACCAGGATGCTTCTTGCCTCCATATTCCTTCTCATCTTCCTCAAGGACAGACTAGTTTTCTTCTGGCAACAGCTAATTGTCGACCCCAGTCCACCACAGTTCAGCTGAGAAGTGCGAAGCAACATGGATGTAACAATATTTTGTCAGTTTCAAAACAGAAGGCTGACTATATGAGTTTTATTATATTTGGGATGTGGGCATCACTGGCAAAGCTACATTTTTATTCCCAACCCCACTGAGACAGTAATGAACTCTGATACTTGATCCAATAAAATGAAACCTTCTGTTTGACTATAGGTAGATACCACCATATTTGTGGCCGCAGAGATTTAGCCTGAAGGGAACTGAAGAAAATCTGTTGATAATTTTTTTTAATGTAATTTTTGTGCTTTTTTAAAAAAACATTAGAATTCTATTGTTCGGCTTTAGAACATCAATTTTGTATGGGACGGGATTTTGAGTCCCACGAGGACTGGGAATGGAAGCAAGCATGGGCTAAAGTTAGTCCAGCTAGCCAGCGTGCCGGTTCTCCAGCTCCATCCTGCCCCAGGGCTATTTTGCGGAGGCGGAATGGAGGAGTCAGCAGGGCTTCGGGCACGCACACAGCGGGAAGCTGACACATCTTGTTAAGATCCTATTAAGTTCAATTGAAGTAGGCTGGCCAGAATTTTCCATTCAGCCTCTAGAACGCTGAAGACAATTTAGGTGCCTGGAGGCAGCCTCCTGGTGGTAGACCATGGGGCCAATACTCCAGCAGGCTCAAAGGCCCCCCCTACCTGCCTGGATGAAGGAGCAGCTGGATGCTGGGCGCTTTTGAGGAGCTTGACCCCAACCCCTACCCCCACTCCTGGCTGCACAGTGGTAGCCTGGTGAAAAGCTGCAATTTTTAATTTTGTTACAACCAGGTGAGAAGGGATAAACTGACTCCCCTCTACTCAGCCTCCTCAGTTGGTCACAACAAAGGTTTAAGTTTCTTTTTCACAAATATGCCTTTTCCAAATCAGAATGTACTTAACTATTTAGGTTGTGAGCATTAAGGAGGCAATCAAACAAGTTTTTCTCGAGTGAAAGAAAGAGCAAATTTATTAACCATTAAACCTGAGAAAAATAATAAAAACGCCATGTCAAGCATTCTTCCCTCAAGCAGTCATTAGGGCCCACACACACACACAAACACGTATCAGAACTAAGGGGAGTTAAAGTCCAGTAAGCAAAAGATAAAATAATATACAGTTAAATGTCCTTTGATTGTCCTTGAGGTGTAGATTTTAAATGCTGTGGCTAATTAGCTGGTTTCTTGGATGTGGTCAAATGCAGAAGACGTTACAATTGTTGCGAGATCTCATTTCACTGGTAGGTTTCTGGTAGAGTTGGCTTCTTGAACCGGGTGACTCTAATTCCAAAAGAGAACGAGGGAGAGAGAGCAACTCTCAGCCTGTTTCCTCGACTGAAGACTTCCTTAACACCGCCTATGTCACTTGCAATCTCCCTCAAGTGGCTGTGCAGCCTTGTCTTGAAATACTTCACCTATTGTGTATTTCCAAGAGGTTTGGGGTGTGTCTGTCTGTGGCAGCCATTGTTTCAATATCCAGTACTTCGCATTTTTAATGTATTTAATGTATCATCCTTAGACAGTTACGAGTTTCAATGGGTGTCTGGATTATAGGAAATGGCTCTCTCTCTTCACATCTCCCTGAGGGTGGTTTGTTTGTTTGTCACCTTCACCTTGGAATTTTGAAGGGGTTTGCTTCATCTCAGTTCACATTGCAAAATTTCTGGTCGGATGAAAGATGAAAAGTCATATTTTCAAAAAAAAGGGGCATAGCCTCGTGACAATTTTAAGTTTATAAATGTTACAGATAGGGCACCTTGATTTCGAACCATTTTCTCTCTTAGCCTCTATTACAGCCTGCTGCTCCATTCAAGCTGGAAGGTCTCTCATTAACCCTCCAGCTTTGAGAGCCTGCCTGCTATCCATAATTGGTGAGCCCGTCTCCATGCCAATTAAGGGGAACCCCTGTGAAAATTGGGGCCGCTGCCTGTTTGCTCCGAGGATGGACCCAGGACCCAGAAACATCTCTGTTTTCCTCCCCAGGAGGGAAAATCCTGACCATGGAGTCTGCTTTCACCCAAGGTTGTTTGGCTCCTCTGAATCAATGTACCAATGCAAGATAAGTGCTGCCATTCCCTGATTTTGATTTGATCTCCCACTTATTAATTTTCTATCAATTAGGGGTTAAATTTACTCAGGAGGTGGGCATAAATTGGTGACTAACCTGTGCTGATAGGCATAGTATCAGGCTGTAATTGTTGGCTGGAGGTACATGACATATATGCCTGTAAATAAAAGCTTAGAAGTATGGAAGGATTAGGCTCCAGTGTTCTATCTTTCATTGCCTGACTCTGAGCTGTAACACTAGTGATGTAACATGACCTATCTGTGCATCTCTTGGTGAACAGCACATTGCATTAACACTGTCAGATCAATAAATCTATGACCTGGCAGCTTTACTGCCAGGTCCTGTACATCCTGAGAATGGACACTAACCTGGGCGAAAAGAGCAATTTACTAGTTGTGTGAGTGAAACTTTGCTGAATGTACAAAGTGACAAGTCATTCGTCAGGTACATCTCAAATATATCACTGCTCAGATCTCCAGTACATCCTGTACAACACTATTCTATTGCAGATCATAGTGCAAATCATGTCCATACATATGCTCAGTTTTGTGGATATGGAACCATTACTACAGACATTCAGTTGACTGCTGCCATGATTGATTTTAACAGATTTCAACAGACCTGAAGGAATATGGGTCTGGGTAAAATCCATTCCATCTGAAATGTTTCTTCTCTGACCTGAATTCACCTTGACTGATCCTTGAGAAAACAAACAAACATGTTCGGATTAAAGTATTGCAGAACTATTTGTCACAGTTAATTCACAGCTGTATTGGAGAAGAGCTGTTTTATGGATGGATTTGCCACTGTCAGATCTCTTGCTTAAAATTAATGTGTGGAAATGGCAGTAAAAATCAGACTTGTCTTTAACCGTAATTCACCTTTTATTAACAATACAGCCATTGTAGGAGGAAAGGAGACCAGAGAAACAGTCATTGGGAAAGTGCATTGCTTCATCAATGTCCCATAAGGTGATGTGTACTCATATAGAGGATTCCTTGTACGATGTCATTAGTAGCCAGTTCACTTTGTGAAGGAGCTCAGAGTGATGGGGGGAGGTGGGGGGCCAGAAAACAGGAGGGAAAGTCAACCCAGATTTTGTACGCCAACAATAACTGAGCTCAAATGTGGCTGTGCAGGTCATGGGAACCCAGAGAGGCACAGCAAAGTAACTTTAATGATGGTGGAAAAGAGGACAATAGATATTATTTAAAATAAACTTTATGCATTTCAGAGTAATTGCAGTTTTAATCCTAACCGCGTAAAGTTGTACCCTACATCAAACAGCCTAACTAGCTGTCCTTAGAGGGACCTTTGAAGGCTGCTCAAAACGCGACTGATGAAATTCTCAACATTTATTTTTTGTGAGATTGTTCTTGTGAGAGTGCTCCTTCTAGGTCCACAAAAGAAGCCTGGCCTACTGCCGTCACGTCCAAAGCCTCAGCTGGGATCACCTCCACCTCCCAGATCCAACCTGTCAGCCGAAGTCATGCGTTCCCAACCAGCGCCCATGTGGTGCCAGCATTATGCTGATGTTGGATAGGGTCTGAGACTGCCTAATTTTTGTGGGGGAAATCAAATTACTTAGAATTTTGCTCACCCACAGTTGGGCAGTACAGACATGACCGTGTGGTTGCCAGAAGTGATGGAGAGGTACAGCTTAAGAGATGTAGAGATGGATATTATCAACAGGCATATAGAAGCTGATGTCATGCCTATGGATGTTCTCAATGAGGAACAGCATATAAATGAGAAAGAAGGTTAGAGGGAACTTAGGGAACTTGTGACTCGAAATCCCTTCCAGAATTTGTTCAGGCACAAACACGAAGGTTTATGCTGGACTGCTGCCATGCAGCAGAATAAGGATCACTCCACAGAGATGTTACCTTATTCTGAATAATAGCAGGTAAAGTTCATACATCATTGCTTTACCCATTAGGTTGTTGCAATGTGTCCAGACTCCAAGAACAACGTGGACCCTGCTATAAAGCAGAGTCTGAAATCCCAAGAGCCTATGTCCCTCGATGCTAATTAATTGGGTTTTGCAAAATCCAGTACTGCACTGTGTATAACTTCTCTGGGAAATGAATTACCTCAGAATTTCAAAAAAATGTTTACTAATGAATGGACCAGAGCAATAAGAAAATAAACTAGTGCTTCCAGGCACATTGCTTTCCAATAGGTAGCTTGGTGGATTTAAAAATGATTATTGATACAATATTTCCCAGATTTGCACACATAAAACTCACTGTTATAACAGGGTCCATGTTGTTTTTGAGGTCTGGAGACATTGCCTTATCCATTAGGTTATAGCAATGATGGATGGATTTTTCCTGCTATTGTTCCTGTTCTCCTAATTGTCTCTTTATTTTCCCTAAGTAAGGAGTTGTACTTGTAGCTATGGTATTATCTCTGTGGTGTGACTCTTATTCTGTTGCATGGCAGTTTTCCTGGTCTTCTCGCCACTATTTTCATCAGTGTGGGAGAAATCGCAGTGCTGGATATTCTGTATGCCATAGCTCCAACACTCTGGCCTGCCAACTCTACATAGCCACAATATACCATCCTTGCTGGTGATCTGAAGCATTGTTACTAAACTTATCTCTCCTTTCTGTGTCTCACAAACACTGGGTACAACAATTTTAACACAGATATACCTAAAAGAAAATCAGATTTATTGATAGTTCAGTGATTATTCTTTAGCGATGATCATACTTAAGTAAAAGAATGGTTAGGTGTTTGCCCCTGCAACAGCACCAAAACATTCTTTATCAAATTCACAACTGACATCCGACAAGACTGCAACCATGATGTACTATCCTACCCCTTCTCCTCCTCCTTTGCGACCTGTCTGCAGCCTTTGACACAGTTGATCACACCATCCTAATAGATTCTCCTCCATTGTCCAGCCCAATGCGACTGCTCTTTCTTGGTTACATTCTTAGTTCTCCAGTCTGGTCAAATAATCCCCTACAATTGTTTCACTTTGTGCTCTTGCACTGTTATCTCTGGATTCCTCCACGTATCTACCCTTGGACCCCTTCCACTTCTCATCTGCATCACCTTTCTTTTTGACCCTATGCTCAGCTTCAAACAATCTCTATCACCAACACCACCTTATTCAAACTTTGTAAAATCTGCCGCCCCTGCCTCAGCCTATCTGTTGCTGGATCCGTCATCTATGTATTTGGTACCTCCAGACTCGACTATTCCAATGCACTTCTGACCGGTCTCCCATGTGTTCCAACCTTAAACCTGAACTCATCCAAAATTTTACTATTCATACCCTAGCTCACACCAAGCCCCAGTCACCCATCACTTTGTGCTAGCTGAGCTACATTGATTCTCGGTCTAGCAATGCCCTGAGTTTTAAATTTTCAAAGTTATGTTCAAATCCCTTCATGGTCTCACCCCACCCTATCCTTGTAACATCCTTCAGCCCTAGAACCCTGTATGAACTCTGCATTCCTCCAATTCTGCCCTCTTCTGCATCCCTGATATCCTTTATCCAACATCCGATTCTCTGGAATGTCGTCCGTAAATCTTTTTGCCTGTGCACCTCACTCTCTATTCTTAAGACGCTCCTTAAAACCTACATCTGACCAAGCTTCAATCACCCATTTTCATATCTCCTTATGTGGCTCAGTGTCAAATTTGACAAACAAACACTCCTGTGAAAAGCCTTCTGATGATCTACTATGTCAGAGGTGCTATATAAGTGCAAGTTGTTGTTGTTGAGCATGAAGTAGAGATTTGTGATATTCTGGCTGCATGTAGGAGTGCAAAGAGAAAAAATGCTCCATCACAGTGTTATTTGGGAAAATTAAATATAGCTCTTCTTGAACAATATATGTAGTACCTAACTTCAATGCATATGGACAGTGGTTTCACCCTCAGTGTCTTTGCTGCCTGGTTCCCATAACACAAGAATATGAGAACTCAGGCATAGTCTGTTTAAAAATACATAATGTATGGGAAATTGTATAGGGAATTATGTAGAACAAAAAGAAAAACCTACATATATAATTAGTGATTGTTTTGTATTACTATAACTGAACCTCATTACATGTTAAGCCTCCATTTCTTAACTTAGTATTAGTAAAGGACATCTGACTTCCTTAATTGCAGATACTGTTCTTGCCTCTGCTAGGCACGTGTAATCATTTTTTTCCCCCTTGTATAGGGAGGGAGGAAAGGAAACATATTTAGTCAGTCAAAACTATAGTCAGGTGTTAGTAATTTGAATACTGGTGTGACCGTTTGCATATAATATTTCAGATGGATAAAAATGACATATAATTTTAATGATTGCCAGATTATATTACCTTTCTAGATGGCTGCTTCAGATTGACATGAAAGTGTTTGAGGTAAAAGTTTGTCTTGGGTGGTGGTGCATAAACGGGTGGTATCAAATTGATTCTATTGACTGCAATGGAACTGAACACCATATACTGTGTATAATAAACAGCCAATCCCTTGGCGCCTGTCACCACCTGAGATGAATTTCAATCCCCCCTCCTTGTTTTTAACAGGAATGCAAATTAGAGAAACCAACAGTTTTCAATTGTGAATTCATATGAGCAGAATTGAGTATCTGCACGCTGAGCTTGAGCTGACATTTATTGAGAAAGCTTTATTTAACAGAAGGCAATATATGAAAAATGAGACTTTGGTTCAGTTAGTAAGTGCTCTCCCTAATGTGAAGCTGAGGCTTACAGGCCAAGAAAGCCCCAGTTTGGATCAATGGCCTAAACGGAGTTTGATGACCTCCTCTGGGGGGGTGGGTGTGGTAATAAGGGTACCAGAATTGGCCCTGGGGTGGCAAGTAGAAAAATCAGACATGATTCCCACCTCATAGACTCATAGGCATTTACAGCACAGAAGTAGGCCATTTGACCCATCGTGTCCACACCGGTCAACAAAGATCTGACTACACTAATCCCATTTTCCAGCGCTTGGCCCATAACCCTGGAGGCTATGGTAATGCAAGTGAATATCTAAATACTTTTTAAATGTCACCACCCTTTCAGGCAGTGAGTTCCAGACTCCCACTACCCTCTGGATGAAAAGATTTCTCCTCAATTCCCATCTTTTCCTTCTACTTCTTACCATAAATCTGTGCCCCTTGGTTATTGACCCCTCTACCAATGGAAAAAGTGCCTTTCTATCCACTCTATCTATGTCGCTCATAATCTTATACGCCTTTATCATGTCCCCTCTCAACCTTCGCTGCTCCAAGGAAAACAACCCCAGTCTATCCGATCTTTCCTCATAGCTCAGACCCTCCAGCCCAGGCAGCATCCTGGCACCTCTGATCATGAACCAGAAAAGTGTGAATGTATAAAGGTATAGAGGTGAGTATGAGACTGGGTTGCCATTCATGTCCACTGACATGTGCTGTCCAAGTTGATCAATACATAATGGAAATTGGGGAAAATCACAGAGTTAGCTGGTGTTCTTTGAATGACCCCCAGTATAGGGCAGTGCTTTCAGGAAAGGAAAAGAAAATAATAAAGCGAAAGAGGTATTCATGAATCCTAATTGACAAGTGAACAGCTTTAAGATATCAGCCTTGGCTCAGTGATAGCACTCTCACTCCTGAATCAGAAGGCTGAGAGTTCAAATCCCAATCTGAGACCTAAGTACATGATCCATGCTGAAACTTCAAATTATTTAATTGGCTGGGAATCACTTTGAGACATTCAAGAAGATGCAATATAAATGCAAACTCTTTATTCTTGCTACATGCAAGTTAGAAGTAATAAGGTCTTTTCTCATCATCAATGTTATTGTATTATCTACCACTTATGTCTTGTGCTGCAAGTATATTTTTATTGATAAGTTTATCCACACAATGTGTCAGTGAAAGGTTCATCCAAACCTATCATTTTGAAAGAAGGAAAATAATTAGGATTAAAATGATGGCAGAAACATAGCCATTGTTCCACCCCTAAAGGATGGCTCTGGAGGTGGAATAAATTTATCAGATAGTGAAAGGAAAGGTGGGAGTCATGGGGTTTTCATTCCATCCTCCCACCATAGATTACATGGGGGCAGTTTTCTTCTTTATGCTATGTGTCGCAAATTCATTGTTGCATTCTTTATAAAAGGTTTACAATTTCACTACATGGAGCACACAGAAATAAACTTCCCCACCCCTCATGCCATCCCAGTGCCAGTGTTACATGGAGTGATTTTAGATCAGGCATTGCTTCCTTTTTTTTCATTATATAAATATTAACTCTAACATTTTTGAAAAGAATGGAATTTTAACTTACCTTTCTGTGCTGATGCTCAAGACTGAATTATTTCTGAACCATTCTTCTCCCTTTGATTGTCCCCCTCTAAAGACACTGGTTAGGTTTGGCTACTTTTCCACTTGCAAATCATAGACTAAGGTTTGAAGCTGAAACCTTCCTGTTCTATATGACTCAGTGCTATATTAAGTAGTGCATATACCCATTGAACCATTGAAAGTTGTGGCTTTAGTGGAATCTTTTCAGTTGCTGCATATAGTTAGCTTCAATGCAGGCATAGCAACTGCCTGGGCACACTGAGCTGAGTGGCATGCTTCCATGCTGAAAAGAGGAGGCTTGAAAAAGCTCCAACCAGTATTTTAACCAGACTTTGGCCAGATTTTCTGGCCCCCATCGTGGCGGGAAGATTCAGCGACTCAGCCAAAAACCCATTGACTTTCAGCGGGACCAGATGATCCCAGTGGTGGGCAGGGATACAAAATCCTGCCCTTTGACGTAGAACATCTTTTATATTTACATTCATTGAGTCTGTGTTTTCTCTCCCTTTATCTGTAAAAATAACACACACCTATTGAGATGATATCCTCCACAACCACAAGGCTCACCAACCAAAGCAAAATCAAAACGGTGTAAAAAAAAATGTCATATGCTTTCCATGACAGTTCTATATAAATCTTAAAACTCTAAATCATAGTTTGGGAGTAGCTGAGGGAGCCAGACCTTATTTGCTTGTATTTGTACCTGTTAACAACAGATTAGTTGCTGCCAGAAACTCATTTAGTTTTTGCTAATAGAACAAGAAGTAATAAATCACTTGTATAAAAACTGACAAATGCTGCCGGTATGTTCAGTCTAACACAAACAATGCTCGGAAAATGCAGCTTTCTAAACACCTCCTCCATCCAGCATTGCCAACTCATTTTTCAGTGAAATTCTGCAGCTTCTTGACTGTATTATCGGGTTTTTTTTGCTTCATAAAGGTAAAACTGAACTTTCAATCCAATGCTTGTTGCCACCTTGACTAAGGGAATGTAAGAACAGCAATGTGTTTGCAGGATGGCAAACTAAGCTTTGAGGGAAGATTTTATGCAGCATTTTATAAGTTTAGCGAGGCAGAAAATAGATTGGGGTGTGCAGAGGAAATAATGTGTCACTCAAACTAAGTTGACAGTACAGGGACACCATAGCACAAATGGGTTGCAACCAATAACTGTTAACACAGTGTGTTTGCAGTTTTCATGCCTTCAACTAATGATCAATAACAGTGCTGGTTGTAATTTTAGAAGCTAAAAGCTATAATGTTTTTTTTTCTGATGACTGTTCAAGACCTGTGACTCCTGGTAATTGATCACTTCCAATTCTTGTGCATGTTATTATAGAACTGTGGCTTGCAGGTAAGGATCAATGTAAACAGTATGCAGTTTACGCTAAACTGACTTGCAGTGGCTGCATTGTATATATTTTCAAGGCAGAATGTTTTTCTCCCAGTAAGAATATCAATGAGTAATTTTGTAATGTTGTGTGCACTTAGGATCTGGCACAATGAAAGAATGAATGCTTGCTGTAGTTAAGAGAGTGCGACATTATTAAACTAAGCAGTCTTCCCTTGGTAGGAACTCCAGCACGGGCCCTACAGACATTCATTTGCTATTAAATATCCTCAGCAAGACAGGCAGCAATTTAGCAAAATTAATCTCCCTGCCATGCTGAATATAGAGAATAATGGACACCTGGGAATGATTGCAAACCAGTATTATGGTCCAGGGGTTCAGATGATGTCATAAATTGCAGGAGCAAATCTCAAGTGGTTTATCACAGCCATCAAAGCCTGAGATAAGAGTAGAACTGTGACATTGCTCCAGGATGCCCATCATTTTTATAATGTGTACTGAGAAATACGCAGTATGGTTTTATTTAGCTTGTAGTCTATTGTTGGCTGAAGCTCTTGAAGTGTTTACGATCTTCTGTTCTTTGGTTTTGTTATTGTTTGATGCTGTACATGATGACTGACTAACAATTGTGATATGTTAAACACTATGGCCAGAATTTTGTGCTCTCAGTGGTGGCAAGGTTGGAGGCGAGGAGGGCATTTACTTGGGCAGGATGGTGGCGAACTGGAACCCCGCCACCTCCTCGCCATCCGCCAGAATTAAGTTCTGGGCAGGAAGGCCATGGCTGACCTGCCTGTCCTGCGATCATTTGAGGCCGTTAAGTAGCCAATTAATGACCACGGGGTGTCATCCTGCCACCGCTGGTATTAACCCAGCTGCAGGCAGATCTGTGACCATGTGGCATGCACAACAAGTAAAACATTGTGGCCAGCTAGTCACCTCCGGGGTGGGGGGAGGTGGGGTGGGGGTAGGGTGGCGTGCAATCCCTCAGTCAAAAGCATTCATGTGCCTGAGCGAGAGACTGGGCATCAGAAAGGTGGGGTGGGGTTTGTGCAGACTGAGACCCATCCCCTGCCCTTGTTGCCCAGCCCCTGCCTCTCTCTCCCTGCAACCCCCACCCCGCAAAACCCCTCCCCCATATTATTACTGGTGGCCTGGGTCCCTCCGTGATCCTCGGATTCTGGTGCTTGTCCTTCCGGCAGCAGTCATGGCCTCTCCAGTGATGCTGCTGAGCGCAAGTGCTGCCAGCTTCTGATTGGCTGGCAGTTTTTGATGGCAAGACTTCCACCCCCAGGGTCTTGGTTCTAGGGGAAGGCCCACTGCTGGCCTTGCTACTGCCTGGCTGGTGTGTGGTTCAGTGGCCTCCCTGAAAAGAGGCAGTGTGGTCTCTCACCGGCTCACAGGCGAGACCCCTGATGTCTCAAGAAGATTCCACCCAACAGGTTAATCAATACATATTTTCCAGTTAAAATAATAGACATCAAAAGAATCTGCACATAACCATAATAAGCATAATTCCACACACTCAGCAGAAAGTGCGTATTGGGCAATTAAGGCTACAGTGTTGTAGCCCTATTTCCTGTGCTACCAGCAAGTGTGGTTCTCTGCTGGGACCACAGCATCACAGAATTATCACTATTGAAAATATGTATGCTATACCAAATATTGGGATGATTGAAACCACTGTCTTCAATCCTCACCAGAAACTCCATTCCCTCACTACCAATTTCAGCCCACTCTCATACCATCATCTGAGGTTAAACCAAAAAATTGGTGTTGCATTTGACTCAGACAAGCTTCCAACCACATCAGGATGACCAACCGTCCCATAAAACATGGGATCATCCTGTATTTGTACCATTCACCCTGTGTCCTGTGTCACCTCCATCCAGGACACTGTCCCATATTTTGCATCAGTGAATTTTGTGCATGCACAGTATGCACCCGCATACAGTGATTTCCTCTTAGCAGCTTGCCTTCCTGTTCCCATAGAGGCACCGGCAACTGGTACATGACCCCTCCGCCTTCCCTTACAGTTCTGGCACTCTGGCATGGCACACCGCCTCCTCCCCTCATCCCTGCTCTGGCAGTTCCCCGCCCCCGCTCTCACAGCTCTGGCAACAACCCTGCCCCCACCCTGCTCTGGGCCAATGCCAAATTGTCCCTTAAATTTTTCACCAGGAGTTGGACACCCCGAATCATGTATCTATGCCATGCTAAGATTGTCTACATCCATAACATTGGTGAACGTCACTCCTTCTGAAACCCTCATCCATGCCTTTGTTACTCTAGACTTGCCAATTCCAATACACTCCTGGTCAGCCTCCGATTTTCCTCCCTCCATAAACTTAAGCTCATCCAAAACTCAGCCACCTACATACTAACTCAATCCAAGTTGCGTTTGTCCATTTCCCTGTGCAATACTGGCACTCAGGAAAATTCCAGCCTTTGTATGTATATTTCAGCAATTTTTTGTTTGCTTTTACCACATTAGAAATGTTTAGGCACTGTCACTTATTAAAGCTGTCTCTTCCTTAACAGAGGTTTTCCACCCACGGTGGTTGACAGGGCCCTCAACCGTGTCTGGCCCATCTCCCACGCATCCGCCCTCACACCTTCTCTCCCTCCCAGAACCATGATAGGGTCCCCCTTGTCCTCACTTATCACCCCACCAGCCTCCGCATTCAAAGGATCATCCTCCGCCATTTCCGCCAACTCCAGCATGATGCCACCACCAAACACATCTTCCCTTCACCCCCCTGGCAGCATTCCGCAGGGATCATTCCCTCCAGGATACCCTGGTCCACTCCTCCATCACCCCCTACACCTCAACCCCCTCCCACGGCACCTTCCCATGCAACCTGCCCCTTTACTTCCCCTCTCCTCACCATCCAAGGGCCCAAACACTCCTTTCAAGTGAAGCAGCATTTCACTTGCACTTCCCTCAATTTAGTCTACTGCATTCGTTGCTCCCAATGCGGTTTCCTCTACATTGGAGAGACCAAACGCAGACTGGGTGACCGTTTTGCAGAACACCTTCGGTCTGTCCGCAAGCATGACCCAGACCTCCCTGTCACTTTCCATTTCAACACTCCACCCTGCTCTTATGCCCACATGTCCATCCTTGGCCTGCTGCATTGTTCCAGTGAAGCTCAACGCAAACTGGAGAAACAGCACCTCATCTTCCGACTAGGCACTTTACAGCCTTCCGGACTGAATATTGAGTTCAACAATTTTAGATCATGAACTCTCTCCTCCATTCCCACCCCCTTTCCGATCCCCCCCTTTTTTTTCCAATAATTTATATAGATTTTTCTTTTCCCACCTATTCCCATGATTTTTAAATGTACTTCCATCCATTGTTTTATCTCTACCTTTTAGCCTATTTCTATCCCTTCCCTTCACCCCACCCCACCCCTACTAGGGCTATGTGTATCTTGCTTGTCCTGCTTTCTACCCTTAATTAGCACATTCCTTCGATAATATCACCACCTTCAACACCTCTTTGTCCTTTTGTCTGTGACATCTTTTGGTTATCTCCACCTATCACTGGCCCTCTATCCAGCTCTACCCCCCCCCCCCCCCCACCCTCCGCCTTAAACCAGCTTATATTTCACCTCTTTTCTATTTTTACTTAGTCCTGTTGAAGAGTCATACGGACTCGAAATGTTAATTGTGCTCCTCTCCGTAAATGCTGCCAGACCTGCTGAGTTTTTCCAGGTATTTTTATTTTTATTTTTGTTTTGGATTTCCAGCATCTGCAGTTTTTTGCTTTTGTCTCTAGCAGTATTTTGTTGTTTGAATTCTCTAAATTCCATTCCAGTTTTATTGAATATTCCACTAGCTTTCATACAAATAGTGTCACATTAGAAATGCTTGAAACATTTTACTGATTAAATTGGTCTGTTTGTTCCCTTCTTCTTTAAATGTTACATTGTTCTGATCTGCTTTAAAAGCCCATCACATCTGGAATCATCTTGTTTCACAAAGTAAGCTTTTGTAAATGACAATAAGTCGGTGAGACATTTCCCTTATATATTAAATTCACCAGATATTTTTCAACAAACAAAACTGCTTAAAAACAATATGTTGCACTCTCATTTTCTGCAGCAGTTGTTGACTCTTACTGAATCTGGCACTCAGAATTATGTCATTATGGTGAACCCTCAGGAAGGTTTCCATAATTGTGTTTAATCGCAACCTCTCCTAAGGGATTGACACAGAGCTTCTAAAGAATGCAATTAATGAGGCAATAAAAACAATGTGCAGAATTAAAGGACAGAGTTAAAGAACAATAACCAGCCATAAATTGCTCCTTCCTGAAGACTTCATGGTTTTAGTGCTGATGCTCAATCGCAGATTACAGGCTCTGAGCACATTTCATTAATTTAGAGATGGCGAGAAGCCCATTTCCAGTTGTCATATTTGCACAGATTTTGCCCTTATGGTGAAGGGACTTCTGTAGCTACTTGCAGGTGAGTTAGTACCATTCTATGTTGAGATTGAACTGTGCTGCCTTTGTATTTCTCCCTTAGATAACCCTTCCATGTAGCATATCTGTTCTGTTCAATAGTAAATTCATTCAATTGTTCTGAATAGTCTAACCATATTACATAATCTTGGCTAGGATATCAGTTTTGAAATTTAACAAGATTCTCTATGGCAATCTTTAAATTAAGTTCTTTGCATTTGAGAGTCAGCAATATTAAATAACCAATTTCCATCCATATTTACATATTGTTAGTTAGCTATGCCTCTCTCCTAGCTGCACATGCATAAGATGATCACTCAGAAGAATCCTACAACCATATTCTGATACAGGTTTAAAAATATGAGCCATTAAGAATGTATCATTTTGCCAAGTACCAATAACAATCTCATTTTACTATTCAGAGAAATCTTGGGGGTGGATTTGACTTTGTGTGATAATTTAAAACTGGTGATGGTGAATCAGCGGCCCATTTTACATCTCTCCTGATTTTTATCTCCACTGACTTTAATGGAAATACAAATCAGGAAAGAAGAGAAACGAGCTGCCGACTCACTACCTCACAGTTTAGTATATATCCCAGAGTCAAAATCCAAACCTCAGCGTCTTACTGTGCGGACAGCATTATTTGTCCTCGAGTTGGATTTTGAGCCCCCACCAGGGCAGGGATGAAAGCAGGCAGGCGCTAAAAATAGTCCTCCTGACTGGCATACCCGATTCCGGGCAACATCCCACCCACAGGCCAATTAAAGAAGGCCAACTGAGATCTTCCACTTGGTCTCCAAGTTCCCGCAGGCTGTATGTGGCAGTTTAGATGCCTGGATTTTGCCTTCCTGAAGCAGACTGGGGCGGGGGGGGTCAGCACTCTGGGTTAACCTAGTAGCCTTCCCTGTCCATCTGGATGCAGCAGCAGCCGCAGACTGCCCTGTAAAAGAGCTCCCCCACATCCCCTCCCCCTCAACACACACCCCAGGCACCACAGAGGTGACCTGATTGCAAAAGCCAGTTCTTAACTTAATTTGTAGAAAGTTGGAGGGAGAGAGCTAGAGTGTGAATCGGGCAGTAGCACCCTTGCCTCTGAGCTAGAATCCTCCGGATTTGAGTCCCACTCCGGAACTTGTTGGCACAGAAGAACCCAGTCACTGATGCAGGCAAGCCAGCATGTGTTGGTGCAGGTGCCCAGCACAGTTAAATGGAGAGGGTTAACGGCAGGAAGGACATCCAGCTGTAACCACCCACTAAATGCCAAAAATGATGGTTGATATGAAGCATGATCAACCAGCATTGTGGTGATCCTATGTAATATGGGAAAAGCTGAAAGGGAAAGAAAGAAAGAAAGAAAAGGGTGCCTCCACTTTGAAGTGCCCTCCCCCAACTTACCTTGCAGCTAAGTCTGCTGCTCCTGTCAAACTGGAAGGCCTTGAGCTTCATGAACCCACCCACCATCATTAATGGGATTGTGAGAGAGAGTACAGAAGAGATTTACAAGAATGTTGCCAGGGCTTGAAAATTGCAGCTACAAGGAACAATTGGACAGGCTAGGGTTGTTTTGTTCAGAACAGAGGAGGTAGAGGGATGATCTAATTGAGGTGTATAAAATTATGAGGGGCCTAGATAAGGTAGACAGGAAAGACCTGTTTCCCCCTAGCTGAGGGGTAAGTTACCAGGGGGCATAGATTTAAGGTGATTGAAAAAAGAAAAACATTTTCACCCAGAGGGTGAAAGCAAAATACTGCGGATGCTGGAAATCTGAAATAAAAACAAAAAAACGCTGGAAAAACTCAGCAGGCCTGGCAGCATCTGTGGAGAGAGAAACAGAGTTGATGTTTCAAGTCCGTATGACTCTAAAGAAGAGTCGTACGGACTTGGAACGTTAACTATGTTTCTCTCTCCAACCAGAGGGTGGTGGGCTTCTGGAATTCACTGCCTGAATTGGTGGTTGAGGCTGAAATGTTCGACTCATTTAAAAGGTACCTAGATCTGCACCTTAAGTGCTTGCAAGACTATAGACAAGGTACTGGAAAGTGGGAGTAAAAGGAATGGCTAGTTTCTTTTATTTTTCTCTTTTTTGACTAGCGCAGGCATGATGGGCTGAATGGCCACTTTCTGCGCTGTTACTTTTTAATGGTTCTATGGTGAGCTCATCCTCTGGCCACCATTTGCCCAATTTGGAGAAAACCACTGCCCGATGACTATTTCTCACACAGTGCAGGATCGTGACTCCCATTCGACCCTGATGCTGGGGTCTCGACCAAAATAACAAATTTCTGCCCTCTCTATGAGGAATATGGAAGAGAATTTCCTCACATATCCACCAGAACTTTGGCAAGATCCTGGAGAAATTTTGTAAATGGCTGTTCTTAGCCGTTTACACCATTTTTCCAGAGTTTCTGCCTGTTGCCACCAAGGAAATCCCTGTGTAAATTTGAGGCATATATTTTCATGCTTATTAAATGAGTTGAGTAGGTGTAAAAGTAACTGAGATAAAATGATTTGTTGTAGTGATCTTGGAAAGAAACAAGGCCACTTGCCCATGACTCAGATGGAAAAATGAACTGCCTGATATGAGGCTGAAATATATTCAGAGCTGGAAGGTCTGTGGTTCAGTGTGTTCTCTGGTCTAAGCCAAATTGATAGGGGAAATGCAATAACTGTACTCTTTCCCCTCCACCCCCGCCTCCCCACCAGCTGTGAAATTTAAATTGGGTAGAGTTTTTTCTCTCAGTTATAACCTGTTGAAGATGCTTGCAGAGGAATATTGGGTGAGGATAGAACTTGTCTTGGTTACGTTGTCCTGTGTTTGGATAGGCTGGTGACACTCTCTGCTCATGCTAACTGAGCCAACCGAAGTTGCCTTCTCCTGGAGAAGAAGAGAGAAAACTGATGATTGGGTGGAGGAGAGAGGGAACTGAATTTTTTTTTTTAACTTCCTTGTTGGAAATCCAGAAAAGGAAACACCCAAGGATTAAGATTACGAGGGGGCTTGACAGCATAGGTGCTGAGAGATTGCTTCCTCCGATGGGTGGAATCTGGAAGTAGGAGGCACAGCTTCAGAATAAGTGGTTTCCCATTTAAGACAGAGATGAAGAGGAATTTCTTTCTCAGAGGGTGGTTAATCTTGGGAATTCTCTTCCCCAGAGAGCAGCAGAAGTTGAATCATTAAATGTATTCAAGGCTGGTTTAGACAGATTTTTGATGTACAAGGGAATCAAGAATTACTGGGGGGGGTGCACACAGGCAGGAAGGTGGAATTGAGGCCACGATCAGATCAGCCATGATCTATTGAATGGCAGGGCATGCTCGAGGAGCAAAATGTCCTACTCCTGCCCCTGTTTCTTATTATGTTCCTATTAGTAAGAATGAATGAAGTTTCAATTTATGTAAATCTACAGTTTCCCTCTAAACAAATTGTTCATCTCCTTTAAATGAGACGGTCAGATAATGCTTGGTCATGAAAACAGATAGCATGTGACGATTTAAAAAGATCAAGTAGCGTAAGTCAGCTATTTAACAAGACAAATGTTATTATGATAGGTGGCAACATCAAGCTCGGTGATGCCATCTTTGCAAGGTCAGCTTTCTGCTGCTTATAAGGGCTGCTGCTGCTTAGAAGCAGATAAGAGGACACCTTTTTTTGGTAAGAAGCTGAGAAATTGTTAATTCCCTCAGCAGTTTAAAAGCCATTTAAATTCACCTAGAATTGGATGGATGAGTGGCTTCAGCATATTATATGCATCCTAGCAACACAATGGTCAGCAGTGAAGGAAAATAAATGAATATTTGTGAGCTGACCAAAGTCTCAGGTGCAGGATTATCTTCATGTTAAGAGCAACGGAATTTATTGCAGTCTCTGAACTAGCAGATGAATTTTATCAGTGTATATATATCGTTTCCTTTCCTTCTGAAATTGGGGCAGTATATCAGTGTTCTGAAGGAGATTAATTCTAGCCATAGCCATGTCCCCAAGTCTGGACTATGCTGTGCCTTGATTGAACTGGAGTCTCTCCATTCATACCTGATTATTGCTTATAAATCTTAAATGAAGTTTGGGATGATTGCTTAACAAGTGGCACTGATAGCTGAACTGTTTCGATTAATCTTTTCTTGAATTCGCTCTGTCATGTAGAGCCAGCAGCTGTCCGATTTTGTGGAGGTGCAGCTGTGTCATTCTTGGAATACAAACAGTCACCTATTTTCATTTAAATATATTTATTTTCCTGCCATCTCAGTTACAGATCTAGTTAAATTGGTTTTTAAGTGATACTTCGCTTTGGACAGTTGCATTGCTGTTTGGTCTCATAGTTAATCAACCTGCATTTGCAGTTTGGAGTTGGTGGGTGGGTGGGTTGGGGGGGAGTGGGGGTGGAGACAGCAGGGAAACACTTCATATGAATCTTCACTAACAGCCATTACCACCAATGTTGCTGACACTCAGGGCGGAACCTGGTAAAGCTCCCGGGAGCGGGAAGCGAAGTGAACAGGTCACTTAATTGTGCAGGACTCAAAATGTCAGCTTCCGACAGCGGGATGAAAATTGGGAAGTAAGTTGGCAACGATTAAAGCCGGATCATGGTTCCCAACGGCAAGTGGTGTGAACCTATTTTAATGTATTAGCATGTCTTGTATGCTCATTAAAACACAAGGTTGCCAGATTAAATTGTACCTTTGCGGTTACTTAGCAGCAAATGAGAAACATGTGCCTTCAGATTCATGACTGGTTAAAGGTGGCAGACAAGGTAGTCCTCCTGGTGGATTTGGAGTGAGTATGAGCTGCTTTTCTTGGATGGGCAACTTTGTTGGACCAGGGGAGAGAGGACTGAGTTGTTGCATTGAGTTTGGGTGGCATATGTTCAGGGAGGCTGGGGCATGCTGTCCGAGGGAGGGAGGTTGGGTCGTGGTGGCCCTCAGGAGGGTTGTGCTGGGCGACAGAGGGGGGAAGCAGGATGACAGAGGGAAGATCAATTTCGACTGAAGGCAGCATATGACAGAGAGGAGAGCAAGAGTGATTGAGGGCAGGAGAATGGTGAGGTTGTGAGAGTCGAGGATAACTGAGGGCAGGTCAAGGGTGATAGAGGAAGAGTTGAGGATGACGGTTGGCAGATCAAGGGTGGTGGGGGGCAGGTTCAGGGTGCTGGCGGGCAGCTCGATGGTGACAGGGGGCAGCTCTCAGGTTGTTCAAGGTGATGGAGGGTGGCTTGAGGTTCACAGAAGGCAGGACCAGAGTGATGGAGGAAAGGTCAAAGGTAACTGAGAGAGGGTGCAGGGTAATGACTTGCAGTTTCAGGGATCCAAGCGTGGCAGATGAGGAGGGGATGGCAGCAGTTAAAGTTCAAAATCCTTCTCCTCAACGGTGTTTGTCATTGCTGCCAGAACGTCGTGGGCAGGTGTCACCGAGTTCTGTCATTCTCTCTGTGTGCTCTCAGCTCCTTTGAGTTGGGGCTGGACCCCCTTCTCTTCAGCATCTGTGACCAGTGACGCTGTGTTCCTGAAGGGGTCAGGTGCTGAAGGCTGACAAAGGATCAGGTGCATTTAAAGTTTCACAGCTGCATCTCCTTGATATGATCTTGACCACAGAGTGCAAGCGAGCTGCCCATAGCCAGACAGAAGCCAGACATTAACAGAGACAATGTGAAGATCTATGGAGTGTCCTTGCTACATGTCATCATCATTCTCCTGGAATCTAGCGACTATTAGGGCCTCCACTGCATCTCCATGACATGAGCCTGAGCACTGAGGCTATGTGCACTGCCATCAGCCAGACAGAAGTCAAACGTTCACAGATGCAAGGTGAGGATGTCAGGACTGTCCTCATTGCATCTCGTCATCATTGTCCACAAACCTTGCAGCTATGAAGGCCTCCCAAATACCTGTCTCATCTGCCCAGCGTGAAGAACTCATCGCTGGCATCGTCACTTTCGAGGTACTCATCATCATCATCCCCTTCACCGTCCTCCTCATCGGAGGAAAAGTGCAGCTCCTCCATCTGCTCCTCAGCCAGAACCTCCCCTCTTTGCAGCACCAGGTTGTAGAGTGCGCAGCAAACAACGATGATGATGAGCAACACCCTACGGGGACTCTATTGCAGTGCTCCACCAGAACTGTTGAGGCACCGGAACTTCATTTTCAAGATGCCTATCGTTTGCTACACCAAAGTCCAGGTCGCAGTATGAGATTCATTATACTGTCGCTCTGCTGCAGTCTGAGGCTGCTGCATGGCATCATCAATCATGTCCTCTGTGGATAGCCCTTGTCCCAAGGAGCCAACCCTGCAGCCTCTCTGGACCCTAGAAGATGTCAGGGATCTGAGACCAGCTAAGGATGTGGGAGTCATAGACGTTCCCCGGGATTCATGCGCAGACCTGTAAGATGTGTTTTTGGTGGTCACACACCAGCTGAACATTCAGTAAGTGGAAGTCCTTACGGTTGAGTTAGTTGACTGCTTGTTGCCATGGAAATCTAAGCACCACATGAGTACAATTGATGGCACTTTGCATCTGTAGAAAACCAGAGATCTGCGCAAATCCCAGCACTCTTGCTTCCTGGCTTTCCAGTTCTGTGCCTTGCGAAGATGGCATCCATGATCTGCTGGATACACTTGTGCGTGGAGGCTTTCGAGATCCCACACAAATCCTGCTGAGCCCTGAAAGGAGACACTGATGTAAAAATTGAGCACCATGGTCACTTTCACAACCACTGGCAGTGGATGCCCTCCATGTCCCCGTGGTGACAAATCCTGCAGCAGATGGCACGAGTGACCGATCAGTTCCCTAGACATGCGCAGTCTTCACCAACACTCGTTCTCAGTCATCTGCAGGAATGACAGGTGCCGTCTATAGACCCTGGGCCCAGCGAGGCACCTTTGAGCAATGGCTCGCTGAGGATCTTCAGCTGCATGCACAGTGGGCCCTTCACCTTGAGGGAGGTGCTCCTCCTTTTGCCAAGCCAAACGCCTCTGCCACTCTTCTTCTTCTTCTCTGCTCTCTGTAAGCCATGAGGCATCCCGTCAAATCACCAGGCTCCATGATCCTAATGTTCTCCTCCCACAGGATCAAAGAGAGAGATGCGTGGGTTAGCATAGCTATACTAACAACCTCTTTTGGTTAAGTCTGAAGTCCCCTTCACACATGTGGGAGAGCACTGGTCACCACTTGGATGGCCATTGTATAGTGCGCTTCATGGCCGTCCAAAAGCCCACCCACCTCCCTCCACTACTCCACTTGACTGATTGGCGGCAGTTTCGGCTATTGGATTGCATGCTGTGCTCTCAGCTCAGGCGCAGGCATTCTAACTTTCACTGCAAGGCTGCACTGTTAGCTTGAGCCATAATGGATAGTGGTCCAAACCTTAATAAAGACATTGCAAGGGACTGTGAGTGCCTCCACTAGTGACTGCGCCATTGCCACCTTTCACAAGGGGATTCTGCAATTTGCCCAGTCAGCTAATTGCTTTCCTGCCCCCTACAACGCACATTAATTTTACAGTCTGCACCCGAGGGGTGAAAAACGTTCTGGAGCATTTGGTGGCACTTTCCTGCTTTTGCGTTGCATGAGTGGGCAGAAAATCTTCAGAGGCCCGACTCCAAGCATGCCAGTGGAGTGACTGCTGAATGGGTTTCAGCTGCGGAAGAATGCTCACTTTTGACAAGCTTTTCCAAGTGCGTGGCTGCTTCCCTCAACCCTCTCACCCCCAACCCTCCAGCATGCGCTGAAGTACTTCCTTAAGTCTGTGCTGCCTTAGCCTGTAGCGCAGCACCAGCACCAGCTCCCCCCAACTGCCCCCCAACCACCCCCCCACCCCAACACCAACCTGACCCACACTGGAGTCCTTGCCCCAGCACTGCACTGAAAGCCAACCTGAAAAAGCAACTTGCTTGTGCCCCCTGTGAATGTGTAGCGCCTGTTCCTTGATGTCCTAAGGGCGACCTCTGAGTTCCCCTTGAAGTTCAGCTCGACAGGTGCATGCTTTTTAAAGGCAGCTGTGAAGCACACCATTCTGAAGCCGTGCCAACATGGGTGGTAAATTTGACGTGGGGGCTGATTCTGACGAGCAGGGCTTATAATTAGATGCAAATGTATTAAAAGGATGTTCCTGCTGGCAGGAAGCGTGGCCCGCCATTGACGGGTGGAGGGGATGATTGCAAACTGGTTTCACAATGGCATAAAAATGGTATTTGGCCTTCTCGCCAGATTGTCCTACCACCCCTGCCCGCCATGACGCCCGACACTAATGGGGCTGAAATATTCCAGCCTTAAGGTTGAAATTGTACTGATTTTAGACGGGCCCACATTCGAGTTAAAACAGTGACTTGAGGAATTTCATACAAACACATTAATGTGTTAAGATCTTGTTAAAAATCCAGGGCCTGAGTTTTGCACTTGTCGGGCGAGTGTGATCAGCGGGCCCAGGAGCAGATGGGGAATGGGCCTCTGACCGCGATTTCATAGTGGCTGGCCAATTAACGGCCAGCCAGCATGAAACGCGCCCTGAGAAAGGTTCAACGCTGCCGGTGAGAGCGGGAAGAGGGTGGGTGCTGACGTCACTGGAGGTGCTGGTGAGCACTTCCAGTGAGTTCCCTGAAGGCAGACAGCTGCCTCAGGGAGCTGCAGACCTCCAAATAATAAAAGAAAGCTAAAAAATGCTGCAAAAAATGTCCATGCAGCCCAACCAGCACTAAAAGCACACCTCATAAAAATGCTGTCCCCAGATTTAAAAAAAATTTTATTTCCTAACTGAGATTTCATCCCTCCCTATGCTGAGGTTTCATCAAAAGTGTAAAGCCCGCCTGACCGATTGGCCTGTCCGGCAACCGTAAGGTTGGACAGGCCACGAAAAATCGCTTACAATTGCATTCTAAGAAATCGTAGGCCTTGCCCAATTCATAAGGTCCAGTGATTCCTGAGGCTGAATGATGGCCATTAGGCCTCTGTGGATGCCGAAAAGGTTTCAGCAGTCAGATCAAACATCCTTCCTTTGCATGCTTTTGTCCCCCAACTCCTCTCCTGAAGGAATTGACTCCTGGCTTGGTTATGGCTCCATAGATACCTATCACCCACCAGTACCTCACACAAGTGGCCATTATACATCTGTGAAATTTGATTATGAGATACTTGATTGCAGAGGTACCACAGCTGACTCTGATCCTGCCCTTGCACCTTGTTGCACATTTCCATCAGATTTGTAGGATAGTGGTGAGAGAGGGACCCACTGGAACGTTTTTTTCCCCCTTACTGATCCAGGGCATTCAGACCAGTTCTACAACAACCAAAGCTGAGATTAGCTAATTCAGCATGGGTTAGTGTTAAAATCAGGGAGCCTTCTCGTCTGATAAAAGCAAAACAAAAATAAAAATAAAAATACCTGGAAAAACTCAGCAGGTCTGACAGCATCTGCGGAGAGGAACACAGTTAACGTTTTGAGTCCGTATGACTCTTCAACAGAACTAGGGAAAAATAGAAAAGAGGTGAAATATAAGCTGGTTTAAGGTGGGGGGTGGGACAGGTAGAGCTGGATAGAGGGCCAGTGATAGGTGGAGATAGCCAAAAGATGTCATAGACAAAAGGGCAAAGAGGTGTTGAAGGTGGTGGCCTTCTTGTCTGCATGGCTCGATCATCTATTCATTGGACAAACTCATTGGGTAACCAAAGAATTTTGTGATTATTTTCATTTATTTAAAAAACTTCTATGACAAAATAAATTTTTCTTCATGCATTCCTGAAATTCTATTGACTGATAGATATCATGACAAATGTATGGCAAATCATTACCCAGGTGTTTAAAACTGCATATTTTAAAAGCAAAAGAGATGGAGTAAAATTTCATCACACAAAGTGTGTGTATTAGGTGAGTATTTTATGCAATTGTTGCATTTTTGACACAAAGTCTATGAAATAATTCTTTTTCCATTGTTGGAATTTATTAATTTTGTTTGCAGAGAAAAATATATTATTTTGGCAAGAGATTAACTGGTGCATTCCTTTTAATCAGCATCCTCCTTTATGAATGTCCATAACCTAATTGTTCAGTTAAAGGTTTCATTAGGGGGTTGTTTTCTTGGGCGCCCAGATGTGCAGTTATTTGACCAACAGCTGGCATTATATGGTGGGATAATTAGAAACAGTGAATCAGTGAATGGGTTTATTTGTTTATTCGTTGCAATCATGTGGTAAGGTAGCCTTGGCCAACAACACGTACTGTTTTATGAACACAATTATCAGACAGACAGATTGCACAGCCATATAAAACAAGGCTTACGGTGTACCAGAATTGCCTGCAGCTTAGGAGGTGAATTTTCAGAAGCAAAGGGAAAAGGGCCGAGGAGGCCCTTTCATTTCAAAATGGGTGTTTTCAAACTTCAAATGGGTGTTTTCCTCCCATTATGTTTTGTGCACTCCCTCTGGGCACTACACAGCGTGCTAATCACTGTTCCATGGGTGAGCAGCTGACATTCCCCCAAGCAGCTTTGAATATTGCTGTATTGAACAGTTTCCAAAGTGGTAGCAAAATTAGAGGCTGCTGTATATTTTTTTGACAGGTACAGTGTCTCAAATCTGGCAATGGGAAAACCGGTGATGCCCAGAAACCGGACTAAGCTGCCATCACCTGACCTTCCCCCCGCCCCTTGTCGACATCTTTGGTCCAGCTGATTGACTGGGAAATTCCTTGGAGCTGGTCCCATTCCATAATTGAAGTGTAGCGGGAACCCTGTTTACATGCATAAACAGAGATGCTGCCAGGCCTCTGGCAATGGAACACTGACAAACCTGAAGCAGCCCCAAAGAATTTTCCTTGGCTAAACTTGCAGTATTGCTTCTATTTCTTTCAAAACTGCCCATTGCAGTCTTTATTTGAAAAGCATACCTTCAACACTCTGCATGCCCGGCCCTGCCAGAACCACCCAATCCAAAAACTGGCAAGATCCGAAATCCGGCATGGTCTCAGGCTCGAGATTGCCGGTTTTGAGACACAATACTCTGTAATATATTTCTGCATTTCAGTAGGAAGCTCACAGCATTTAACAGGTCAGAAACAGCATTGCTGTTAAGATCATGGTGAACTTGCACTCTGCTGCACCTTGTTTTTATTGAATTGGCCCTTGTCATTTGCAAGATCTGCAGGTCTTTTTTGAACACAGAGTGCTACAGACTTGGGGTTAAAATTATATTTATATACTGCCTGAATGCTTGGTTGTGTCAGTGCTTTTGAGAATGACATGTGTGGGTTCGGCATGGGACTTAAGTATTTTTATGTCTGCATTACTTTTACTTTTATTCTGAATGTTCACGTGTCACTTGGAACATAGCAGTAATCCAACTATAATCTCAAAAATTCTGCTTACTTAGAACTGCCAGTCGGACAGAATATGTTTATATTGAGTCAGGTGACAATGGGAGACTGTTGGGTGGGAAAGGAGATGGTGCTGATATAAAAACCAATGTGGTTGACTCTTAAATGTCCTCTGTAATGGCCTAACAAGCCACTCAGTTGTATCAAACCGCTACAAAGACTCAAAAAAAGGGATGAAACTGGATGGACCACCCGGCATCGACCTAGGCACCAGAAACGACAATGGCAATCTCAGTCCTGTTAACCCTGCAAAGTCCTTCTTACTAACACTTGGGGGCTAGTGCCAAAATTGGGAGAGCTGTCTCACAAACTAGTCAAGCAACAGCCTGACATAGACATCCTCACGGAATCATACCTTAAAGATAATTTCCCAGATTCCACCATCAGCCCTGGGTATGTCCTGTCTCACCGGCAGGACGGACCCAGCAGAGGTGGTGACACAGTGGTATACAGTCGGGAGGGAGTTGCCCTGGGAGTCTTCAACATCGACTCTGGACCCCATGAAATCTCATGGCATCAGTTCAAACATGGGCAAGGAAACCTCCTGCTGATTACCACATACTGCCCTCCCTCAGCTGATGAATCAGTGCTCCTCCATGTTGAACATCACTTGGAGGAAGCACTTAGGGTGGCAAGGAAGTAGAATGTACTCTGGGTGGGGGACTTCAATGTCCATCGCCAATAGTGGCTCGGTAGCATCACTACTGACCGAGCTGGCCGAGTCCTAAAGGACATAGCTGTTAGACTGGTTCTGCAGCAGGTTGTGAGGAAACCAACAAGAGGTAAAAACATACGTGACCTCAACCTCACCAGCCTGTCGCAGATGCATCTGTCCATGACAGTATCGGTAGGAACAACCACCGCACAGTCATTGTGGAGATGAAGTCCCGTGTTCACATTGAGGATACCCTCAATGTGTGGCACTACCACTGTGCTAAATGAGATAGATTTTGAAAAGATCTATCAACTCAAGGCTGGGCATCCATGAGGCGGTGTGGGCTATCAGCAGCAGCATAATTGTACTCAAACACAATCTGTAACCTGATGGCCCAGCAGATCCCCCACTCTTGCATTACCATCAAGCCAGGGATTCAACCCTGGTGCGATGAAGTGTGCAGGAGGGCATGCCAGGAGCAGCACCAGGCATACCTAAAAATGAGGTGTCAACCTGGTGAAGCTATAACAGAGGACTACTTGCGTGCCAAACAGCATAAGCAGCAAGTGATAGACAGGACTAAGCGATCCCACAACCAATGGATCAGATCTAAGCTCTGCAGTCCTGCCACATCCTGTTGTGAATGGAGGTGGACAATTAAACAACTCACTGGAGGAGGTGGCTCCAAAAGTATCCCCATCCTCAATGATGGGGGAGCCCAGCACAACAATGCAAAAGTTAAGGCTGAAGCATTCGCAACAATCTTCAGCCAGAAGTGCTGAGTGGATGATCCATCTTGGCCTCTTCCGGAGGTCCCCAGTATCACAGGTGCCAATCTTCAGCCAATTCAATTCACTCCACGTGATATCAAGAAACGGCTGAAGGCACTGGATACTGCAAAGGCTATGGGCCCTGACAATATTCCAGCAATAGTACTGAAGACTTGTGTTCCAGAGCTTGCCATGCCCCTAGCCAGTACAGTTGTCACAGTACAGCTGCAACACTGGCATCTACCCAGCTATGTGGAAAAGTGCCCAGGTATGTCCTGTATACAAAAAGCAAGACAAATCCAACCCGGCCAATTACCGCCCCATCAGTCTACTCTCGATCATCAGTAAAGTAATGGAAGGGGTCATCAACAGTGCTATCATGCGGCACTTGCTTAGCAATAACCTGCTTACTGATGCCCAGTTTGGGTTCTGCCAGGGCTATTCAGCTCCTGACCTCATTAGAGCCTTGGTTCAAACATGGACAAAAGAGCTGAACTCATGAGGTGAGATGAGAGTGACTGCCCTGACATCAAGGCAGCATTTGACCAAGTATGGCATCATAGAACCATAGAAAAGTCACAGCACAGAAGGAGGCCATTTGGCCCATCTTGACCATGCCAGCCCGAGGACACCCAGGTGCCCTTTCTAATCCCACCTTCCTGCATCCGGCCCATAGCCCTGCAGCTTACAGCACTTTAGGTGCAGATCCAGGTACTTTTTAAAAGAGTTTAAAGTTTCTGCCTCTACCACCAACTTGGGCAGCGAATTCCAGACACCCACTACCCTCTGCGTAAAACAGTTCTTCCTCATGTCCGCCCTACACCTTCTGCCACTTATCTTGAATCTATGTCCCCTGGTTCTAGAATTCTCCACCAAGGGAAACAATTTTATCCTGTCCACTCTATCTATTCCCCTCATATTTTTGTACACCTCAATCAAGTCACCTCTCAGCCTTCTTTGTTCTAAGGAAAATAACCCCAACCTATCCAATCTCTCCTCGTAGCTACACTTTTCTAACCCTGGCAACATTCTTGTAAACCTCCTCTGCATTCTCTCCAGAGCCATTACGTCCTTCCTGTAATGTGGTGACCAGAACTGCACACAATGCTCCAGTTGTGGCCTCACCAGTGCTTTATACAATTCCAACATTATATCCTTACTTTTATATTCTATACCTCTGCCAATGAAGGAGTGCATTCCATATGCCTTCTTTACAACCTTGTCTACTTGAACTGCTGCCTTCAGGGACCTGTGTACTTGTACGCCAAGATCTCTCACTTCATCTACCCCTCTTAGTATATTCCCATTTATTTTGTAATCCCTGTAACTGTTTGGCCTCCCTAAATGTATGACCTCACACATCAAGGAACCCTAACAAAGCTGGAGTCAATGGGAATCAGGGGGAAAACTCTCTGCTGGTTGGAGTCACACAAAGGAAGATGGTTGTGGTGATTGCAGGTCAGTCATCTCAGCTCCAGGACATTGCTGCAGGAGTTCCTCAGGGTAGTGTCCTAGGCCCAACCATCTTCAGCTGCTTCATCAATGACCTTCCTTCCATCATAAGGTCAGAAGTGGGGATGTTCGCTGATGATTGCACAATTTTCAGCACCATTCATGACTCCTCAGATACTGAAGCAGTCCATGTCCAATTGCAGCAAGACCTGGACAATATCCATGCTTGGGCTGACAAGTGGCTAGTAACATTTGCGCCACACAAGTGTCAGACAATGACCATCTCCAACGAGAGAGAATCCAACCACCGCCCCTTGATGTTCAATGGCATTACCATCACTGAATCCCCCACTATCAACATCCTGGAGTTACCATTGACCAGAAACTGAACTGAACTGGACTAGTGATATAAATATTGTGGCTACAAGAGCAGGCTAGGAATCGTGTGACGAGTAACTCACTTCCTGACTCCCCAAAGCATTTCCACCATCTACAAGGCACAAGTCAGGAGTGTGATGGAATACTCCCCACTTGCCTGGATGAGTGCAGCTCCTACAACACTGAAGAAGCTGGACACTGTCCAGGACAAAGCAACCCGCTTGATTGGCACCACATCAACAAACATTCACTCTCTCCACCACCAACATGCAGTAGCAGCAGAGTGTACCATCTACAAGATGCACAGCAGGAATTCACCAAGGCTCCTTAGACAGCACCTTCCAAACCTACGACCACTACCACCTAGAGGGATAAGGGCAGCAGATAGATGGGAACACCACCACCTGGAGGTTCCCCTCCAAGTCACTCACCATCCTGACTTGAAAATATATTGCCATTCTTTCTCTGTCGCTGGGTCAAAATCCTGGAACTCCCCTCCTAAAAGCACTGTGTATGTACCTACACCACATGGACTACAGCAGTTCAAGAAGGCAGCTCACTGCCACCTTCTCGAGGGCAACTAGGGTTGGACAATAAATGCTGGCCCAGCCAGCGAAGCCTACATATCGTGAATGAATTTTTTTAAATGTGTACTTTACACTTAAGAGATTTGACTTTTCACTGACCTCATTCATCTGGTGGACAGTAGAGTGAGCCCACTATCCGCTTGATGAATGCCACTGAAGTCATGGTCAGGCCTTATTTGAATAATAATGGTGAGTCACCTGCACATTTGGAGTGCTGACCGTCACCTCGCTGGTCAGAGGAGACGGGACTTCCGGCAGTTATTTTACAGAATCAAGCTGGCAGATTGGCATTAATAAGAGTGCCAGGTGGTAGAAAGGGGTAAGCAACAAAAATCCGATCAATGGGCAGGAACATTTGTATGGGACAAGAAAAGCATGCAGTCCCATTGGTCAGGGTTTGCAGAACATTCATGCCACTCTTCACATCATGAAAATTGAATTGGAGTCCTTTGTATATCATAGAACCTTACCTTTTATAATTTAATGAGACTCCCACTTGCTTGGATAACCATTTCCTGAAGGCATCCAAATCTGGGTGATTGCAGCAATGGGTTCACTGACATCCCTTTCCCACTGAGATACTGGCATTATTGAGACCAAAATCGGCACCAAGATGTGTAAGAGTTTGGAATTCTATTTATTTCAGGAATATTGCTGAAAAGTGAGGCATGTTGCCAAAGCTTTTTGTTTTGCATTCATCAGGACAAATGCAAGAATGACAAATTTCAAACGATCACAACAATTTATATTACAGGAGAAAAGCGGTGCTGATTGGTTGACAAGTCAACTCTGATTGGCTGAGCCATTGCCATGGAGAAAGCAACAAGGATCTGTAGGCTCCCCATGCTTCTCCATAATTCAAAAATGACACAAGGCATGAGCATATTCCTTTTGTTTACAGAGAACAGGTCCATGCATATGAAATAAAAACATAAAATACTGGAAATTTAATCGGTTTAGAGCAAGGGTTGAGTCCTAAAGGCTATAAAGTGCCTCATTGAAAAATGAAGTGTTTCTAAAGCTTGTGTTGAGCTTCACTGGAAAACTACAGCAAGCCAAGAACAGAAATGTGAGCATGAGAGCAAGGTGGTGAATTAAAGTGACAAGCAACAATTTCAGACCATAGACTTTGCCTATATTTTGTTTCCTTTGCTTTGCATGTTTTGGTTTTTTTCTTATTTTTTGCTTGCAGTCAGTAATACAACTGCTCCTGGCACATCTTTTGTTTCTTTTCTTGCCCCATCACTATTCTCTTTGGCCCAGGAAGACAAAATCTTCTGTCATTCAATCTCTCCTGTCTTTCACCCTGTCACAGACATTGCTTTTGTCTTTCACCTGCCCATCCCTTGCTCAAAACCTATTACATTTCTTACTTTTCCTAGTTCTGATGAAGGGTCACAGGCCTGAAATGTTAACTCTGTTTCTCGCCACAGATTCTGCATTAATCTGCTGAGTGTTTCCCGCATTTTTTGTTTTTTTTCAGATTTCCAGCATCTACAGGATTCTACTTTTCGATTCCCTGCATATGAATGTATAGCAAGCGTAAATGAGCCACATTATGAGCTCTACTGATTATCTTAAATTGGTTGTTAGTGTGGCTGTCAGTGCATTCAGGATTGTTCAGCCCAATTGCAGAATCATGTCTGACAGTAGACATTTTGTTTTGGGTCTTGCAAGCACGGGCTGGTTGTGTACAGTCTGTACTCTGCCTATTTTAATAGCCGGCGGAACATGTTGTTTGATTCAATCAGCCAATCATTGGGATATATGGCTTATGTACCTGGCATCACACCAGCACTGATGTTCATACATGACATTGTTCAATTGTGTGGTAGGCAGAATGTCCTTTTGAACTGGCAATAGGCAACGTCCTACTTGTGGAAAATATCACTTGCATCATCACCACTGTATAGCAGCAGTGTGAAACAGTTTGTTTAAACTGTTATTCAAACTTTTGGATGACTTCGCCTTTCCATGGTAATTTGAGATAGACCGGGTACTTTTCAGGTCCAAAAGTGACAGCCTTCGGCCTGTTTACATGGGGAACCTATAGCTCCCTGTCGCTTTGTCCATAGTAATGCATCAGCCAGTCAGAGTTGACTTGCCAACCAATCAGCACCTCTTTTCTCTTGTAGTATAAAATGTTGTGATTGTTTGAAATTCGGCATTCTTCAGTTTGTCCTGATGGAGCAAGATGAAAAGCTACGGAAACAAGTCTCTCTGTTCAGCGATATTCAAGATCTGTACCACCAACTGATTGTTTCATGAATACATTTTTTAGGAAAAAATAAATTCAACCCAAAATTCATCCTTGATTACATTCTAGCAAATCAAAGCTGCACCTTGTCCTATAATAATTTACCCAAAACTGTACACAATGCTCCAACTGCGGCCTAAGGTTTTGTAGATGTTCAACATTACTACCTCACTTTGTATTAGGATCATAGGAACATTAGGAACAGAATTAGGCCAGCAAGCCCCTCGGGCCTGCTCTGCTATTCAATTAGACCATGGCCGATCTGCATTTCAACTCCATTTTCCTGCCTTTGCTCCATATTCCTTGATATTGTTGCTCGTAAAAATCTGTCTATCTCAGTCTTGAAAGCTTCTACTGTCTTACCATCCATGGCCTTTTGGGTTTCAAATTTCCAGTACTTTTTGTGTAAAAGGTGTCTTGATTTTGACATTATGTCACCTTGCTTTTGATTACATCACAAGAAGAAATAGCTTTTGCATATCTACCCTATCAAATCACTTTAACATTGTAAACGCCTCAATCAGATTACCCCTCAATCTTGTATAATCAAGGGAATGCAATTTATCTTCACAATTTAAACCCCGTGAGTTTCTTTAGGTACAAAATAAAGATTTTTTTCTTGTTTGGAGCTATATCTATTTTTACTTCCACCTTTAATAATTTGTTTCTCTATACACCAATGTAGTTGTTACTCGACTCCATTTAGAATTTTACTATTTGAATGTACCTGCAGTACTGTACTTTCCTTATTCCTCCAAAATAGGTAATTTCAACTTTTTTCTGCATTGACCTGCATATCTGTCCTTTCCGTTTGTCTATCTACATCCTCCGGCTGGTCTTTTCACAACACTCTATATTCCCCAATTCTTGTCAGCAAATGTCATTATTGCTCCTATAGGAAATAAGGACGGCACAATCCCTGTCTCCTGTAGGAACCAACTCACTACAACTTTCCTTCACGCCAGCCATTGCTTCCTATCTTCCAACCTTCTCCCTATCCATAGGGACCACATTCCCCTCAGGTTCACATGCCTGAATGTTTGCCGAGCTGCTCGTGTGAAAAATCAAATGATTTTTTTGAAAACCCACATAAATTGCATTCATTCCATTTATTTTATCTTCCCTGCTTTTCTTCAAATATTCTGTAAAAATTCCACATTTCTTAGGAATCCATGCTGACTGGTCTGGTTAATTATGGCTTCTTTATTATTTGAAAAACACTGGAAAGAAATTATGTTCACGAGACTAATTTCCATGGCATTTTAAAAGAGTGCTCAATTTTGAGAAAATCTGACTGATTTTCTTCACATTATTAGCCCAAGTGCAGGGAGACAGGTGGAAAACAAAGGGATGCCTGAACCTCCAGGTCTCCGTCCCCATTGATGTGTGACATGCAGGGAGAAGAAACTCCCGCGGACCAAAGCAAAATGCTTCGGATGCTGGAAATCTGAAATAAAAACAGAGAATCCTCAGCAGATCTGGCAGCATCTGTGGAGAGAGAAACGGAGTTAACATTTCAGGTCATGACCTTTCATCAGAACCCAAGGCCTGAAACGTTCAGATGCTGCCAGTCCTGCTGAGTATTTACAGCATTTTCTGTTTTCATTTGAGAAGAAACTCCCCCTTGAAACAAGTAGGTGTACTTTTATAATTTTGGAATTATAACTCCCAACTTTTCTAAAAACGCTGGGGGCAATTTGACCCTGAGTGAAATTATGCCCATTGTAACTGGCCAACAGGAATTGCTCGACATGCAACAGTGCTGGCAGGTACATATGAAGCCAGTTCTTTTAGCAGTTTTTTGGCTTTTTTAAATCATATTTCCTTTGTTCTGGCCCTTGGGTTTTTGTGAACCTTGGTGATAATTGCTTTAACTTTTTCTCTCCAGCACTTTTGTAAATGACGGGCTTCCCAATGGAAATCTCCCAGTTGCTGGAAAGAAGAAGATGACCAATAGGATGCCAGACTAGTCGGCTGGCTGAATAGTGCCCTGTGCCCACATGTTAATACCTACATCTACAGTCAGAGATGATCAAACCAGTTTGACAGACGATTATATACACAAAGACACCAACTCAGTACACAATTTGCGACATTCATAACAGGCTGAAGTTTCAGTGACCCGTGGTGGCGAGGTCAGGTGCAAGCGCACTTTGAAAATAGCACTTCCGGATGGCATGTCAGGTCTTTCATTGCCTTTGGGACACATTGCTATCTTCAAAGCAAGGGCTGGGGTTGTGGAACCAGCAATCTGCTCACCTTTAATTAACTGCCTGTTAAGGCTCCTTGAGGAGCAAGTTAACACGCTGGAGCGGGCCAGAAGACAATTTTCAAATCACAGATCAGGAGAAACGTACAAGCTGGTTTACGTTAGTGCACAGTTGTTAGGAGCAATGCAGGAAGCCATTAAGTAATGTTCCTGTTGAAGTCAAATTGTTAGCAAAAGAAGGGTTATTCACAGAGAGCAGGTATAGTATCATTTTATTGATAATTAGGCCACTTTGCTGCTCTGTGAGTCTTCTGGCCCAGTGATCTCCTGCCTACTCTAATCTGCAAGGCAGCATCAAGCCCAGCAATGACTGCTGTCTTCCTTCGAGCATTGCACTCTGGATCAGTTACCACCTACTAGCTGCATCACCAATTGGGCGCTAAGCTCACCTCCAGCCCAGTTCAGGGATCTGCCTTGTAAAATAGCAGCCCATCGGCGATGCAGTCACAGTGCAGCATCGGGACTTGGGAATGAACCGGGCACTGGGTTCCCAACCCGAATTGAAAACTTGCCATGGCACAGGATGGCACTTCAGAAACATCCAAATCATAAGATATTATGCATTGTGTGACGCTGCATGAAAGAGGGCTAATCCTAATGCCAACATAATCAACAGCCAGCAAAATCTGATTGTCTGCGCTGGCGAAGCTGCTGCCAACCATATTTGCAGACATTGTACACTTATCAGGGAGCATCTGTGGTGAACAGTCCTTGCAGGATCTTGGTCAGCAGTACCAGATGCAAAGGTGTGGCATCTGCTGTAAAGACACTTACTAAAAGCATGCAGCATAGAGATAGTCCAACACAGTTGACTATCTGCGGTCTCAAATCTGCATATGGTGTTTCCTTTCTCTTTGTTTTTCACTTCTTAATCCCCACTGCTGTTTCAGCCTTGGCAAAGGTTGTTAATTGGTTGGGATGCTTTTGGAGCCTTGCTAAAGGCTTTCTGAATGTTTATGACCCACTATGACATTCTTCTTTAAGCGTCCCCATCCCTTTAATTTTCACTAGCTCCCTTGAGTCTGAGTTTACACCAAGGGATGTGAGCAATCATTCAAATTAACTTAAACAAGAAAACTGAGTGCTAATTCATTTGATTGTTAAGGCAGTATTAGCACCATTTCTAAACTATTTCCTACATTACCACAGTGCCTACACTTCAAAATTACTTCATTAGCCATAATGCGTTTTGATCTGTCCTGAAATTCTGAAAAATACAATATAAATGCAAGTTTTTCTTGCTTTATTTATTTAGAACTGACTGAGACCTGAAGTCAAGAATAAGCAAGTCGAGCCCGGAATTTTACTGAGTCGGGCTGACTCACCTTTAAAAATAGCAGGTGGGATCTGATTCTGGGATTTCGGCCCCCATTCATGTTTCCGGCAATATTTGCCAACGCAGGATGGGGATATAGATAGCCAGACTGCATGCAGTACTCTTATCCTTGCTAACTCCATTGCGGGGTTGGGCATTTTAGTCACCACCCACTGAAATGTTTGTGCAGTCATGTCCCTGCCATAAGAATACGTGGTTCATGGCGCCTCAGGGGAATCATGAAGCATGGGGGGACTCCTGTCTCAAATGGGGACCCCAAAAAAAAACAGTCACCTGCTCCTGGAATTCCTCCATTGGCAGGCTTTAAAATACAAAAAAAATCTGTTCTTTCAGTTTCAATAGTTAGATACTGTATTCCAATTTAGGCATGTTTCTACTGCTGTGATTCATTATAGGGCCCTATCCTGTAAACGTAAGTTGACCATTACATTGATCAACATTGCGTAAGTGTTGAGAGTACATTAGAGTACTTTTTGTATCAGTAAAAGTGCTATTATGCAATCTAAACTGAAGAAAACACTGCATGAGAACTTTACTGTCATGATCTGAAGTGATTTAAATGTCCAAAGCCCTTTAAATTTAAAAAAAAGCAATTTTAGTTTAGAGAAAAGAAACAGACATCTGCTCTTGGATTGCATTGATTGACAGGCGATCTGGTGTAGCTTAGTGAAAACTAACACCATCTGGTTTGAAGTTTCAATAGACTCCAGTTCATAGCACCCTCGCCTTTGAATCAGAGGGTTGTGGGTTCATGTCCCACTCCCGGAAACCAAGAACTGTGATTGTACTCTAAAAGAGTTGCAATCTGTGACTGTTGATAATTCGAAAGAGTAATCGTTTGATTTGACAACTGGGGTGACTATAAATACTTGGCTGAGTTTTAACAGCTATAGAACCACCTATCTCAGCAGGGGGCTGTATAGGCTGTTTGATTGACAATTTAAGAGTATTTTAAAGGATTATCTGTCTTTGATGTTACTGAATAGATGTTTGTTTGTTTTTGCAAGAGACTAACCACTTGAGCGAAATTAACTTTGAATGGCATCTTTGAATTTGTATTTTTTTTTCAGCATGAAGTGTGTTTGAGTGAGAGCTCTATTAGATTGTTAGGCATTTATTTTTCATGTCCATTTCTAAGACCTGACTTCTCAGGTCTGAGCTTGGTGGATACTGGGTGAGTGACCTTGAAGGATACATGGAGAGCATGGAGGTATGAGGAGTATGGAGGTATGATGGGGCATGGAGGAGACTTGGGGGTAGAGGAGGCATGGTGGTACGAGAGGGCATGGGGGGCATGTGGGGTGGGTGGGGGCTGAGGATTTGAGGACCTGACATTCATCATTACAACTAGGCTGATGTCCCAGTAAATGGAGGTAGGCAATTTAGCCTGCCAACCTTGCCATCCACCTGCTTCCGTTCCCATCTCAGGCCTTCTAGAGGCAGTGGGCATGACTCCATCTAGCCTCTGCCTCCCTGGACTGAAAATATAGTGGGTGAGGACCTCATTAAAGGCGACGGGCCTGCCGAGTCTGGAAGTTTTCTGACTCGACCTTTCCTCCTCCTCCATGAAAATCTGGCCCTCAGTCTCCAAATCATTTGATGGTTTTATTGTTCACATAAACCAATGTTGTCCTGGGCATCTATTCTATATTTGTTTCTAGCATCCTTTGAAATATGCAAGAAATAAAACTAAATATTTTAGTAACAGCAAGTCAAATATGCACTACTTTGAGCTCTGACTGAAATGTCAAGTTTACCATCACTCTACATTGTGATTCTTTTGATGCACTCATACCAAGATGACAGAGAGAGAAATAATTTTCTGTGTGAATTTCATTTCCTTGACAGTCAATTTCTTTGCTCGTCCCCCTTCCCAATTTTCTAAGATTGACATCAGTGTGCCATCCCTTTTAAAGACGAATTTTTGCATGTATCCAAAAGACATGAATAATTTTAACTAACTAATCAAAACTTTAGCTAAGGCATAGCTGACAGTGATTAATAGCTGCACAGTAGATCAGATCACTCATTAGAGCCATCAGGTGGGCAGTTAAGGAAAGATGAACTGGCTGCCAGTACGTATCAGTCTTTGTTAATTCAGCCAAAGGCAAAGTCATTTTCCGTGGTCCCAGAGATGCAACGTTTCTGAAAAACAATGCAATACGAAAGTATAGTTCTAGTCAGCTGCAAAATAATCTTTAAATAATACAGTTGCACAGATGGAAACTGAGCTTGTAAAGACATCGATTGATTCTTGATCAACATTGTCTCCAAACTGCTGACGCCTTTGGTGAAATTCAGTCAGATGTTGGTAGTAAACGTGCAAAGTATCACTATATGCTGCTGTGTAAAAATGATTACACAACAGAAAAAGATGGCTGTTTTTAAATGGGTTATCAGTTTGCAATATTTTAAAAAGAGGTGGCAAATGCTGGAAAACTGTGAAGAAAACAAAAAATGCTGGAAATCTGTGAAGAAAACAAAAAATGCTGGAAATCTGCAGCAACCAATCAGCGTCTGAAAAGAGAAAGATAGGTTAACATTGTTGGAATAAATCTCTCAACAAAACTTAAGGAGGGCAGAGAAGCACGACAGGTAGATATCAGGAATTAGGAATGCTGACCCATCACAGAGAGACAGCTAATAGAGATAATGGCCTCCAAATAGGTTTTTTAAAAGCTAGAAAGAGGTTATTGGAGGACAAAATACAGAAGTTAATTCTGCGATACAATGAAAATGCATCCATAGATCGAAAGGCATGGAAATAGCTAAGCATGGTGGTAAAAGATCAGACAGTATTTATACAAAACATCTTCCAAAATGGAAGAGATAAAGGTGATCAGCATTTAAGATTCTGAGGAGGCATGACAGTGTAGATGCTGAGATGTTTCCCTTCAAAGTGGGGGAATTTAGAACTAGGGGGAGCAGTTTAATAATTAGGGTTTCCCATTTAAGATGGAGATGAGGGGGGGCTTTCTTCTCTCTGAGGGATGTAAATCATTGGAATTCTTTTCTCCAGAAAGCAGTGGAGGCTAGGCCATTGAATATATTTCAAGGCTTAGTTAGACAGATTTTTGATCCAAAAAGGAGTCATGGGTTATGGTGGGGTGGTGGGGGGGTGGGTGGGATAAGCAGCAAAGTGGAGTTAAGGCCACAATCAGATCAGCCATGACCTCACTGAATGGCTGAATGGCAGAGCAGGCTTCAGGGGTTGAGTGACTCCTGTTTCTTGTGATCTTGAAATGGGAGTGGTAGCTATTGCGTAAAGATTCTGAAGCCAACCAAAATTCACTAATGTTTGCTTTCTTTCTGACCAGGAGAATTTAGCTGTCAACTGGTGATCATTATTTCACAGACATCAATTACAATCTTGCAATCTCCCACTGCCTGGATTATGCTTCTTCCCACCGTGCTTCAGTAGAGCTTCCACCCCTGTCTTTCAGTTTCTCTGGCTGGGATTTTATGGGGCCTGCAGGAGCAGCCTGGGCTGTGTTGAAAATCGGAAAGGATGGTGGGGGCTGTAGTCCGCATCACCACCATGGCATTTTGCCAGTGATAGGGAAGGTGGAGGATGGCCCTCTCACTCAGAGGCCAGTGGTGCTACTTAATTGGCCAATTAAGGGTCTCTTCCCTCCACTGCATGGGCCCTCTGCCCACCATGTAGCACAGCACATTTAACCCTGCACATTGCTGGTCAGTGAAAGAGGGGTGTTGTTCACAGGTCCCCTGTGACAACTGGAGGCCCCACCCCGGCCGTACCTCACACTTTTGCCTCTCTGTGTCCAACCACGCACCACAGCCACCCCCCCCCCCCCACCCCACCCCCCGACCACCACCCTGTCCACAACATGCATCCCTGACCCCACTTATCTTGATGTGAGGGCAGCGTTCATCACTGTGTCTCTCAACTGGGTGCAGTCCAAGCAGTGGACACCACTGCCAGCGATGCTGCTGGGACTGAAGAGCTGCCAGCCCTTCGATTGGCTGGCTGCAATTGGAGGTGGCCTTGCAACCTTAAAGAGACAGGAGCCCCAGCAGCGGCTTATTAGCTGCAAGATTGGCAGAAAATCCAGCCGGGGCTCCCTCAAACAGATGTCCCTGTTGCCTCATGGTAGCATCCCAACTTCTTCAGGCTTCCCTATGGAGTTGTAAAAGTGCAACACCCATCCATTTACCACTTCCCAGATCATTTTTGAAGACCTCAAACTCTCATATCATGTAAGATAGTGATTGACACGTCTTCCCTCCAACCCAGTAAATTTCATTCATTGCTTATCATGTGATTTCCTTTCCACTGAGGCAGACCAAACACACGTTGAGTGACTGCTTTGCCAAACATCTCTGTTCAATTTGTCAGTGTGATTCTGACCTCCCTATGCCTTGACATTTTCATTTCCTCCTCTCCAGCTGTACTGACATTTTCATCTTTGATCTCCTACACTCTTCCAACCAAGCTCAGTGTAAACTTCAGGAACAGCGTCCTGTCATTCTCCTGAGCACATTATAGCCATCTTGTCTAAACACTTGTCTATCTCTTCTATTTACGTCCTTGTTTCTCCCAATATCTACCAATTCATTTTGAAGGGTTTTCTTGTGCAGGTGAATCTTCACAATCCTTTGAGTTTTTCACCATCTTACCTTGCCATTTTCAAAGAATTTTGTTCTTTCAGTGCTATTTCACTGCCTCACTAAGTCTGTAAAATTATATATGTACAAGCTGTTAAACCCATTAACTGTCTTTGTGGCAATAGTCAGCATTCCTGAATCTTTGATATCAACTTGTTTTTCTTTTCTCATTTTCATTATGTTCAGTTTTTTATAGGGCTTATGATTTTTTTTCCAGTTTCTAGTTCTGCTGAAGAGACTGTACCTAAAACATTCCCTTTTCCTTTTACTGTGTATTTCCATCACTCTGTTTTTTGTTAAAACTGGTTGTTGTAGAGGTGCTGGTTCATCAAAAACTAACTGCTTTATGCTTTATAAAGAAAACACTCCATAAAAATGGAAAAGTAGTGAGAAATGGTCGAAGCCTATTGAGGGCAGTGATAAAAGTTTAATCATTATAGGTCTGACATGTCAAGAAATAAATGCTGTATCTTTGAAATGCCAGTGGTGAATATCCAATATTCAACTAATATTTTCTCTAATTATTGCTGGATTGTTTGGCTTTCTATTGTGAACATTGAGAGGTATGTATGCATCATTCATAAGGTAATAAATAGGTAGCAGACAGCTAAATAATGTATTGTCCTACATCTATTTATGAAATTGTATGTTTAATGCACCTTTGTGCATTCTCCTCTTCACAATAGATATCTATCATATTTTGTTGCTTTACTATTTCAAAGCCAGCAAGAACATTGGAGGTAATTTTCAACTTATCACTGGAGCGTATAATTTGCCTTGTGGGTCAGGTATCCCACTTAGAAACAACATGATTTTTCATCTTCAATGGGATGGAGAATTAGGCGTTTTCTGTAACGAGCATTTTGACCTGCTATGCCATTTGCATGCTCCAGCGATAAGTTGAAAACTGCCCCCATTGAATTCGGTGACAGTAGATAAGGGGCAAACATCACACATTCACAAGGCCATCACACATTCACTGACATCTCACTCACTGCCAGCTCAAGGGACGTCACCACTAACTTTCTCACACATACCCTCACATCTCCATCTGGCCTCATCTCCTCTGGAGACTGCCTCCTCAGCCGTCACCGTCTTGAGGTCACGTGCATGGATCAACATGTGCCCTCATACATACATACACTGGGATACCTTCCTTCCCCAGTACAGCCCTCATCCTGCAGCCTCTTCCCTTATCTGAGGCCACTTCTCCCCCTTCCCAAAGCAAGCCCTAGCCCTGCAGATGCTGAAAAGCAACCCCTGCCTTACGGCTGGTCTGGTAGTTAGAGTCGTGCCCGTGAGCCCCCTTAAAAGTGATCTGGTGCTGCCTGCGAAGCCTGGTGCTGATGACTGCACATGCTGCCCGACACAAAATAGGCAAAACCTCAAGGTCCTGAGCAAAGTGCAGCGTGCAAGGTGCATGTCGCTTATGTACAGTTGTGAAACACATTGGCTTGCAATCACGCCAGCGTACCGGGATGATCCAGCGCAAGGGGATGATTCCAGCGAGCAGGGCTTATAATGAGATGCTAAAGTATTGTAATTAACTCCCCAACGTGCGGTGGCAGGCAATGTGGCACACCATTGACGGGCTGAGCAGATGATCGCAAACTGGTTTCACAACGGCGTAAAACCGATTTTTGACCTTCCCACCATATTGTCCACTCACACTGCCAAACACACCCGCCGAAAACTCCTGCCTTGGTCAGGGAGCGGTACACAGCTTGCAGAGGAATCGATGACAAAAGGACAGAAGACAATTTTTTTAAAACCCTAAAATGGCCCCATGGCAAAAATGAAGTACTTGTCCATGATGGATTATTTATTGGATTTTTATTATTATTGGTCACAGTGAACATGAGCCAGCCTCCCTTCTTCCATAAAATTCAACTCATTCAAACCTCTATCCCTTCCTGCTTACACACTCAATGAGGCTTTCAGAGCCTCAAAATCTGTCATTTAAAATTCTCATCCTTGTTTATACATCCCCTCGTGGCCACACTCCTCCCTAACCTTTTCCAATTCTAGGACAACCTGCCATCCTCACCTAACTCTCCCAGCCCCCAGAACTCCCCATTCCTTGGAGTCTGGCCATTATTTGTATTTCCCTTCCCTTCACCTCACCGTCACATTGGCAGCCAGGCATTCAACTAACTAGGCCTTAAGCTCTGTAAGTTCCTCCCTAAAGGCATCTGCCTTTCCACCTCCCTTTCCTCCTCTAAGGTTTCTCTTAAATCCCACCTCTTTAACCACGTTTTTGGATACTCATCTTAATATCTCATATTTTGGCTTGGTGCCTGTTCATTTCCATACCCCTCTGCAAAGTGACTTGGGATATCTTTTGTGCATTAAAGACACTAATCAGGCAACCCTCCATCACACAAATGGGATACATTTTATTTAACTCCACACTTAGTCATTTACATTCTTCATTTGGATGGCAGCATGGGTACATTTTCTTTCAGGATAATGCCCACCAATTCAAATTTCTGAGGTTTTTGATCAGTTGTCACAGAACTAGTTTCAGCTCTAGGTCCATGACGCACTGTAACTATAAATGTTACAGATTTTTATATCATGCCCTTGTCAGTAACAGTGACATTCTCCAGGGACGGGAAAACTGCCGAATGCAGAACTGAAGTAAAGAGCTCACCAGTGTTTCCAACACTTGGTATGCTGTTCGTGTTGACATTTATTTATAATTATGTAACATTTAAAGTGTTGATGACTCACTGAGCTACATACTTTAATTTCCCCTGTAACAAGTGCTGGCGAAAAGTAGTACTGAAGTTACCATCCGTTTTTAATTTCAGTCCCCACCAGGCACATTTTCTATAGAGCTGAATGTTTCCATATGCAATGAAACAATAATGAGCAATTTTTATACTTACAATAGCCCCAATGGAAAGTAAAAATTTAAACCTCCAAAAATCTTGCATTCACTAAATTTTTTTATCATGATATAGTAGTCCCTCCTTGAACTTTGGAATAAACTTTAAGTAACCAGCCACAAACCTAGGATTCATTGAAGATGAATGTAAGGGAAGCAGAAATGACATTTTAGTAATCTGAGCCTTCTTCGACAATAGGAATTGTTTGAGATTGCTTCATTTTGTTCTTTATTTGAGCTCATACCCATGCATGGTAGTGTTTATTTATAAAATGTGAATGAGTTTATTATATATTGTGGATATATATATATATATATATATGTACATAGAGAGAAGGCTGAGTCATTAGCAAATAGGGAGGGCAGTTGGATAACACATCACTCATGGTCCAAATATGGATTACCACAGATAATGGTTCAAAGTTTGTTGTCCAAATAATGATGAGGCTAATAGTGGTCACCATTATTTTTGTATTTCAATCAACTTCAGGCAAGGGCAGATGCAAGATACACCATCAAAATTAAGGAGTTGTAGTCAGCTCCGCTGTTAGATTTGCGAAAACAACATTTTGCTGTTCTGAGTACTGCATTGAGCAGCATCAAGTTCCTGCGCTTGCATTGTAGATCTGAAGTAAATTTGGCACTAAATGTTAAGTAAAGTCACTCCAAGGCCAGGATTTCCAGCTCGGCATGCAGGCGCACGCCCAACACGCACAAGCATGAAATAGCACGCGATGACATCGGGCGAGTATCCCGATATCATCGTGCACTCGCGCAATATTTCAGTCGGCAGGCGCTCGGGAGTCGGCAGCACGCCCACCAACAATTAAGAGGGCTGTTAAACCCATTAATTAATTAATTAAATAAATTGATGTTTCCCCTGCCCATTCAACCTTTAGAACTCATTTTTAACATGTCCTTGCTCATGTGACAGAGTCACATGAAGGGACATGGTTTCCTAATTTTTCAATTCCTTATTTGTAATGTTAAAAATCTTCAGCTCCCTGAGGCAGCTCTGTGCCTTCAGGGAGCTTTCACTGAGCGCACCTCCCGCATGCGCACACTTCAGTGCTCACGCTCCTCCCGCCCCCACCCTGGCAGCACTGAGCTCTGAGCGCGTCTTTCATGCTGGCTGGCTGTTAATTGGCCATCCAGCATGACATCGTGGTCAGGGCCCAATCGCGGGCGGCAGTTGTTTTCGCTGCTGCTCCTGGGCCCACCTCCCGACAAAGTAAAAATCCTGCCCCAAGTCTAAGTGCCCTTTTAACAATGTGATAATTATTTATCAATTAATGCTAGTCAACTCCCTGACTCTGAAAAATAACTATTACAAGGATGGAAAAAGCAAAATACTGTGGATACCGGAAATCTGAAATAACAGCAAAAAATGCTGAAAATACTCACAAGTCAGGCAGCATCTGTGAAGAGAGGCTATGTATCCCTAAACTCTGTGGAGCTTTAACAGGCTGGATTTTACACTTCCCTGCCTGCAGGTTTGAAGGTGAGGGGCTCGTAAAATCCAATGCCTGCCAGCTACCTGCTCGCCTCTGACCTGAAATTTTATGGGAGGCGGCCTGACCTGCTGAATATTTCCAGCAGTTTCTGTTTTTGTTATAAGTATGGAGTCTCATTCCTTCAGGTTTTAATTGTGGTGAGTTTGTTCAATTAAATTTTTAACAAAATGGTTTTAGTATTGATGAAAAAAGACATTTTGTTGAAGCTTTTCATCTTGCACTCACCAGGACAATTGCAAGAATACCAGAGTCAGGGGAAGCAACAACTTTATGCTATATGAGAAGAGGGTGCTTATTGGCTGGTAAGTGGACTCTGATAGCCTGATGAGTGCAAGATGAAAAGCTTCAACAACATTTCTTTCTTCAGCAATACTCAAGCTCTGTCCTACTAAACGAAAATGGTTTCACTTTTTCTTTCTGACTCTCTCTGTCTTTCCCTCTCTCTTAGTCCAATCTTTCTTTCTCTTTCTGTGCCTGATTTGACACTGAACCCACCATTCTAACCTATACTTCCTGGTTCAGACCTTCTGCTGTATGTTTCACAATCCTTCACTCCGATTGTGAAGAAGATGCATAATTGCTTGTCCTGTCCACCCAGATCTCAGATGCTCGATGGGGGACAGACACCTCCAATAACATGCAGCAAAAAATGTGGGAATTAAACAGGCAATGGCCTAACTATCGACAGATGCTGTTTGTTGAGCAGTCACAGGGACTTTTGGGTCATTAATACAAATGATAAAATCCTTGACTTTAATGAACAGAATATTCTGTTGCATAATAAAAAAACTTTTGATTTCAATCTTTGATTTATCTCTAAGACATGTGTGGGTGTAGGACTCTGTGATACATTGTCGATCTCACACATATGTGTGATAACAGATATTATCATACATTCTGTCATTTGCATCATTTATTCAGCATTTGATTTATGATTCCTGGTAACTGTTAACCCGTTACATCCTGACTGAGTATCTAAACTAGATATAAAAGTTAAAATTAAATATTGATGCTAAAGAAATATTTTCTTGGGTAAAGATTGAATAAATGAATGCAGGTGATTATTTCAATATTTGTCTCTATTACCAATGCCAAGTAGTTTTTTAAAATTACCATAACATTTTCCCTTTCAGTTAGGAAAACTTGTAATTAATTTTACTCCCCTCCTCAACTAATGGTTGCATACCCTACCCCAAGGAGGGAAGACAACTGAATCCCAGGCTCTGATAATGCCATTCTGAAACTGGATATTTGGAAGCGCGCAGGAGTAGGTTGGAGTCCCTTTCATATTTGTTGCTGCATTTCTTTCAAGAAGCAATGTAACCTTGCTTAGTGATGGCACATCAATGATCAAAAGCTCACACACAAGAAATCGTGGTGTAAACTGAATTCTAATCTCTCAATCTCCTTGTACTTTAAATATTGTCACTATTTATCAATCCCGGGGCATCCCCCACCCTTATTGACAATAACCCTCAGCAATAGACAAGAATTTAGGTGTTCCTCTTTCGCACCTGGAAGGATGTGGATTTGTGGCTGTCAAACTCACACGTTTATTCCAATCTAATCTGTGCTGTGCCATTGGGAAGCTGTAAAGTGGGGCACATGTTGAATCTTCTAAAAGAGTCATGATTGGGAACAAGTTACATTTTGTGTTTTCAGTTTGTTTTAATGTAGAGTAATTGTCCATGGGCTCTAAAAACATTAAAGGCCAGAACTGGGGGCTGGACTTTATGCATTCCACAGCAATTTCACCCCCCCCAACCCACCAGCCTCCCCACCTGCCCCACCATCACCACCACAGGGCACGTTTTTGGTGGGGGAACACATAAAATACATTAGGTTGCCAGCCCACCACTTTCCTGCCCACCCCTGAGTTGACCCGCATAAAATGAAACCGCCAGCCCACCTGCTATATTTAAATTAATAATTAAAGGACATTAGGCCTGTTGCTAAGTTGACTTAGGCCTGTTGACTGGGATAACAAGCTGCCCCCATGCCAAAATGAGGTTGGCGTGGGCGGGTGTGCAGGCTAATTTGGGCCTTGGTGAAAATAGCAGGAAGGAAGGGGGGCATCTCATTGGGGGCACCCACCGCACCAAGATATCACCCCTTCCTTCCTTCCTTGCTGCCTGCCCTCCAAAACCTAGTCCCCCACCACTCCATCCCTCCTCCATGGTATCTCGGATCTTTCCCCACTCTAAAAGCCCGGGATCTACCTTTCACCGGTAGCCATCATTCTTCTTTGTGCTCCTTCCTGCAGTTCTGGCAGCGCCCATTACTGAGCTTTGGCACTGCCAGGACTGTTAAGAGTGCTGGCCAATCAGATAGGCAGGCAGCTCTTGAGGGCAGGACCTCCTCCCACTGAAGGGCAGAAGTTAGCCTGCCTGTGAGGTCTTATAGCTTCAGGGTGGACTTCTTTATGGTGTGTTGGCTACCAGCCGACTTTCCTTTCGGGAGGGGGGGGTGAACAGTTTGTCACCCACTGCCCTCCCTGAAAAATCCAGTGATTCCCCGCCAAAAAGATTAGAACATTGAAAGATATGATACCGAAGATGCGTTTGCATACGTCTCGTAGGCTAACTATGAAGATGCATTGGCAGACAGTAGGGATCAGTTCATCAGCTGCCCTATTGTTTATATAAGGCACAAGAATATTTCAAAGAGGGAGGAGATTTTTCTCGTGAAGATTAATTGTTGCCCTACTAATCTGAAAGCAACAGCTTGCAGCATCCAACTGTTTTGGGTTTCTCCTCCGCATAAGGAAATTAAACCTTGCTTACTGTTAAATATCTGGAATTTGATGCCAGGTATGAGATTTAAGCTCAACAAACATTAAATTGATTCATAGAATCATTGCTGGAATTCGTAATCAAAGCTGTTAGAAATCGAACTTTGGTGGTTGCTTCTCTTCAAATGCTGCACAGTGAAGGCTGCAAGTTATTTCTGTCCCACATGGTAGATCCAATATACATTCACATGTCTGTTGCCTTGTATGTTAAAGATTCAAAGAAAGTGATCCAAACTGGAAAAGTACAAAGGTTAGGCACCACTTTAGCCAGTTGGTTGGTAACTACAACTTGAATTTATATAGATCTTGTATGTAAAATCGTTGATGGATTATTTTCAGACTGGAAGGAAGTAAACAGTGGTGAAGCCCCAATGGTCAGCGTTGGAACCATGCTATTCTCACTATATAGAAGCAACCTGGACTTAGACACATGGAACACAATATGAAAATTTGTGATGACACAAAAACAGTGTGTGAGACAAACCATGAAGAAGGCACACCGACTTCAGTGGATATAGATGGATTAGTGTTTAGATTTGGCAGATTTTTAAAAATTCATTCACGGGATGTGGGCTTCATTGGCTAAGCCAGCATTTATTACCCATCCCTAGTTGCCCTTGGGAAGGTGGAGGTGAGCTGCCTTCTTGAACTGCTGCAGTCCATGTGGTGTAGGTACACCCACAGTCCTGTTCAGAAGGGAGTTCCAGGGAGGAAATATGGAACCTATATGAATCATTGCTTAGGCTGTGGCTGTGTAAAGTTTTGTGTACTGTACTTTATAAAGTGCATTAAGGTCTTAATGAAAAGGTGCAGATGAGATTTACTAAAATATTGTGGACGAGAGGTTTTGGTTTTGATCAGAGAAGTATTTAACAAAGCAAAGTAGTCCTGTAATGAAGGTAATTCATGAGCTCAAAGCAGGGAAACATTTTTCAGAATGCACCCAAGATCCCTTCATAGATCAGTAGATTTCTAATCCAACAAGGAAAGAAGCACTTCCTTGATTTATTTCTGAGAAATAAAATGGGACAAATAATTGAAGTGAGAGAGTAGGAGAACTACAGGAAAAGTGACCACAACATAGTTAGGTTTCAGATAGGAATAGGAAAGGATAGTCATGAGTCAAAGGAAAAGATGCTGGACTGGAATAAGGCAACATTCCATGAGATGAAAATCGTTCTAGTCCAAATTAATTGGGAAGAAAAGCTAAGAAATTGGCTGATCAATCAGCAGTGAGACATCTTCAAATAAAGGATAATTTGAGTACAAAATAAATATTTTTCTAAAAGACAAAAAGCAGTTTCAGCAAAGGATAGCATTTTGATGATAAATAGATTAAAACTGAGCTTAGGGAGACATGATAAAATCAAAGTCAACAATAGAGAAGATAATCAAGAGGGTTATAGAAACTGTAATAGGGAGCTGGGAAGAGAAATTAGAAGGGCAAAAAAGAAATATAGTGGAGTCTAGCAAATATATAGGGAAGCAGTTAAGGGTTTAAAAGCAATGGTTAAAGAGAGTTTAGAACCATTCAGATAAAAGAGAGTGTCTATTATAAAGGCTGCCGTTATAGCAAAGATAATTGCATAAACATTTTACCTCAATTTTTACTGATGATGGTGGAGGTGAGAATCCAGATATCCAGAGGAGCATATAGAACAATTGATGGAGCTAACCATAGATAAGAACTTGCTTCTGAAAAGAAATAGCCAAACTTAAAGTGAATATATCATTGGCTATCAATGGTATACACTTTAGGTTGAAAGAAGTCAAAGATAAATTAGCAAGAAGTGTTTAAACCATCTTTAAATATGCAAATTGGGCTGTTGGCTTGGGAAGCGCACAATGTAATACCATTGTTACAAAAGAGGGAGAGAATAAACAAGTTAACTGTAGACCAGTTAGTCTTGTGCTGTTGATGAGCAAGCTCTTAGAAATCAGAATTTGAAGTAAATGAGTAAGCATTTAGAAATTCAGGCATTAGTCAAGGCCAGCCAGCATGGATTTACTAAAGGAAATCATGTTTCACAAATTTAATGGAGTTTTGTTAGAGCACTGGCTGATTGGTTAAATGAAAGGACTGTAACATTTATATTGATTTTCAGAAGGCATTCAACAAGATGCCTCATAAGATGCTTGTTAGAAAAATGGTTGTGTTTGACATTAGAGCAAATGTAGCAGCATGGATGAAAAGTTTTTTTTTGATACACAGAGGATAAGGAGTTAAGGTAAATGGGCTAAAAGCAAAAAACTGCGGATGCTGGAAATCGAAAACAAAAACAAAAATACCTGGAAAAACTCAGCAAGTCTGGCAGCATCTGTGGAAGGGAGCACAGTTAACGTTTCGAGTCCACATGACTCTTCAACAGAGAAATGGGCATTGCTCAAACTGCAAAGGGGTTTGGAACTTACATACCCAGGGCATTCTGCTGGGTTCAGTTTTGTTCTCTGCATAGATATAGGGAACACAATATCAAAATTTGCTGATGACAAAGAAGAGGACTTTGGCAAACAGTAAGGAAGACTGTCAGAGACATCAGGAAGAGAAAGATGGGATAATGATGGGCAGACAGGTGGCAGATGCAATTTGATGTGGCTAAGTATGAGGCAATACATTTTTCAAGGAAAAGCAAAAATGTACCAATACAAAGATGCTGAGGACTATGGATGAATGGAGAGGGCTAGGAGATCAAATACATAACTTCACTTAAAGCTTAGATAAATAGACATAAAAAGGCCAATAAGATTCTGGCTTTTATAAAATGGGAATAGTGTGAAAATGTAAAGAAGTAACAAGGAACTTATACAAACATTGGTTAGCCCACAGTTTGAGTACTGTGTACAGTACTGGGTGCCCCATTATAGAAAACACAATAAAGTAAAGGAGAGAAAACTACTTAGATTCACTCAAATGATGCTAAGGATGAGATAATATAATCATGAAGATATATTAAGATAATGGCACTATTTTCACTGGAGTAGAGAAAACCAAGAGGAGATTTAACAGAAGTTTTTAAAATTATAAAGAGATTTCAGGGAGTAAATATGAAAAGGGCTGTTTCTTCTGACTGGAGAGTTGGTGATGAGAGATCATCAAATTTAAATGATTACTGAAAGTGTAAAAAGAGAGGGTTAAATTATATTGCTTTATACAGAGGGTTAGAACATAGGAAGCTTTGCCCAGGGCGTGTTTGAGGCTGATACCGTTGCAAGAATTGGGTAAAAAAATTGAAGAAGAGAAACATATGGGGTTATGGGGAGAAAGTGGCGAAATGAGATTAGTTGTAAAGAGCTAGTACAGAAAATAGGCCAGTGGCCTGCCTCTGTACAGTAATAGTCATAGTCATAGAGTCATAGAGATCTACAGCACAGAAAAAGGTCCTTCGGCCCATCGAGTCTGCACTTGTCAAATAAGTACCTAACTATTCTAATCCCATTTTCCAGCACTAGGCCTTGTATGCCATGGCATCGCAAGTGTACAACCAAATACTTCTTAAATGTTATGAGGGTTTCTGCCTCTAACACCCTTTCAGACAGTGAGCTCCAGATTCCCACCACCCTCTGGGTGAAAAAATTTTTCCTCACATCCCCTCTAAACCTCCTGCCCCTTACCCTAAATCTATGCCCCCTGGTTAGTGATCCCTCCACCAAGGGGAAAAGTTCCTTCCTGTCCACCCTATCTATGCCCCTCATAATTTTATACACCTCAATCATGTCCCCCCTCAATCTCCTCTGCTCCAGGGAAAATAACCCCAGTCTATCCAATCTCTCCTCATAACTAAAACCCTCCAGCCCAGGCAACATCCTGGTAAATCTCCTCTGCACTCTTTCTAGTGTAATCACATCCTTCCTATAATACGGATTCCAGAACTGCATGCAATACTCTAGCTGTGGCCTAACCAGCGTTTTATACAGTTCCAGCGTAATCTCCCTGCCCTTATATTCTATGCCTTGGCTAATAAAGGCAAGTATCCTATATGCCTTCTTAACCACCTTATCTACCTGTCCCGCTACCTTAAGGGACCGTGGACATGCACACCAAGGTCCCTCTGATCCTTGGAACTTCCCAGGGTCCTACCATTCATCATGTATTCCCGTGCCTTGTTTGTCCTGCCCAAATGCATCACTTCACACTTATCCAGATTAAATTCCATTTGCCACAGATCAGCCCATCTCTCCAGCCCATCTATATCCTCCTTTAATCTAAGGCTATCCTCCTCACTATTTACCACTCCACCAATTTTCATGTCATCCACGAACTTACTGATCAACCCTCCTATTTTATGTTCCTGTTGGTCAGCACCAAAAGTGTGAAGGAAGAGGTTCATAGATTTTGTTTTAATTCTGCAGGGGTTTGTTAGGCTAGAAAGTGCCCTACTAGAACCAGTGGTAGAAGCAGAATTCATGATAGCTTCCAAAAGGAAAGTGGATGCACGTTTGATTAGGGAGAAAAGAAAGAGTATGAGAAAAAGGCAGAGAAACGGGACTTAAGCTGATTGCTCTTTCAGAGAGATGGTAAGAGGTGATGGGCTGTAAAATTCTGATCCTATAAAACAACATCTGAGAGCACTTTGCAAAGGGAAGAATTGAACAAAAGGCAAGAAAAGGAACAATTTGACGGAAGGAGAAAAGAGCAAAAGCATAATCACAAATGTGCATTCTTCAGAGACTTCTAAATGCAGGGAAGGAGGTATTGAGACCAAGTGGTTTTGGGAGAAAACTCAATGTAGCAAGACTTTAGAATGTGGAAAATCAGCCTCCAATAGAGTGATGCGAGCATGGAACAATTAATAATCTGGAGTCAGGCTAGTTTTTTTTGGCCAGAGAAAGTCAGGGTGATGTGAAGCTGCTGAGGGAATTGACAAACCAGGATAAGGATTTTCAACATCATTTTTGAGGGCATAAAACGGCATTAAAGCATTTTAAGAATGAGGATGATGGAAGTGGCACTGTAGAGTATTCTGCTGCCTGAATTTTATGAAGGATGAACATCAATGCGGAGATATTGAAAAATTTTGATCTTCAAGGTGGTGGAGGCATTGACTGGGGATGTGGTAGGAATTTAAGTTGATATTGTACCACCAATGGAAGCAAATGGTCTTGGTGATGGACCACGTGTCAGACTAAAATACCTAGCTCAGGATTAAACAGAAGGAGGATACACATTCGGACTGAGAGCCAGTCGGTGAGTGTATTTGTGTTAGAGTGAAAGGCGTTTGGCTGCTAACAGGACCAAAAGGATGGCATTGGTTTATTGGCATTGCGCAAAAGGATTTTTTAATCTCACCATTAGTTTATTGAAATAATTGCATCTGACCATCTGAAAAATTAATATTCCCTGATACGGCCCTACATGCTTCAAAAGCTGATGTACTTAAAAGAGACCTCATGCTGAGCTATCTGCTCATCACTGAAATGTAAGAACATATAGCAATCTGCTGTCATTCATACTGAAACTGGCCATAAGTATTATATTATCACTTTTTTCACCACTAAAAATCAATAAAAGGATCTATTTTTTTTAAAGTACATTGAAATGATTTTTTTCTGATGTGATTTTCTTTGTGTTTATGAGTACATACATTCCAGGAAACACAACTTTTAGCTCTTTACACTTGCAGCATCGATATTAATTAACAAAACAACATTGATATTAAGACAGATGAAAAAAATTTGATAATAGAGGTAGATTTTAAGTGTCGACTTATAAGAGGAAAGGGAGGTAGAGAGATGGAAATGTTTAGGGTGAAATAAAATAAGAATCGAGGCAGTGTAAATCTCCTTTTCATTTTATGCTCAATCTCAGAAAAGTAGCTCCTACTGCACTATTGTGACATTTTCCATGCAAGCCATTATTGGAGCACTAACATCCACTTTGAATTGGTCCAGGATGTTCAAATTTGCTTTCGAAAGACATTGGCTCCAATGTATCTCAGTGACTTTACAATCTCTGTATTTCTCCAGTTCTGGCCTAGTGTGCATTCCTGATTTCCATCAATGAACCATTGATAATCAAATATTTAGCCTCCAAGGCCATGAGCTCTGGAATTCCCTCCCTCAACCTTTGGAATTCTCTAGCTCTCTTTCCTCTCATAAGTTGCTCCTTAAAATTTATCTCATCAATCTTTGGTCACCTGTTGTACTATTCATGATACTTGGTGTCATGTTTTCTTTGATAACGCTCCTGAGAAGCACCTTGGGATGGTTTATTACATTAAAGATACTATATAAATGCAAGCTTTTGTTGAATAGTTATGTTGACCAAACTGGGCAGTGTTTGAACCCAGATCCTACAAGAAAGTAAAACAATAGCCTAGAAATTACTATTAGCAATATTAGCAACTTGTACAATATACCTCTGTCTGCTGTTTTAATGCAGAAACTGACCCATTTATTTGAGTTAAGCATTTGTGTGTTGTATTTTCTAATAATTTTTAATTTTGTATGTTAATCCCCAATCACTCAAGCAGTACCATTCATAAATAAAACACCTTTGCATTGAGGCATCACCTGGTTAAATTATTTAGTAATGGTAATGTGTGCTCTGCCCAAAGACAAGTTCTTGGCTCATTCTCTGCTGATGTTTCATCCTGAGCCATTTTTTCTTGGCAGTTTTTTTTATCAGTGGTGGTTTGCCATTGCCTTTAAGTCTCAGGGGCAGGGCGAGGAGACAGGCGACAAGCCTATTTCAGCCAGAATGAGAATCAAACTCGCACTGTTGGCATTATTCTAAACCACACGCTAGCCATCTAGCCAACCGAACTAACCGGCCCCCCACAATATACGGTATCACAGTTTTATTGATTGCAATCTTGCTGAAGTGAAGTAAAGGAAACAGATCTGAAAAGTAACAGGTACATGTACTATGAGAGATTTGAATATGTCAAAAATAGATTTTGTGTAGGTTTGTGTCCCATTTTTTTTCCTCAAAGACTTAGCATCATTAGATAGCTTACAGCTGATGGGAGATTCAGTACTCACAAGATTAAAAATAGAAAGCCTGCCATCCCTTTCTTCATGTGGCTTTAAAGCACATTGAGCTGTCAGGATTAGTGTAAATAAATGCAACCAAATAGAGTAGCCTCCTGATGAATCGTGCCCTGAGAACATGGATACGTGATGAGCATATAAATATTGGAGTACAGGTTTGTGGGTGAGTGGGCAGGGGTGAAAACACAGTTTTCAAATTTCAAGATTTCTCTTGTAAGGCGTGAAGATGTACATTGTGTTATTTCTGACAGAGAACCACAAATAAACTATAGGGGGCAGCACATGATACAGTATATTCAACAACACTGAAACAGAAGTCTTGAACCTTTCATTTGAAAATACAAAAAAAGGAAATGAAAAGTAATGCTGAACCTCATTCATTCATCAGGATATTTTCAGCAGTGTCCCCAAACATGCACAGGTTCTTCGTAATGCATTCTTGATTTGCTTGAGAAGCTGCATTGCAGCAATGTTTGCTCTGAAGAGGACAACTGATTATGCAGAGCTATCATGCTCCATTATCACCATTTAAAGATTCTGGAAAAGATTTTCTTGGGTCTAACATGGGAAAATCAGGAAAATTATTTCACGGGCATACACTTGACACCTCCTTTTCCAGTATTTGCTGTGTTCAATTGATCTAGTGTAGATGGGAGTGGACACAGGAAGATTTCACCTATATATAGACCACCTAATTTGGCCATTGAACACTGATGTATTACAGCAAATGTGACTGTCTAATCTGAGAGGATTCTGTACATCATTTGTTTTATGTTTTCTCAGTGGATTTATTTAACAAAGGACATGCAGTAATTCAGTATGAAGTAAATAATAAGTATGTTCTTAAACACCACAATTCCCAATAAGCGCAAAATTTACAATCATTATTGCTGACTATTGATTTAAATTATCAAATATGTAATATAAGCTCTTTATTCTTTCATGGAATGTGGGCGTCACTGAAGGGCCAACATTGGTTGCCCATCCCCAATTGCCTTTTCAGAGCGCAGTTAAGACTCAACTGCATTGTGGTGGGTCTGGAGTCACATGTATGCTAAACTGGGAAAGGACAGCAGATTTCCTTCCCTAAAGGACATGAATAAAACAGATGGGTTTTTACAACTGTAAAATCCCAGTGGCTAGTTGGTAAGAAAGAAGCCAAGTCTTTACTGTTTCCAGACAGAGCTTTATTCCAACTCACATAAAACTCCATCCCCAGATCATCACCTGTTTCCCTTTATACTCTTTTGAGGAGATCAAATCAAATTAACCAATAAATAAATTAAGAGGATAGCCCTGGTTTTCCCTTTATATGCACCCAATGGTGTGCTTAACCGATTAACTTCTAATCACTAACTTAATCACTTGTTGACTATTAACTATTTCCTACCCTAACAACAACCGATAGTTTCATGGTCGCCATCACTAAAACTAGTTTTATATTTCAGATCTTTTTACTGGATTTAAATTCCACCAGCTGTCCTGGCGGAAGTGAGTGCACTTCATGGTCTACACAATTTATTATTCATAATGTGATAATCCTCAGGAACTGAAATGTAGGAATGTAGGGTTGTAGCTCCCTCTCACTGTAGACAAATGGAAGGTGAAAGTTGAGTAGATAAGAAAAACACAGATTCACTGGATAATAATCAGAAGATGAAACCTTGCAAGTTTTTTCCCTCCCATACCCAATGGGGGTGAGGCCAAATGCTGCATCATGACCCGATTAGGTAATTCAGCCCAGACCAGGGACCAAACCTAAAATCATTCTGTTTTGTGCAGTTCAGTTACTTCGGAGGAGCCAGTTGTTAAACCCTGGCTTTCTGTCATGAATATTGGGGATATTTCAAAGAATAGTAACATAATTGTGGGTTTATGCCAATGGGTTAAGTAAAGGCAAGTTTTATGTGAACCCTCACCTTAATATCAACATGTACATACAAGTTTGGAGATGCTGCTTGAAGAAATTCTGAAGTTTAATACTGATAGGAAATGAACTCTAAGCCTTACTGATCATTTTCAGCAAAAGGTCAGATTGTCTGGCTGTGGGTGGATATCTGAAGAATCACAGCTCTAGAGATAGAGACATCATAAATATTTTAAAATGAGTGGCGAGGTTTAGCACAAAGATTTAATTCAAATCTGCTAATAGGCACATGGTGTTGTCACTCAAGGGCAATGTCTTCATGGAGAAGTGTTTACCACTTTTAAAAAATTCTTTCTGAACACTTGCATTGCCATAAATTCCATCAGAATGCATCATCACATCGCTTGCACATATCATTTTGATACCATAAATAAAAGACCCAGCTCTTTTTGTTTCTAAAGACTTTCTTGTGAAGATTGGGCTGCCATATACTTTGTGTTTTAATTGCTTAATGCCCCATATTTCAGCATAAAATGCATTGAAATGTTCATTGTAACTCTTTCAAATCAATTCTTGTAAGGTGTAGGAACTGATTAACAACTCACACAGTCATACAGAACAGAAGGACACAAGTTCCATCCCTGCATTAAGCTGAATTCGCTGATCTCACCCGAGCTTCCAGTAGCAGCGAGAAAATATCTTTGTGGTTGTGGGTTAGGAGAGGGAAAATCAGCTGGGATTCACATCAGTTTTTACAAAAGAGAACAATATTTGAAAGGGGGTTAATAGTGGAATGATATTCCAATTAATGAATGTAAAGTATTAGAAAATTTATTGAAACTAAAGGAGTAACAAGTGCCAGGCCCTGGCAAGATACACCAAAGGATATGAGATGAAATAGGGGCAGAAATAGAAGCCGTCTACAGGAGAGACTTCCAACTGTCAGATGTCAGTTTTTCACCTGGGTAATAGATACCGGTAGTTGAAAATCCGGTAGGGACCATTTGCCCTCTTAAATCAACTTTCAGGCAGACCTTTAAATGGAAGCTCAGTATTTCCCTCTATAACGGACAGGAGACTTTAAATATCCACTTGAGTGTCCTGCATCTGTTGTAGCTCCTGGGCCCCCAAAAAATCTTCCATCATTAATTACTTGCAATCTAGCTGGGTGCAGCAGCTCCTCACTCATTTACCTCCTCACCAGACCAGTGAATAACAGCAAGCAACGCGTTTGGTATCTGCAGCTTGTTGAGCAAATGTTAGTGAGTCCCCAAACTGAAAGTGATTCAGGCCTCCTGACTGCTGAGTTGGGCAGGTGCATGGGCATACCTCCAATATTACAACCGTTATAGACACCCAACATGAAAGTCGCCTTCTTTCTTTCAGGGTTCCATTGGATATGGGTGTGTGGTACAGGACTGGAGAGCACCCCCAGGAAAGCGTCCTCTCCAGAGGGTGGCCAGGCGACAGCTGCTGCGAAGCCCAGGAAGCAGGGTGACCTCTCAGCTTGCCAAGAATGCTGGTGCCCCAGCCTGCTGCTCTGAGACTACCTCCTGGCAGCTTACTGTCCCCCTGCTACCTGCGGGACCTGGAGCCGACTGGAAAATCACAGTCTGCCTCAATGGTGCTTTAATTAGTTCAATTGGCCACCCGCTGCTTGTAAGTGGATAGCCCTGTTGCTCCTCCCCACCACCCCCCTCCAGCTACTCTGACCTCTGGGAAAATAGCCCAGGGACAGGATGGAGCCAGGGAACTGGCATGCTACTGGCGGTGCTAATTTTTAGCACCTGCCTGCCTCCGTGCTTGACCCCAGTGGGGGCTAAAAATCCTGCCCTCGGAGTCAGGACAATTTTTCAGAGTGGATGGAAGTGAGTCATTGTGTCCCATAGGATTCTGCCTTGGGGCTGCTTCTGTTTACTGTGTTCATTAATAATTTAGACGCAGGTTTAAAGGGAATGTTTGCAGATGATAATAAAGCAGGAGGCATAGTAAATTATTATGAGGACCAAAGAAAGCTACTATTTATAAGATGGTGGAATGGCCAAAAAAGTGGTGAATGGAATTTAATGATGGTAAATGTGAGGTCGCGCATTATGTTGATAAAAAAATTCTTCAATTGAGGGAAGGCAGGGTGATGTAGAAAATGGATTTGGGGACTCAGGTTTACTGGACATTAAAAGCAAAAAATTCAAGTTAACAAAGCCATAAAAAAATTGTTCGTGGAACACTGGACTTATGGCAAGAATTGAGGAATATAAAGATTGAGATGCAGTGAGGGAAATAAAAAAGAGTTAGATTTATATCACACCTTTTTGCAGTCTCAGGGCATCCCAAGGTGCTGTACAGCCAATGAAGTACCTCTGAAGCGTAGTCACTGTTGTTGCGTAGGAAATGCATCAGCCGATGTATGCATAGCAAGCACCCACAAAATAGCAATGTGATAACAACCAGATAAAGCTGTCTTTGTGATATTGATTGGGGCATCAACATTGGCCAGGACACCAGGGATAACCCCCTGCTCTTGTTCAAAATAATGTCTGAGGAGTCTATGTAAAACCTTAGCAACACCATGTTGGAGTACCGTGTGTAGATTTGGACTGCACATGGTAGGGAAGGTGTTGAAACAATAGAGAGGATCAAACACATATTCTTTAACATGCTGCCTAGAATGCATACATATCAATATGCAGAAAAGCTTGAAAAATGGGAGCTCCTTTTGTTAGAGCAGACCAGATTACCAGGGTGATTTGATGAAAATATTTAAAATTATATGGAAATTATGTAGTACATAATATATTGAAATGAGCAGTTTTCAGTGTTTGAGGGGTCTAGAATTAAGAGTCATTGATACAATATTAAATGTAAAAGATTTAGGACAACCAACAGTAGAAACCATGTTTTACACAGAGAGTTCAGAGGTTGTGTAATATATTAACGGAATTGGTGATTGAAGCAGGGGTCATGTCGACATTAAAGAGTAGGCTCGATAGGTGGTTGAAGGAAAGGGAGATAAAAATATATAGAAACAGGATGGGCACATGGAATTAAAACTATTAATATGTATGGAGGATTAACACCAACCTGGACAAATTTGGACATATGGCTTATTCCTGTATGTTGTAATCTTCTCTGTTAAAACGGTTGAACAGGGGTCAGGGGGCAAGTGGGCTGTGATATCTTGTATATTTGAATTAGCTGCTCACAATTACCATCAAAGGTCTCACAGGAAGAATGGCCATCTGGGTAAATTACCTAAGGGCTGTTGATCAATGGAATTGTAACCCAGAATCAGTCAATGGGCTGGATATGACAGGGCACCATAGTCCCTGACTCTCCCCCCCCTTAAAGTAAAAAGTCGGGGTGAGGGGTGGGGAGCATGCCTATATTTCCAACCGCTGGCCTGCAGACATAATTGACTTCTCAGCAACAGGAAGAGAATGTTGCCAGCCAAACAGAGGCCAGCAGCTCTCTAGTACCAGCAATGCCATGGGGAGGGTTGGCCTCACTGAGAGGAGGGCAAGCTGCACTGAAGCTGGGACCAGAGGTAGGTCTAGAGGTCTCATCAAGGCCAGGCTGACATGCCCCGGCAAAGCGGGTGGGCAGGTGGGAGCAGAAAGGCCAAGGTGGGAAATGAGCCTGGTAGTTGGTTACAGCTTGGGAAGGGTGATCCCACCGAAGAGCCCAGTTAAGGAAGTACCCACCTGCCTGCCACCAGCCCACACAAGGAAAGCTGCCAGGTTGGACGCTTGGCGTGGGCAGCAGCAGGATGAGGTAGGGTAAGGCAATCCCAGCGGCAGCAGGATGAGGCTCTTAAGTGAGCATTAATTACCCACTTAAGAGCCTCAATTGGCCCATGTGTGAGCAGGACACCTGATGCTTCTTCCGCCACTGGTAAAATTGCCGCAGGGCAGTGGGCAAGCGGCATGCACATTGCCTACTGGATTTTAGTGCCTCCTAACACCTTCAAGCTCACTGGTGGGGGAATGTTAAATCCAGCCCAATATCATCAGGAAAGAAGGGGAAAAACAGGTCAAGATTTTTGTGATAGGAATGGTAGGTTTCAACATACCTCAGTGACTGGACAATTGTTCAATAAGGATGCTCGTTTCTTTGAATCCATCTAATGGTAAAATTTAGAAATTCAGCATCTTTGGTGCCTATGACTAATTGATTTTCTGGTGGAATTCCTTTCCCCTTATGCCACAAGGTGCTTTTGACACTTTGATCTTACTTATTTTGTGGCTATTTTGAGTCTACAGAACTCAAATCTCTTTATGGCATTCCCCTTTGAAAATTACTTTCAAATTGTAAATGGAGCATTATTTTAAAAAAGGTTTAAATACTGTTATAATATGTATCTTTGGCATGCAAGTAGCTACAATCATTCTCAACTTATCCTGGAATACCATTATTGTCGTCTTCTATTAAATTTAACTCAAATGCCTTGAACTTCGTGGCTGTGCAGAAATATGTCAAGAAAAATGTCAGGAAAATGTGATTTTTGAATACGCGTCATACAGACCAAGGAACGGGATCTTGTCTCTTCTAATAAACGAAGATCAAACCTCTATTTAACCCATAGATTCTAATGTGGCATCTCATTAATGAGAAAGCATAACTCAAAATAAGTTCAGCTGCTTTATGCAATGCATGCAGTGTTTTTTAGGTTGATGGTTGCATCTACTATGTGGTTCCATTAAACACTTTTCCACAACCCCGGTACACATTTTCACCTGCAGCAACAAGCGATTCCTTATTCTGATTTGAAACTTTTCCATTTTCAAAGTGTTTACAAAGTCTTGCTCTCCAAAATAATTAAACATGGTACTAAAAACAAAGCTTTTTATGAAAAAAGGGATGCATGATTTTGGCCAGTGTACCTCAATTATGTTTGTGGAATGTTTGAGCTTTGTGCCCTAAATGTTTCTGTACTTTTGTCAGCTTCTGTTCTTGCTCAGTATTCTCTATCTCTCAGATTTTCAATGGTACCTTACAGCCGTGATGTGGGTGGAAAACTTAGGAACTCCTAACCTGGGGAGTGGGCATATGCTTTTCTTTAATTCCTGGCACAAGTTATTCTTGATATAAGATGTAATTAATTGCAAATCCTAAGCTAGGTGATATTTTCTCACAACGGCTTAGACATGACAGATTTGTTTCCTTTGTATAATGAGTTAGACATAATCCACTAATAATAGAAATTGTGAGATAGAATATGAAAGTAAGATACTTCATTCAGCTAATGATTATGTCAGAGTAGAACACAAGGAAATAAATAAAGGCTGTAAAATTTGGTTGCAATGCACCCATATTTTCACCACTATGGATACATTTTCAGATCCAAAATGGCATTTGCACCATGCATGCTTCTGATGCAGGCTATGGCAGAAATCATTTTGGGAAGGTCATTATTGCAGCCCTCACAGGAAATAGGCAGATCATGACATCAGTCAGGGTGTAAGGCCGATTTGACTCTGGTGGTGCCATTACAGACCTTGACACACTAGCTAATGCCTTCTTTTAATCTTGCATTCGCATTCAGCAACAGGAAGGAACACACTCCACCTCACCCCCCATCATTGCTACCTAAAGGAATCATTAACAACTTTAGATTAGTTGATGATTATTTTCTACTAGTTGTTGCTGAGTTAGTAGCAGTTCTCGGAGGTTTGTGCAGCTATCTAAAGTTGCTGAAGTCTACAGGGAATGGTGTGGCACATGGGGAGGCTTTGGTTCTCAGTGCCAGGTATTCTGGCAGCAATCGTAATACCTTCATTCTACGTAGTCTGTTGTGCCAAATGCATTTCAGCCACCAACGACAAACCAGAGGGTGGCTACAGGGCAACAGGGCTATTCTCTGATGACCTGTCTCATGACTCCAGTGCGCAATCCATGTCCAAATGCCAGCATGCTTGTAACAAGAGCCAGGCTGTCACATGATATGTCATTGAGCAGAGCATTGTGGTGATTAAGCAATGCTTTGACTGCCTGGGGCACTCTGGAGGAACCCTCCAGCACTTTTTAGAGCCTGTTCCACAATTTGTTGTGGCACTATCCTGCATAACCTCAACATCATGGGGGCAGCCCTTGCTACCAGGTATATGGTGAGCAACAGAGGAGGAGGAGGCAACCAACACAGCTGCTTTCTGGCCAAGCTGTCCATGATCAGCTTTATCCAACTGTGGTTCAAATGAATACCACCCCAATTCCCCATTCAACAGCAATCCTACACTTTACCATCCCTCTGTCACTGACCATCACAGTGCCTTCTTAGCCACAATTTTGAAATAAAAACCATCACAAAACTAATTGTTTAAGTCATATTTCATACAAAAGTCAACTAAGCACCCTTGTCCATCCCTTTTATGCTTGTCTTCTGTGTATCTATGCCTGTCCTAACTATGCTGTGTTGCCCCAATGGCTGCAGCATGACTGGTGGAGTCTGCTGAATTTCATTTGGCGAAATTGCAGATGACCTTGCAAGATGATTTCGAGCAGCTCTGAACTAAGAAGGCCTGGCTTCAGATGGCACCATCTCAGCAACATTCCAGGCTGGCTGACTGACAGGCAACGCCGAGGGCACTGGCAGGGTGGCAGGGTGAAAGGAAGAATGTAGACCATCTGAGAGAGGACAGCAGGTCCATTCTTTGTGGAGTCATTATCCCTTCCCAAGGGCAGCATGTCAGCAATCCTAGCAATAAGTTGAAGGGCAGGTTGCTGGACTGCTGTGGATCCCTCCAAGCCCCTTTGAGCACTGGCATGCGCAGCCATGATGGCAGCATTCTGTGCCTGCATGCCAATAAGCTTTACTTGCATGACTTCAGTCTGAGCTTCCATTCAGTAGTCAGGTGTTGCGTGATTTCTGTTTGTGCTACAATGGAAGCTGAGACATCAGCCTTCAGACTTTGCATCATGGTTGGTACGTGGATCAAGCGTGATGCGGTTGGCCAGCACATCCTGGAAAGGGTGAACTCCACTTGACAAAGTCAAGTGCACCATTGGTGCTGAATTCTTTATGCTCCTTGACAGTGATCTCAGGCTTTCTCACAGGCCTGCTAATGCACAAAGCATCTCCTTGTTTCTACCCACCAGCCCTTTTCTGTATACTGCTCCATCAAAGTCCTCATCTGAGTCCTCTGGAACAGAAAATGTGTGCAACCTGGCCCTCTGGCAAGCTAGCACTTATTCTATCCTTTTCCCCTACCCTGGCTGCAGATCACTGGTGCTCAGAGTCTAGCCATTGTGCAGATCCCACCTATCACCTACCTTCTAACCTACATGTAGAGTCAGTAGCAAGGCTGGTGGGACACCATGGGTCACACCATTTGCAACTTGTAAATCAGAAGAGATTGTGGGATGAGGGATGTGAGAATTAAATATGAGAAACCGACATCTTTGATGGTTTCAACTTTGCCCTTGGCCACAGCCTCAGTTATGACTGTTCCAATCATGGAGAGCACCTTTTCCTGCATTGGGATGAGAACATGCACCCTGTCCCTTGCCAGCTAGGTGCTGCTGCCTGTGGTTGTGTACCATCTTGAACTGCAAGAGAGGGGAAGTGTATCGGTGAATGTGGTGCAATGTGTTTTGGTGATGTGCTTGTGATGGAATAGCTTTCAATATGTACAAGCTGTGAGATGTGGGTGTGAGACTTGCAGCAGTGCTAAGTGTCTGAAGGTGATGTGAAGCTATGAATGTGAGGTATGAGTCGTGATTGATGGAGATTGTTTGGTGGATGAGAGAAGCAGGGGTGGTATATTGAGCACAGTGCGACTCTAATGGTGCAGATGGTTGGATATGGAATTTAAAGATTCATTCACTGACCTTGTCCACTCGTGTAAGGTCATTGAACTTCTTGCAGTACTACATCCAGCCTTTGGGGCGACACTGCCATGTGATGTGATGACTTTCTATTCCCATTGTTTCTCACTGTCTGTTTGGAGGACCTCCCCTGCACCAAGACCTGCAGAACTGTGTTAGAGCATACTCTCTGCTATGTTATGCCATTCTTGTGCTATAAGCAGTTCAAACTTTTAGAATGACCTCCACAACCTGCTCCAGAGTTGCTGACTGACTTTAAGCAGTGCAGGCTAGCTTGAAGTCATGCTAGTCACTCATAGTTTTACATCCCTGTTCAGTTGTGCAGCCACTCAACAGCTCTTAGTGCTGGCTGCATGCTGCAATCATGTAAATGAGCAGGCAGCACAAAGTTTGCGTGCTGCCTGCATAGGTAGGAATGGATGCAAATTAATGATGCATTGCGATCACTTAGTCCATTTTTAGGGGCTATCCAGTTTGTCCCCCAAAATTTCTCTGATTTATATTTTACAATATTAATTTTAGTTTTTAGCAACTGAATGTGATATTATAGTTTAAAATCAGTTCATGTGAGCATATGTCATGACCTTGGGGATGCTTAGAAAACATTTTTAAAAAAGATTTCTGCCTTTTTATTTTGTATCTCAGAATTTAATTTATTCCAATCATGCATTGTAGATTATAGATAATTTCTACTCTGGCATGTAAGGCAGATGATAGATTTTACTTAGTGTGTCTCTGGCGTTCATTCACCTTGTCATTGGAACTTTAAAATATCTTTAAGGGATATGAGCTCTTGCCAGTGCAGTTTATTTTGTCCTGAAAGGATGCTGTGTTGTACCTATTTATGAGTAAACAATAATTAATATAGTGGACTAAATTTCAATTTTTTTAAAATCAGAACTTTATTGTCTAATTTTTCAATTGTTTGCAGGTCGTTATGGCTGAATTTCGCTTCACCCTGAGGTACAGTATATCCATTTCAATTAAATAAATTATGTTATAAAAATGTAATGCATGTTTAGCAGACAACTGTTCCATTCTCTTACAAAGTACAAAGAGTTTCTGAGCTATTTTTGTCTTCAAACAATAAACCTGAATCCTGAGAATTGTGCTGTATCAATTATTACTCCAAAATATTTTATTGTTTCTGCTTGTCTTAAATAGAGCAGATTTTTCCTTTTCTCTCCATATTTTGTCCAGATCTGTCCTTTTGCCCTCTCCTTTCGTTTCCTTCCTGAAGATACTGGCTTGCTTAAGGATAAGGTGTAGGTACTAGCACCCTTGTAAATGGCTGTTCTTCGTTTGTAAGCTATGGTAGTGAATGTCGGCAGGCTATTTGGCTGTACAGTGTACTGGAGCTAAGCCTGAAGTTAACCTTTCCAACAAGGATCATAAAATAGCCCAGACTGATTTTACCCTCTCAAGCTGAGGCACTCTGCATGGGCTGAGAGTTGCTGACTCAGTACAGGCTGTTGACAAGAATCCCCTTTATGGTTTATAAGGATCATTACCATATTGTTGATGCATTTATCCATTAAGCCAACAGGGGAGCTATGAAGTGAATTATAAACAATTATTTCCTATTTATTGTAAACTGACAACACAATTTTAACATGAAAAATGCTTACTTAAGCAAATCAAAAATAACAGTTAATTTATCAGATAATCCAGAAAAACACACGTTGTATGTATATTGTAGTTGTACATGAGATAGAGCAATTGTATACTGCTACTTTTCTCTAAAATTATTTATTTAAGTATTACCTGAAGAATTCTCACTAATGTGTTCTGTGTCCTTTGTGCTGACTTATTAATATTACCTATGTTAGTGAGTATAACATATTTATTTACAAACTTTGAATACAAATCATACTGTATAGGATGACTAACTAATATAATGTGAACATTCTCACTCATTTTTATATAGTTTATTGAGTCCTGCTCTACATAATGAATATAATTGAGCAAAAAGATCCTGTTAATGACCATTAAAATAAAAGCAAAATACTGTGGATGCTGGAAATCTGAAATAAAAACAGAAAGTACTGGAAATACTCATCAGGTCTGGCAGCATCATGTGGAGTGAGAGAGAGAGAGAGAGAGTTAACATTTCAAGTTGAATATGACTCTTCTTCTCCTCCTGCTGAGTACCTCCAGCACTTTCTGTTTTTATTACTGCTGATGACCTTGTTTGACTTGGGGAAAACTAGGGCCTCGTAAAGGTTTGCTTAAATCAGGATCGTGCATAGATTAGACTGGAGCATATCCAATTTCCATGGAAGTGAATCTGGCTAGATCCATCCCTGTACATTAAATTGCTAAGGAATGTAACGTGTCTTCTTAGATCAACATAATCCCACCTCAGTTGCTAAGGACAATATTTCTACAATATTTCCTGGCTACTGTAAATCTTTCCAAATATATAACTCTATTGTTCAGGACAAGATTAGATTTATTTAATTGCCAGTGTCAGATATTAGTCTGGTGTTCTGTGATTCATAGTATGATACCATAAATATTATGTCTATGCACTACAGTTAATTGTACTCTTTTAGGGTATATCCTTTCTGCTTTCTTGGATAATGCAGAACACCTTTCTTATTATAGAGCTGGCTGGATTCTCTTGGATAATCCATAAGGATAAGTGTCTCACTTAATAACGAACCACTGAAATCTTTGCTGTTATACATTTACAGCCATGATTTATTTTATAATTCCCTCATTCATTAGCCAAATTTAATGTTTAAATGTAGTATTTTTAACATAGCATTGACTTCACTGAGCACCGTCAAGCTTCGTGACTAGCTGAGTGTGTAATAATCTTGTTGCAGAACTCTGATCCTTCTGTTAAGTTTCTCCGTGAGAGTCCAAGTGCATAAATCATTAAAAGCTTCTGGACAGATACAAAATGCAATCAAAAGGCCGAAAGAATGTTAGCTTTCACCTCAAGGGAGCCTCAATACAAAGGAGAGGAAGTTATGCTTTTTTAACCAAGCGCATTGCCACATTATGTATACAAGGGAAATTAAATATTGTAAAATAGAAGCTTACTGCAGGCAATATGCTTCCAAACATTAGGGCAAAGTAGAACTGTAATTCAGAAGTACATTTGATAGTTAGTTACAACTCTTAGTTAATAAGTTCTTCTGGAGCAACTATTTTTAAAATTATGCGTATGATACTGATTCTGGGAGCAAAGTATTCTAATTGGATCTGTAGCTTTAATTCTTTTATACTCCAAGCAAAGGCTCATAAAGTCAGTCCCACTTTAAAGATTCAATTTGATTTAAAAAATCAATTAAAATATATTTAATTTTGAACTAAAATTAGGTCTTTAGTAAAATTTCACCTATACCTTTTTCAACAATGTTCTAAATCTTATGGTTCTTAGTGCTAACCTAAATGTGTGTTAAATTATCTCTTCCAAGGTATGCAAGCTCTAATATTAATCTAATGGTGTGGATAAGATTGGATCAATTTTTAAGCGTAAATCAAATCAGAATTTAACCACAGTTAAAGGAGGTTCAAAATCATATGTTTTAAAATGTTCATTGTAATTCTTTAGGACAAAATTATGAGAATTTGCTATTTTATTAAAAAATCTTAGTTCCCAGAATCTCAATGGATAAATGCAATGATGTTGTATTCAAGTTAACAAGTTTGAAAAAAATCAAATTTCTCTCCACCATTTGTGCCGATTTAGCCAATCTCATGTGGACCATGGTTCTGGCTCTATAACTGGTCTACAGATGGATAAAATCAGTCAAGATTCATATTCTTGACCATAGTCTAGTTTATGTGTGAATATTGAATGAGGACTGGAATAGACTCCAGCAATGATTTCCACTTCCCCCATGATTAACAAGTCTGCCAACACTCAATATCCAATATAAACTTGTGCCTGCAAGTTAACCTTAAGAGAATCCTGGACTAGGACTCCCAAGTCCCTTTGCACTCCAGATTTCTGAATTCTCTCCCCATTTAGAAAATAGTCTATGCCTCTAATCTTCCTACCAAAGTGCATGACCTCACACTTCCCCACGTTGTATTCCATCTGCCACTTCTTTGCCCATTCTCCTAACCTGTCCAAATCCTTCTGCAGCCTCCCTGCCTCCTCAATACTACCTGTCCCTCCACCTATCTTTGTATCATCTGCAAACTTAGCCAGGATGCCCTCAGTTCCTTCATCTAAATCATTAATGTATAAAGTGAAAAGTTGTGGTCCCAACACTGACTCCTGCAGAACTCCACTAGTCACCGGCCGCCATCCTGAGAAGGACCCCCTTATCCCCACTCTCTGCCTCCTGCCAGACAGCCAATCTTCTATCCATGCTAGTACCTTGCCTCTAACACCATGGGCTCTTATCTTACTGAGCAGCCTCCTGTGCGGCAGCTTGTCAAAGGCCTTCTGGAAGTCCAGTAGATAACATCCATTGGCTCTCCTTTATCTAACCTACTCATTACCTCCTCAAAGAATTCTAACAGATTTGTCTTCCCCTTGATGAAACCATGCTGACTTTGCCCTATTTTACCATGCACTTCCACGTATTCTGAAATCTCATCCTTAATAATGGACTCTAAAATCTTACCAATGACCGCAGTCAGACTAATCGGCCTGTAATTTCCCGTCTTTTGCCTCACTCCCTTCTTAAACAGGGGGGGTTACATTAGCGATTTTCCAGTCCTCTGGGACCCTCCCTGACTCGAGTGATTCCTGAAAGATCACCACTAATGCCTCCACTATCTCTTCAGCTATCTCCTTCAGAACTCTGGGGTGTAATCCATCTGGTCCAGGTAGTTAGGAAGGCAAATGCAATGTTGGCATTAATTTCAAGAGGACTAGAATATAAAAGCAGGGATGTGCTGCTGAGGCTTTATAAGGCTCTGGTCAGACCACATTTAGAATATTGTGAGCAATTTTGGGCCCCGTATCTCAGGAAGGATGTGCTGGCCCTGGAGAGGTTCCAGAGGAGGTTCACGAGAACGATCCCAGGAATGAAAGGCTTAACGTATGAGGAACGTTTGAGGACTCTGGATCTATACTCGATGGAGTTTAGAAGGATGAGGGGGGATCTGACTGAAACTTACAGAATACTGAAAGGCCTGGATAGAGTGGATGTGGGGAAGATGTTTCCATTAGTAGGAGAGACTAGGATCCGAGGGCACAGCCTCAGAGTAAAGGGAAGACCTTTTAGAACAGAGATGAGGAGAAACTTCTTTAGCCAGAGAGTGGTGAATCTATGGAATTTATTGCCACAGAAGGCTGTGGAGGCCAGGTCATTGAGTGTATATAAGACCGAGATAGATAGGTTCTTGATTGGTAAGGGGATCAAAGGTTATGGGGAGAAGGCAGGTGAATGGGGTTGAGAAACTTATCAGCCATGATTGAATGGCGGAGCAGACTCGATGGGCTGAATGGCCTAATTTCTGCTCCTATGTCTTATGGTCTATAGAACAATATGCTACAAGAGTCATTGCCCACAGGAGAGGAAGAGCAAGGGAGAAAATTTGGGGAAAACATTTCATTTTATCTTGTTTATCATGGAATACTATGTTAATGTGATAATGATGTTGACGTTATTGTAATAGAAATTCTTTGGCAGCAGTTGAAATTTCAAGTTGACCTCAGGACAACATCATTAAGTTCTCAAACATCTGTTAGGGTAAAAGTCATCGGATTGTGTCATACAAGGGAGGAGAAAAGTATTTGATCTAATGTTGAATATGAATTTGGATAAAATTGAAACATCTACACTAAGGTTTCTCTATCTCTCAGGGAAAGTTTTGAACATTTGCAAAGGAAACTTTCTTACACTGCAACAGTGACTATACCACAGAATTGGATGTAGTACTTAGAAGTACTTAAAAGCAACTTAGGATGGCCTCAGGTTGTGAAAGGCACTATATAAATGCAAATTCTTTCTTCTTTCTTGAAACATAAAGCAGGCCATTAGCAATGGAGCTGAAGTAAAGTGTGCTTTTGGTTGGCTGCAAGCTTAAGATTGGAGGTTCTTTTTTGTCTTTTCATGCCTTTCTTGCAATTGGAGGTGGGGCAGCCACATCAAACAGATTCTCAAACTTCCAGCCTCAAATGCCCCTCTGTTCATTTGCAATAAACTCAACAACCAAGGATATGGAGATTAACCCTGGGCTATCAAGTAAATTTTTATGTTTCTTCAGAAAAAAGAATGGGCAGCGTAGGCTGTCACATAATGACGGCAGCATGGCTGTTTCGTGGATAAAGGTCATTGTCAGCACCAACAACTGACATTCATGCAGATCCTTTAATGTAGAAAATATCACAAGATGCTTTATTGAGAGTCGGGAGGAAAGAAAATAAATAAATCAAAATTGACAAGGCAATAAGGCGAGCCATGGAGAAATTAGGAGGAATGATCAAAATCATGGATGAAAAGTAGGTTTTGAGAAAGTTTTCAGAGGTAGAGATGAGTTTTAAAGAGATGTAAGGGCTTTCAGGAACAAGTTCTGGCAAATAGGTCAGGTTGAATCATGGTTCTACCGCAATGATGGGACAAAGGGAACAAAACACCAGACTCAGAGGACTGAAGGGTGCACAACAACACTTCTGTGATCAGATACTGGCTGAACATAAGAGTACAAACTCTTTGGGATGCAATAAGGAGCACAGATTCCCACATAAGTACACTAAGTACTTCGCCTCATTTTTTATGGCCAGTAGAACCACTAGAGGTGAGTCTCAAACTGTTAGTGTGGCAACAAAATAAAATACATTAATAAACTCACAGAATCAGAGTGTAATGGCAAATGAATTTCACCATAAGTGTAAAGTGGTATGTTTTGGTAGGAAGTATAAAGAGGTCACATGCTATTTGGAAAATACGTGTCTAAATGTGGTAGAGGAGCAGAAGGATCTGGGGGTACAAGTACACAGATCACTAAAAGTGGTGATGTAGGTTGATAGGGCCATTGAAAAGGCCAATGAATCACTGATACAAAAGCAAAAAACTGCAGATGCTGGAAATCCAAAACAAAAACAAAAATACCTGGAAAAACTCAGCAGGTCTGACAGCATCTGTGGAGAGGAACACAGTTAATGTTTCGAATCTGTATGACTCTTCAACAGAACTAAGGAAAAATAGAAAAGAGGTGAAATATAAGCTGGTTTAAAGTGGGGGGGGGGTGGGGGGAATGAGGGGGATAGGGGGATAGGTAGAGCTGGATAGAGGGCCAGTGATAGGTGGAAAGCGAGTTTTAGTAAACACCTTGTCAAACACCAGGAGAGAAATGGAAAGCAATGAAGTTGAACAGGGCAAAAGAGAGAGGCAGAGATCCTGTCACGAAGCACTGGTGTTCATTGCTAGAGGGATAGAATTAAAAAGCAGAGAAGTTGTGTTAAACTTGTATCAAACCTTGGTCAGACTGCATTTGGACTACTGTGCACATTTTATCTCCATTTTATAAATAGCACAGATATATTTAAGGTAAAGTTAGATAAGGTCATGGGGGAGACACAGATAGTGAGAGGAGGCTCATGAACAACATAGAGCTCTTGGGCTGAATGGCCTATTGAGACACTATAGACATTATACATGTTTATGTAAATCTCTACCACCCCATAGACCAGCATAAGCTCTGTTCTCTGTTCCGCTGTTGGTTCTTTTCCACATGAAAAGTAATGATTTTCTCCTTGCACCTGTACCTTCTGTTACTTGTTTGATACATATTTTCAAAGTAGACTTCCTGATGTGGCAGATATCCCCTATGGTGGCTCGGAAAAATCTTCTCCCAGATTCTCTGACTGACATTGCTTGTAGATCATTCCCTAGATAGTTAAATCCTGTAACTCAATCTCATAACGACATTGTGTAATAAATAGAGATTGAAAAGGTGTTGATTGTACATTATTTAAAGCCTGACAAAGACTTTACCCTACTTTATCCTAACTCAGTGAGTGTTTGTGCTGAGCAGAGTGCTAGTTATGCTATTCTGTGGTTAGATGTACCAAGTGACTGTCTGCTGCATACTGTTTAGATGCCAGGGGGAATTGTTGGTCGTATTCTGTTTCCTGGATGTGTGTAAATTCTGTTGCTTAGTAGCTAAGAGAATGTGATTGTTGGTTACCTAAATACAAGAAAACCTGAAATAAGAAAAGCCATTTAATTCACTGCCCATTTCTTCCACATACCATGTAAATTCACTCTATCTTGGAACATATCAAACCAATTTAACTTCCTGAGGCTATATTATTCTTTGGTTTGATTTCAATCCTTCAGTTTAGTGGCTTTCTGAACAGTATGGATTCAGAGACTAAAAGAAAGTAAAACTTGCATTTATATAGCACCTTTCACAAACTCAAGAGATCTCAAAGCACTTTACAGTGTAGTCACTATTGTATTGTAGGAAATGCCGAAGCCAATTTGTACACAGCAAGCTTCCACAAACAGCAATGTTGTTAATGCCAGGTAATCTTTTTGTTTACTCATGTTAATTAAAAGGGACGCTGGTTATCTCACATAGCCAATTTATAGCATGAAAACAATATTAATTTAACCATCAAAATGGACAGAATAATTTGATTTTCAGGTTCCTTTTTTAAAATATCCTTTATCTTGAAATCTGGGGTAACCAAAGACAATATTATTTCACAATATACATTTCTGTAGTTTCTGTAAGGAAAAATGGCTACTTGAGTGCAGGTAGATTTATTGACACATGTGTTAACCAGGGTACAAACACTGTTTAACTGTTATCAAAGATTGGTTCAAAAGTTCATGAAAGGAATTGCTGCAAAATCAGGACTTTTCGCTCTTTTGAAAAAGTTTATTACACTGATATTGTGTTTTTACTAGTGCCCTTCTTGTAAAGCAATGTAATTATTAGTTTAGGCTGGAACATAATAGTCCAGTGATGTGTTTATCATACTTGGACTCGATAGAAGAACACGGAGGCAACCCATGTTATCTATTGAATAACGCTGTGTAAAAGAATAATTGTTCATTTTGTGGTGTGCCATCCTGTTCATGTCATGCCAAAGTGTGAAAGATTTACTTCTAAGAAATGCAATCCACATATATGGAGAGTTAGTTTTTTACTGTGAGCATGAGATAAATACAAGGGAAGAAATCCAAATTGTAATAGTACACATCCGCCTTCTTTTATATAACCTCTGAAGATATTAATTTTGGAAAATGTTGAAAAAAAGCAGTCTAATATGCAATTGAAGAAACTCCCAGAAACAGAGAACATTGTAATTTGGATTGTTCTCGGAATAAATATGTTTGTGCAGTAATACTACAGTTACCCTTGAAAGGGGTTCAACCTGTTTGACCCTCCCAGTTTGAAGTTGATACCCAGAATGTACCTGATCGACTTTTGTGTGTGTGCCAATACAGAGAACTGAATTGCATTGGACTTCATGGGCCCATCTTACGTTCTTGCTGATCCATCTAAGGGATAAACTTCCAAGCTTTGGAATTGCAGATCAGAATTCTGCCCTCATTCCTCAAGTTACTATAAACAGAAATAGCAGTAAAAGAAAATGCAACAATGGTCAAACTGGCACAGTCAGCACCATCTTGAGTAGCATAAACTCATTGCTCCTACTAATAGTAAAATGTTTTTTGGCATCACTTAAACATGTATGGAATTATCCTTTCCTTGGGAAATTACTGGAGCAAAAGCATAGTTCTGCAATATTTTTTAAAAATCAAAAGTAGCTGGGGCATGTGCTGTTGTTTTGAAACTGATATTTGATAATTTCTCAACTTGCTAAAGAAGCTCAGTATAGCTGAGAGCTGCTTGAGGAATGGAATAGCTTCAAATACTCAGGGCTGCTGTGCACATGTATTCCTGCCATCTTTTTTGCATGCCACCCCCCCATCACCCCACATTGCTAAAGATATTGTGGCACATAGAGCAATTTTAGTGAAATTATATTTTAGCTTGTCCGACATACAGCATTGGCATGAGCTGAAACCAAAACAGAATTACCTGGAAAAACTCAGCAGGTCTGGCAGCATCGGTGGAGAAGAAAAGAGTTGACGTTTCGAGTCCAACATGACCCTTCAACAGAACTGAAGTATAGTTAGGAGAGGGGTGAAATATATGAGGCATGAAGCAGCACCGAAGTAATCATCGATGTACCGGAGAAAGAGTTGTGGGAGGGGGCTGGAGTAGGACTGGAACATGCTCTTGTCGGGACCTGGAAAAATTTATTAATTTTGCTTCCAATCTCCACCCCTCCATCATCTTCACATGGTCCATCTCTGACACTTTTCTTCCCTTCCTTGACCTCTCTGTCTCAATTTCTGATGATAGACTGTCCACCAATATCCATTACAAGCCTACCGACTCCCACAGCTACCTCGACTACAGCTCCTCACACCCCGCTTCCTGTAAGGACTCCATCCCATTCTCTCAGTTCCTTCGCCTCCGTCACATCTGTTCTGATGACGCTACCTTCAAAAACAGCTCCTCTGACATGTCCTCCTTCTTCCTTAACCAAGGTTTTCCACCCACGGTCGTTGACAGGGCCCTCAACCGTGTCCGGCCCATCTCCCGCGCATCCGCCCTCACGCCTTCTCCTCCCTCCCAGAAACATGATAGGGTCCCCCTTGTCCTCACTTATCACCCCACCAGCCTCCACATTCAAAGGATCATCCTCCGCCATTTCCGCCAACTCCAGCATGATGCCACCACCAAACACATCTTCCCTTCATCCCCCCTAGCGGCATTCCGTAGGGATCGTTCCCTCCGGGACACCCTGGTCCACTCCTCCATCACCCCCTACTCCTCAACCCCCACCTATGGCACCTCCCCATGCCCACGCATAAGATGCAACACCTGCCCCTTCACTTCCTCTCTCCTCACCGTCCAAGGGCCCAAACACTCCTTTCAAGTGAAGCAGCATTTCACTTGCATTTCCCCTAACTTACTCTACTGCATTCGTTGCTCCCAATGCGGTCTCCTCTACATTGGAGAGACCAAATGCAAACCGGGCAACCGCTTTACAGAACACCTGCGGTCTGTCCGCAAGAAAGACCCAAACCTCCCTGTCGCTTGCCATTTTAACACTCCACCCTGCTCTCTTGCCCACATGTCTGTCGTTGGCTTGCTGCATTGTTCCAGTGAAGCTCAACGCAAACTGGAGGAACAGCACCTCATCTTCCGACTAGGCACTTTACAGCCTTCCGGGCTGAATATTGAATTCAACAACTTTAGATCTTAAACTCCCCCTCCCCCCATCCCCACCCCGTTTCTTCCCCCTCTTTTTTTTCAATAATGTATATAGATTCTTCTTTTCCCACCTATTTCCATTATTTTTAAATCTACAACTAATACTTTGTCAGTCTTTCCACCCCACCCCCACTAGAGCTGTACCTTGAGTGTCCTGCCATCCATTCTTAATTAGCACTTTTCTTAGATAATATCACCACCTTCAACACCTCTTTGATCCTTTTGTCTGTGACATCTTTTGATTATCTGCTCCTATCACTGCTTGCTTGTCCCCACAACCACCCCACCCTCAACTTCTCTCCCCCAGCCCCCCACCTTAAACCAGCTTATATTTCACCCCTCTCCTAACTATACTTCAGTTCTGTTGAAGGATCATGTTGGACTTGAAACGTCAACTCTTTTCTTCTCCACCGATGCTGCCAGACCTGCTGAGTTTTTCCAGGTAATTCTGTTTTTGTTTTGGATTTCCAGCATCCGCAGTAGCTTTTTGTTTTTATTATTGGCATGAGCTGGTTGGGCAGAATGGCCTGTTCCCGTACCTTATATCCTGTGTAAGTAACCACCAATTAAATTTTCAGAAGACTGACATCATTGTCTTTGGTCCCCACCACAGACACTGTTCCGTACCAACTGCATTCTTTTTTCTGGCCACTATCTGATCTGAACTAGACTGCTTGCAACCTTGGCATCCTACATGACCCCGGGCTGAGATTCTGACCACATGTCTGCTCCATCACCAAAACCACCTACTACAACCTCTGTAACATCACCTATCTCTGACCCTGCCTTAGCTACTCTACTGCAGAAACTCTCATCCATGCCTTTGTAGCTTCTAGACTTGGCTTTCCTGGCCAGGGTCCCACTTTTAACCCTCCAGATTCTTGAGCTCATTCAAAAATCTGTTACTTATATCCTAATCTGCACCATGTCCTGTTTACCATTACCCCCATTGCTTGCTGACCTGCATTGGCTCTGGTCTAGCAATTTTAAAATTTTTATCCTTCTTTCCACATCTTTCACTGCTTCATCCCTCCTTAGCTGTGTAATCTCCTTCAGCCCTATAACTCTCTGAGATATCTTCCCTCCTCTAATTCTACCCTCTTGCATATTTTAAATTATAATTGCACCACCATTGGTGGGTGTGCCTTCAGGGGCCTGGAACATAACCTCTAGATAGTGTTGAAAAGAGAGACATGTTGCCAGAGCTTTTCATCTTGCACTCATCAGGACAAATGCAAGAATGCCAAATTTCAAAAAGTCATAACAATTTATACTACAGGAGAAAAAGATGCTGAATCTCTGTCAAAGTTGACTCTGATTGACCAAAACATTGCCACGGAGAATGCAGCTGTGAACTATAAGCTCCCCAGGCTCTGAGGTAATTTTTAAAAAAAATGTGCGTGGCTTGAACATATTTCTTTTGTTTGCCGAGAATGTGTCCCTGTGTATTTCACTCCTAGCAAGTGTAAATGAACACATTTTCAGCAACATTTCCCTCTTTTTAGCAATAATCAAGTTCTGTACTACCAAGCCGCCGTTTTGGAATTTTGGAATTCCCTCCTTAAACCCCCTGCCTCTCTAGCTCTCTCTCCCCCATTAAAACTCTGCCCCTTTAAACCTACCTATTTGTTCAAGTTCTCTCCTAATAGCTCTTTATTAAGCTTGCTGTCAAATAGGTCTTGATAATGCTCCTCTGAAGTGACTTGGGCTGTTTTAGGTGTTAAATAATTGAAAGTTGTTGTTGTTATCCTCCTTTAAATCAGTCCTTAAACTTATCACTTTGACCAAGCTGTTTGAACAACTGCCTTTTAAATAAAATTCTGTCTATTGCTGAAAAGAGAGATATGTTGCTGAAGCTTTTTTGTCTTGCATGCACTGGGATAAATGCAAGAATGCCAAATTTCAAACATTCACAACAATTTGGAGACGTTGTTGTGATGGTCTGAAATTTGACATTCTTGTGTTTGCCCTGATGAGTGCAAGATGAAAATCTTCAGCAGCATGCCTCTCTTCAGTAAAGTTTTGTCCCATAATGCTGCTGTGGAGAGCCTGGGAAGGATTTTTTAAAAACTTAGTTTAAAGATGCTGTATAAATACAAGTTCTTATACCACATTTTCAGGTTGAGCATTTATAATTTCTTCGTTTGATTGTAATTCTGTAGCTCCGGGAGTGTCTGCACTGAGTAGAGACTCACTGGTGTAGTACCGGTTATATAAGACCTCTGGTTTGGTATAAATCCTTCAGGTCAGTGTGTTTCTATTCAGCCAGAAGCCCGAGATTGGGAGGCTGCTGCTGATATCTGATTCTCTTGTTCTGAACAAAAAAAAATGCCCGTAGCTGACTTTGAGTTTGTGTTTTGCATGAACCGTGAGACTGATGGAAGGCTGCTTACATACATATACACACATATATATATATATATTTCTCTGGCTTGATATTCACATTCCTTTAAAGCTCTGTAGGCATTTGGGTTTGTTGACAGCCTACCTTGATGTTGTAGCTCATTTGAGTGTGTGTGGAGAGTGAGACTGAGAGTGGAGCATTGGTGTATCCTGATGTGCCTGACGTCAGCGGATTGACCTCTCCTCCTCCCTCCAGAGTGTCTCGGAGATTTCAGAGACTGGGAGAAAGAGAGAGGAGAGAATGAGTGAGTGAGTGAGTAGATCCTGGAGAGAAGCGCCGCCCGTTTGCTCTTTTTAAAAAAATATATATATAAACATGTCTAGGATCCGCACGGCGCTGCACTGAGAGGAGCGGACACGCTGGGGATTCCTGGACACACTCGCACACTTTTGAACGCTGACACCCATACACCACCACCCCCACCCCCACCCCCAAATCTCCTCTCGAGACGTTCAATTCTTTTCCCAAAAATTATTTCGGCGCTTTCCTTCCCGCCCGGTGTTGCCGAGGAAGCTGCGAGCCGCTTCGATGTTGGATTACTCGGGGGGCCGGAGCCCGCAGCACTGGATTAATGCTGGCAGAGTAATGCCCGAGAGCGGCGGCTGCTACTGACGGAGCTGGCAATGCTGAGGTAAACCTTGCCTCTTCTCTTCACCCCCCCCTCCTCCCCCTCCTCTTCACCCCCCCCTCCTCTTCCTCTTCACACCCCCCCCACCCCCAACTCTCCATCTTATAATCCGAAGAGGATCTTTTAATCTTTTTTTTTGCTCTTTGCATTGCTATGGTTGAAGCTTGTCCGTGTCTTGTCTGGAGTTGGAAATTCCTGCCTGGTGAATGAAGGTGTGTGTTTGAGGGGAGAGCTAGATTTATTTCGCTCTTTAAAGGGGGGGGGGGGGCAGAGAAATAAGTGCAGGAACACAAAACTGTAAAATATTCTTGGCTCCCTTGTGCGATTTTTTTTCTTTTTCTGTCTCTGGCCGTCGAGTGCATGAACAAGAGGTTTAAAAATTGCAAAGAGGGAAAACGAGAGGATTTGGAGGTGGATTTGAAGTCCGGGATGACTGAGATTTCCTCAGGACAAATCCGAGCGGCGCCCAGATATTTCTTTCCTCTTTATTTTTGCACTGGAGAGACCTACTCATGAAACTGTAGCCGGACTTGTTGTCTTGTGTGTCTATATATATGTTTTTTTTTATTGGAGTAGGATTTAAATTTCGCCAGCTTCACACAATCTCTTTACTTTCCTCGGCCACATTAATTTAGTTTGTTTCTTATTCTTTCCCTTCCCTTGCATCCAGAACTCTTGTTCGCAGGTTTCCCCAACGGAAAATGAGGGGTTAAAATGGAGCTGGTTTCTTACCCCTTCCCCGCCCCCTCCCCCGGGCCGGTCTTCAGTGAAAGCGGAGGTGGGAGATGTGGCTGGAGTAATGGGGAGAGAGGCGGCTCCTTGGGGGGTGGGGACCCACTCTCTTCAGATGAGGAACTCAGCTCAGATTTCCCATTTGTCAAGGTGCATTAACACGGCTGGATTCTTTGTTTCTGTGACAACCACAAGTAACAGTATGTTTCCACAAGCATGTACTCTTCCAGTGACTGGTAACAGAAGGGGATTATTAATTGTTGCATGCGATGGAAAACCTTTTTGTTTCCTCTATCTGGAAACAAACTAACAGAACACTTTGAGTCTAGAGAGAGAGAACACATACACAGCCCGTTTCATATATATATATATATAGAGACAGAGAGAGAGAGAGACACTTCTCCCGTACTGGCCGCCGAGCTAGTTCGCCTCCAAGTGTAAAAGCGGGTTAAAATGTGTCCGAAGGTCCAGTTTGCAGGCTGTTTTGTGGTGTTAACTGCCTTGCCCTGAGACTGAAGCGCTCTCTCTCCCCCACCGTACCCGGTCAGTTGGCCGTTTTGGCCGCTGTCTGTCAGCGAGTGAAGCGCTGAAGCCGGCTGTTGAGCCGCTAGGGGCCTGTCTATAGTCACTGCAAACACTCCCCATTATTCGCTCCACCAATCTTTCCCGCAGCTCCAGCAGACGCAAACTTACTCAGCTTAACTTTTCCTAAACATGACCTGGGGCCATTTTAGACATTTAAAGAAGTTAGATGCCACTTATATATCCACGCTGCTTTATTTGCATATATATTTGCAATTTTGTGTAGCTTTCAAGTATTCACATTCAAATACTAATGAACAAACGAAATATTTACTAAATAAACAGCTACTCTACGATTTTGACATCTTGAAATTCATTTAAAGAGTTTTGTATTTAGACAAATGAAAGGCCTTCTACCTTGTTGACTTTATCTTGGGGAAGGAGAGAGGGTGAAGTCTTGTTCCTGTGAAAAATGCACATAAATAAACGATTGAAGGTTCTACTGAACATTAAAAAATACTGAATCCCCTGATTTTTGCATTTCTAATCTTGTATAGAGGCACAGTTGTGCTTTACGTGAATACTGCAGGCTACTGTTGTCAGCTTTGTGGCAATTTGGATTCAGTTGTAGGTGATCAGGAACATGTAATTAGGTGAATGACTGTGCTGTTACACTATTGATTATTCTGGAATTTTGTGCTTCATTTTTAAAGAAAGCTAAGGTTTTTTATTTATTTTTGTCTACTGCACCTTTTTTACGTTTATTCTTAATTATCTAGTCTGAGCACACAATAATGATTTTAACAGGTGTAAGGTTTATCTGTGAGAAGCTTCAAATTAAACATAGATTGAATCTTAAGCATGATTTTGATGTTGAAAGAGCTGTTTTTTTTCTTCTCCGCATCTTTATTCATGGTATCTATTTTTTTAATCTGGTTACAGATGGTTAGCGGTAGCTTTCAGAATTGAGCTAGTGATGTGTTAGTGAATGAACTGCATACCTTCCTAAGTGGGTAACTACAAACATTGGATAGGAATCAAGTCAGTGTTTTAAAATATTCACTCATAAATTATCAATGATTTACAACCCAGAGCAAAAACTATTTCCCCTGACTGGCTAGACTGAAAGCTTCTCTGTGACTGATGTACAGTAACAGAAATTTGATGATGAATTTTTGGAGCTGCTGAGCTTTGCCTTCTGAACCCATTTGACCAGGGCTCAGCATGGAATCTAGAAGTTACATCCCCATATCTGCAACAAAGTATAGCCTAATATTCCAAAGAATGGGTTTGGTAGAAGGCAGCATTGAACCAGAAAGGTAAAATTTTGAACAATGCATTTCCTGGAGAGCAGCTAACATTCTATTTGTGTACCGTCTGTTATGTTTTGACTTGATCAAGGCAAATGCTATTTTGAATCTAAGTGGTATTCAATGAATGAAGAGTCCGTAACACCGTGTTCGTACAGAGCATTATTTTACTCTCCTTGATAAGTGTTTTGGTGGGCGGAGCTTACAGATACAGTCAAGGCTAATAGTATACAATAATTCCTATTCTGCTTTTCCTTGCTTCATTTTTATCCCTTTTGTAATGGTGTTTACGCACTGTTTCTATTTTCCTTCACGCACAGTTTTCCCCAACTTTTTTCTTGCTGTTTTTCTGATAGAACATTGCTGCAACACATAATTTTCTCTTCTTGAAAAGGAAATTGCTCCTGTGCAATGTTGTGGGAAATTTTCACTTTCTAAATATTATGTTTTTTTAACCACTACCCCCTCCCCCCACACCCATGTATCTTGCAGTTAAATCAGATAAATGAAGCTAGGGTTAAATAATACGAAAGTATAATAAATTTGGTAACAATTATGTTTTATCAAAATGGATCATCAAATAGATAAGAACAGCAAAATCTGTTTGCTTTCCTTTTAAAAAGGGTCACAAGCATTGAATTCAAAAAGAGCAACAAATGTCAAAATGTACTGCTGAAATGTCAGTCGGTAAAGTGCTAAGTTGAATACCTCTTTAATTAACACATTGTTCTGTACATAGTGTGATCTTGTGCAATAAAAGTGTTAATTGTAGCACTAGCCTTGCTATGCAGAGGTTTTCCAATTAATTTTGGTTTAAACCGGGAACTGCAAACCCAAAAGAGATGGTTGACTTTTGAAGATGGAACTAACAGTTGGTTAATAATGCCTCTGCAGGTCAAGATTTGTGCCTGTTAAAAATGAATGTGACAAATGCGACTTAGCCTCACTATTAGGAAATACTACAAATTCCTCAAGTAAACTACTGTTCACCAGTTTGCCATTTCAGTAACTCCGAATTTAGCTTTAAATCATCCATCAGTCTTGTTAGTCCAGAGTTCTTTATAAATTTTGATTGTTAGTATTCAGTGACTCGTAGAAACGCTTTAGCTCAGCTTCATATTTAGTGTATAAGTGATGCATTACAATACTTTGGCAAATTGTAATAGTTAATGTTAAGAGATTTTTGGGAGAAAAAAGACTTGCATATATATAGAAATGTTACCCGACTTCATCTTGAATATATTACATTACAACCAGATGGTTAAAGGAGGTTGATTTGAGAAAAAATGCTTGAGCTTTTTTTTTAACCCACAAAATAGATGTGTACATTAAGAATTCATTCTTGCACATTTGTGTGGTTTTATAATTCTTGAATTGTAAAATTTAAATATTAGTTGTTCCTGTTAATTGACATATCCTGCTGTTCAACAACACCCAGTTACAAAAAATAGCTGTTCAGCTTTTGCCACATGCAGCTGTCCGTCTCTGAAAGATTAGGTTTCATAAGTGGTGATGAATGCTAGATGCCTGTACCCAGTTGAGGTTTGCATGGAGGTCAGTAGTAACGATGGAGATTAGGAATTACTGACGGTCTTTCGGGCAGTTGTGAATGAGGTGTCTTGAAAATGTGCCCAAAACTTTTGATTGTTGGTCGTTGTGAAAATCAGAGTTAGTTGGTTTGGAAACCAATCAAGGAAGTTATGAATTATAGACTGAGTCAGGGTCTACAAGGAAGGAGGATTTTTTTTATCCTACTCAAGCACTGAAAGTTTTTGTTGGTTGAAAATTTTGCTTGACAATTATTCAATAATACTTTCTCTGTGATTTGTGAAAACTTGTGAAAACTTATGATAGCAGGTAAACCGTATATTTTCCTTTAGGAGACAGCAGTAGCACTCCTCTGCCTCGGCGTTAGTAGAATAGGATTCTGCATGGCTAGTATAAATGTACAGGAACATTGCACATGAACAGACTTGTGTGTAATGAGACACCACAATAGAAAATAGACAAAATGAGATGAGAAATATTTGTTTATATCAGGGTTACATTAAAGTGATTCCTCTAATGTGACGAGATGAGACCTTTTCAAAATAATTTAAAGAATACTATGAATCTTTAGAATTGTTTTCTATGTGTGTTTGGTAACCTGGCTCTGTGTTTGATCCAGCTCATAAGAGCTAGTTTCTAATTATCCTTCACAGTTGGAGGAGCCTGTACAGCACTAAATCAGTTGGTTTCGATATGGAAGTGTCGAACATTGCAGCCCTGGATGATCTTAATGTTCCGAGAAAAATGCACCTATTCGATAAAACCAAGCATTGCTTTTTGGAATGGGCAAAAGCGAGTCCTCCCAGCTAACGACAGGTTTCTGTAGATACAAGCAGTGATGGTGGGAATACACCGCATTGCTAGGAGAGTCACGTTACAGAGAGCTTGTGTCTCTCTCCCCCTCTCTCTCCCCCCCGCCCCTTATCTGAGACGCTACACTGATGGTTGTTCTCTTATACCTTACAGGTAATTGAAACATTGGTCTGAAACAGGCTGTTTTTTTCCCTTATGCTTATAAGCATATTGATATCTGAATGGGCATAACTATTTCCTGTATAGTGGCTGGGCTAAATTCTGGACAGATTTTTAATAATAAGAAAACACATTATGCAATTACTAATATGTGTGTGTCTCTGATTCCACCTCCTAAAACAATCAGTGTTTAAGATGTACAGAAAATAATTTTTGAAGATATTGTAGCATGGTCAAGTAGTTTCAGACCCGTTCTCGAGGGCATGCCAGAAGTGAAGCTTGTTCAACCATTTCTAACTGCTTATTTATACAAGAACTATACCTGAAGGTCTATGTATAAGGTTCAGAAACTAACCAAATTTAGCAGTGATTTCAGTGTTGGATTAAAGAGCAGAAGGAAGCACAGTGGGTTTTATTTTGTTCTTTTTAACCCGTGGGCACAGTATTTTTAAATATTTCATTAATTATCATGTTCTGTTTTCTTTAATTGATGCTAATGTCAGGTGCTGTGGCTTCTAATGTGACTTGACACTAATAGGGTTAATATTTATTTTTTAAACTTGGATCCTTAGTTTATTGGTCAGGCCTAAGAAAGAGTTTTTGATAAATAATTTAAAGTGGAGCTCAGCCTATCTAGTAAATTGAGTTTTTAAGGGAAAGTAAACCCCAGTGGGGAAGTCATTCCTTTTTATTGTGTTACATGCTCTTCGGGCTGTTTAATTACTGCAAAGGTTTCTTGGCTTTTTTCTTCTCCTCTGGCTGTTGCATTCTGTGGTTGCTTAGGTCACCAAGGATCTGGTGACATCTTTTTCTTGCCATACCTATGGATAAATGATGGGTTTGCAGTTTCTGTATAATTCCTGTCCCCATTACATCATTCTCTCTTAACTGATGAAACTGGTACGGAGGATGGTGCCACAAAGAAACAATGAATGCTGTTTCTCTACCAGTTCCCGGCAGGGAAGTGAGTTGGAGCGTCAAACTCAGCCAAAAGGGTTGTAGCAAGGAATGAAACGGAGGAGAAGCGATCAACTAATCTACTATATATTAAAAATGATGAGTGGTTGGAACATACTGAAGATGCTTTAGGGACCTGTTTGGTGGCTCATTAAGTATGGTAAAGATGCAACAAAAATTTCGTGACAGCCTCATTTTATTCTCTCTTTCTCCTTCAGCCAGTTTGAAGTATCTTGAAGTCATAAAGTTTTCAGTCACTCCTTCATTTGCTGAGCCTTCAATCCTTCACCTAAATTCTAACAAAAATTCTGAAAATAACTCCATAGAGCCCCCTCGCCAAATCTTGAAGTGTAAATTCCCTTCACAAACAAAGTTGTGTTTAAATGCCCTCAAAGTGACCAGCGGTTCAAGTTAAATCTTTCTCCAAGATAGTGGAATGGTAAATACTTTGTACTCTGCTCTCAGGATAACAAACAGAAACCCCTCCATTCCATACCTCATGAGGAGCACCACCACACCCTGTGGAGCTGACAGTAGTGAAAGTAATGTTTCCAATGACTGAAACCAATGCATGATTTTTTGGGGAGTTTTTAAAACAGGAACTTTTTCCTCCGACCTTTTGTGAAAGTTGACACAAAGTTTGAGCCCTTCTGATGCCACTGGCCCAGCAACCCCCCCACCATAGTTCCCCCAAACCAATTGAGAAACTCAACTCTTCCCTGCCTCAGTCACCAGAGAAACTCAGAGCAGAAAAATGATTTCCTATAACTGAGATGGAAAAATGGATTCTCTCCTGAGACTTAACTCTACTCACCTCCCTAACTTAGTTGACCATCTGTTTGAGCACCCTCCTTCCCGCTGTAAGGAAAATTTGGGTCTGATCAAGCATAGTAGACTTCCCGACTCACTGGCCGGAATTTAACTCTTCCTCAGGAGATGAGGTGGAGAGGAACTAGCAAAATCGCGGCAAGCTGATCCAACACCATGGTGCATTTACCAGCTTCCGTAATTAAACACCCCCAATTAGGGGGAATGTAACGGTGCCATTTTGACAATAGCAGATCGACCCCCCCCCCACTCCAGCATGTAAGGAGACTGTCAGCTAAATAGAGTAGGTTTTCCAGCGGCAGACTGGGGGAAAGGTTTTTTGAAACGGAGGGGGCTACGGGCAGGTAGGGCAATCCCGCTGCCCCAACAATTTTCCAGGAGGGCTTTCCCTCCAGCACTAGAGCTCGAGGCCCTTTGATTATTTTAAATTCTGTCTTCGCCTACCAGCTTTAGGCTGAGGCCTGCCTGCCTCAGCAGCAACCACCTCTTTGGTGGCAGTGCTGTTGGCTGCCGCCCATAAAATTTGACCTAGGTCCTGCTGCTGGCTGAAGTGGAGTCGCCCATCTGAACCACCGCCACACACAACACACCCCCACCCACCCTGCTTCCGATCCAGCCAGTGAGACCACTACTGCCTCCAAAAAATCATTCAGTGACAGAAATCCACCTCAAGTGAATGAAACAGAAGAAAAGGAACCTCCTCCCCACCCCCACCCCCACCCCTGCCCAACTCCAAAATGAAATTTCATATTCGAATAAGGGATGACACTCGCAATAATTTTAACTCTTGGAATGCTGGTGAAAAGGTACAGGGTTCTGAATGAGGTCACCCTTGGAATGGTGAAAATTGCAGTTTAACTTTTGAAAAATGCATTCAAAACTTGTCTTGTGACCTTGTTAGCCTTGACACTCAGTTGGCTTTTGGGAATTAAGTTTTGAGCTATGATGGCTGGCCAGACCCTGGAGACCCAGCACACCAATTAAATGATGTTGCTAAACTTCAGAATAGGTTGACAACACATGGAAAATAAACCAGCTTCCCAATGGACTACTGCACTGGCATTTTAATTTCCTCTTAAAAAAAAATCAGTTTATTGAAAGGACTGAGCTCCACTTAAAATGGCCATTGGTGCCCAGGAGGATTCCAGATTTGACACTGGTTCTTTGCTTGGAAGCTTGATTGCAGACAGAGCAGCTGCGAAGGCACTCCAGCTGGTCTCAGTGCCCGCAGGTTGGAAGGTGGAAAAATTATTCATTGATTTTGCTCCTGAACACGACCCAGTAATCCTGCTGGAAAGTGTGCGTGAAGATATCGGGTGAGAACAGGATGAGTCCTGGCCCTGATTGTCAGCAAACTGTTCACCTATGAGTGACTTTCTCACTGGAAAGGAAAAACAGATACTCTGTTGTTTAGCCAGCACCTATGTTCCAGCATGGTTCAAGAAAGGAAGCAACAAATTGAGGATGAAATAAAATATAACATTGAGTACATTTGTTAGAAATGAAGAAAAGGTGTGATGTTCTTTTTAAAAAAAAGACTAAGAAAGAAAAGCTGGGGAAACAGAAAGTGGCTGCAGTGGTTAATGATTTTTATGGCTTAAACTTTTTAAGTTTAATAAAACTTTTCTTTATGCTCGAATAGTTTTATTACTGTAATGTTCAGCTTTTTCAGCTTCGTGATGTGAAAACAGAAAGCTTTAACAAAAACGGTTGGCCCAGGGAGCTTACAAATTACTGGCGCAGTCAAAAGTCTCAGGGCTAAATAGAAGATCATGCATCTTTTTTTTCTTTTAACAGTTATCTGTGTCCAAACATTCCTTTGAACATCCTTCAGAATACATTCTCTTTTACTGAAGTGCATCAAATCGCAGTTCCAATATGTTTTATTTTAAAAATGACAACCAAGTTGAATGTTTTTTACTCCTCAATAGAAAAAATGGTGAAGTAAATTCATGAGGCTGCTTATGATTTGCTGCTGGCAAAATGTAACATCTGAAATTTTAAAAAATCAAGACTTATTGGTGGTAATGAAGTTGATGGAGTTATTGCACTGCTTTACAAGAGATTGTGAGTACAGGAAAATAGTAACATAGGAATAGGTAATTCAACCACTCAAGCCTCTTCCACCTGCATTCAATGAGATCATGGCTGATTTCCCCATATCCCTTAATACCTTTGGTTAATACAAATCTATCGATCTTAGTTTTAAAATTCACAATTGATGTAGTATCTATTGTCGTTTGCAAAAGAAAGTTACATGAGTAAGTATTTCATAACTTCACCCTGGAAAGGTCTGGTTCTGACTCTATTTTTTCATTATGCCTCTTAGCCCTAGACTCCTCAACTAGTGGAAATAGTTTCTCCCAATCTACCTTCTTTGTTCCCCTTATGTTTATCATTGCATCTTTTGAATCAGCAAAAAAAAACCCACTAGATTGTGCTGGACAAATTTTAATGTAAGGAAGACTTTTGTACTGAAAATAATTTTGTTCCATCACAAATTCTCTTCCATTTCTTCCCCTCCTTTTAAGTGTTTACTATTTGTTGGGAACCACAGACATCCTTCAATACCTCACCCAAATGGTCATTATTCATGTCTGAGCCCTGGCTATGAAGATTTGCCAGCTATTTGATTCTGAGAGGCTTCATAGATGAGCTGTTCCCCTTGTGATATCCACAATTGTCTACTTCTAGCACGGTCAGTGGGGAGCAAGTAGGGATAATACTCCTGCATGATTTGTCTTTGATTGCCCAGAGAGATGGGAGGCTATTTAGGATTATCAAACTCTCTGTAAGCTTAGCATTGAACTGGAGGCCTTCCTGGCCTGAGTTATTTGCTAGATGGTCTCAATGAGCCATCAGAGGACCCTACAACACTTCTTTGTTAGCAGAATTTTACATGGCACAAATGTTTCTATTTACTATCAGTTACTTTGCTGGAGAAGGATGGCTACAATGGAATCCTGCCAGATGATAGTAAATTGCAATAGTTTGTGGCTGCTTGCCAATGCTTCATTTGTTATTTACTAAGTACTTATCAATTAAATGGGTACTTGGAAGTTTTACATGTGTAAACTAAGGTAAATACATTGGCAAAGTAATAAAACTAATTTCATTAAAGGATGAATGGAAAAAAGATCCTTAAGAATAGAAGTTTGATTGGGATTTAGTTTTTGCAGTCATTTTCTGAAAAGTGGTACCGGAAGTGTCAGTTAAAAGAGGCAAAATAAGTGAAACTTATTGTTCAGCTAAAACGGACTCTGCTGCCCTGTTTATGTACACAGTTCCCTTGATGGTTCAGTAGTTAAGTGCATTATGTGATCTGGCACTGAGCATTGAAAACCAGGAAATTTTAAGGTTTTATCACTGACCTTTGTTGAGTGAGTTGATCTCAGTTGGAACAGGTCAACAGGACTGAGAGTTGGCCTTACTATCTCCCAAGATCGGAAGGGGCAAAAATTGGCCATTTGTCTTTGCCGGCCCATCAAGATTGCTATGCAATGACTCATGCCTAAAATGCACTTTTGTGAATGATAGGTGAGAGGTTAGAGTTCAAATGTGATGACCACCTCATTTAAGTAGCTTATCAACTTCCATTTTACAGGCTGCAGGCAACCCTACATGTATTGGTGCCAGTCTCCAGCCAGGATAAATGTTAGTGGCAGGAAGGATTCCAGTGCCATAAAACAGCACGCCAAATCCAAAAATGATGGTTGATATGAAGGGTGATCAACCAGCATTGTGACAATCCCGTGTAACATAGGAAAAGCTGAAAGAGAGAGAGGGGGAGATGTGGGTATCACTGGTAAGGCCAGATTTTATTACCCATCCCTAATTACCCTTGGTGGTCAATCACCACAGGCTATTAGGGAGGAAGTTCCAGGATTTTGACCCAGCAACAATGGAGGAATGGTAGTATACTTGGTGTGTGACCTGGACGGGTATTTGCAGGTGATGGTGTACCCATGTGCCTGCTGCCCTTGTTCTTCTAGGTAGTAGAGGTTGCAGATTTGGAAGGTGTTGTCAAAGAGCTGCTGAGTTGCTGCAGTGCATCTTGTAGATGGTGCATGGTACTGCCACTGTGCATTGGTGTTAGACAGAGTGGATGATTAAGGTAGTGGATGGGGTACTGATCTAGGAGGCTGCTTTTGCTGGATGGCGTTGAGTTTCTTGAGTGTTGGTGGAGCTGTACTCGTGCAAGCAGGTGACGAGTATTCCATCACAATCCTGACTTGTGCATTATAGATGGTGGACAGGCTTTAGGGAGTCAGGAGGCCAGTTACTTGCTGCAACATGCCCTGCCTCACATATGAAAAATGGCTACTTGAGTGAGGTAATGGTTGCCCAGTGCCTGTGGAACTGTAACTCTAGATAAAAGTCATCGCCTTGGGGAAAGTTTACAATATTGATGGTAGATTTTCCACTTATTGTAAAGGTCTGGTGGATCTGCATCGCATGGTACCACATCATGTAATGCATATTATGTGCCAATTAATTCTAGAAACTCTGTGTAGGGCAATTGTTGGATAATAGGAGCAATTTCAGTTGATTGTTAAGGTTTGCCAATTTCAAGATTGGGTCAGCACTAGTTGCAATGTTGTGCATGTTTTGGGACCAACACTATAAGAAAAGGACCTGTATTTATATTGCATCTTTCATGACCTCAGTACACCCCAAAGTGCTTCATAACAAATTAATCACTTCTACAATGGTTAATGTTGTTTTGTAGAAAAATGCAATAGTCAATTGTGTGCATTAAGATGCTGTTACACAAATGATCAGATAATTATTTCTGTTGGTTATGTTGGTTGAAAAACAAATATTGGTCTGGTCACCAAGATTCTGCTCTTTGAATAGTACCGTTTAAGGTTTTACACCAGCTTGAGAAAGCAGATAGGACTCCAGTTAAACACTTCATCTGAAAGTTAGCACTGCTGATGGCAGCACTCCTTCAATACTGCACTGAAGTGCCAACCTAGCGTCAGGTGACTGGAATGGTGCTTGAACTCATACCATCTCACCAAGGGTGGGAATGCTGCCACTGAGATAGGCTAACGCCTTCATGAGATGAAGGTCAAGTAATGGTACTGACACCAAAATGGAGTAAAACAGGTGAATGCTACTAAACACTTGACGTACAAGGCTCTGGTGAAAATTCATTTTCTTTGTTATTGGTCTGGTATGTGTGAACACACTTGCAAAAGGTACAAATGAGTGGTGTGCAAAAACGTACCTTCTTCTGGTGCTGATGTCTGGTTCTCATGACCTTGCTTTGCTTTGCTGATTTTTGGCAGGATTTTTTCATCAGGAATCAAAGTTATTCCACCACCCCCAGTTTAATGTGTTGGTTTACACCTGATTTGAAACAATGTCAATTTTTAGGGAATTTTCCTGGATAAAAAGCACCTTTAATATTCCCTTGAGGGTGAAGATACTGCATAAAGACTTTTCAAAGTAGTTTGGGTTTGGAAATTTTCTAATTATTCTCTGCCACGTGAAGGAAATTAGACCAGAGTGAATTGGGTAGGATCACTGCTCATTCACCTGCCTGGAACAATATAACACCTCACACCACCAGCTGTGAGCTCCGTGAGCAACTTAATAACTCTGTGTGTTGCATACAAATCCTTGTATTCATTAGTTTTTCTGCTCTCTACCTGCATTATTTGATGGATAAAGTCTGTGTTCTGTGGCAGACTCTGGGATCTATGAGTTTAATTTCCTCTGCGTGTTATGTTTAGCGTACTGGTGAAATTTGCTGGAGAAATTTCTCTGTGCAACTTTAACCTATATATTCAAATAGATTCCTGCATTTTAAGAGTAATGAATCAATCTACACGGGTTAATTGGAGCAATAAAATTTGTGCCCGGAGGAAATTAAACCTGCTGCTGGAGGTTGTGCACCAACATTCACTCCCATCACCACCAACGTGCAACGTGGCAGCAGTTTTAGCAGTCTAGAAGATGTACTGCAGCAACTTGCCAAGGCTTCTTTGGCACCACCCCCTAAACCAATGACCTCTATCGCCTGGAAGGACAAGAGCATTAGGCGTATGGGAACACCACCACTTGCAAGTTCCCTTCCAAGTCACATATCATCCTGACTTGGAAATACATCACTGTTCCTTCATTGTCGGTGGGTCAAAATTCCGGAACTCCCTACCTAACAGCATTGTGGGGATAGTGACACAACATGGGCTGCAGCAGTTAAAGAATCACAATCACCACCACAAGGATAATGAGGAATGGACAAAAAATGCTGGCGTTGCCAGTGATGTGCATATTCTGTGAATGAATAAGCAAAGTAAAAGTTAGACCAGCCACTGATAATAACATGGCAGTTGCCACTTAGAGAGATTGTCACACCGTTAACCAGCAGCATTTTTTCTCTTCAGACTGGATTATTTGCAGAAGCTATACTGTGATTGGTGATCACATACAACTTATATCAACACTGTCAAAATGTGTGTATTATTTGAATGTTGCTTCAGTGTGACATATCTAATAGTCTTTGGCCTTCTGGGTTGACATCTCCATACTTTACTCAGATAATCAGCCAAAAAGCAGTTGTGCCCTGAAGCTACAGTTTGCTTAGGCTTCTGAGAATGTTTATTTTTCTGCTTGCTGTTTTTTTTAGTTGTCTTAAAGAAAGTTAATTTGAACTGGCTCATTGAAGATTTATTTCCCAGATCAGTCAGCACTGCTTTTTAGAAAAAAAAAGTTTCATTTTTTATAATTTTGCCTTTTTAATCTTCTACCATGATTGTATCCCATATGGTGTGAAAAGCAAACAAGACCCTTGTGCTATCTGTGCATCAGCTGAAGTGAGCTGCGTGGAGATGTTCTTTTGTAATAGTGCATGTAATCAGAGCTTAAAATGCAATGATATAGGGCTGCACATAATGACGCCATTTTAGGAGATGACAACTATCTTCAAAGATCCTCCCAGAATGCGGTTTCAGTTCCTCAGTGACTGGTTACAGCATCTCAGCTGGGTTAATGGCTGGAATGTTACAATTGATTTCTGCATTCCAGATGTAGAAAAGGGTCAGTGCAATCAGGATTCTCACTCTAGATTTCCATCTGGAGACTCTGACAAGTATTTGACTGTGAATGTCAAGTGATGATAAAATTGGGCTACAATGAAATAAGAAAGGGGTGAGATGTAAAACGGGCTGGCAAATTGCTGCTACCCATTTTACACAATCGTGCAGGGTCAAAATCTATCCCAGTGGCTCCAGGCAAAAATAGGAAAAAATACCAAACAAACGTTTACAATGTGCTTACTCCAAAAGATCTTGCATGAATCTCTGTCAATGTTGTTAACTTTACAAGGAAGGTTAATGATTAGCCTGACCTGCTCTTTACCCTCCTCATTGGGCTTTGTATGTATTTCTTAACATTGAACTGCTGGTATTTTCTAAAATATTTTTTCGTATAAAATAAAAATAGTTGTTTTGGCGGTGAGGATGGTTCTTTTGATTTGTACATTTTGATTTGAAGGATAGAAAAGCAGTATACTACCGGTCAAGTATCCTGTATCCGTAAATGCAAAACCCAAATGTGTCCAAAAACCGCACTTTTTTTGAACCTCATGGACCTTTTAGCATGGGAAGTCTAGTTGTTTGCACTGCTAACCTTGCAATTTTTGTGGTGAACATATCAAAAAGAACATGTCAGGCACCCTGTATTTATTATTCAGTGATACAACTTACTTTTTTAGCCATTTTATTTACTTTAGTCTATAGCTAGCCTAGGCTTAGGCTATTGTAGTAGAAGTTTATACGCGATATCCGAAAACTGAAATTATCTGAAATCCAAAATGCAATTGGCCCTGAGGGTTTTGGATAAAGGTCACTCGGCATGTATTTAAATGGAGAAAGATTGTAGAACTGGATGGTACAGAGGGACCTGCGTGTCCTGGTACATGAATCACAAAAAGTCAGTAAGCAGGTACAACAAGTGATTAGGAAGGCAAATGGAATGCTGTTGTTAATTGTAAGGGGAATCATGTTTAAAAGTAGGAACATTTTGCTACAGTTGTACAGGGCCTTGGTAAGACGACATCTGGAGTATGTGTACAGTTTTGGTCTCCTTATTTAAGGAAGGATATAATTGCAGTAGAAGCAGTTTGGAGAAGGTTCACTTGACAGATTCATGGGATGGAGGGGTCATCTTATGAGGAAAGATTGGACAGTTTGGGCCTGTATCCATTAGAGTTTAGAAGAATGCGAGGTGATCTGATTGAAACATATAAGATCCTGAGGGGGCTTGACAGGGTGGATGCTCAAAGGATGTTTCTCCTTGTGGGAGAGACAAGAATTAGGGGTTTAAAAATAAGGAGTCTCCCATATAAGATGGAGATGAGGAGACATTTTTACCTGCAGAGGGTTGTTAGTCTGTGGAATTCTCTTCCCTAGAAAGCAGTGGAGGCAGTTTCATTGAATATTTTTAAGGCTGAGTTAAATAAATTCTTCATTAACAAGGGAATTACAGGTCATTGGTAATAGACAGGAAAGTAGAGTTGAGGCCACAATTAGGTCAGTCATGATTCTATCAAATGGCAGAGCAGGTTCATGGGGCTGAATGGCCTACTCTTGATCATAATGTATATGTTCACATTAGAATTAACTGGACCTGTTTGTGACTTTCAGATCACTATGAAAAGGGTTTTTGTAAAATCAACTGAAATCCAGGATTGACAACACTAGAGCATACCAGATAGGCTGAGACTTGCTCAACAGATTATAGGATTTTGGCAGCTATACCTGTTTCCATATGTATTTCAGTTTCCACCTTTGACTCCCTTGGTATTTTGCAAAGCTGGTTAAAAATGTTGATAGGCGGCTGTATGGACCCTAGAGATAAATTAATTAATTCAGGGTTATGTATACTTCCTAAGTGCATTAAAACATGGATGATTGTCCACTGTGTAACAGGAGCAGCTATAAATGTCTGGACTGTAAAACATTCTTCAGGAGTGCAATCAACCCTTGATCAAGGCACATCACAACCCACTACTTTATTTTTGTTTTGTTTTTCCAGTGAGAAATGTTTAGTAAAATAATTAATAATTAATAAATAATAACTAAACATTAAAAAAATTGTTTTAAAACGGTTTCTGCTTCCAGTTTTCTCCCCTCTACTGAATGTGCTGTACCATTGACAACCTTCTATTTTCTCATTCTAGGCAACTCGCTCAGTTCAGGTAGTGTACTGGGCTGCCCTTTGTCACTGTCCCCATGTCATTTAAACTACTCTAATAACTCGCCAAATTAGGCTTCCTTCAGTTATAATTCTGGACTCTGCTGGGTCTTTCATTCATGGAAGGCACCAAAGCTGGTCCTGGCCTCCACTGAGTCCGCATGTACACATTCTGAAGGGGTTACTAGATTGCAGTCAGGAGTAGGAATGCAACCCGAATTTTCCATTTCTTAGCCCCGGATTCATAAGGCCAATTGTTTTGCCCTTACTGACAGTCCTGGATAAAATCAGCACAGACTAGAGATTGAACCTGGGAACCTCCTAGTCTATGTGGCTTGCATCACACCAAGTGGTGTAATTATCCGCTGTGATACTGGGGAGCATTTCCATATCAAAATTGATATTTAAATACTGACTTTTGGTACAGTGAAGATTAACAAATATAAACTAACCCTACAGAGGAATTAATAAAAAGATCATGCATTTTTATAGCACATTTCACAACCTCAGGAATGTCCAAAGTGTTTTCTAACCAATTAAGTACTTTTTGAAGTGTAGTCACTGTTGTAATGTAGAAAAACAGACACAAAAAATGGAAGGAAATATTTTAGGAAAAGCAATGATGGTCTACTTCAGAACAACATTACAGTGATTACAGGTCATTGCAGTGGGTAATTAAAATATATGAAATCTTACAATTATGTATAATTAATTTAATATAAATGTAAAATTTATATTGTTAAATTACTCCCAACCTCTTAAAGCTTCTCCTGTTCTATTGCTTCCTCCCCTGGTGAGAACTCTCTGCTCTAACTCTGGCATCTTGTGCATCCCCCTTCCCATCACTCTAGAATCATAGAAACAAGGAGCAGGAGTAGGCCATTCGTCCCTTCGAGCCTGCTCCACCATTCAATATGATCATGGCTGATCCTCTGTCTCAATGCCATATTCCTGCTTTCTCCCCATACCCCTTGAAGCCCCTAATATTCAAAGATTTATCAATTTCTTTCTTGAATATACTCAGTGACCCGGCCTCCACAGCCTTCTGCGGTAGAGAATTCCACAGGTTGACCACCTCTTGATTGAAGAACTTTTTCTTCATCTCAGTCCAAAATGGTCTGCCCTATATCCTGAGACTGTGGCCTCTGATTCTAGACTCCCCAACCAGGGGAAACATCCTCCCTGCATCTAGTCTGTCTAGGCTTGTTAGAATTTTATATGTTTCAATCAGATCCCCTCTCATTCTTCTAAACCTTAGTGAATACAGGCCCAGTTGAACCATTCTCTCCTCATACGACAGTCCTGCTATCCCCGGTATCAGCCTAGTGAACCTTCGTTGCGCTCCCTCTGTGGCAAGTATATCCTTTCTTAGGTAGGGAGGCCAAAACTGCACGCAATACTCCAGGTATGGTCTCACCAAGGCCCTGTATAACTGCAGTAAGACACCCCTACTTCACTCTCATCCTCTTGCAATGAAGGCAAACATACCATTTGCCTTCCTAATTGCTTGCTGCACCTGCCTGTTTACTTTCATTGACTGGTGTATAAGGACACCCAGACCCCTTTGTACATCCACATTTCCCAATATATCACCATTTAAATAATACTCTGCCTTTCTGTTTTTCACACCAAAGCATATAACTTCACATTTATCCACACTATACTGCATCTGCCATGTGTTTGCCCACATACACAACTTGTCTAAATCGCCCTGAAGCCTCCTTGCATCCTCCCCACAACTCTCAACCACACCCAGTTTTGTCAGCAAACTTGGAAATATTGTATTTGGTTTCCTAATCCAAGTCACTTATATATATATCATGAATAGCTGGGGCCCAAGCACTGATCCCTGCGGTACACCACTAGTCACCGCCTGCCATCTGGAAAAAGACCCATTTATTCTCACACTCTGTTTCCGGCCTGTTAACCAATTCTCAATCCATGCCAGTATATTACCCCCAATCCCATGCGCTTTAATTTTGCCCACTAGCCTCTTAGGTAGGATCTTATCAAAAGCCTTCTTGAAATCCAAATACACCACATCCACTGGTTCTCCCTTATCTATTCTACTAGTTACATCCTCATAAAACTCCAGTAGATTAGTTGAACATGATTTCCCTTTCATAAACCCATGCTGGCTTTATCTAATCCTGTTAATGCTTCCCAAGTGTTCTGTTACTACATCTTTTATAATAGTCTCTATCATTTTCCCCACTACTGATGTTAGGCTAACTGGTCTGTAATTCTGTTTTTTCAGTCCCTCTTTTTAAATATTGGGGTTACATTTGCCACTCTCCAATCTGCAGGAACTGCTCCAGAGTCTATAGAATTTTGGAAGATGACCACCAATGCATCCAATATTTTCAGGGCCACTTCCTTCAGTACTCTGGGATGTAGATTATCAGGCCCTGGGGATTTTTCAGCCTTTACCCCCATTAATTTCTCTAGCATCTTTTTTTTATTACTAATACTGATATTCTTCAATTCCTCCCTCTCACTAGATCCTTGGTTCCCTAACATTTCTGGGAAATTATTTGTGTCCTTTTTTGTTAAGACAGAGCCAAAATATGTGTTCAATTCTTCTGCCATTTCTTTGCTCCCCATTATAATTTCCCCTGTTTCATACTGTAAAGGATCTATGTTTGTCTTTACTGATTTCTTTCTCTTCACATATTTATAGAAGCTTTTACAGTCAGTTTTTATGTTCCTTGTAAGTTTACACTCATACTCCATTTTCCCCATCTTGATCAATCTTTTTGTCCACTTTTGCTCAATTCTAAATTGCTCCCAATCCTCAGGCTTGCTGCTTTTTCTGGCAATTTTATATGTCTCCTCTTTGGATCTAATAATATCCTTAATTCCTTTTGTAAGCTATTGTTTTATTTTTGCGTCAGAAAGGAATGAATATTTTTTGTAATTCATGCATACATTCCTTAAGTATTAGCCATTGCCTATCCATTGTCAACCCTTTTAGTAAGGTTCCCCAATCCGTCGTTGCCAAGTCATGCCTCGTAACCTCGTAGTTCCCTTTATTTAGATTCTGGACAATAGTTTTGGATTCAACTTCTTCACTCTCCATCTTAATGAACAATTCCATCATTTTATGGTCGCTCTTCCCCAAGGGGGCACAACAAGATTGTTAATTAATCCTTTCTCATTACACAATACCCAGTCTAGGATAGCCTGCTGTCTAGGTGGTTCCTCAGCGTATTGGTCTAAAAAAAAATCACGTACACACTCCAGGAAATCCTCCTCCACAGTATTATTGCTAGTTTAGTTTGTCCAATTTATATGTAGATTAAAGTCATCCATGATTACAGTTGTACCCTTATTGCATGCCTCTCTAATTTCCTCTTTAATGCCTTCCCTTACATCTCCATTAGGGGCCTGTTTGGGGGCCTGTAGACAATTCCCACCAATGTTTTCTGCCCCCTGGCGTTTATTATCTCCACCCAAACAGATTCCACACCATGATTTTCCAAGCCAATATCCTTCCTCCCTATTGCATTGATTTCCTCTCTTACGCGTGCTACCCCACCTCCTTTCCCTATTTGTCTGTCCTTCCTAAACATTGAATACCCCTGGATGTTCAGTTCCCATCTTTGGTCACCCTGCAGCCATGTCTTTGTAATTGCAACTATATCATGACTGTTTATATCTATTTGCGCTGTTAATTCGTCTACCTTATTGCGAATACTCTGCGCGTTAAGATGCAATGCATTTAGACTTGCCTTTTTAGCCTTGTTAATCATCTTAGCTTTATTTTGCACTATGACCCTATTTATTGCCCTTTTTTTTCTGCCTTCCAGCTTTGCTTCTTACTTTTCTGTCTTTTGTTTCTATCCTTGTTTCCCCTCCTCTGTCTCCCTACTCAGGTTCCCATCCTCCTGCCATTCTAGTTTAAACCCTCCCTGACGGCAGTAGCAAATCCCCCCCCACCCTGCCAAGGATATTGGTCCTGGTCCTGCCCAGATACAACCCGCCCTGACTGTACTGCTCTAACCTTCCCCAGAGCCGGTCCCAATGTCCCAGGAATCTGAATCCCTCCCCTCTACACCATTTTTTCAGCCACGTATTCATCCGATATATCCTGTTATTTCTACTCTCGCTAGCATGTGGCACTGGTAGTAATCCTGAAATTACTACCTCTCAGGTCGTACTTTTTAATTCACTCTGATATTGGAAATTCTGCTGAGGCCCTGTGCTCTGGAATTGCCTATCCACCTCTCCTTTGTTCAGTTCCCTTATTTTCCAGCCCTGCCACATCGGGTTCCCCCCGCAGTGGATGTGGCGAGCCATTCAAGGCTCCGTTTGAATTCGCTGGGACCGGAACATCTTGCTGGCTTGGGAGAGGCTGGAAAATCCCATCCCGAGTTTTTAGACCTCCTCCTAATAAGTTGTTCTTTGGATTGGCATCACTTTAGTCCCAGTTTAGCTCAACTGTGCTTAAATGCACTATGCAGCTGAATGTGTGAAGTGAGAAAATTTTAGAGCCTTATGAAAAAGTGGTAGATGTGTAGCCTCCAAAATCCACCTCTCGTCATTTATATACATCTTGTTGATGCATAGAATGAAGACTGTGTCCAGGTCTCATATTTGCTTGCAGTGGTTAGATGGCCGTTAATGTGTGGTATCAAGAACTTCTATTAATATAGCACCTTTTCTGTAATAAAATGCCCCAAGGTGCTTCATAGCAGCATCATAAAGTAAAATAAGATATCAAATGCTTATGAAGATATTAGGTCAAATGACCAAAAGCTTGTACAAGTTTCAAGGAGTGTCTTAAAGGAGGAAAGTGAGGTAAGTGGCAGAAAGATGTAGGGAGGTTATTCCAGTCCTCTTGCATTTTACCCTCAATAAACTTAAGGTCATCCAAAACTCTGCTGCCTGTGTCTTAACTCGTGCCATCCCCTTCACCCACCACCCCTGTACTTGCTGACCTATGTTGGCACCCCATCAAGCAACATCTTGATTTTAAAATTTTCATCCTCGTTTTCAAATTCTTCCATGGCCTCATCCCTCTCTATCTCTATAATCTCATCCAGTCCCACAACCCTCATCTGCACTCATCTAATTCCTTAAAATTTTGAGTCTCATCCTTGTTTTCAAGTTCCTTCGTGACCTTGCCCTTCCTTTTTCTATTTGCTCCTCCAGTTCTACCCTCCGAGATATCTGCACCCCTCCAATTCTGATTTCTTTAGCTATCCCTGATTTTAATTGCTCCATGAATGGTGGCTATGCCTTCAGCTGCCTAAGCTCTAAGTTGTCCATCTCTCCATGACCCTCTCTATCTCTCTTCCTTATACTTTCCTCTTTTAAGAGACTCCTGAAAATGTACCTCTTTGACCAAGATTTTGGTCATTTGCCCTAATCTCTGTAATGTGGTGTAAAACTTTGTTTGTTAATGCTCCAATGAAGCCCCTTGAGATGCTTTAATACTTTAAAGGCACTATATCAATACAAGTAGTTGTTATCCAGCACTGGGGGAGTGCAGCACTGTCAGAAGTGCCACCTATCAGATGAGATGTTAAACTGAGGTCTCAACCTGGCTGTCCTCTCAGTGGGATATAAAAGATCCCTTGGCATTATTCAAAGAAGGGTAGGCATTCTTCCATTATTTATCCCTCAAACAGCACATAAAAAAACAGATTATCTGGTCATTTATTTTGCAGCTGATTGTGGGACCTTGCTGTGTGCAAATTACCACTACAATCATGTGCTTTTCTAAAGTATTTTATTGGCTGTAAAGGGCTTTGGGTCCTTAGGTCATGAAAAGTGTTATCTAAATGCAAGTTTTCTCATTCTGTCCTTAAATTTAAATTGGGCTAAACTGATGATCTTTGTTAATTGCCCCAAGTTGAAAATGTGTACCCTTCCTGGGAATGGCTACAGTTGCACTGAGACTGTGATATCCTTCCTTGCGAAAGCTCCTGCAGCCTGCCATTTAAAAAAAATACGAGCAGTTTGTAAAGCCAACTGCTGTGGAGTTTATTAAGACTTCTTCCTCTCACCTTGGCCACCATGTGTGATGCACATTCTTGGTTTTCTACCCAAATGCCTTTATCTGGAAATTACATTGCAGAACATTTGCTCTCTTCTCTAATCTTGGCACAAATCAGGTAGGGCTGTGTGATCCATCCTAGGTGCTGAGTTCAGTGCCTTAAGATAATGCATATTTGAACCATTCAACAGTAGCTACCGATCGCTGTAGCATATGATTTAAGTTTCCAACTTTTCTTACTGCACTTGCAATTGGATTAACCACAGAGTTGTTCCTGAATGTTTTTAAGAAGTTTCCCAATCCAGTTGAAATTTTCACAAATATAGAAATGTTTGAAAGCTCCAAGCCAATTCACTCCTATTCTATAACAATTTGCATGTAAAATCCTGATCCAGGCCTAAAATGTGCCACAATCATCTAGCTTTAATGCTAGAACATTAAATACACTCAGCTCAGTGCCATGTTTCAGTCTGTGATGACAGCATGTTTTAAAGAGTCTAATCACCTTTTGTGCAAAACGTATTCTTTTATTAAATGTTTTCTGTCTTTTTCATATAACACAGTAAGTGAGTGAATAGGTTCAGGTTTGAGGTTTGCAAAGTTGTATTAAACTCCTGTTTATATAAATTCATTTACATGCAGAGCGTTTCTTGGCAAACAGGGTATGCCTTTATCAGGTTTGGAACATTGGCAGCTGGATTCCGGACAAGATAGTTGTTCAGATTAAACCAAAGTAAATAGAAAGGTCAGAACTGATGCAGACATGAGTAACAATCCTTCTGAAGCATGCCAACCACGTGCAGTGCAAACATGTCACCGTGAAATCTGATCCTGGATTGTAGCCTTTGCCAGTTATCATCTGTATATAGTGTACAAGTACAGGCAGCTGATATGACATTAATTAATTCAGACCTAATCGTTTTCAGATTACTTTTGATTATGTGGTTCTGTCTCTTCTGTATGTGTTGCGCAGCTGTCACTAGCAAAATAACATCCTGCTGGAACTTGGCCTCATCATTTATGCCAGATATGTGTTTGACCTTTTTTTTATCAAGACGACAAAATAGGGATAGTTCCAGCAGGCAAATAAATCTGTCTTAGTGGTTTTCCCAGCTTATCGGCTGATCACAAAGCCATAGGCAGCTGCAGCTCTCTGCAGTGGTCTAGCCTTTGTGTCTCCAGTCACAATTACAGACCTGGTTATCACCTTCTCAGACTGGTGAAAGAAATGTGATTTAAGGAACAGAAGATTATCTTCCCAGCATTGTGGTTCAGATTTTATTTCTGTTGGGCTTGATGCTCCCTTTGGATATCTATTCCCCATTTTGATTTCTCATTTATTGCAGTCTCAGCTTTGATATTGAGTGAATTTTCCTAATGCTTCCTAACTGATTATAGATAATGCATTACATTGATGTGTAGAAAAATATGAATTTCTACACCTTTACTGCTCTTTTGCTGCAATATTTTTAGTCATGCTGGTAGTGTATGAATCAAAATTTTGTTTGAACAGTAAATCTACTCACTCCCAATCCTGACATTTTCATATATGAATTGTGCAGTCACTTATCTCCCTTCAGAACTGCATGGCATTTGTCTTTTAAATCTATTTGTAATGCTGATTTTTCTAAATATCATGAACATTGAATCTGCCTGTAAGCTGTTTTTGTTTCATATTTGAAAGAATGAGCTCTCAAAAATAATTTGCATGATTTTTGCAACTGTAACTTCTGAATTCTGCATCCATGAAATGATGCACCTACTATGGTAGTGCATGAGTATACAGAGGTATCGTATCATATGTACAACCTGCATTACATAATCTAGTATGGTCCGTCACGTGGAGAAATTAAGATCTTTTAGTTGTTTGATCCACCTTCATTTGAGGGTGATACATAGAGCTAAGAGTGCAGATCTTAATGCTGAATGTTGACTATTAACATAAAACTCCATTACATCAAGAACTGAATATTCTGAGTTCAACCGTGGGTTGGGTGTGGTGCGGGGAAGTCAGGTTCAAGCACAAGACGTTGTGTTTGCTGGCTGATCAAAGATGCAAAGCAGCACTTTACATTGTGTCTGGTTCGGGTCACTCAGCACAGCAGGGTTGGTGGGGGGCGGGGGTTGGGTGTGGAAGGGAGAGAGTTTCACTAACCATGGTAGTGCTGACTTAGTTTTAGTCATTAGTGAGGATCCTGCTTTTTAAGTCTTTTGCATTTCTTTTTTCGGCTGTGATTGAAAGAAGCAGCTAGGATTTGTCTGTATTTATTGTCATCAACTAACTAGAACGCAGGAATGTTAATATGTGCATTAAGGTTAATTGTGCTACTTTCTTTATTATTTGATTTGTATGTTTGTTGTGTATAATATATAACTATATTGGTTTAGATTCCTCATGGCGAGCATGGATTTAGAAATCACTCACCATGTTTTAAAAGAGGGCATAAATTGGCGCTTTTATAATAAAGACTCACGTGTTTTACGGTTAATTAGGGAACAGAGACTTGATTAAAAGATACAGCAGTCAGTTAAATAATTGAACATATATGTCATAAAAATGCTCATTTTTTACACTTCATAGATTTGAATTTAATGTTCAGTGAAGGTGTACCTGAGCTATTCCTCTGATGATCAAATTGCTTTCTTACTGGTTATTGCCTATTTTATCAAGTATTTGGCACTGGGCTATCTGGCTTTACCCCTTCATGAATGCTTTGTTGGAGCTTTTTCCCTGTCATTACTGATGGAATCCTTAATCGCTTTGGTCCAATAGATGGCACATAAGGGGTAAGTTTCCTGACTATGTGCTCCCAATTGGGGGCCTCACCTTCAGGTAGCTCACATTAGAAATTTGGATGCATATTGTCTATAGTTTTTTGTCACAGACAATGAGTGCCTGAATTCACAGAATCACAGAATTGTTAGCACAGAAGGAGGCCATTCAGCCCATTGTGTCTGTGCCAGCTCTCCGAATGAACAGTGCATCTAGTGCCACTCCCCCACCTTCTCCTTGTAGCCCTGCACATCCATCTTTTTCAGATAATAATCCAATTCCCTCTTGAATGCCTTGATTGAACCTGCCTTCACCATACTCTCAGGCAGTGCATTCCAGATCTTCACTCACCCTGTGAAAAAGTTTCTCTTTATATATTCATTGTTTCTTTCCCCAATTGCCTTAAATCTGTGCCCTCTTGCTCTCGATTCTTCTACCAGTGGGAACAGCTTTTCCCTATCTACTCTGTCCAGACCTCTCATGGTTTTGAATACCTCTATAACATCTCCTCTCAACTTTCTCTTCCCCAAGGAAAACAGTTCCAACTTCTCCAATATTTCTATGTAACTGAAGTTCTCCATTCCTGGAACCATTCTCGTGAATCTTTGCTGCACTCTCCCGAATGCCTTCACACCTTTCCTAATGTGTGGCACTGAGAACTGGGCACAGTACTTCAGTTGAGGCCAAACTGATGTTTTATACAAGTTTAACATAACCTCCTTGCTTTTGTATTCTATACCCCTTTTAATAAAGCCTTGAATTCTGTATGCTTCATATGCTCTCAGTGGGAAAGTTCCCATGCTGGGAGTGTGATGGTGGAAAAGTGGCCCCTTTAGAAAGGTTCAAAGATACACCAAACAAACATACCAAATAAGAGCAGAAGTAGTCCAGATGAACAGCAGCTATTTGGGAAAGGTACCAGGAGATAGTTAGCACCCGTGGATTCGTACCCCAGTATGAGCTAGAGTCTTTAGCAAAAAAGTGAAAAACATTGATTATTTATCTTGAAACAACAACAGGAGCATAGGTAAACTTAAACCTGCAGCACAGAAACAGGCCATTTCAGCTGGTCATTGTTGGTGTTTATGCTCCACAACAAGCCTCCTCCCATCCCTCTTCACCTAATTCTCTTGTGACCTGTGGCTCAGTTGGTAGGACTCTTGTCCTAGAGTCAGAAAGTTGTGATTCCAAGTACCACACCAGAGATGCAAGTGCAAAAATCTAGGCTGATACTCCAGTGCAGTACTGTTGGAAATGCTGTCTTTTGGGTAAAGCATTAAAATAAGATCCAGGTCTGCTCTCTCAAATGGTCATTAAAGTTCCCAGGGTATATTTCAAAGAAGAGCAGGCTGCTATTCCTGGTGCCTTGACCAATACTTATTCCTCTTCTATGTCACTGATTTAACAGATTATCAGGTCATCTGGCTATTATCATATGGCTGTTTGTGGGAGATTGCTGTGTGCAAATTGGCTGCGGTATTTCCTACACTACAACAGTGGCTACACTTGGTCAATATCTCATTGACTGTAAAGCCCCTTGGGGACACACAGGTCAGGAAATGTGTGATATAGATGCCAAGCCTTTGTTTCTTCGTCAGCATATCCTTCTATTCCTTTATTTCTCATGTGTTTATCTAGCTTCCACTTAATGCATCAATGCTAATTATCTTAACTACTCAATGTGGTAGCGAGATCCACATTCGTAGTATTCTTTGGATAAAGACATTCCTGTTGGATTCCTCCTTGGATTTATTAATGATGATATATTTATGACCTCCAATTTTGAATTCCCATAAGTGCAAGAATTTCTCTACGTCTACCTTATCAAACTGTTTTATAATTTTAAAGATGTCAATGAACATCTCTATCTCAGCCTTCTCTTTCTTAGAGAAAAGAGGCTCAGCCTCTTCAGTTTTTAATGACTTAAGTGTATCCTCACTGTTCTCGTATCATCCTTATGAATATTTTTTGCACTTTCTCCTGTTTGTAATATGGGGACCAGCAGTGTTCATGGTACCAAGAGGTGGTCCAAGCAAGGTTCTATACAACTTTAACATAACTTTTCTGCTTTATTTCGATCCCACTAGAAATGAACCACAGTGCTTGGTTTGCCTTTATTATGGCCCTATTAATCTGTGCCGCTATTTTGATTTGTGAATCTGTAACCCAACATCTCCATCTACCCTATTTAAATTTATTCTCCAAGCAGTGTGTAGCCTTCTTATTCTTCCTACTAAAAGACACGACTTTATAGTTATCCATATTCAAATTAATTTGCAAATTACACACCCATTCTGTAACTTACAATTAATATCTTCTAGGCTGGTGCAACTGAAACAGCAGATTGAAGTTCATTTTATTCTTACCAGACAATAATACCCTTAATTCTGTCGTTGATTTTCAGCTTGTTAGTTTAGAGAATTTCATGTATGTACCTACTGCAATTTAAGTATGCCTTTGTTGACAGTTGGCAGTGATTTAATGTGTCACAGGAAATGCGAGGATCAAAGAGGAATTTACTTATATTTACCGACGTCTGCATTTAAAGAATGCTTTTCTTTCTTCACTCAACGTTTTACAGATACAGTTGTGGAATTGTGAACTGCTCTTGGTGGAATCATCCTCCTGAACACTTTCTTTCACTGTGCTTTTTCTTTGGTGTGCAGCTCATGTCTTTCAAGCATCATCCTCACTCCTCTTATTACCCTGGTATCTTCACACCAGAAATTATTTTATTAGTGAGAAAACTAGCTGAAGGCCAAAACATTACCAGGGAAGGGATTGCCAGCCACATTGAGCCATAGCTCAAACAATGCAACCCTCATATCTCACCGGAATCTCAGAATGGGCTTTAGCTCCAGGCAAGAAGAATCCCAAACAAAAACAAAAATACCTGGAAAAACTCAGCAGGTCTGACAGCATCTGCGGAGAGGAATACAGTTAACGCTTCGAGTCCGAATGACTCTTCATCAGAACTAAGGAAAAAATAGAAAAGAAGAATCCCAACTGAACTCCGTGATGAGCCAAATTCTAGCCCAACTGAAACAAGGACTGGATATTAACACGGGTGGGTTAGGTAGATTAGCAAAGGAGGGGTGGAGTTTGGACAGAAAACGTGGAAGACAAGGTTATGCCTTTTACCCCTGTTAGATTCCCCACCCAGAAGGCAGCCTGATTGACAGGCATGGCTTCCAGTCAGATGGGGAGGACAGTGGAGCAGACTGCAAGAGTAGGCAGGTCTGAATGTCAATCCCAAAGGGAGTGCTGGGAAGGGTCAGATCCAAACCTGGAGGAGGATCTTTATGGGGGTGGGAGAGCAGAAGCGATGATGGTGTGATCTGATGAGGGGATTCTGCTTGACCTGAGAGAGAGGGAAGGATTTCTGCTCATCCTGGTCACACGCAGTGTTGTAAAGGCACTTATTTTCTCAACAGTGATGTCCTTGCTTTGCCTTCAGCTGCTGGATTTCTCCGAGGCCTGCATAACACAGCTGTCTACTCTAAAACCTGCAAAGCAGGCTTAATCAGAGGCTGCCAGCCTCATAAACATACTTGAAAATGTCAGCTGACCACCTGGAAGCGGCTTGGTTGCCCTTCCCTGACCTTACCTCCGTACAACCTGGAATTCAGTGAGTTGGAGCCAGCTCCCAGATGGTCTTGGAATTTCTCCCGATTTAACCCCTCACCCACACCCAATCTCACATGCTCACCATATTAGAAATCCCCCATTGCCTTTTATTAACTGTAAATCATTTCCTGTCTCACTAAACCAACTGAACCATAGTCAAAGAGCCTTTGAAGATCAGACAACACAGTAAGAGAAGGCTGGGGGAGAGACCTTCCATCAAATCCTATTCTGTGATGAGGAGGGATCCATATGTGAGGCTGTGCAAATTAAAATAAGGACAATTTGAATTATCCCTGCCCCCCATATTGTCTGTACAGATTCAAGCCTTAGATCTTGTGTGGATGCAGGACAGGCTGGATTGGAATGGGAACAATTTTTCAATGTTAAGCTCAATGATCCAGTTGTGTTGGCACAAGTGCTTTATGAAATCCCTAAGGAAGACCAGAATTGAGTTGGATGCAGCTTTGCCATGTTGACCTCCAAAAAGGCTTCCACTGGATCCAGACATGATCAGACACTTGGGGTTCCCCTCACAGTGTTTTCATTGTGATGGTGGCCAACAAACCCTTCATCTTTTCAATGTGGCCCAAAAAAGAAAAGAAAGAACTTTCATTTTTTTTATTCATCCACGGGATGTGGGCTTTGCTGGCTGGGCCAACATTTATTGCCCATCCCTAGTTCCCCTTGAGAAGGTGGTGGTGAGCTGCCTTCTTGAACCGCTGCAGTCCATGTGGTACACCCGCAGTGCTGTTAGGAAGGGAGTTCAGGATTTTGACTCAGCAACAGTGAAGGAATGACAATATATTTCCAAGTCAGGATGGTGAGTGATTTGGAGGGGAACTTCCAGGTGGTGGTATTCCTATCCATCTGCTGCCCTTGTCCTTCCTGATGGTAGTGGTCATGGATTTGGAAGGTGCTGTTGAAGGAGCTTTGGTGAATACCTGCAGTGCATCTTGTAGATCGTACACACTGTTGCTACTGTGCGTCGGTGGTGGAGGGAGTCAATGTATGTGCGTGTGGTGCCAATCAAGTGGGCTGCTTTGTCCTGCTCGGTGTCAAGCTCCTTGAGTGTTGTGGGAGCTGCGCTCATTCAGGTAAGTGGGGAGCGTTTCATCACACTCCTGACATGTGCCTTGTAGATGGTGGTCAGGCTTTGAGGAGTCAGGAGGTGAGTTACTTGTGGTAGAATTCCTAGCCTCTGACCTGCTCTTGTAGCTACAGTGTTTATATGGCTAGTCCAGTTCAGGTTCTGGTCAATGGTACCCCCAGGATGTTGATAGTGAGGGAATTCAGTGATGGTAATGCCATTGACATCAAGGGGTAATGATTGGATTCTCTCTTGTTGGAGATGGTCATTGCCGGACATTTGTGTGGCGCGAATGTTACTTGCCACTTGTCAGCCCAAGCCTGGATGTTGCTGCATTTGGACATGGACTGCTTCAGCATCTGAGGAGTTGCGAATGGCGCTGAACATTGTGCAATCATCAGCAAACATCCTCACCTCTGACCTTATGATGGAAGGAAGGTCATTAATGAAGCAGCTGAAGATGGTTGGGCTGAGGATACTACCCTGAGGAACTCCTGCAGTGATGTCCTGTGGCTGAGATGACTGCTCTCCAACAACCACAACCATCTTCCTTTGTGCTAGGTATGACTCCAACCAGTGGGGAGTTTTCCCTTTCATTCCCATTGACTCCAGTTTTGCTAGGGCTCCTTGATGCCACACTTGGCCAAATGCAGCCTTGATGTCAAGGGCAGTCACTCTCACCTCACCTCGTGAGTTCAGCTCTTTTGTCTATGCCTGGACCAAGGCTGTAATGAAGTCAGGAGCTCAGTGGCCCTGGCGGAACCCAAACTGGGCGTCAGTGAGCAGGTTATTGTTAAACAAATGCTGCTTGATAGCATCTTTATGTAGCCCCTTTTACAACCTCAAGTATGTTTCCTAGTGCTTTACTGCCAATGAAGTGCTCTTGGGACTATTATAATGTTGGACAAGACATTGTCCAGTCTGAAAAAAATATACTTATGTTGATAGTGACTGAGGAAATTCTCTAAACTCTGGTCCGTACGTTTGGCCAGAAACCAAACTGCTGAGACACTGACAACACCTTGACAAAGCAAATGGAGCATGTTAAACTTATGCTTGTAGAGATTCATAGTCATAATGATGCAGCCATGAAGATCCAATGGATGGTAATGTCATTGCAACAGTCAGCTACAGGATAGCTCCTATACACCAATACCACTCACCAGAATCAGCAGTTCGATTGTTGTAAGCTGCTGCATAAAGCTCACTGTCATTTTGTATCTCGTATTACTTGCACTCAACTACAAATATTTTATGCTGCACTCATAACCCATAAACAAAAGATGTGGTACAGCAAATGGTGAACAATTGCAGTATTTAAAAAGAAAGAGAAAAAGGGTGTGATATAAAAAGTAATAGTTCGGTGATGACAAGCTTGCCTTTGAAATGTTTGCAGATTGTAGTAGGAGAAAATTGACTGTGTGACGTAGATTTCCAAAGCTTGCATATACCTTTGACGTTTACGTCTGTCCAGGTACTTGGCCTGTGAAGTGATCAGGTACTTGGCCTGTGAAGTGATCTGGTGCTGTCACATTGGCCTCAGTCCTGTGCAACACTTGAGGGGTAATTTTCTGACCTTTCCAGAAGTGTGGAGTTGCTTATGGCAAATTCCGGCTTTCACTGCGCAGTATTTTTAAGAGTTTAAGAATTTCTGATATGGCCTTTTGACAGGTGAAAATTATCCCTTAAGTCTGCATAAACGACTAAGTGACTCTCAGTTAATTGGCTACACATGTCAGCAGGTGGATTTGACAGGGGCTTCTCATGAGAGGCAAAGTGAATTTGCTCCGTTTGTACATTTTTTATACTTTGAACTTAATAATTGGTTGAATCACAGTGTGTCACAGGGATTACTAGCAATTCAGTTTTCACTTTTTTATGCTGTTAAGGAGTTTTTCCTCAACTCTCTTAATGCTGGTTTAGTTTCAATTTTCACTTCTTCAAGCTCCTTTGGTGTAAGGAGTTCCCGCACACTGTGTGTGAACATCTGTGAAGTTGGAAATCAAGGGAAGCTGAAACAAGATTGTATAAATACTGTTGACTTAATTTTGTGGAGGAGTAAACCAGAAGAGAATGCGCCCCTCTCTATATGATGGCCCAATACTGTTTCTGGAGACTGGGGCTCTTCACAGCAGATCCTAGTGACCTTGCAATATCCTAACATTGTATGGCCAATGTTAAATCTGTCAGCCTTATTATCACTCGTTGTGCCTGGAGCACAATGTACGTTTTTAATAAATTAAAGAAATCACTCTCCGTTGAAATGAGAGGCTGGATATTACTTGAAATGGAATAAACTGTAAATGCCTTAATTTTGTTGTATTTGGTAAATTAAGGTTGATGGAAAAGTGGCTGCAGGTAAAAGATACTGTAACGTCTGGAAAACCAATTTTAACATTTTTTTGCAGGTGTATTTTAGTTTAACTTCCCTTTGTGATTGTATTTTTCTGCCTACTATGCAATACATGCAGGAGGTGCGAGCCCCATCCAGTCACCGCTCTCAAGATCTTTTCTCCTTTCTCGTGTTGGAAAATGCTACAGCCCTAACTACACATCTCTTTCTGAGCTAAAAGCTTGGATTCTGAGTTTTTGCTACCATGTGCATTGTGAAAAATGTACCAGATTATATAGTATTTTAAAGCAATTAAGACACACACCAAGTAAGGCAGTGGCAGCACATTGCAGTTACCATAAGGGGAAGTGACACAAAAGGGTGAGTCACTGCCTGCCCTCTTCAGTCAGGAAACAATGTTTGACGTTTCAGGACACCTCTGAAGAAAAAGGAGAAAGTGAAGAGCATGGGTTTGCTGGAAGAATATCTGATATTCACAGAAAAAGTAACACTGCCACTGAAAGAATGGACTGAGCAGCGATTGCCAAAGGCAATTGGTGCATTCTTTCCTTTCAGCTATCCATAGTACAGTGCAAGCCCACTCAGGTACATGCTGTTTCATGATTTTTCTTCGCCATGCAGGCTGAAAAAAAAATAGGCAAGAAAAGTAAAGGCAACACTTCTTTTTGATTTTTAGTTGAAGTACCCATCATGGAGGTATTAAAATGAGGGTATTTCAGATTGACTGACACTTGGTGAAGTTTGCCCTCTGGTTGGTCTGCTAATTCATTCTACAGAATGAGGACATTTCTGGCATTTGTTAATTTGGAGAAGGAGGTATGGGCAACTTAATTCTCCTGAGCTCTGGAAGTTGTTTGCAGTAAAGGGCCAGAGGAAACCAAATATACAGCAGTAGTTGAAAATCCTTACGTCACTAGCAGTTGATATTAATCGTCAAAAAGTTTATAGTGCCTCTGTTAAAGAAGTGAAGACGCTCAGCCACTCCCTAATCCTGGAGAAATTATTAAAAACTGGCGTAGTTTAGTCAAGACTAAAAAAACATCTTGATATGGGTAATACCTCAAGGCTGGAGTTTGACTGTAGTCTGAGCAAGTTCAATTCCGTTTAAAATGGCTTCCTCATGGCTTTAGTGACTTAATGATCTCCTGAGCTATTCTTGTATTGACACAAAGTTGGCAGAAAAATGCTCCCACAGGTTACGATAATGCATACCCTGTATGGAACCTCTCTGTGATTGATTGCAGATTAACATTCTGTCAACCCGCACCAATTTATAACTTCTAATGCTGGAATCTGCCACAGGTAATTTTTCTACTCCAGATATTTCTCTTAATGAAAGCTTAGCACAGACAGAGCTTCTATCCCAACTTCCACTGAAAACAAATTAGCTCCACTTCCTCCTCATAACTGTAACCCTTTATCCCTGATAGCATCCTGATGAATCTATGCTGCAGCTTTTCCATTGCTTTCATATTCTTTCCCACAACTGGATGCCACAAACAGTACACCTTGGTGATTCTGTGATCCTTTCTGTGCGGTTCAAAGAATTAGGGCAGCGGTATTGGTGCTGTCTCTAACTTTCATTCACTTCAGGTCCTGTGACTCTGTGTGAACATAGGTTGTGGTATCACCTGTATTCTTCCAACTCAGAAATAACTAAGCTCGTTTACAAGTTCAGTATTACCTCCTTGCTTTCATATTCTATGTCTCTTTATGGAACACCAGTGACTCATTGCTTTTCTATCAACCTGTGCTGCCATATTTTCTAAGGGGTATTTCCAAAGTGCATTACTTCACACTTTCCTGCATTAAATTAAATTGCATCTGCCACTAATGAATTTCACCCTGATAGCCTCCTGGAGTCGAGCACAATTTGCTGTTACCTTTAATTTGGTATCATGAGCAGATATTGTTTCTGCACTTCCCAAGTCGTCATCTTTTTTATATGTAAGTAATAAATTAGAGTAGGGTAACCACAGTCCCTGTGAACCGCCACATATCACACTTGTCCTGCCTGAGCAAATTCCTTTTCTTTTCTTGTTTTCTGTCCTCCAGCTGTGTCCATGTGCCCTCATTCCCTTAAGTTCCATGTACCATTATCTTTGCCATTATTCTTTTACATGGTACCTTATCAAATGCACTTTGAGAATCCATATAAAGCACATGTACTTAATTTCCTTTACCCTATTTGCCTGTTAGAAATCTGTGCTGAATTGTCCTGATCAGTTCATGTAGTAATCCTGGGCAGAATTTAACAGTCCCCTGAAACATATTTCATCATCTTTGTGTTTAGATTGATAAGTCAGGATCGTACCCCTTCAGTTAGTGAAGCACTCATTAACTCCGTCTTGATCCTGGTGCTCAATGTCAGTGTTTTGAACAGCTTTCCATCTAGAGTACAGCACATCCATACACGTGTTATTTTGATTTCCAAATAGCCAATGAATATTTTGAGTATTCACATTCTGGGACAAATCACAACAGCTGTATTCATGGCGCTGGATGCAAGGGATTTTTGCAAATAAGCCTTCACCCAAGATGGTCTCTGAGACGAGGGCAAAATTTTCACTTGGTCACAACCCATTCACTTGCTGAGTTAAAATTGGGTCCCTCTTTCTGTTATTTCTCCTTGCCACATATAATCAGCATCTAACCACACAAACAAGCTGTTCAAACAGGGGCACACCAGGTAATCTCTAGCATGGTGCCATATCCAGCAACAACTTTCATTTCTCTTGTGAGCCTCTTACAGAGAAACGTCTGATAGCACTTTACAAATTGAAGCAGAGACAGGGAGCAATGAACACAAAGTAAGGTGAAACAAAAGAGCTGGATGTATTTAGAAATGACTTTTCTAGTAACATTTTAGAACTCCTAAGATTCTGCCAGCTGAGCTCAAGTGTAAAATGGTCCATCAGTCCTGGATGAGAACCACCTGTTTCACTGTTGCCAAATAGTATGCAGATGAAACAGCTGCAATCCAGGTTACTCCAAACTAGCTGAGGTAAACTTGGTCTATTCAAATTACACACAAACTGACTCGCACAGATCCTGTACAGAGCAGACCACAGATGGAGGGCCAGATGTGGCATAGTACTCTTGGGAGGGCCAGCCTAAGTCATCAGGGACTTCTGCCATCAGTTTTTGATACCTTACATTATCTAGTACAAAATGAAAATGGTTCATCTTTTGGCATCAAAATAACAAAACAATGATGGGCTGTGACATTCCAACTATCGCTGTATATCAAGTTGGAATCTATCAGCTGGCTTTTTAATGGTTCACAATGCAGCCTGTCACCTTCCTTTGGCAAGATATGCAGTTGGTGAACATCCAGCGATACCCTGGTTTGTGAAAGACACTTGGCAAGTAGAAATTTTACCTGGGGCCAAATTTTTGTTTTGCCCATGTTATGCCAGTTTCATTTGAACCCTGGTTTCTTATGATACTGAGTTTCTTCATTTTAAGACTTTTTTTTTCCGCTCAAATTAACTTAGCCTTACAGATGCTGAGCTTCATGCTCTGCTGGTAAACCCAGCCCATGTTGTTTGACACTGCAGGGAGCATACTTATTTTTTTCCTTGTTGTTTTCATTTGACACAGGTTCTACAGTTAGTTATAATATAGAATACATTGTGTATACATTACAAGTCCTGTTGATGCACGTAACAGATGGCAGAACTACATAATGGCAAACTGTTGCAGCTTTATTGGTGGCTTGTGAATGACCCAAGCTGCTTTTGTAGTCCAGCTTTTATACTGCACTTCTGGCATCCTCTTGGGCATTGATTCTGGGCCAGGAATGCAGTAAAAAGTGGGAAGATGCACGTATGTGCACTGGTATGAGGAGCACTTGGAAGAAGTGCTTTTGAATTTGGAATGATGTAAAGCGGCTACAGGATAAAAGCAACCAAAGCAAGGCCGGAACAAAGTTAAAAGCAAATTCTGTCAGCCTATTTTGCTGTCCATATTTTGATGGCTCAAAGAGCTGGTTAGCCTGTCCACTGTTTGCAAAACAAAAATCTCATTATCGGCCATCAGTGGTAAACAGTACTGTATGCATGCATGTAATCTTGACTTTCCCCATTCCCCCTTTCCCCACAGCAATACAATCAAGCAGCGAAAATTGCGCATTTATTCTATATATGCAGTTAATATTGTCGCCCTTTGGTTGCTATAAATTTGGCACGAGGCAGATTGATCTGGTTTGATGGCATGTATCCTTCAGTTGTTGAGCATTATTTAGCATTGAAATTACAGAATAAAACAACTCTTACAAACCAAATTGAAGAATATTGACTCAACTGGTTTCCAAGTTTGTGGAGTTCCTTAATTCCAAAGTATTGTAATATGTTTTCTAACTAGCCAGAGAAAACTTTTGCCAGGCAGCCACTAATCATTATAAAGAAGAAAAAACTGACAACAGTACACAAAAACCTGTGCACAAAAATAAGACTGATCAGTATGGTAATATGTGAATTCCATGACAGATGCACTTCCATGCAATTTCAAGCCTATTATTTTAAATTGATCTCATTTATGTGCATTTATGCATGCTTTAATTATGTTTAGTGCTATGTTTGTTCTAATAAAACTGTTGTAATAAATGGAGGAATCCTGGCAAAGCAGTGTTGTTGATAATCTCAAAAACACCTGAAACTTGACTTTACAAACCCAGTAACAGACATTATACTCACTTTAGCCTAGACTCAATTTGAGTGCTTCCCATTCATTAAATAGAATTGTTAAAAATATGAAACAAAGAATATAAACCTACAATAAAAATAGGAGTACTTGAAATATACAGCAGGTCCATCAGAATCTTTAGAAAAAAGAAAGACTTACATTTATATAGCGCTTTTCATGACCACTACATGTCTCAAAGTGTTTTACAGCTAATGAATTAATAGTCGCTTGGGTGCACAGAACTTGAGAATTGCTGAAAAAAGTGACATGCTGTCATCAGGACAGATGCAAGAATGCCAGATTTCATAGGGAACACCAATTTATACTCCAAGAGAAAAGGTGTGTCGATTGGTTGGAAAGTCGGCTTTGATAGGTCGAGACCTTGCCATGGTGAATGCACCAGGCACACCTGGTGCGCTTGTCATGGCCACATCTTGACCAATCTGAGTTGACTTGCCAACTAATCAGCATCCTTTTTCTCATGCAGTATAAATTGCTGTTCCCTTTGAAATTTGCCATTCCTGCAACTGTCCCGATGAGTGCAAGATGAAAAGCTTTGACAGCATGTCTCTTTTTTTCAGAAACACTATAATGAGTTACTTATTGAATTATAGTCACGGTTCTAATGTAGGAAACGGCAAGTAAATAGTCAGATGATGGGTCTACAAAATGTTAATGTGCCCTATCTCTTGACAAATGCTGTGTATTTCCAGAAGTTTCTGTTCAAAAATATTTATTGTTTATTTTGCTGTCAGTATATACCAGTAGCTAATTTCAAGTGCCCCAACTATGCACTTTTCAATCTGTCTTTTAGAGCATTTTTGCTGAGAAGGCAAATAAAATTTAGAGAAAACAGCAAGCACAGTTTCAATTGTTGGACTGTCGACAAGCTGGTTGAAAATTAGTCCTGGCATGCCACCATTTGTTTGAAACACACAAATCAAGCTGCCAAGAAGGCATTAAATTATGAACGGTTTTATCCTTATCTAAGGTAGCTGTATTGGATGTTGTATCGGTGATTCCCCACAAAGGGATTTTCTTTGCTTAATGGTAAGAAAGAAAAAATCTTGCATTTATCTAATATCCTTTCATGTCTTCAGAACATATCAAAATGCATCCCACCTAATGAATGACCAGCATTGGATTGCAGGAAGCAAGTGTAAATATTGATTGGAGGCCAGATGTTTCTCTTAAAGGAAGGAAGACAACTCAAAGGAAGAGTAACCCTGGCATTCCTCAAATATCTCCTCAAATATCAAATATTACTGGATCATTAGTTTGCCTGCTAGATTTTTGAACCCATACAAAATACCATCATTGTGAAAATTACTGTGGACTCAACGATCCCTCCAGTCTTAAACACACATACTAACACATTAATGGTGACAGAACTTAAAAAAAAATTATCTCATGCCTTTCCTGTACATTGAAAAAACCCTAGGACTTCATGATGTCACTGTATTGGACACTTTAAATTCGAGAGATTTCTCTCTGGTGAGGTTTTCTTTTGCTAGAGATAGATATCTAAATTCCAATTATTTTCATTTGTTACCTGGGGGAATGCTTCGGATATCTACTGCTAGATGTTAATTCATTTTTTTTTCTCCCAATTAACTTCAAATTAGATAAAGTTCACATAGTTAGAATCCATTATCTATTCAGATCATAAACTCGACTGGTGACCAATTGAGGAAGTTTAGAGATCACAGGATGAGCATTCCCTCTTTATGCCAGGTGTAATGGTGTTGCTTTTAAAACCTTTCATAAGCTAAGCTTTAAGTAAATATTGTTGACCAGTAGCACGTAATATATAAAATAGTTAATTACCAATGTTCAGTTCATGATTGCTTTTCCGTTCAGGTAATTTATCTGTTAAGCTACGTGAAAGTCCCAGTTAAATATGTGCCTTCCTCAGATGTGTTATGACTTCTTAGTATTCGTATTGTGCTTAAAAAAAAGAGAAGGAGCAAGTACAGCAATAACCCTGCCACTGTTCACGGAAGCAGATACAGAAATTGTAATCTGATACAAAACTTTTAATCCAAAGTCAAAATTGATTTTTTTTGGGAGGGAAGGGGTTTGAAATTGAAACTGCATTATTCTGGTTTTTCTACAGACTTAGTCAATATATTTGTCGGAAGACTCTGCTTTTGTCTGTTTTTTGCATTTTTAGTCTAGTTATTGAATAGTTCCAATGGTGTCTGCAGCCTCTTTGCTCCACAGTGTTGAAAGTTAACAGCCAAGACAGCATGGAAGAAACTTTACATGCCACGTGATTAGCTTAAAAATCACACCAGGGTGGCCATAGCTCTCCTGCTTGATGGCTAGAATAGTCACCATGATACCAGCAGGCTTAGCAAGTCTGTCTGTTTGATCATTAATCCTATCGATTTACTGTATAAACTTTGTAACTGTTATTTAGCATATAACATCTCCAATTCACTTGATCATTGTTGTAACATGACATCAAACGTTACAGAACTACAGACTCTCTACAGAGGCTAATTTTTCTATCTGAAATGCCCAGGGAATATTTAATCCCTAGTGATAAGCAAGAGTTGTGGAGCTGTGACACCAAGGTCTGGATTTTAACTCTCAAAAACAGGTGGGTTGGAGTGATGTCAGAGATTAAAATGATACAAAAAATCTGGAACAGGAAGTAAACACACCCATTCCAGTTTTAAAGAAGACAGGAGGAAGGTTAGGCGACCAAATCACTCATGGGAAGAGGCTTGGTCATTTAAATATTATAATGATGCTACCTGCCTTCATTTGAAATCATTCTAACTTTAACCACAGGCAGCTGAGATTCCTGGTCCTTGGGGAAACTTGGCAGCTTAAAGGAGGTGAGAAGGGCTGAATCCATGAGGAAAAGCGTATTTTATAGCCCTGTTTGTGGGACAGAAAGAGCAGGATTGCTTCCTCCAGGCCCAGTAATTTACCCTTTAAACCCCATCCTGACCCTGAAGAGCTTCCTGCTCCCACCCCCACCTCAGTGTGCACCAGCGTGATGATATTCCAGGATCCACCACCTCACCTTTCTGTTGTCTTTTTGTCTCGGGTGTTTGCAGGAGCAGTGGTCAGCCTCAGACCCTTAGATCACAGAACTTTTGGCACTGCCTTGCACCAGGAACCAGTAATTTTATTAATCTGGCCCACCAAATTTTGGCACTGTGTGTTTGGGCAGGTGAAGCATCCTTTGAGGACACTCTCCCTGTCCAGCACTCAGGAGAGTGAGGCAGGTCGAGTGAAAAAAGATTAGCTTTTCATAAAACTATTTATTTCTTTTTAAAGCAAAATGTTCAAACATACAAAGTAAAAGGCATTCAAAATTGGTATGTTTTGCACTTTGTAAATACAAACCTAAGACATACTGCATGTGGTGAACTTTAGGTGCATTTATTCTTACTCAGATGTGGTGTTCCTTGTGTTCCTGTGAGTACAATCTCTTGGGACCACAGCGTAAGATGATTTGATAAACACGATGAGACGTTTTGAGTTTCTGCCGCTCTTTAGCTCAGTGTTCGAATTTATGTTAGCGTCAGTTGATGGGGACTGTGTAAATAATTAATAAATGGAAGGTTTTATTTTCAGGTATTGTGACAAGAACCACAAAGAGTTCCACCTCTATCTTCAATGAATAGTGTGGCCAGTGTACTACTGACTGTTAATCCAACAACACAACTAAACAACAGAGGAACTTGAAACATTTTACCACTGTCTGGGATGAGGATTCAAAAATTCCAGTCCTTAGTATGAATTCCACTACAGGATATATCTGCCTGAAGTCCAACAGAACAGGGAGAGGCTGTAAATATTGAATGTCATATTGCAGTACTCAGTTTCTGCTGTTCAGCACTGGGTGGGGTTTACCATTTTGGCAGAATGCAGGTGCATCTTCAGCAAAGTGGGAATTCCACCAGCCCCAGTGATGCGCCTCTGACCCTGACCGATTTTCCAACCATATATTTGCGTCATCACGAAGATCACATGTTTCCATTTCCTTAGCATCACCCGACTCTACCCAGCCTCAGCTCATCTGTTGCTGGAGCCCCCATTCCTGTCCTTGTTACCTCAAGCCTTGGCTATTCCAGCGCACTCCTGGCTGGCCTCTCATCTTGCACCTTCATCCAATCAACTCATCCAATCCTCTGCTGCCTAATTCCTAACTCGTACCAAGTCATCTCCACCCATCAGCCCTGTATTTGCTGACCTACATTGGCCTCCTGGTTAAGCAATGTCTTGATTTTAAAATTCCATCCTTCATTTCAAATTTAGCTTGAAAGTGCTCCTGTTAAGCACCTAGGCACATTTTTCTGCAATAAGTTTTACTAAATAAACAGTTTCAAGAGTCTTGAAGCACTGTACATTTGAGTTACAGGAAGCCTGAGTTTGACTCAACAGCACAAACATGAGCACGTTGACATTCTATTGTGGGTACCTGGATTATGGATAGGGTGTCACAGAATGAAGTCCATAATTTGAAGAGAGACATTAAGTACAGAACATGTTTCAAAGAAGAGATTTATAAATCAAGAATTAGAACTGCAGAAGGGAATGCCTGTGGGTTGAGCAACAGTTAGCAAAATGATGCACTTTTACTGATGTTTAAAGCATAACATCTGTGACACATTATCTTTGACACATTAATCACAAATTAATAAGCATTTATAGTTTGCATAAAAATGCCTTGAAGCACCTAACTTCAAGATATAAAATGTTTCCTGGTGAATTCTACTAGATATTAATCCTTTCTCCAGTACAAATTCAAATTTTGATTTGAACAAACTACCTTTCAAGCAGAATTTGTACTTTGAGTTACAGCTACCTTCTGTTGTTTTTAACTATACTTCTTGGTATCAGTTGTAAAATAATAGCAACATTCAACAAGTATGGAAGATGAACATCTGTGCAATTATGGACAGTACCCCTGCAAAGTAATTTTCTCAAGTTAATCTAAAGATGTACGCACAAAATGAACAGTTGCTCAAATCAGATCAAATTGTTGTTTGGCAATGACTGTTTTCACTCAAGTCAATCATTATTGGACAGTGCAGCGTTTGACCACATTGACTTACCTCATTAATAATTGTTAGAGGTCAGAACCAAAGTTTGTCATGGTAGAATCTTATTTTTAATGATTGAAAATATAAGTTAGATATGATGGAGTATATTTCATTCATGCTGTAAACAGTTAAAGTGGCATAGTGTATAAATTATCGAGGAAATCTTTTTGGCTTTTTAAATTCTCTTAAATCTGTCTTGTCATTTAAAAGTGCTTTTAAAGTAAATAATAAAAAAAAACTAAGCTCATTAAACACAGAAAGGAAAAAAAAAATCCCCATGCCACAGCAGGCCACACTCTGTGAAGCAGCTTGCGTTCCAAGGGAGGTGAGTGCTTTCTCACTATGATTTCCCACCAAAACCCACACACAGCCGAGGCCTCCTGCAGTCAATCATAGCCTCCGCATTCACACTCCACTTAGTTGCATGGAGCTTGAATTTCATATCAAGTGCATGTTACTGTGTTGGACAAATGTATACTCAGTAGAATAACCATCCATGTGGCAATCACCCGAAAGTCCACCACAGGTTACTAACCCTGTTAGCCAAACAATATGTATTGTGCAAAGGCACTGACTCAAAGGATGTGCACTGTAACAAGTAATCTCCTGTAATGTAATTGCTATAGTACTTCAATTGTGCATTTGCCTTATATTTGTGCATTCCTTTTGAGTCTGTCATTGGTTTCTGTCTCAAGTATGACTTTGTTGTCCAAATACAGCACTGGAAAGGAGCACATTCATTAACTAAGCGCAATGCATTTAAATTGATGACCTACATTGCTATTTTGCTTCTACCAGCAGTAAAGATTACATGATGCTCGCATTAGAAGTATGATGTTCATTGAGCAAGCTTTCTGGGTGCTGAGTGAATGCTCTCAGGCTTGGTTTATTCATTAGAGTTTTAACATTGTACCTCCTAAGGAGCTGGAAAAATTGTCACTGTGTTGTACAGTGGAGACCTGGATTGGAAGGTTGGCAGGAACAGAAGGAACATGCCAACAAACAACGGCAGGAGATTAGGTTCTGCAGGCTGGCAGAGATGTGTGGTAGATCATTGTCGCCTGCTTCTATTCAGAGAGCCTTGCTAATGTTTACAAAGACTTCAATTTTCCCTCTTTGAAAGTTGACTTTGACTTGATTTTCTTTACAATAATACCATAGCTTGTATCTTTTAATGATCAATGGGTGGAATTTAATATTTGCAATGGGAGTCTGCCAGCCTCCATTAGAGAGGACCTCAACTGCATATTTGTCTGAAACATGTTCTTGTGGTGTTCTGTTATCTACTTACATGCCAGTATTAAGTGCCCAACAGGCACTTAACTGGCTGGTGTCAGGCATTTCCTGGATTAAGGATCCAGGGGGAGAAATTCCACCCCCCACCTCCCTCCGAGTGCTGCCGGCCAATCAGAGGCTGGTAGTTCTACATTGCCTGTCAGCACCATCAGAGCAGTGGCAGCTGCCAGCAATGCACCCACCAGAAGCCTAGGATCAATGAGGGACCACATTGATACCAGTGACAACAGGATGAGATCCTTAAGTGGGCATTAATTACACATTTAAGGGCCTCAATTGGCATCTGGGCTAGAAGGCTGTCCTCAGGCGGAGGCAGCAATGTGGTGGGGTACCCACCATGAACCCTCGCAGCCGATTAACTGCCCTCGCCCTCCCAAGCCTCCAAGCCTGCATCTGGAGGGCCATTACATTTTGCCCTCCATATTTTTATTAATCTTTTGGCCTCAATTGCATATTTATTACCCTGAAACATGTTCTTGTGGTGTGCTATTATTTACTTACATGCTGTGGTGGGTATGGTGTCCCTTGCCTGATCTACGTACTCCCCAAGGTGATAGGCAAGATGACAGGGACTACTGATGCTCCTCAGATCCTGAGCTCACTCTGACTGGAGTGATGACAACCTCTAATACCCATTCATCAGTGCCAGGAGACAACTGTGTCTTATTTGAGGGTATAACATGGAGTGGATGGTGGCAGGTTGGCTGCTTCTCTGCTCCTGAACCTGTGTTTGCAGGCTGCCACGGAAAGGCCTCACCTCAAGACACAGTCACCTGGTGTAGGACAGAAAAGTGTGTATCTGAGAGGCTTCCTGATATCAATAACTCATCCTTAGTGGACTCCATACTACTTATGAATAGTGCAGATGCCTTACTAATAGAAGGCTTAGTGCCAGACAGCTGTCCCTGCATTTGCTTCAGTACTTGGTAGGTAGGTCCCTCGGATTATCACATAGTATCACGCAGTTAATCAATCCCTTGCAGAAGACAGGCAGATTAAGTACCCCTACCCAATCAATGCAGTAGGGTTGTCATTGTGACACCCTTCCCATCTCTTGTACCCCTTCCACACTCCCCTTCTATCTTTCCTTCCCCATTGTGCTTCTTTCTGCCCTTCATTACTGTAGAAATTAGTTGGTGCTTACTGCAGGTACACATGACCCCTGAGCACACAGCTCTAGTTCTAGCTCTGCTTCACTGCTTCCTACATCACCATCTGTGAAGGAAGGAGAAGCAAAAATTTACAAGTCTGCTATTTCACTTTGTCAATCGACTATTGGCTTTTGAATGTAATGATCTGGAAAACTGATGTTCTCTGTGTGAGGATATTAAACTTGTCATGTTAGCTGCTCCTCAGATCAGGAGAAGGTAGCACGAGTTTAACACGTACCAGCTGATGCATGTATCCCATCTAACTCCTGAACAGGAGTTCCATTGCACTGAATAGTAATACACGCCAACATCCTTCATTCAGAGCTGGTCAGAGGCTGAATTATATCACTTACTCCGATAGTACAATATGCATGATGTTGTACATGTTGTCTTTTTCTGTTTAAAATAGCATGAGCAAACATTATCATCAGATCCTGTTCAGAAAGGCTTAAAGAATGCTCCATTAGTTTTCCTGCATTACAATATCACGACAATATAAATGTTATAAGACCCCTCACACCAGATTCATTGTGACACCTTTACATAATCGTATCTATGTCAGTACAAAGCTTTGTTGCTTTCAATAATGATATTTTCACACCTTAAGGTGAAAAACATAAATATGGTGCATGTATTAAAACTGCAGCATTTGCAGTTCCATTTCTGCAGCCCCTTGCTCGTTACTCTCAAGCTTCTTCACGCTCTGCCATGGCACTTACACTTTTGAGCAAATGTTACTTTTCGCTGTAATTCATTTCCAGGAAACATGGTCCTGAGTTTGGTTAATGGGTGAGCCTTTCATCCTAGTAAGCTCATATGACTTTTTTCAAGCCTGCCATCAAGAGGGACATTGAAACCCTGGTCAGAAAATTGGGTTAATGAATGCTGCGAGCAGCCATTGCCTGTGCACTCCGGTTTCCTTGTTACCCTGCATTTGCGGTTTGTTTGGAAGCACTGTTGTTTTAATGTCGACACTACCGTGCTTCAGGCGGAATCGTCCCAGATTTGCACAAAATGCGGCAGCGGGTGAGGAAAAGGATGTGTCACCTGCCAGCCGCAATGGCGGGCTTATATACTGTATCGTTCCATTTCCAGCGTGTCCTGCCTCATTAATAATGCTTTCCTGGGAAACACGCCAGATCGCTGGTGGGGCGCCTCTGATTTGCCTGCCTTGTCGTCACCTCAGGCCTTCAGTAATCTGGGTGCCATATTTAAAGGGTTCCCCTGCACAGCGCTCTCTAAGGGAAGCTGCTGCAAAGTCATGGCTACCAAAGGGAGGAAACATGCTGCCCCCAAATTTAGCGCTGCCTCCCGTAGGTACCTACTGGACACAGCGGGGCCCTGCTGTGAAACCCCCCATCCCGATTCTGGGTGAAGATCAGCAAGCAAGGTCACCAATCCAGCATGGGAGGTGGTAGCAGCGGTGGTCAGCGCCAATGCCCTGCAAAAGAGGACAGCCACCCAGTGCTGAAAAAGGATGAATGATCTCTGTTCCGTCAGAGTAAGTCACTCTTCTCACCGCTCTCAACTCTCACACCCACAAACCCATCGCACATCCACAGTGATCTGACTGCCAGTTCAAAGGACATTACCATTCACTCTCTCACACACAGCTTCATATGCCCTGTGGATTGTGCCCTTATCCCAACCGTGGCACCACTCACCACCCACACATGCCAGGCAAACTTATCAACTAGCCTGGCAGACATCCTGCTTACACTCTCTCCATCTGTATTCATGCAGGGCAAGCTGGCACACAACAAAAGGGAGAGGTCACAGACTGGCGGAGGAATGCCTGACATGAAGGTCTTCAAAGACATTGAAAATAGAGTCACCCAGCTGGCCGGTGATGGCCTTGACCGGTCCTGTGCTGATGGTGAGGTCTGCGGTGCTCAACTAAGTGAGGATCCAGCAGTGCAACATCCATCAGATAACCATGGTGTGAGTCAGTTCCCCTGTTCCGCAGTCCCCTACCATGCACTAATTATTTCTCCTTGCTTTCGCAGGCACATCTGGGAAGCAGCTGAGGGAGTCCACGAGCCATGTCCTAGACTCAAGCCGTAAAGACACCTCAGAAGAACAGTCTAATTGAAGACCCATCACAGCGCTCACCAACACCCTCCACCAGTGCAGAGACACACACGTTTGTGGGACCTGGTTCGAAAGTAACCTCGTGGTTGCAATCTGGTGATGGCATCGCACGTCTGATCCACAGCAGGTGGCGGCAGGTACTTCCTAGATTCCAGCACTCGGAGGACTGCTGGAGGCCAGAAATCTGCTGAGTCCAGTTCAGGTGAGGAGCCTCTGTACTCTGACGTACCTCAGTTGCTGGAGTTGCAAAGGCAAACTTGGGAACATCAGGAAAGGATGTCCGCTGCGCTCTTCAGATTGCAAGGCACGATGGAGGAGCCCGTCCACCTTCAGTCTGAGGTGATAGCACCAGCGTGCCAACGCACTGAGGTCAACACTGATAGGGTGTTGGCCACCATGGAGACCTTGATCCAGGACATCAGTCCTACACTGCTGTGCGGGTTGAACTCCATCACTGATGCCATAGTTGGCCTCCAACAGTGTCAACGTGAGAGGGGTGCGGGGCAGTTCGATCTCACTCCAGCTTCCCCTTCTCCTCAAGGAGTCACTTCGGGGCCCTCGGGCACCCATAAGGAGGATGATCAGCAGGTGCACACCCCGGGGCCATCCACCCAGGTGACTCCGGGAGTGTCTAGGCCATCCTTTCCCCCTTCCTGTGACCCCAGCAGCTCCAGCTCCACAGGCTGAGGAGGGCGTCATTGCTACACAGCAGGATCTCAAAAGCAGGCCGGGCCCTCCAAGTCTTGGCCCTCAAGAGGACGCCCACCAAGGTCATCACAGAAAGGCCTTAGCAGTCAACAGGCTGCCGCCACCTCCACTGTGGATGTCAGAGGAGCACCAAGACATAGCGACAAGACTAGGAAAGTTCAGAGGATGTCGTTGTGCAGCCTGGGCATGAATGTTAATCATTTGTACACAATGTTCACGATTGTAAATAAACTCCCAAGAGTATCTCCTTGCCGATGTCTCCTTGTTATGATGAGCAGTGTTTGTATCACTCAGATGTGAAAGCTTGGTTCCTGCACAAGATAAAGGCCGGTGCCTCAGTCCAGGCCCTCTTCCCTGTGCAGTGTGTAACCTTCAGACCAAAGTGATGATCCGGCTTCACATTCACTGGACACGTTACTGATGCCTGCACCTGGATGGTGCTTGTCATTGCTGCCATAATGTCATGGGCAGGCGTCATCATCCTCCATGAGTCTTGCGGCTATGAGGGCTTCGTCTGGCCAGTGCGATGGCCTCATTGTCGGCATCCTCACCTTTGAGGACCTAATCATCGTCATCCCCTTTGTCCTCCTCATCGGAGGTTACGTGCAGCCCCTCCATCTCCTCCTCAGCCAGGTCCTCCCTCCTTTGTGGCACCTGGTTGTGGAGCATGCAGCAAGTGATGACAATGAGCGACACGCTCTGGGGACTGCATTGCAGTGCTCCACCGGACCTGCCCAGGCCGGGACCTCACTTTCAAAACATCCACGTTTTCTCCACCAAAGTCCAGGTCGCAACATGAGCTTCGTTGTACCACCACTCTTCTGCAGACTGAGGCCGCTGGACGGGCGTCATCAGCCACGTCCTCTGTGGGGCAGCCTTTGTACCCAAGGAGCCAACCCTGCCGCCTCTCTGGACCCTGGAGGATGTCAGGGATCTGAGACCTGCTAAGGATGTAGGAGTCGGGAACGCTCCCTGGGGATCGTGCGCAGACCTGTAGGATGTGTTTGTGGTGGTCGCACACCAGCTGAACTTTGGGTGAGTGGAAGCCCTTGCGGTCGACATGGTTGACTGCTTGTTGCCACAGAGTTCTAAGTGCTCCATGAGTGCAGTCAATGGCACCCTGCACCTATGGAAAACCAGAGATCTGCACAAATCCCAGCACTCTTGCTTCCTGGCTTTCCTGATCCCAGGCGAAACGCACAAAGTTCTGTGTCTTTGCAAAGATGGCGTCCGTGACCTTCTGGATACAGTTTTGCCTGGAGGCTTGCGAGATCCTGCACAGGTCACCTGTGGATCCCTGGAAGGAGCCACTGACATAAACATTGAGCACCGGGGCATAAAAATTGAGCACCGAGATCACTTTCACGGCCATTGGCAGTGGATGCCCTCCATGTCCCCATGGTGCTAAATCCTGCAGCAGGTGGCACATGTGACTGACCAGTTCCCTAAACATGCGCAGTCTTCAATGACACTGGTTCAGGGTCATCTGCAGGAATGTCAGGCACAATCTATAGACCCTGGGCCCAGCGAGGCACCTATGAGCTTCAGCTGCATGCAGAGCAGGCCCTGCCGCTCCTTCGCCTTGAAAGAGGTGCTCCTACCTTTGATGAGCCAGGCGCCTCCGCTGCCGTCATCATCGTCTTCTCTGGTCTCTGTAAGCCATGACGCGTACTGTCAAATCACCAGGGTCCATGATCCCAATGTTCTTCTCCTGCAGGATCAAAGAGAGAGATGCGTGGGTTAGCATAGGTATCCTAAGAACCTCTCTTGGTTAATTTGAAGGCACCTTCGCACATGCAGGAGAGTGCTGGCCACCACTTGGATGGCCAGTGTGTAGTGCGCTTCGTGCCTGTCTGAAACCCCACCCACCTCCGCCCCAATTCACCCGGCCGATTGACAGCAGTTTCGGCCATTGGACTGCATGCTGTGCTCTCAGCTCAGGAGCAGGCATTCTCCTAACCCGCACTGTAAGGCTGCACTGTTAGCTTGAACTGTAATGGATACAGGTCCAAACTTTAATAAAGACATTGCAAGGGGCTGTGAGCACCTCCCATCAGTGACTGTGCCATGGCCACCTTTCGCAAGGGGATTCTACAACTTGCCCAGTCGGCTAATTGCTCTGCTGCCCCCTAAAACGCACATTAATTTGCAGTCTGCACCCGAGGGCTGAAAAGTTCTGGAGCATTTGGTGGCACTTTCATGCTTTTGTGTTGCTTGATTGGGCGGAAAAACTTCAAAAGCCCCACTCCAAGCATGTCACTGAAGCTGCTGCTGAATGATCTCAGCTGCAGAAGAATGCTCACTTTTGACAAGCTTTTCCAAGCGTGTGGCTGCTTCCCTCACCTACCCCCCCTCACCCCAGCCCTCCTGGCATGTGCTTGAATATTTTCTTCAACCTGTGCTGCTTTGCCCCCACCCCCACTGCATGGGCAGAATTTTGCCCTTGATGGGCGGGCGGGCCCCACCGGCTTGGTGGCGGGCGGGCAGCTGATCGCTGCCGCCGAAACGGGCCCTGCCACCATTTTAAGCACTATGTGCTTCCTGTGCGGTGGGGGAATTCCCCAATCGTCAGAGTGCGCTCTTTTGCGAAAGAGCACACATCTCCCTGAGGCAAAGTGCTGCTTCAGGGAGATCGCTGAAAGGCTGGCAAATATAAAAAATAGAACAATAAAAAATTCATTAACATGTTCCCCCTCATGTGAAAATGTCACACGAGATGGGACATGTTAGTGAAATAAACAAAAACTTTATTAAACGTTTTTAAAACCGCTTTCAAACCTCATCCCGTCACTGGATGGGGTTTGTAAAAAAAAAATCACCTCCCAGTTGGGCCCGTGCGCCCAGCCGAAATTCGCATGGGCCCCTCAAAATCGTCGACGATTGGCAAGTTAAGGGCCTTAACGAGGCCTTTAATTAATGGTGGGTGTGCTTCCCGCTGCATAGTGCGCCCGCTGACCGAAATATCACGATGCTGCGCGCTGATGTCGGGACGCTGTCGCGACATTTTAAGCGCTGGTGTGCGGGTTCCGCCACCCGCACGCCAGCCAGAAGATTCTGCCCCATGTGTCTGAGCATTTCCTTCAGCCTGTACTGCTTTGTCCCCCACCCCTGGCCTGACCCGCACTGGAGCCCTTGCCTTGGCACTGCACTGAAAGTCAGCTGGGAAAAATCACTTGCCTGTGCCACTTGTGAATGTCCGGTGCCTCTTCCTTGATGTCCTATGGGTGATGTGCGTGAGCACAGCGCAAGGTTGTGTGCACTCAACTCTGAGTTCAGCTTGCCAGCTGCACGCCTTTTAAAGGCAGTTGTGAAGCACACCATTCTGAAATCACGTCTATGTGGGCGGTAAGTTTGACATGGGGGGATGATTCTGGCTAGCAGGGCTTATAATTAGATGCAAGTTATTAAAATTATGTTCCCAATGTATGGTGGCGGTAAACGCAGCATGTCATTGACGGATGGAGTGGACGATCGCAAACTGGTTTCATGACGGCATGAAACCGATTTTTAGCCTTCTGTGATGCCCATTATGGGCCCAGTTTTTCCTTCCATGTTGTAATCAAAAATCTTTCATTGCCTATTTATCTGAACTAGCCTGTTTGTGGGACGTTTTAAGACAGATTTGAACGTTCCCCTTTCATCTCAGAAATCCAAACAAATAGGGTGAGGGTTCCATTTTTCCTGGAAGCTCCAAATGCCTCAATCAAGGATGTCCAAGCTTTTGTCTTTGTGAGCTGCATACATGCATATCATGGATAACTTGGGTCATGTATGACATTTAATTTAACTTTTTAATATAACGTTTAATTTTTCCATTTATTTACAACTATCTCCGGTTGCTCATGTGAACTAATATAGGTGTCCTGATTTAGGATTGATTCACCAAGAGGCAGCTATCCTTTCCAAACCTTATAGATCACAAAATCAGTAAAATAATATTGGCTAGCATAGGATTGAATTAACTGTGCGAGGTTTCCAGGGCTTGAGGGATGTATGTGGGCCTAGGGCTGCAGGTTGGATTCCCAGAACTAAATTAAATGAACATGAAACATGTTGATCCTTACTTTTCTTCGACACACTACAACCTTTGATTTGGCACTACATTATGTTAATTGGACAATCTTGCTTCAAGAAATAGTAAGGGTAGCTGTTTGGAATGGGAAACATCACACAAAATTTAGTTGGGAGACTCATTCTGGAGTTGAATTTAAGGCACTTTATTGAAACAGGATGAGGGGCGATGGACTTAATCTTGCATCCCTGGGTTCTTTTCAAAAGCAGCAAATGTTCCATTCCCCCCAGCACTGAAACATCGCTCAGTAATGAACACAAAATTCACCAAATTCATAAGCAACATGCATGCAGATTCTTTCTCTAGACTTATACATGTTTCTTAAAAAAATAGAGGTTTGCTATTGACTTTCAAATGAATGACAGCTTTGCACCCTCATTCCAACAGCTTCCTGCCTTAAAGCCTAAAATATCTTTATGTCTGATCCCTTGTGGCCTAATTGAACAACAGAAAAAAAGGCCTCTTTGTATGTTTTTGATGCTTTATCTGTTACATGACATAGCATGTTGACTGCTACAATAAGATAGACAAAGGTTTATGCAACTTAAACTTGTAAGCTGTGTGGAAGAATGGATACCTGGAGGCAGTTATGAGCCCCAGATTCCATTAAGGGTTTCTGATGATATCAAAAAACCACAAGAATGAAATTTCAGTGGCTCATATTGTTAGCAGCCCCTGAGATTAAAAGTTTGATCTCCCCGATTTATTGGTTTCAAAATTATTTTTGATATTATTACACGAGTATAAAGTTGACTTAAAGATTAGATTTTATTTTGATGTATTTTCTTGGTCACAATGGGCAGGTGGAAGTAGTGCATAATAATAATGCAGGAGAGAGGGTGTCGTATGTTGTGATATTGATTTCTAGTTGACCTTATCACATTGCAGGTTTTGCACATTTGCAGACTTATAAACTGAGCTTTTCAGACGTTCGCAGTTTTTCATTCATATGCATAACAGCATTTTTATGGGAGCTGGGTGTTTATACTTGCCTCTTTTAGCTGTAAGGATGATTTTGCATGCAAGTGCTCTGTAAAGCATTTCGTGTGGAAAAAATGTAGAACTCCTAACATGCCCGTGTTCTTGTGTTCGGACTTGGAACATGTGTTTTTAATAAGCAGAATACCCTCCCAGTGATGGAAATGATGGTACAGTTTACTTCTGCAAGATTCTTAAATCTTTTCCAGATCCACAACCATTTGAGATTTCTGCACTCCTTCATTTCTGGCCTTATATGCACCCCATTTCCCTTTGCCCATTATTGGTGACCATGAATTCAGCTGCTTTGGGTCTTAAGCTCTGGATTTCCCTCCTTAAACCTCTCTGCCTCTGTACTTCTCTCTCTCTCTCTTAAAATTTACCTCTTTGACCAAGCTTTCAGTCACCTTTCCTAATATCTCCATGTGGCTTGGTGTCAGGTTTTCTTTGATAATGTCCTGTTAAGTGCCTTTGTACATTAACTGTGTTAAAAGAGCTACATAGATGTAACGTGTCTTGGATTTGGGATACAAGAGTAATTCTTGGATAAATTATGTAATCCATTGGCATTCATAATTAGCTTACCTCTCCTAGCCGTAGAAAAAATATATTTGGGAATTAACTCCTGTTGCAATGTGGAGTGATGGCTAAAGAAAATCATTTCTCATATTATTTTAAAGCTATCCTCATTATATCGACATGCATTTTAATGAATTGTGGTTCATGTCCTACCTGTTTAGTTTCCTTTCAAATGGCACAGCTGTGTTCGTACAAAAGTAACCTCTGATTGTAGACGAGTTTCCTCCTTTGTGTCTCAGTTGGAAATCAGAGTTGAGATATTCATTAATCCATAGACTAGACATGACATAAATATTATCTTGTTGAAGATCTGCCATTTAGTTGCCATGGTAACCTCTTTGAAGAACAAATGATATCTTCCCTTGAAGATTTCAAATGAAGTGGTGTTTTTGTCAGTCAAACTGCATCCCAGCGTCTGTTCTTTGTGGGCTGAGACTGTCACTCTGTGGGTACAATTGTTCCTTATATTCAGATGTTGTCCTTTGTCATTGAAGACAGTCATCTTATGTGCTTGTTCCTAATTATGTGAGTAGTCACAAGAAAAAACCTCAGTAGTGATGAGCAGAAAAGACTCAATAATGTTTCAAAAAGATGCTATGACCCATTCTGGATAAGTATAGGGCCTTGTATATGTGCTCTATATCTCGTACGGCACACGACTCAAGTTGGAAACATGTTGTCACTAATTTCTAATGTTCCTATCCATCTTTCCAATGTAAACCAGGAACTGGCATTGGAATTTGGTTAATAATTTAAGTGAGCATCCAACTCCATGAACTACAATGCTACCAAAATGACCACCATATTATTCCATTGAACAAACCATCAAGTATCTATTAATGGATGTGTATGACCTGGATCCTTTAAACCATGAAGATGTACTCTATTCCAGCATTTTATTGTCCATAAATTCCATTGTGCCATGTATTGTTCAATTCTATACTGCTCTGAATAATTCTAGTCCCAATCCTACCCCTCTGTGGTTACATTGGAAATGTTTAATAATAGTGAAAAGAGTTTCTCTGTTGAACTAAACTGAAATGGCTTCTCAAGGTACCTTCATGGGTTAGAAATTCTTGAAATGCCTGAAAGCGACTAAGAGAACTAAATGAGCTAAAGGGTTAAGTGAGAAGACTCTGTTATCAAAATATAATGCACAAATAGACAAAGGACTCCTGAAGCAGTGTCATGAAGACATTTATCACCTTTCTATCCTTTAAAATGGCACAGCCTTTTCTGCTGACTTAAAACTATTAATGGAACAAAAAAAAGTTATTATTTATGTTATGATTACATCAGTAGTAGCTGTATACGGTATGTGACTTATTGGATGTTCTATAATGAGAGCTTTTGTAGTTGAACGTAGACTTCTGTTGATTAGAACTGAGCAAGTTCATTTCTGCTATTCATTTTACCATTCTCTCAACCTGCGGAAAACATAGATTCCATTGTACTTTTATCAAGTAGCCATTGTGCCTCGCCACACAATCAACACAGTAACCATGCTGTGTTGTAGCATTCAGATGAAGTCTGTGAAAAAAAAACAGAATCTGTTTTGTGTTGGTGCTGCAATTAGAGTTGAGGCACTGATAAGAGAATTTGTAGACATCATACTTTTTTTTCTCTCTAGCATCCTGTAATCTAAATGATTGCCTAGTGATGTCTACAGCTTTTACACTAAGAGATCTGTGATTTCAATGATGTGATCCTCTTGAGATTAAATCATTACTATTGAGATACAGTAGCTGGACATATATTGCATGCTGTGCAGATTGCATTAATAGGCACACATCGACAAAATGGTTATTGGAAAAATGAGACATAAGGTTGGGATCTGATTTCCTGTTTATATTATTAATTTTAGTGTATTATGTACTTGGTAGTTCAGTAAATTCCCCTGCATGCTTTTGCCATTGGCATTGCTGAACTGCAGAGTTTACATATGTTAGGCTTTAACTGTGTAAGTTGCTTTCATTCTTGCGCTTTTTCTTGCAGACCCTTGGAATCAATTGATGTGCATAATGGAGCTGAATTAATAATTATGAAATGCACTTGCAGTCTGTGTTGAAGTACTCCTGGGTGCATTAGTGACCAATATCATTATTGTAATTAGAAAGACTAATAGGATTCAGTGCAGTCTATGACCTGCTAACATCCCACATCTGAAGGATGCTGTATATATTAATTGTAATGTATATTGTTCTGTGTTTTTCCCCCTGCCCAGACAAGCATCATATAAGCAGTTAGCATCCATTCTGAAGGTTGAGTGGATGGGATGCTGAATTGGGGGAAATGGCAGTATAATCTTCAATTGAGTTTTTGTTTATAATTCTGCAGAAGTTGAGCCATTCGACAAAAGCATAATTCTGAGAAGTAAAGAAATTCATTATCTTTTGCTGACTTGTAACGACCTTAATGATAAGGCAATAGTACAGGATTTTTCAAATTTTTGTTTAATTGTATCCATATATTTCTTGCAGAGAATGCTGTCTTATCCAGTATCACATTACTGAGGTTGCAGTATCATTCTGAAGTTACTGGAGGCAGGAACTGTACAATTGCAATGCGTTGACTGAGCTGCTGTACACAAAGTACTGATTCACAGACTGTTCCCTGTATCTCACTGTTCATCTCCTATCCCTGTTTATTGTGAAAGACACTGTGAATGTAAGCACTCTATGGGCATGTGAAATACAGAAAACATGAACAAAAAAAACAAGTGCGGGGAAGGAATGAGAGATCGTAGAACATAACTGGGAATTGTTTATGTCCAATGTCTTCCATATTATGCAGTTAGATTTGCAGTTTTAAAAGTAAGTTCACAATAGCATTATTTGCTATGGGAAATTGTTCAGAGTCCCAGTGTTAAAGCTACCTTGGGGATGTCCTGCAATAAACTTTTTGTTTCTCTTGAAGAATTTTATCCTCCTCACCTTTTCATCTCCCAGCAAGGTTTGTGCATCATAGGCTCCGGTTCCACAGGTCCCAAAGCCCTGAGGTCCCTGATGTACTGGCTATTGTTAAGATGTAAGCCTGGCTGGCGCGAATCGGTCAGCTGTGGAGCTTTGAAAGGCATTATATATCAGATCCTGTTGCTGCACTTTCCTAATATGTACAATTCCCAAGTTTCAGTGGTGGGTGGGGTGGTCACTTGATAGCCTTCACGTGCAAGAATTCTGGCTAATTTTTTTTCCCTTCCCTAGCCCAATGCTGCTGAGGCCATTTGCAGTATCTATACTGTCACCTGGCTGAGATGGCTAACTCAATACAACACAAATAGCAAATTAAACTTGAGGTATCCTTTACGTAGTAATTAGAGCACAGAAACAGGTCAGTCAGTCCAATGCGTCCATGCTGGTGTTCTTTGTTTTTTTGGCTCTATGTGAGTTTAACAGCAAAGCCTGTGAAAGAGCCTCTTTACTATTTTCAGAACTTGAAGAAATTATACCACAGCGACGCAACATTGGGAATGGCATGGTCACATTATTCTGTCAAGAACACATTCTCCTGCTTCCCCCTCTCTCTTTCTCTTTTGCTCTCTCTCTCCCTCTCTCTCTCTTGCTATTTAGAGGCATTCATTCAACTTTGTTCTTACTGGTCTGTCTTTGCACTTTCTTGGATTTTAATTGTTTGCTTTGGTTCAGTGGTCACCTTCTTTATGAATTAGAAGGTGGTGGCCTCAAGCTCCACTTCAGTGTGATGCTGAGAGAGGCCTGCATTGTCAGAGGTGCCATCTTTTGGATAAGACATTAAACAAAAACCCAGTATGCCCTCAGGTGAAATAAAGGATTCTATGGCACTATTTGAAGATGAGTACGGTAGTTCTCAAGGAGCTCTTGTGGTGCAGTGGGTAGTGTCCCTGCCTCTGAGCCAGAAGCTCCGGGTTTCAGTCCCACCCCAGGACTTGATGGTCAGAGAAGGTGCGTTCATAATGTGGCCAAACAGGTTGAGTATAACCGGTATATTCTTCCAACACATGAGAATGGCAGGCTATAAGAGTGGGGGTGATTCCTGGTCAGCCATGTGATGGAAAGAAAGTTAGAGCATGTACCATCGCTATCCATAGCTCCAGGCTACAGCATGCATGTATAAGTGCATATTGCCGCAGCAACTCTGGCTCCTTGAGTGATCTGTTACACACGATCACCCAGGATAGTTCTCATCATGTCTGATCAAGATTTATCATTCAACCAACATCATCAAATCAATACAAGGTGAAATACAAGAAATCCGAAGAAGAAATGGAAAAGGCCAGAAATACTCAGCCGGTCAAGCAACATCTGTGGATCGAGAAACAGAATTAATGAGTGCATTTTCATTCCCTCCACTGAGACTGGGTGGAGGCAATTAATTGGGTGGGTGCCGGGTGCATGCCCTGCCACCATTCCGCCTCTGTCCCAGTTTAGTTGGGAGGCTCATGGATGGCAGCACTTGGGAAATGGGATTTCTGCCCTGGGCTTTCTTGATTCCAGGGAAGACCCACCGCTGGCCACTTAAGTGCCTGATTGGCCCCATTGCCTGGATTAAATTCAGCACAATGTTTCAGATTGGCGATGAAAGGTTGCTGACCTGAAACATTAACTCAGTTTCTGTCTTCAGAGATGCTGCCTGGCCTGCTGAGTATTTCCAACATTTCCTCTTTACTAAAGCAGTGCCTGGTCTTTTATCTAATTGTGATTTACTATGCTGCATGCACATTGAATGCTTATATTACAATTATTTACTTTTTACTTCCTTATATATTTTCCTTCTTGACTGGTGCCTTTTAGAAGTGTAGCTGTGGCTCAGTTGGTAGTGCACTCTCCTCTGAATGAGAAAATTATGTGTTGAACTCCCACTCCGGAGACCTGAGCACAAAAATCTAGGCTGACATTCCATGTAATACTGAAGAAGTGCTGCACTGTTGGAGTGCTGTCTTTTGAATGATATGTTAAAATTAAAGCTCCAAACTGCTCTCTCAGATGGACTTCCTAAGGCACTACCTTGAAGAGGAGCAGGGGAGTTATTGCCAATATCCCATCTAATATTTACTCCTCAATTGAATTCGCTAAACAGATTGGCTGGTCACGATTGCAGCGCTGTTTATGGCTTGCTGTGTGTTAATTGGCTGCTGTGTTTTCACCATGACAACAGTAACTACATTTCAAAAGTACTTAATTGGCTGGAAAGCACATTAGGATATCTTTCCTTTTATTTCAAAAATACTTCTATGGCTATGCTTTGGAACATCCTGGGAACTTAAAATTCAGCTTATAGAGTGTATTTTATGTGCCCCCGGCAGGTGTGTTTCCTACTTGAGTTGGGGGCAGGGTTGGGGGGGTGGGAGTCAGGTAAAATGGGGTGGGCCTCCATCCCAACACCTTCCTGCCCACCCCAGAGCTCATCCCCATAATATGGGGGGCATGGGCAGGTGGGTGCTGCAATCGGCAGCCCACCCACCATATTAAAATGGGCAATTAAGGGTTAGTTAAGCTTGTTATCAAACCTATTGACCCTAATAATACGCTGCCCATGCCATAATACATTTGGCACGGGCAGCAGAGTAGGAGCGGGATTTTTAACCTGAAATGGTTAAAGGGCGGGGAGGAAGGGGGGAGGTTGCTCTTTGGGAGCTGCTCTTTGCCGTTTGTGGGGCAGCCACCCTTACAGTGAACCCCTCACTTCTTTTCTGCCCGCTTCCTCTGTTAAACTCACCCTATCCTCACCACTGCCCATGTCCCTTACGATCCCTTACCCTCCCAGCCTGAGACCTTGGACTTGGCTGCTCTGGAGATCCTCATCCTTGGGCTCCACTCCAGACCTGCAGTCCTGGCAGCTGCTACTGATGCCTTTGTGGCATTGCTGGGACTGATGGAGCTGCTGGCCAATCTGATTGGCCGATAGCTCCAGAGGGCAGGTGTTCTGCCCCACCGAGGGGCAGAAGCACCACTTGACCTTCATTAACGAGCCCCGCAGAGCTTCACTGCGGGCTACGCCGATGTGGTTTCCAGGGCAGCATGCAGTCTGCTGCCTCACCCCCCAACCCAACCCTCTCCTCTCGTAAAATTCAGCCCCATATATTTTCTTTTTATCTTCTATTACCTCAGTTTCCCTTTCTCTCTGCATTTTCTCAATATCCTTACTTTGTCATTAGCTCTCTTGGTAGTGTCTTCTCATTTTTCATGTGCCTTTTCCCTCCATCTATCTCTGCTACTTCTCCATAATTGCTAGGTAAACAGGAAGAAAAAGCAGGTAATTGAAACATTGGAAAAAGCACAAGTTTGGTCCCAGTACTTGCAAGGGGAAGAAAAAACAGACATACTTCCCCCATCCTGTGTGGAAATGTGCGTGTGGGTGTTCAGGGGAGGCAGGATTGGACTCGCCTGTCACATCTCTCACAGGCAAATGCCTGGCTGGTATGTGCTGTGTAGTGCCAGATATGGGCAAGGTGCTGGAGGGCTGCAGACACCTATAAATTCATCCCACCACATAAACCCCCGCTCCACCAATGAAATCTCAAAATCAAAATGCAAGCAGACAAGAACAAAGTGAAGATTTGAAGAAATAATGGCTCAGGCACATGAGAACAAAACAAAAAAGTCAGGCAAGTCAAGAAATGTGAAAAGACACGTTGGTACTGGGAGAAAATAAAGGATATTCATCAGGGTTAGCATTAAACTCGATTTGGTATATCCATGTGAATAAAAGTATAGTGAGAGTTTGAAATGTTACTATATCATTAAAGACAACAAGGCATAATGCTAAATAACTTCCCACATACTTCTAGCAACCGAATGAAGTAACTATCCACCAGGATTTTCTAATGACATCTTATTGACTGTCATTCTTCTTACATTGTATGATGGGTTACAAATCTATGATAGTTTGTGAAACATTATTCACAAAATTCGGTTTCTGCTTGACATTCGGAAAAAAACATTATATAGCTTAAGTTTTATCCTAGCTCTCCTGAGAAAATATATTGCTATAAGTTAGTATCATTCGTGAATAGCCTGCATGATGGAGACCGATGATTTGAATTGTTTCCCCTAATTACCTGGCCGCAAAACACCCGCACTGAAGGGCAAAATGGCAGGTTAGCAGCCTCGAATTGGCTTGCACCTGGAGTGTGCTACTCACGTAAGTTGGTTTGCACTGCGCTACTTGCACAGCAGTCACTGCACACCTGATTGCAACCAATAGTTCCAGGAATGTCTGCTGACATTCTGCTTTATCTTCTTTGACAAGTGTTGATAATATCTTTTCACTCTGATCTGGCTGATGACCTTGATGTATATGTTTTTTTTAAACCTGGAGATCCAGCTGTCGTGACAAGCACGAAAAAAGTCTGCTGTTTTTGGTCTGAAAGGAGCACAATACCATTTGATCTCTGGTAATAAACCACAGGGTAAGAGAAAAATGTAATCACTTCAATAATACATTGAAAGGTGATTTATAAAAATTGATGCTATCCTCAATTCTTGTTCAAGTGTCTTCCCCCACAAAGCCACAGCTGTAATTTTTAAAATGGCACAATTTTGGTAAATGAGAGTGCACCAATTCAAGCCCTGAGGGATTATAATAGTGTAACAATGTCACCACAAAACATTGGGCCTTACTGAATGAAATTTGTGTGTCCTGGTTTAGTTTGGGGCTGAGATTATGCTTGTATTATAGAATGCAATTTAGTATTTATTACTGATGCAGTGCAAACACCATATGCAAACAGTTTTATTATAATGGTGGTGTCAGCAGAAAACCAAAATGTTAAATAACAAGTCTGTGCAAATTATTGTTTGCTTCAGTAAATGGTGCAAAGCTTCAGTTAATGATAAAACAAAAGCATTTTAATTGGCCCTGTTGTGTCACAACATTCAGTGATTGAAATTGCCAGAGCTAATACTGATATCCTGTAATTATAAGCTCATTTCCGCTAAAGAAATACCACTTATTTTCAAAGAAAATCCCAAATTGCTCTTTATTTTTTGCTGTAACAGAGTCTTGAACTGCTTTTGGTCAAAGAGTAAAAGTGATTTTAACAAATTAATAAAATGATAAAACCATTAATAGATTGGATATTTTTGCAATCTGGTCTTAATGTCAGCTCAACTTCATTTTGGTACCATACCACACTCTAGGGGGAGGGTTGAAGGAGAGAGAATTTCTCATCTGGAAATTACACACTGTGGGGCTTTGAAGAAATCATTGCCTGTTAAAATGCCAAAATGCAACTTTAAATTGGTTTGGGTGCTTTTTGCTGTAGTAGTTTTATGCATTATTTTCCATTCCCAGTTCAATTGAATGAAGGAATATGATTGAAAATATTTCAAGGTGGTTATAACTTTTTTTGCACAGAGTATGGTGGGGGAATGGAGAGAAAATGCCTTTAAGTGTCCTTGGTATTATTTGCGTACCATTGGCCTTATAAGCATTGAACAGAATATTGTTTATGAGAGAATAGAAAGAAGGATGGAAATCTGTCTAATCTTTGTTCTTGCACACAGACCCTATTCAAGAATCTATCTGTGGTTGGCTTCTAGTAGCTGCTTAAAGTTGATGGCGTCAGTGGTCTCACTGGGTTTGCATTGCTTAACACTGTGTTTCTGAAGCAAAGTGTTCAGAATCTAATGTTTATTTCAATGCTGCTCCGACAGAAGACTACTGATTAATGCACTCAAATAATTTAACACCAATGCCAAATCAAAGCGGATGATAATACTAAAACATTAGGTGGCAAAAGTACAGTACACAGCAGTGAAGTTGTACATTGCATGCAATATATTTTCCACGATTTTCTTTAAAGAGCCACTGTCTTCATGCAAAGGTGTACAGCACGTGAACAAATAGTGCAATTATATCAAAACCAATAATCGTATCACTTGATTATGAAACTTTGCTCCCTCGCTTTGCAAAGGGGATTATCATGTTTGCAGGGAGACTGGCAAAATGAGCAATTTTATGTAAATAATTAAAATGTCAGTGCTTTTATCTTGGCGAATCTTTGCGCTTTAGGATTTATTTTATATATGCTACAGCTTGACTGTAGAACCTGTTGCTTTTTGGAAAACTACATTTTTAGTGATGCAGGTAGATATTTCTTGGTGTTGGTATAATTTGAAAGTTAATATTTCTTTAAAACCTCTATATTTGAATTGTAACAGATATGGAAATACCAGGCTGACAATTTCATTCCAGACATGATTCCATTGCTGTCATTAGTTGGTTGGTGCAACAGAAGCAAGGTGGAGAAACAAACAGTCTGACATTAAGGGAGCATATTTCAAATACTGACCATAATATGATTGAATTTGATATTCAGTTTGAAAGGATGAAAAATGTCACAAGCTAAGATTTTAAATTTAAGGACTCCAAACTACAAAGGGTTAAGGAAGGAATTACCTGCAGTCGATGGGGTTACATTTTCAAAGTATTACCCTACAAAGTGAGTAGCGTTCAAAGAAATTTTTGGAATGATTAAAAAAAAAACTAATGTACACAAATGGACAAAGGCTTCATTTGTATAGTTGAGCAACTGTGGTCAACAATTAATGTACGAGATAGTATGAAAGTACAAGAAAAAGCTCGCAGAAATGCAAAGGAAAGTGGAAATCTAATGGACTGGAAAAGCTATAAAAATGATCAAAGGGATACAAAAGAAAGTATAACGAGAAGAACAAGAAGAGAATATTTTAAATAAGTTGCAGCTCACAGCAAGAGTTTTTAAAAGCACATTAAGAGAAAGAGAAGTAAAGTGGAATGGGGGAACCCTTAAAGATAGGTGAATGGATAATACGGAAATGGTAGACTCTTAAGTACTTGTATCTGTTTGCACATTGGAGGAAGGGGACAAAATACCAGCGGTACAAGAGAACCTAAAAATAAGTCAAAGAAAGAAACTTAGTAAATTGATACAAGTTAGATGATACAGCAAATAATGGAAAATAAGATTGATAAATCTCCAGGATTCAGTGGCTTCCCGAGTATCAAAAGAAATAGATGATGAAATTATAGATCCATTTGTCAAGAGTTTCTCGTGGAAGCCACATTCCTGAATTGTGCTCTTGAATTGGAAAATTGCAGATGTTACTCCATTATTTTAGAAGGGATGGAGGGACAAATAACACAGGTAGTTGCAGACTTGCCAGTTTAATATTATTTGTTGGGAGGTGACGAGAATCGATCAGCAGAGACAGAATGACTGAACACTTGTACAAGCATAAGCTGATCAAAGACAGTCAGCATGGATTTTTGAAGTGTACTTCATGTCTGACTAATCCAGATGAATACTTTGATGATTCTGGCATGGTAGATATGGGAATGCCCATGTATCTTGCCTCTCTGAATTTTCAAAAGACATTTGATAAGGTTCTGCACAAAAGGTTATTAGCAAATATGAGAGCAAACAATCTTGGAGGTAACCTTGTGACTGAATTTGTAATTGGTTGCAAGGTTGGAGACAGAGTCAGGATAAAAGGTTTGTTCTCTGATTGGTGGGACTAGACAAATGGTGTTCTTCTGGAATCTTTACTGGGATCTTGAGCTTTTCACCATGTACATAATATCTGCTAACGATTTGAATGAAAGAATAAAGTTGTAATCCCAAGTTTACAGTTAACATGTAGATAGGAGGGCACAGTAAGTTGTGTGGACAGGAGCAGAAAGTTACGAAGGGGCATTAACTGACTAAGTGGGCAGAACTATGGCAGAAAGGAGTTCAGTGTTGTATATTTACTTTGAATCTGGGAAACACAAATGGAATATGTTCTTAATGAGGAGAGGATAGGAGCTACAAATTAGCAAAGGGATTTGGATGCCAATGTACGTAAATTACTAAAAGCTAGTGCATAGGTACAAAACCTAATCAAAATAGCTAATGGAATATTGGACTTTGCTTTAGGGGAGTTGGAAGTTCAAAAGTGAGGAAGTGATGCTTGAATTGTATAGAGCTTTGGTCAGACTCCATCTGGAATACTGCATTGGGTTCTGGACACCGAACTTCAGAAAATGCACTGGCCTTGGAAAGGGCTATACAGCACAGATTCAACATCCCTAGGCTTAAATTCTGAAGATAGGTTGCCTAAACTTAGATTGTCTTTCCTTCAGTTTAGAAGATTGACAGATGATCTAATCAAGTAGTTAGAAACTATAGATGGATTTGATAATGTAAATACAGAGAAATGATTTCCTCTGGTGGGAGAATCCAGAACAAGAGGGCATAATGTTAAAATAGAGCTTAGCCTTTTCAGGAAGAAATCAGGATCAAAACTGAGGAGTGGAAATCAGGAATTTTCTCCCCTAAAATGTAATGGATGCTCAACAATACACCTTTTTATATTGATGGGGTGAGGTGTTTGAACTATTGAACAAGTTCAAGACTTGTAAAGGCAGAGGCATCCTCAATATAAACCTGTCAGATTTGCTAAATCCAACCACCGAGAAGAACAACTTTTTGCAAGGTCTTTCCGGCAGCTTCATTTACCAAAAATTGTGAAGTTTATTACTGGGGTTACCTCTGGCTGAGAAAGCTCGGGATAACTATGAGTCGCAGTATTTATGGGAACAATAAACAAAACTCCTCACCCTTTGATTTGAGTTAAAATGTTTACATCTGCAAATCTGTCCTGTCAATAACAATGCTGCTTAAGAATCATTTCTGCAATATCGTTACCCATAACCCATACCTGAAATGCCCCTGTAAGCCAGTAATGTTTCCTGGGGAATGTATGGAAAATACATAAATATTCTATTTAAACAGACTTTCCCATGCGAAGCATATCCATTCATTTGGATGTTGTGCATTACAGGATGCATTTAGTTGACTGGCATTCTACCATTTTGATTACAGTTATTCCAGGGCTTCATCAAGAGTAAATACTGTGTGCTGTGGTTTTACATTTTTCTGAAAATAATAACCTATATGAAATATGTTGCCAAGGATAATTAGTGGCTTTTCAATAATAAGTACAGGATAAGCAATTCTTACATAACAGCAGCTTTCTGTGTGGCTTCAAAATGTTTATGTTTTCATGACTCTGAATTAGTTTTATTTTTTGCTTCCTCCTTACTGTGCACAACCCTTTCTTGCCAAATCCCACCTACTACTACTTTCCAAGTTCTTTTGAGTCACCAGTAGCAATTGCTATTTGAAGTTTTATTGAGTTGTAAGTGCTTTCCCCCCCCCGCCACCACCTTCCCTTTCCCCTCCATACAAAATGGTACATTAGTAATTGTGTGGAAGCTGAAGGACAAGCAGAATTGGCAAACTGTTATTCCTACCTCGATTATGGACATAATAAAAGAGTAAGTGCTAATTATAGGAATATCTGTTTCTATTATCTTTTGACAATAGAGCCAGTAACATCAGGCAGTGTAATTTTATATAACTGTGTAACTTGCAATCTACTCTGCTTTTATGAAGCTAACCTTTTATAGACTAATGTTGGCATTCGTTGTTGACTGAATGCTTTGGAATAAACATTGAACAGCTGTGAAAACATTTCTTACTATGGGTCTAATACAAACCCAATTTGAAAGATTTGAACAGTAGGAATTCGGATGACTTTGGGGAGTGTACACTTGCGCTCAATTTACACCACAGTACCAGATTTAGTCTGAATCTTGTTTGTTCAGACTCAATTTGCTAACTTTTGATTCAGCTACCAATTATGTTTCAAGCTGGAGGTTCAGCTAAACTGTTGAATTTGGAGCAAATATAATTTGTTTGCATAAAACTGTGCACAACCGGAACACCAAATTTGTTTGCATTGCGATGTCAAATAAAAATAAAGTCGAAAATGCACAGTGCCTGAAAGAGAAAAAAAAATCAGTGTTTGGTGTGTGATCCTTGATTGGAGCATTGCGTCCAAATGTTAACTTGTCTTTTCCCTTTTGAATGCTGGTCAGTTTGCTGTGCATTTTCTGAAGTTTTCTTTTTATGCCAGATCTTCAGCAATCCTGACTTTCTTTTTACCCGTACTTGTGTATCTGTTCTCATTGTCATAGAAATTTTGCCTGTGGCTGTTTGACCCAAACGAATACAAGGCTGCTGTCATTCTGGGGCATGAAGATAGGAGTTACTTTGTAACAATAGCAAATTTATTTTTTCACAATGTTTAATCCTTCCCTTGGCTTCAGTGTTTGCTTTACCTTTAGTAAATGTACAAATGAAAAGCTGTCGTGTATAAGGTTCCTTTTGATTCTCACACTATAGAGCATCTTTGTTGCCCCAAAAAGATTTAACTATTTTATCATCGGCTTGTAATTCGTGCAGTGAAAGCTAGCCTGTTGTCATGGCTGAAGGGTGCTTGATTTATCTATTTAATTTTCCAGTGACTCTCCCCGCCACTTCTTTGGCTGGCTTGTCTATGTGCTCCACAGAGCTTTAATAGCAACAGCTGGGCAATCCTATTAGCCTGCACTCAGAAAAGATACAAAATCAATTGATCTGAATCCTTTTGAACTTTAGGATACATGCCTGAACCCTGCTGTTAAATTCACAAAGATTATCACCAAAATCCTCTGAGAGAACACTACTCACTAAAAGATTTTGCGGAATGTATGCTTCATTGTATCGTTGGGCTGCATTTTAAGTGCCCCCGCCAGCTGTGTTTTCGGTGGGGGGGCGGGGGGGGAAGGAGGTGTGGGTGGGTATGTAAAATGCGGCGGATGTCCACCTCACCGCTTACCGCCCACACCCAAGCTCACCCCCAAAATTTGGTGGTGTTGGGGGAATCCTAGGAAGCCCCCATTTTCTTCCTAGCCACCTGCTGCCTTAAACCCGCCACCCACAGCCCCATCTCCCCTTCCTAACCTGCCCAAAACCCTGGACTTAGCTATTTCCAGGGATCCATGGGGCTTTCCTGCTCCTCTGTTGCAGTCCTGGCATCACCAACTAATGCACTTAGGTGGTGCCGGGACTGATGGAGTTGTTGGCCGTTCAAATTGGCTGGCAACTCCTAAGGGTGGGCCTTCCTTCCAGTGAGGTGACTGAAGTTACACAGGCCGCCCATTTAGCAAACCTGCAGCACTTAATGGCTGTGCAGTGGGTCAGCATGGAATGGGTCAGCTCGACACAGACTTTGCTTCTGGGGTGGAGGGGGTGGAGGGAGCTGTCTGCCCCCACCCCCATAATATTCCGCCCCATTAGTCCCAGAATTTATTGAAAGTTGCTACTTAAATTTGCAATTACAGTAAAGGGAGTACTGTTTGAGCAAAATATCTTGCATTTCGTTAGTGTAACAACAGTGTATTTGACAGCACCTTCAAATACAAGATGGCTAGTCCCTGCAGCTTATTGATACTAAATGGCAGGAAACAGGTCGAACCTCTACTGCACTGCAGCATAGGTTTACACTGGCAACTTTTTACACTCTGAGAGGTCCCAATCTCAACCTCTGACTGTGGGGAGACCAAGCTGACACCAGCCATTTGCGCAGAGGATTTGAGAGAAAACTGAATCCAGAGCCGCCTCTTGCCAGTGATGGTGGAGACTTCCTACTAGCAGGTTTTGGACAGCCATTTGGCGGAAGGATCTCCTGCTTCTTATTTCTCTATATAAATAGAAATCCAGCTATTTGTGTGACAAAGTACAGAGGAAGTGTTTGTGCTGCAGCAGGAGATTGCAGCATTTTTTTCTTTTGGGTGTTAATCATGACAGATTTGAAGCTCATGTTTTTTCCCAGCTCTCTAGCTGAGCCCGCCCCCTAAAATAACAGCAGAATGATAAAACTCAAACTTAGTACAATGCAGACAGCTTTATTTCTAAGTGCTGCATTTACACATGAAACTTTTTGTGATGACTTTTATTTTCTTGACGGTTGTTTCAAGGTGCCTCGTATTTTAATGCGACGCTTTGTAAAGGGAGAAATGCAGCATTGTTTGAAAGCTCAAGTCTGTAAACTTTTAAATCCAGAGGAAGGAAGCCTTTTATTGATTATGCACCTGCAAACTTAGCACGTGGTGCCCCCTTAGGAGTTGCCAGTCAATCTGATTGGCCAACAGCTCCATCAGTCCCGGCACCGCTGAAGTGCATTAGCGGGTGATGCCAGGACTGCAACAACGAAGCAGAAAAAGGCCCATGGATCCCTGGAAACAGGTAAGTCCGGGGTCATGGGCAGGTTAGGGAGGGGAGCTGGGGGTGGTGGGTTTAAGGTAGCAGGTGGCTAGGAAGAAAATGGGGGCTTCCATCTTAGGACCCCCCAACAACCACTGCCCCCCCGTATGCATTTGTCCAGAGGTGTTGAGGCTCATTCCACTTTGTCTGTATTTTATGGGGGACGAAGAAACTGTTTGCATCAACGCATTTATGTTTTCATTCTTTTTTGACCATGAGTGATTCCTCTCAAAGACCATTTCCATAAAAGTACTGGCTTGTTTCATTAAAAAAAATAGCTTGCTGGTCCCAGTGGAGGCCTTGATCCTGTAATCATGCTCAGTAGGCAGCCCAAGCAGGGTATAAACTGTTACAACAAAGGAATCAATCCCATCCATCTGTGTTCTTTTTTAGTTCTGTCATGTGGGAGTTGTAACAACGTGAGCTGTGGAGAACACTTGTTTGAGGTAGTGAGTTGGGGAGGTGGAGGAGGATGGGTGGGGGTTGGCAAATTAAATAACATATGAGGTTGCTTGCAGTCTTACAAATTAAGCTGAGTGACTAAAATTAGCAATGATTTTAATTTATAATCTAACTACATTATTCATTTCAAAATAACCTTTTTGGGCCATGCAGTTAGGTGCTGGGTGGCATTAAAAAGAAGTTTATCTCAGCAACATTACGATGGAAAATTAGCTCAGCAGCATTCAATTGTACAGGTTTTATGGAGCAGAACACAGTTTGGCTGGGAAATTCAGTAAATGCTGTAACGTGAGAGGGGTTGACATTCAAGGGCTGAAGGGGCACTGAATGGGGATTTTTCATGCACATTGTTTGATAGCTTGGTAAGCAGCCAATTGAACAGAAGAGATGAGGCATTAATAGGGCTCTCTGAATAATCTATAAAGTCAGTGTCCCAGGCAGTATGAGAAGAAAAATGGCCCTTAATGGGCTCACCGGGTCACCCCTGTATTTGAAGCTTGGCTACAGAAGGTGATTTAGTGCACCATATCATCCAAAGCAATACACTTGTATGGTAAAATAAGTATTCTTCAAACAAACTGATTTATTAATTGGTTTGGGCTTCATAGCTTTCAAGAAATATAAAATGCACTTGGGAAAGTCTGTAAAATATGCATTAAGCAAGCTGAACTGTGACACATCCCTTTTAAGGAAAAATAGAGGTGAAGGTTTAATACAGTGAATGTTCTCTGAAGCAGATAAATCCTGGAGAGATTGCTGGATACTTCATAATGGAGGAGGGGAAAGTGTCAGTGATGAAGAAACTGCAGTAATTCATTCAGTTAAACCTCTATTGATCACTTTGGCTTTTACAGATTAGGTGGACACTCAGGCTGAAGAGGGGGCCTCTCTTGCTTCAGAAGGCCTCCAAGGAGCTCGCTGTTGGGCAGTTTGAGCAGTGAAACTGATTTGTGTGTCTGGGTGAATTGTGGCGGAGTCAATGGCTGTGGCCTTAGGGGGTCCCCTCCAGAACAGCTGAGCATTGCTACATGCAGATGCTGCAAATAAATCATCAACACAAGTCGATCTCACCACCATAGCTTGCTAGGAGATCTTAATCTTCAGCTGAGTCACAAGGTAAAAACCTGTGTTTGCAAAAGGTGCAACTTGGTTGATGCTTTTGAGTTTGCTTTATGCCAACCCTACACTTGTAAAAGAGAATTTAACTGTGCAGTACCACAGCAGTGTCAGAACCTTGCTTTGCTGCTGTGTGCTTTTGTCAAGTTGCCAAAGCCTTCTTTTGTCTGGGGTGAAAGGTCAAGGTAATGCTTTATGTATAACCAGCTGGCCCATAAGAATGTGGACATGAAACAGTAACAATCTGTCTGGTAAGTTATTAAATACTTCACAGAACGTAACATGACCCCTGTCAAAACATAATGTGGAACATTCTGAGCATATTAGCTGTCTGACACTTGGAGGAAAAAAGTATCAAACTCCGAAGATAAAGAAACTTTAGCTGAAGTTAATCAGTTATTCTGTGGAATTAAAGTTAAGCTTATTGTGAGTGGAAATTTTACTCGTTCTCCACATTTAAACTCTTTAAAAAAAAAAAATTATATATGTTCTGCCAAGCCATTTTCTTTTCATGGGATGTGGTCACTGGCTAGGCTAGCATTTATTGCCCATCACTAATTGCTCTTATTCAGAGGGCATTTGCGAGTCAACTACATTGCTGTGGGTCTGAAGTCACGTGCAGGCCAGACCAGGCATGGACGGCAGATTTCCTTTCCTAAACAGAAGGAATTACCTTCTTCCCTAAAGGGCATCAATGTTGGAGATGGACTGCAAATGCTGCCACACTGTTTCAAAATGCATGTTTTAAGAATGTTAGAATGAAGGATTTTTTTTAGTACAAGATAAGAAAGGTGAAGCAGTCACACCAACGCTCAACAACATCAAAGACATCGAAACATTGCCCATGCCTGTAACTCCAGATGCAGAGAAGCACTGACATGTATTAATTTATAAAAGTTGAGCATCAGCATAGGTTGGCAGAAGTGGAATTGTTTCCGGGGAGATGGCTGCCAACTCTGTACTAAAAAAAATCCTTCATCCTAAGTTTCTTAAAACATGCATGCCTTGACCTGGTTAACAATATGGCAGCTCTGAAGTGGAGTATCTCATTGTAACGTAAGTTGTGTAGATGGATGATAACTTTATTTTTAAGAGTTTCAATAATCACTGGATTATTAGGTACTTAAGTGGACTTGAATGCAAAGCATAAAGCATTCACAACAGTTTTAAAAAGCATTATCTTGAAAGCTTATTCAGTGATTTTTTAAAATATAAAAATCTTGAGTTTGTAGTTATCACCATTTAATTGACACCACAGGTACTCTCCACAGCCTAGACCCTAAACCCTAGAAGATATTTGAATATGTCCTACTTGTACGAGCCGGAGGTGATTGAAATGTATGATACTCCAGTTGTAGATCAGATAAATTTGGAATTAGCAATACAAAATTTTCCCCTCCAAGTTCTTTGCGGTGTTTGGACCAGTGTTGAAGGTTGATCTTGTCACCTCCTTGGATTGTGTTGAATCATTTTGGCATTGCATAATTCCTGAGTGTGGGTCTATAATAGGGATTGTATCAGTCAAGGGACTAATAGAGTGAGATCATTGCTGAAATTGAAACAGAAATACCTGGAAAAACTCAGCAGGTCTGGCAGCATTTGTGGAGGAGAGCACAGTTGACGTTTTGAGTCCTCATGACCCTTCAACAGAATTAAGTAAAAATAGGAAAGGGGTGAAATATAAGCTGGTTTAGGGGGGTGGGGTTTGTTCCTCCGCCGATGCTGCCAGACCTGCTGAGTTTTTCCAGGTATTTCTGTTTCTGTTTTTGTTTTGGATTTCCAGCATCCGCAGTTTTTTGCTTTTATCTCATTGCTGAAATTGCCTATAAATGTGTAGCGATTTACATTGGAAGATGCCTCACTATGGCCTTAGGATCTCTACTCTTCCATTTAATGACCAATATTTCTTCCTTCAACCGGCATCTCCAGAAAACATGAATTCATTTAACTTGCTCTCTGTGTTCAAGTTGGCTGTCGCACTTGCCTACTTAAACATAGTGACCACTTAAAAGTAATTAATTGGCTAATTGCTTTGGGACATCCTGAGAGTGTGAAACCTGCCAAATAATCTAAGATTTTTTTTAAATAGGAAAAGATGAATTACTGCCAAGAGTAATTTTGTCTGAAGAGCCATTGTGCTCCTGAAGTCTAGGATGTATCTGGTACAGTAGCAGACTATGCTTCTGATGGGACTTTTTCAACAACTCTTTATTTGATTAAAAAAAAAATGACTTTTCATGTCCCCTCTCCAATGAAGCTATATAATTCCTGCAGGAATGTGGGGCCAGATTTTCAGGATTCTCAGGATCTCAGTGCCTCCAGGATGGTTTCAAACTTTCAAAGTGTTGACAGGTGTGGAAGGAATGGGGAAGCCGCTCGCCACCAATTAAAGGCCCACGAAGGTGGGTTAGGAGCTTCTTAAAGGGCCTTGGCTTTTGGGAAGACAACTTTGAAATTTGATTTTGATGAACCTGAACAGCCTGCTGCACGTCAGTGCACTGCTGTCAGGGTCATCACAGGGCCAAAAAAAACAACTATTCTTCTGACATTAAAAGTTATTGGGTCTTTGAATAATCTGCACTGGAACATGCGTATTATCTTAGTTTGGCCTGGCCACCCGTATTATCTATAATTTACCTGCCTGGTCCAATGATGAGCTGCCTGCTCTCCAGCACAGCAGCAGGCCTCAACATGGCTGCTGCCTGCCTTTGCTGCTGGGGCCAGGCAGGCAGACCCCCTCTCCTGGAGGAGCTTGGCATCACTCACTGGGTGCCGAGCTCGCTTTCTGCCCAGTTAGGGTATTACTATTCCAAGATAGCATTGCAAGAGCAGTTCAGGTGTGGCGTTCATACCTGGAAATTATGTGAGTGTTGGGTTCCTGAATGTAGTTTGAAAATCCTGTCCATGGTCTCTTAGACAGTGGATATGACTGATACCTTACCTGAGTGACCATTATCCATGTGCGAATTTTGACAATAACATGAGCAGTATATTTACCTGCGGTGGGCATCATTCAACCATGATCCTGCCTCATTTGGTGTCAGCATGCACACATCCAACGAGAGCCAGAGACCTCTTGGGAGCTTCTCCCAATTTTCTCCTCTAGCTCAGTGATACTAATGTAAATGACAGTGCCCCTACCGTCATTTTGTATGGGATTTGTAATTTGGCGCAATTTGTAATTGGCAAATATGGATCAAAGCTGTGACCTTCCTGGTTTGTATGTATAAATAAAGTTACCGAGTTTTGAGGTAATGTTCTCCAATTGTTCTCTTCTGTAGATTTGTGCTGTGAAGCTTCCAAAGGTATAACCAGTATCCATGGGCAGGATTTTACATCTGTTAGGTGGGCACGTGCCCATCCCAATCGAGCGTAAAATCTCGCATGATGACGTCGGACAGGGTCCTGTTTATATCATTTATTAAACTTTTCTTTTTCTTTGTCCAAATCTTCAGCTCCGTGAGTCAGCTCTGTGCCCTCAAGGAGCTGTCAGTGTGCACTCCCTTGTGCATGCGCAGGTTTCTGGCGTTTGCACTCCTCCCGTCCCGAACCTGGCAACGCTGAGCCTTTCAGTACGCCTTTCACACTGGCTGACCGTTAATTGACCAGCCAGCGTGAAATCGCAGTCTGGGCCTGATCGCGGGCGACAATCCATTTCACAGCCGCTCCCAGGAAAGGGCTTTTACTTCAACATGATTTGGAACAGCATTTTAGCCATATTGGCTTTCTTTGCCTATTTTGTTATTTTGTTCATTACTAGTTTGAAACAGTAAGGAACATATTTGTGGATAGCTTTGGGGCATTGTAAATAAACACAGGCTGAAAATAAGCATCAAATGTTTAGTTTACTGGAATCTTACTGTTTTTCAGTGAACAGAGCATTATGCATTGGCCTAAATACAGAATTTGTGAGTAAAACGGTGACATTGGTGGAGGGACAATGATGTGATTGAATGCATATCCATACATGATAGACAAATCGGCAAAAACGTAATGTAAGACATCATGGCACAATGACATGGGAAATAACGTGCAATGTGGAAAGCATTTGGACTTCGACCATGTACTGACATAGGATAGAACACATTCAAAGGTGAATGTTGCACTGAACTGATCAAAGCAGAATGAAATGCTACTTCCAATCATCAGCCGAATGATGGAAGGTGTTGCTGACACCTATCAGGTGGCACTTACTCAGCAATAACCTGCTCACCAGTGCTCAGTTTGAGCTCCGCCAGGACTGCTCAGCTCCTGACATCATTACAGCCTTTGTCCATACGTGGAGAAAAGATTTGAATTCCAGGGTTGAGGTGAGAGAATGACTGCCCTTAACATCAAGGCAGCAATTGACTGAGTGACATCAAGGAACCCTAATGAAATTGAAGTCAATGGGAATCAGAGGGAAAGCTGGCTGGAGTCACACCTAGCATAAGTGAAGAGAATTGTGGTTGTTGGAGGCCAATCATCCAGGGCATCGCTGCAGGAGTTCCAAAGTGTCATTCGAACCATCTTTAGCTGCTTCCTCAATGAGCTTCCTTCACTCCTCAGCTAATGAAGCAGTCCATGCTAACATGACGAAAGACCTGAACAACATTCAAACTTGGATTGATAAGTGGCATGTAACATTGTCTGGCACTTTCTGTGGCATGAATGACCATCTTCAACAAGAGTGAATCTAACCATCTCCCCATGACATTCAGCAGTATTGCCATTGCTGAATCCCTGCCCTGGGGGTTACCATTGACCAGAATTTTAATTGGACTAGTCACATTTTTTATCCATTCACGGGATGTGAGTGTTGCTGACTAGGCCAGCATTTTTTGTTGATCCCTAATTGCCCTTCAGAAGGTGGTGGTAAGCTGCCTTCTTGAACCACTGTCGTCCATGTGATTTATGCAAATAAGTACTGTGGCTACAAGAGCACAGAGACTGGGAATTCTGCATTGAGTAACTCACCACCTGACTCCCCAGAGCCTGTCCACCATGTATAAGGCATAAGTCAGGAGTGTGATGGAATATTCTCCATTTGTCTGGATAATTGCAGTTCCAGCAACACTCAGGAAGCTTGCCACCATCCAGGGAAATGCAGCCTACTTGACTGATAGCATCCCACCGCCTTAAACATTCACCCCTCCACCACCAGCACATAGCGCATGCCACCTACAAGATGCACTGCAGCAACTTGCCAAGGCTCTTCGACAGCACCTTCCAAACCCGCAACCTCTACTGTTTAGAAGGACAAGGGCAGTGGATGCATGAGAATACCACCACCTGCAAGTTGCCCTTCAAGCCACGCACCATCCTGACTTAGAAATATACCGCTGCTCCTTTGCTGTCACAGCGTTAAAGTCCTGGGACTTCCTCTCTAACAGCACTCTGGGTGTAATTACAACATTGACTGCAGGAGATGAAGAAGGCGGTTCAATAACACCTGCTCAGAGGCAGTTAAGGATGGCCAATAAATGTTGGCTGAGACAGTATGTACATGAAAAAGAATGGCTGTAACACTCATTAGAGTCAACAAAGCTGACTGAAAATCTTATGATTGTTAGGAATTCAACTTTTATATGGGTGGATTGTTAAAATAGCCATAGATTTAAATTATTATTGTTGTGTTTTGAATCAATTTTCTGCAGATTACCACAGTGATTTTATAACATCATGCATTGTGCTGTTTAAAACCAAAGGCACAACGCGCTTTGAACATATGTCCGTTACCTTGATTTTTCCATTGCACAGGCATGTCTGTTTGCGATGTTGCTACATCTTGATGTTGAGTTGAGTGTCATAGAATGACACTTGTTTAATCTGTGATCACAGATTATTCTTATAACTGACATTTTCATGTACTCTTTATTTTCATGTGGCGTTTATTTTCAACAGCCAGAGAAAACAAGTTGCCTCTGTCAGTTGACACCATTGAAAAGGCTTGAAGTCCTTATTGGCAGTGTAAAACAACAATCCTCCCACAGGCATCAAGTGCAGACAAATTTAGGTTGCCAACTTTGAAAAATGATTGAAATTGGGTTTGCCACGAGTTGTCGAGTTTGGGTTTATGCCTCAAACACTCTGCATGAGGAGCTTCTGCTTTCATCTGTGCCTTTGAGCGTGCAGACTGAGACCGAGTGTTCCCTTGAGTGTAAATCAGAGGGAAGGCAAGTTTCCATGCAGTTGTTTAATGAATGGCCTAAACAAGTCTGGAGAGTGTAGCCTGTCTTCACAACTGGGAATAACGTGTTGAATTGGTGATTTTAGGTCCAGAAGGGGAGAAAACAAGAAGAAATATCCCAAAACTAGTGCAGCTAGGCTTTGAAAATGAGAAGTTCATTCATGTGTGCTCTACCTGAAGGCAAGTCCTTGGCTCATTCTCTGTTGATGCTTCATTCTGAGTTGTTTTCCTGGCAGGTTCTTTTTTGTCAGTGGTGGTTTGCAGTTGCCTTCCACTCTGAGGGGCAGGGCGAGGAGGCCTGTCTACCTCAACCAGGACAGGAATCAAACCCGTATTGTTGGCGTTATACTGAACCACTAGCCATCGAGCTGACAGAGTTAATAGGCCCCTGTGATAATCAGGTTACTCTGCCAATTTTCTAATATTGAATTTTACGAATCAAAGTAAAGAAAAAATTAGTATTCATTTTTCCTGAATGACTTTAGCACGCTTTGCAAGTAATGCATCTATTTATCTCTATAATATTAAAATTACTGAGTGAGTTCAACATTCCATTTCAGCATGCTTTGCAAGTTCTGTGTCATACTATCTCAATGGAAAAACCCATAGAGAAGTGTTAATATTTGACCACAGCACCTGTTATGCCTGTAGTCGTTGGCACTGTGATTGGGGTATCCAATGTTAAATGTCACCTAACGGTAGCTGCAGCTAAAACAACACCTTTATTGAAAGCCAAAAGCAAAACAAGTTGAATCTGTGTGTTGTTGCAGTTTCTGATCATTCAGTGTCACTGTGGAGCATTCAAAGTTTCTCTCAGTCGGCAACCATGTTGGTATAGGTAAATGAACCTAATAAGATTTAAAATGGCAAAGAATGTAGAAATGTTTTTCAATGTTTCTTTTATTCTATCTTTAGGATTTTCATCATGGCCTCCTCCCTCCTCCACTTTTTGCCCTACCCTGGTTAGCTCAGCTTCATAAGGTTATTCCGGCACCGTCCAGCATTCATTCATTCAGTTAGCATCACGTCCACAGATTACTCCTCTGAGCAGCCTTTTGGTCCATTGGATTAGCAGCTGTCCTCACAATCTGTCCACACCCCTTCCACCCCCCCACCCGTATTCTTTGAGTCAACCTAACCTGCACATATTCCCACCTCCGTCCACTGAGCAGCATTTCAGCCCTTGGCCCCATCATACTCAGTAGGCAGTGAATTGATCCAGGCTCCCGCCCCCCATAAGAGGGGAAATTGTTGCTGGTCCACTGCTAGTAAACCCCTTCTCACTTGGAAGAGAAATAAATCTTGGCCGAATCAACACTGATAGTGAATCACTCTGGGGTACTCTTTCTCCCTGATGTGCACCACCCTCCACCGGCCTAACCACTCACCCACCACCACTAAGCATCTTCCTCCTCTTCCTTTTATCTCTCTGTGTGGCCTCTTCTTTCCATTCCACTCACCCTCCCCTCTTCCACCTCGCTCACCCTCCCCTCTTCCACCTTGCTCACCCTCCCCTCTTCCACCTCGTTCACCCTCCCCTCTCCCACCTCGCTCACCCTCCCCTCTCCCACCTCGCTCACCCTCCCCTCTCCCACCTCGCTCACCCTCCCCTCTCCCACCTCGCTCACCCTCCCCTCTCCCACCTCGCTCACCCTCCCCTCTCCCACCTCGCTCACCCTCCCCTCTCCCACCTCGCTCACCCTCCCCTCTCCCACCTCGCTCACCCTCCCCTCTCCCACCTCGCTCACCCTCCCCTCTCCCACCTCGCTCACCCTCCCCTCTCCCACCTCGCTCACCCTCCCCTCTCCCACCTCGCTCACCCTCCCCTCTCCCACCTCGCTCACCCTCCCCTCTCCCACCTCGCTCACCCTCCCCTCTTTCCATTCTGCTCACCCTCCCGTCTTTCTGTCTCTATTTCACTCCCATCCTGCTGCTTTCTTCAACGATCAACCCTCGAATCCATCCACATTCCTTTTGCTCCCTCTCCCCCACTGTCGTCTCCTATTCTTCTCCCCATCTAACTCCCCGATTCCTCCCTTTCCTTTGGTCTCTCATTCTCCTCTCTCTCTCTTCCCCACCTCATCAACCATCCCTTCCCCCCGATCCCCATATTTTCACCTCTTCCTTCCCTTCCTCTGTCTCTCTTCCTTTTCCCCATTACCTCCTCCTACCATTGCTTCCCCTCTTGTCCCCCCTTCTGCCTCCTCTCCTCTCTCCCTCTCCTCCACCTACCCTCTTCTCTCTCCCCTCCCTTTTCCCTCTGCTGTTTCGTGTTGTCCGTTTTTACTGTTCCCCTTCACCCCTCTCCCCATGCTATTTAAATTTGATACATGATGCTCATATTTCATTGAACACATTGCAAGTACCTGTTAACCCTGTAGGTGGTGCTATGACAGGCCATTTAATTGTTAAAGTGACATACAAAGCTGCTATTTTATCATGAGGGTATATTGCTGAATGATGGTGCAGTCCACATACTAGCACTTCATTTAAAATGTTCTCTGAAAATAAATTTAAGCCAATATTTATTCTTTAATCATAAAAATTGTAATGCTGTACCCAAAGTACAGGTTTAAACAAAATTAAGTAAAAAAGAAGTATATTTCACAATGCCATTATTAAATGTACCAGTTGAATTGCCTTTTACATCTTTTAATTCATTTATTAAAGTTTTTACTGAAGGTTTCACTTTTGACCCAAAATTTCATCTTTGACCTGATCATTTTGCCCAGAGCTGTCTTAATGAGCTGAATTTACATTGTACAGTTTGAATTTATGCACTGTACACAGTTTCTCAGAATGCGTCAATACCGTTCAGCCTGGTGTAGAGATGGATACACTGATAGTATGGACTCTACGTGGCATCACTACTTCAATTGGTGCTAGTAGTGCTTTGAATCTCATCCAGCAGCAATTCCACAATTCCACATTGCAGAACTAATGGCAACAATTCCACAATCAAAAGTTCTTTTAACAATGCCATGTCAGTTTCCAAAGAGCAGAGCGATATCAGCCTCCTGAATCCCACCTCTACATTTGCATCCTGTAATATTCTCTGTGAGGAAGCACGTATAAGCGGAGCTAGCAACTCCGGCTGCAGTTTGTGAAAATGCAGGTATTCACTGTTAAATAAAGGTGAGTCAGCCATTTCTATTTCAAATGTGTAACCAATAGTGTGAAGCTGTCTGTTTGCTATTGATTGTAGTTTTTAATGTAGGAGGTCAAACGTATCAACAATCTGTTCTAATCATTTTAATATTTAATTAAAATTCTGCTGCAACACTGGTTACTAAGCTGGTGATTAACATTAATTAATGATGTGGTTTATCCAGCAGAATCACTTGGAAGTAATTTTACTAAACAGTGTCTTGATAGAAATGGGATGCCTTAACAACTTGAGAAGCTCTATATTAGTGCCAGTTATTGGTATTTTTTTAGAACATCATTAACATGTTATTAACATAATTAGCATTGTTAATGTTAATTTTGGTGGTGTTGGTTGAGGAAAGATTTTGGCGAGGTTAGCCTTCACACTTGGAAAGTGCAATGGATTTTTTATCATCCATCTGAATACCTGGAATGGACAAATGGGAATCTATGTTCAACACATCCAAAAAAACAACCCTTCCGAGGTTGCAATAATCTCTATGTATTGCAAGAAGGAGTTATCCTAGATTGGGAGTTCAATGATTGGATTGGGAATTTCCTCATAGCCACTCTCAGTTGATCACTGTACCGTCGCTGGAAATGCAACGTTGATGAGCATATAAAGTTAATTTTGGTCCCATTAAATGGCAGATTTATGGTGGTGGAGTGTGGGAAACTCTGAGGAAATATCCAACCATCATCTCTTATCACTCTTCACTCCTTTTCCTTCAAGATCCATTGCTCATCGGAGCACTAGTTTGAACCGTAGTATTTTGGTTTCCACAACTGGTAGTGAGTTGAAATAATGGAAAAATTACCTGAGATCTGCATCCAGGAACCTGATTTCATGTTCTCCTGTCTCACCTTGAGCGGAGATGGTGCTGTAGTGATAATATTACTGGACTAATACTCCATATAAAGCTATATATAGCTAAGAATATAAAGCTAGTTTCAGTAATGGTGACCATGGTAACTATCATCGATTGTTGTAAAAACCCATCTGGTTCACTGCTGTTCTTTAGCAAAGGAAATCTGCCATCTTTACCTTACCTGGTCTGGCCCACATGTGACTCCAGACCCACAGCAATGTGGTTGACTCTTAACTGCCCTCTATAATGGCCTAGCAAGCCACTCAGTTCAAGGGCAATTGGGGATGGGCAACAAATGCTGGCCTTCCCAGTGACTCCCACATTCCGTTAAAAATAAAGAAAGAAAACTTGTTCACAGATTCTTGTTTCTTCTCCAAATTGTCCTGTGCTATACATCGTAATGCAACACAAACATGTGGTGCAGCTCATATCAGTTCTTTATTTGTTGCAGCTTACCAGTATTTTAGATTTGAGAAATGCTGTCAGCTCACTCAGAATGGCATCATGCTGTCAAAAGGAATAGTGTTCTGTGCAGTTTTGAAATTGTTGTTGGATCTGCGTTACACCTTGAGAAGATGTTTTCACTTGTAGGGTCTCTAAAATTAAAGACCATGAATTAAGGATAGCCACTAACAAACCCAGTTGAGAATTCATGAGAAACCTTTTTCCTCAGAGTGGTGAGAATGTGGAATTCACTGCCCAGTGGAGTGATTGAGGTGAATAGAATAGATGCATTTAAGATGAATCTAGATATGGAGATGAGGAAGAAAGTAATAGATGGCTATATTGATGGGCTGAGATGAAGTAAGGCGGAAGGACCCTCAAGTAGCATAAATACCAGCGTTGACCTGTTGGCTGACTGGACTGTTTCTCTACTATAACATTTGACGTGATTCTATGTAACACATATGCTGTATATGCTAAGTTTCCCCAGCATAAAACTTTAAAGAATGCTCAATGTTAGTGCTCAACAGGAATAAATGCTAACCATACCCCATTGTCTACAGTTGATATCTTTTTTTTATCTTTGTACTAGAACTGCAGCTCTAATTGATTTTACAGAGCAAATTAAATGGCTCTTGATCTTGGGAAGTACTTCAGGAACAGCTGTTTTTTTTTTTGAAGACTTACCATCACAAAAGATTTTGGAAAGTAATGGAAAATAATTTTTTTCAGAAGAAGTAAAATACCAGGGGAGACAGATAGGACATTGTCACCCTGAACCTGCAATATTACTGGCAGAACATGTGCGCACAAAGGAATCAAAATGTAAGGACTATTCATCTACTTAAACAGATTGAAAATGACTAGTTACATCAAAGAAGGAATTGGAAAGAGAGGCTGAGACTGATTTGGGAATACTGCTAAGTCATTGCACGAATAATGTATTGCTTCAAAAGTTGCATCCTACACGAACTCTCGTTTAAGCTCACTGACCTGATTTCTCAGTGATCTGAAAATTTATGGAGCAATTTCTAAGGTATCCTTTGGCTAGCCATTAAAATTAATAACACATTGGAATTTTCAATTCCAGAGAATTGCCCCACAGGAAATTAATAACCATTCATGACAAATATGACCTTGTGCACTGAACTATTGATGTAGAAAGGAAGTGCCCATTCACTTACTGTGAAAGAGTGATGTACCTGTTTCTTCATTAAAATTAAGCGGCTTTTTGATCCTTTTTTTTACTGTTTCATCTGATTCTGAAGCCAATAACTTTAATGGAGCGTATGCAAACTGGGGACAGTGAATCTTAACTGTCCTGTCATGGCAGACTTCACAGCAGTGCCTGATCTGTTCTCACTTAATATCCACTCACGTACTTTTGAGTAGGAATTGCTCGATAATGGTCAGGAGTAGATAAATCACTTGTCTGTAGCCCAAGGTGTAAATTATAGTCAATCCTCCGTCATCCCATCAGGCATCTGATACTTGTGAGTATCAGCCGTGGCTCAGTAGGTAGCCCTCTGACCTCTGAGTCACAAGGTTCTGTGTTCAAGTTGTACTCCAGGGCCTGAGAACAAAAATCGAGATTGATATTCCAGGGTAGTGTAGGTGGAGTCCTGCATTGTCATAGATGAGATGTTAAGCAAAGGCCCCACCTGTATTTTCAGATGGATGTAAAATTTCCCAAGGCTCCATTTTGAAGAAGGACTAGGGGAGTTAACCGTAAACAAATGCTGTCTTGGCCAAGGTTCATTGTATAAAGTTAATGTAAACTATTGGGCTGTAGAATAAAGTCAGAACGTTGATTCCATGTCATTTACTACACCATCTATTTAAAAATCAATGTAATTTTTCCAATTATATACCTTTCTGATTACAGTTAATGTTACAATCCCAGCTGATAATACTGGACAAGTCAGATCCCAGAGTGAAACCTGGCTTGATAGATCCTAACTTTTATTTTTTTTCGAAACCATGGAGGTAGGTTACTGAATGAATTCAGCTGGAGTCTGCTGGTGAACTTTTAACACAAAGACTAAAACATTTATTAAACAAGAAAAATGAACTACATTATGCCAGACAAAAAGGTTGGAAAGATCTCAATAGAAGCACAAGGAAATGATTAATATAATTCACTATCCCTTCACCCCAGCTATTTCTTTGCAGACACATACAAATTCAGAAAGATGTTGGAAAGGCTATCTTGATTTAAAATAGATAAGGTACCAAGACCAGATGAGATGCATCTAAGGTTACTGAGGGAAGTGAGAGTGGAAATTGTGGAGGCACGAGTGATAATCTTCCAGTCTTCCTTAGACACGGGGGAGGTGCCAGAGGACTGGAGAACCGTGAATGTTACACCCTTGTTCAAAAAGGATGCAAGGTTAAAGCTGGCAACTACAGGCCAGTCAGTTTGACCTTAGTGGCAAGGAAACTTCTGGAAACTATAGTATGGGATAAAATCAAGTCACTTAGACAAGTGCAGGATAATTAAGGAAAGCCAGCATGGATTCACACAGGGAAAATCAGGTTTAACTACCTTGCTGGAGTTTTTGAGGAAGTAACAGAGAAGATTGATAAAGGAAATGCTGTTGATGTGGTGTACATGGACTTTCAAAAGGCATTTGATACAGTGCCACACAACAGACTTGAGCAAAATTCTAGGTCATGGAATAAAAGGGAAAGTAGGCACTTGGATAAGAAGTTGGCTGAATGACAGGAAATAGAAAATAGTGATAAATGATTGTTTTTCAGCTTGGAGGAAGGTTTGTAGTGGAATTCTCCAGGGGTCAGTGTCGGGACCCTTGCACTTCCTGATAGATATTAATGACCTAGACTGTGGTGTGCAGGGCATGATTTCAAAATTTGTAGATGACACAGAGATTGGAAATGTTGTCATCTGTGGTGGGGGTAGCCTTGAACTTCAAAAGGACATAGACATGTCTGCCCAATCCACCAACAAGTGGCAGATGAAGTTCAATGCACAGGAGTGTGAGGTGATTCATTTTGGCAGGAAAAATATGGTGGGACAGTATAAAATAAAGGGAGAGTCTCTAAAGGAGGTGCAGGAACAGAGGGACCTTGGTGTATACGTACATAGGTAATTAAAGATGACAGGACATGTTGAGAGAGCAGTTGATAAAGCATATAGCATCTTAGGCTTTATTAATAGAAGCATTGCGTATAAGAGTAAGGAGGACATGTTGAACTTGTATAAGACACTATTTAGGCTTCACCTGGAGTACTGCATCCAGTTCTGGGCACCATACTTGAGGAAGGATGTGGAGAGAGTACAGAGGAAGTTCACAAAAATAATTCCTGGGATAAAGAATTGTAGCTAAGAGAATAGATTGGAGAGGTTGGGACTCTTTCCTTGGAGCAAAGAAGGCTAAGAGGAGACTTGATCGAGGTATTCAAGATCCTGAGGGGTATAGACAGGGTAAATATTGAGAAACTGTTCCCACTTAAGAGAACATCAAGAACAAGAAGGCACTGATTCAAAATAATTGGCAAAAGGAGTAAATGTGATGTGAGGGAAATTTTTTTCATCCAGAGGGTCGTTGGAACAGACTTCCTGAAAGGGTGATAGAGGCAGGTTCGATTGAGGTATTCAGAAAGGAATTGGATTGCTACATGAAAAGAAAGAATGTGCAAGGTTACGGGAATAAGGCAGGGGAGTGGGACTAGGTAGAATGCTCTTTCAGAGAGCCAGTGCAGACTTGATGGGCTGAATGGCCTCCTTCTGCACTGTAAAGATACTGTGCTTTATTTTGCATTCTAATATTCAGGGTAAGTATGCAGTACATGTGAACTAACTGGCAAACTGTGGTCAAACACACCACACTCCAAAGTAAATGATAGATGCGATCAAAGTAGACTCTATGGATTTTCAACAACTTGCCTAGACGCTTGTTGCACTGAGCGCCAACTGGTCTTATTCAAACTCTCTCTTTTTCTTGAGGGTTTCCGATCTCCACGTTCAAAGAACTCTCCTTGGAATTCTCTCCAGAAGTCGCTCCCACTCAGACAGCTTCAACAAGCATCCACTTCCAGGGTTTCAATTTCGTCTTCCGAGATTCCTTTCCCCTTCATCGCCACGTGCACTCAAGTTTCACCTTCCAAGTACAATTTCAGATCTTCAGCCATCCCACGCAGAACACTAGTGCTCCAAAGGGTACCTTTGCCCTTAAGGCCCGCAGCACGGGACCACCAACCTTCGGCTGCCCTCTCGGATCTTCAGGACTTCACTCGAGCCCACTTTGCTTCAAGTCTACTCCCTGCACCTCCTTTAATTCAGAGTCAATCGCTCTGCTCCTTTTCACTCAACTTTGTCTGACAGGATCTATTTCTGATTTCCTTCCTAGGACTTCCTTCTGGGGGATTCTTTCTGTCTTGCTTCTTTGTTTGGGACCATCTTCTTGGTTTGGGGCCTCTCCCTGTCCCCCTCCCCGTGTCCTGCCCCCGGGATACCACCTCTGCCATGGTGCGCCTCTGCAGGTCACATAACCTGCAAGTTTCACACTGTTTCACTTTCCTTCTTTTTCTTCTGTGCAGGCGCGCAGGACCAGTCCCCAGCCTAAAGACATAAAAGAAATGAACTCCACATGGGCTGGTTCCTGGCCTGAAGACCTGAAAAACACCAACCGTGCACGTGTGACCCTTTCCCAGATGAAGCATGCCCATGAGCCCAAGGCCTGCTGGGATCTGTAGTTCCCAAACTCTGAACTCCCGATTGAGGTGATTTTTTAATCTCTTCAGTTTTATCACAGTTGACCAAAAATTTAGTCAAAGGAAGCACTGCCCTTGTTTGAATATATGCCACAAGAGAGATGAAGTTCAGCTCAACTTATTGCCCAGTATCTTTAAGAGTGGGCACTAAGTGAAAATATCTCCAAAAGCGGCCATATGCCAATGCGTATCTGCCACATAGTGTCTCAAAGGAACAGAAACTATTGGCATCAGCAAGGCCCTGGAAATGTCATTGCCAGTTCTGTTTTTATTGCTGCTTCTCTGACTCTCATACTTTCTCCTTAACCCACAAGAAATTTTTACAGCAGCCAAATATTCAGGAAGAAAATGGCACAATGTTCCAGCATCATCTTGCATGGACTACATGTTTGTCTAACCTTTTTGCATGCGGGGGGAGGGGAGACACATTTCAATTTTTCTCACACTCGGGTGGTGATGAGCAAATTTCAGGAAGAAAAGGTTTGGCACAACATTAAACATGAATTTTTAAAAAAAGCTGACTTATGAAAAGAGACAACTTGCTGAGCAAAAAAAAAATCACACATTGATCATTTATTATTCTTTGTAAAAAAAATTAAGACAACTATTTGAGTATGAAAGGGTGAAAATGTGAGTGTCCAGCTCACTCCCAGTCTCAGGGTTCTCACTCTCTCACCCTCACTCCCTGTGAGAGTGGGTGAGAGTGCCTGTTGGTGTGTGGGGGTGAGAGTAAATGAGATCCCCAAGACTGGGAGTGAGCCAGACAACATTCTCCCCTCCCTCTTACCACTCTCTCTCTCTTTCTCTCTGTCTCTCAGACACACATTCTCACCCTCTCTCTCAGCCACACATACACTCACCCTCTCAGACACGCACATGCTGACCCCCTCTCTCTCAGACATACACGTGCTCACTCTCTCTCTCTCAGAGACACTCACGCTTACCCTCTCTCACTCTCTCAGACATACGCACGCACACTTTCTCACTCTCTCTCTTTTAGACACACGTTCACCCTCTCTCTCTCAAACACACACCCGTGCACTCACTCTCCCTCAGACATACATCTGCTCTCTCTCTCTCTCTCTCTTTCTGACACACACGCGCTCATCCTCTCTCTCAGATACATATGTGCTCACCTCTCTCTCTCTCAGACACACACGTTCACCCTTTCTCAGAAACACATATGCTCACCCTTTCTCTCTTTCCCTCTCAGACACTCACTCACCCACCCTTCCTCACACTCACCCACTGACCCGCCCACCGACCCACCCACCATCACTTACTCACCCATCCTCACACTCACTTGCCCTCACTCACCAAGTCGGCTGCAGGGGCGGGGAAGGTGAGATGAGAGCGGAAGAGAGGACTGGAGTGAGGTTTGAGGCCTAAAGGCGCCCGAATGCAGGTGCCTGCTGAGGGGAGTGCTGAGAGCCGGCTGAACGCAGGGAGGTACCAGGGGGATGCAGCTGGAGCCGGGCCAAAGCACTGCGAGCTGAGGGGGAAAGCGTAGTGAGCGGAGTCCCCGAGCATGCCAGAGTGGCCAATATTCATTGTCCCTCCAATCACAGCCTAGCTCTTTTCCATGTTCGCAACTGATAAGTGCAATAGTGAACCTATCAGTTACAAACGTTGAAGAGAACCAGGCTGTGATTGGAGGAGCAGTCCCCTGCAGAAATCTTCAAACTCGCTGACATGTCCTACTGGCATTTTCAACAAACACTCTGGGGGCCAAGGTGGGTTGGACAAGCCTGCTATAGGATAGTGATTGTTTCAGTGTTAACCTATCAAAGACAAATCTCATTAGGAAACATGACCACCTTCAAAATAAACTTCCATGGTGTGAAGAGAAGGAAATAACTCATTTTGCTGTGCATCATAATGTACCTCTAGATGTATGAGCACCGCAGCAGTACTATTGAAGAAATTTATTGCTGAGTAAAATGTCCTATTAAAACCACTAAACATAAATAATACTAGTTCCCAGCATCTTGAATAGTATGTTTTTACATGGCATGTCAGGCCATGGAGAAGGGGCACAAGAAAAATTCTTGTGCAGTAGAGTTATGTATCCACCTTCATGTGTAACAGAACTTGATTTTTCTAGTTTTAAATCCTATGACTCTGTGACTCTGTGATATTTCCTATTTTACTAGCTATCTCTACAGTTTCCCCTCCTTCCTCCCTTCATCTAAAGGGGGTTGACTCCTTCCCATTGTTCGATCCATGAGCACCAGTGGCCCTCACTTAGGTAGCCGTTGTGCACCTGGGAGCTTTGTCAAGTTATTTGACTGTGGTTGAGTTACAGCTGAGTCTGATCCTGTTGTCATCCAGTGATCACTGGGTAGTGATTAGCAGGAGGAAGCCTTGGAGATTTCCTTTCCCCAAACCAGGGCTGATGAAGCCACCACCTCCCTGGTTGACAGCAACCAGTTCAGCATTAAGTGGGTTTTCAAGTATCTTCTAGATTGAATGGTTCATATACTCACTGGATGTAATGAGAGAGCAAACAACAGCCCACCCACCACCCCCTTACCCTCCTCTCTTTCTCTAGCTGGCTGGCTCTCTCTCTCTCTCTCTCAGTTACCTGCTTGTTACACTATATTATGCACAATGCATAGAAATTAAAGTTTAACAGGTTTGGAGAAAAAATGATTTGGTTTCCAGTTCTTTGGTCCAAATACAAGTGCAATGTCACCCTGTGTTACATACTTAAGCAAACACCTTTGCCGAGTGGTGATATCTCTTGATTTCACTTTGATAAGTGGATTTAATTGATGTCCATAGAACTTGAGCTAATTGAGAAACAATGAACAGAGAAATAAAAATAAGCCAGTGAAAACTGGACTGCAGGGAAATGAAAGCTCACCACATCACAGTAGCACATTGATGTTTCCAATAAAGTAACCTTTGTTTTATGGTGGTGATTAGAGATTGCCTCTGTCTACCACACAGTACACATAACACAATAATATATCCATGCCAGCCCTACATATTTAGAGTTGCTATTGTGTTATGTAATGAGACAATATCCCTTTTTGTTGCTCTGTGTTGGCTGGCTTTGCAAAACGTCAGTTCAATTCTTAACAATGTAATCCTGACTTTCTTAGGAAGTATTTGAAAAGAATGGAACCATTTTTCTTTCTGATATACCTATTACCACACACGTTACACTCCTTGAAGATTCAAGTTAGAATTTTCCCCTAAATCGGTTAGGACTTATTAGTACACTTCAAGCTATCTATTATAACCCAAAGCCGTTGTCTGTTATTCTATGCTGCCTCGTCCAGCTCTAACCATGCCACCCAAACACAGTAAATGGCTTACTGGATGGAACGTAGTTTGTCCATTGCATTTCCTGTCAATTTGGAAGAGGGAAAATGTAAGAATACCATACTACTTAGCATAGGCCCAAACTGCTGGTCAAATTTATTTGGTTATACAATTGAAAATGATTCACAAAAAGTGAAAACATGGGCAAAATACTAAACGACACAATAATTGTTTTTTAAAAAACTGGAAAAAAATCCATGAGAAGTTTGCCTTTTTCAGAATGCTGCTTTTAGGATTTTTTACAGTTGAAAATTTTCTTTAGCTGCATCCAATCAGCTTTCTTATTGTTCCTTGGTACACTGCATGAGGTCTTGAAGTGCATCTTTCAGGATGAGATTTACACTTGGCAATTGTAATGCCCACAGAGTTTGGTACAAGTACACTAGAGCTGGAACCACCCGCCAAAGCTGGGGGATTTATCACCCTTTTCTCCTTTTGAAGTAAAGCAATTTCAGAGGTCCCAATAATCAAAATGTTAACATTCCTCTCAGCTTGATTGGATAATAGACTGGAACAGTTATGTTTCCTTTCCTGAATCTCAACCCATTTATGTCCACAATCTGAAATTAAATATTAATCTGTGGAAGTTGTGTATAATAACATTTTAATTTGTTTGCTCCTCCCCATCAAAGGAAACCTTTATTCGTTTTTAGTGATCACCTGCCTTGCCCGGAATTTTTTTGGCTGCCTGCCTTCAATCCTCTTTATACTGATCTCTGAGCAGCCTCCATTTTTGACTCTAGCTATTTAAACTGGAGCAAAGATTGAAATCTCCTTTATTATCACAGTATTTCCTTTCCGTTAGCACAAACTGTGCTACTTATGAGAACCAAAGCAGTTTTCTGATCTTAACAGGACAGCCCTTTGTTATTTCTGTTGTTTTGTGAACTTCAAGGTGTTAGATAGCTATATTACACCTTAGTAATGCGATGCTTCAGAATGACAAATACGCTTTTTTGTTGCATGCTGAGCTGAACCAAATGGAAGGATTATGATTAGAGAATTCTGAGAGCTAAGTGCTATATGAGTATAGCTGCAGGTTTGGCAATGTCCAGACTACACTGGCATACTGAGAATGATAGCTAGATGTGAGCTCATCTCGGCCAGGAAACTGTGTTCCTCCTCTCTGCTGTTCACCTGACTCAGCGCAACTCTTGTGTGGATGGTTAAGTCTTGACTCTATGTTTTGCCCAGGTTCTCAGCTCAGAGGTCCTGAACTGAATTGTAATATCTCCACTCACTCAATACCTGTGTCAATTAACTTAACACAGATAAGAGAATTAGATTCCTTTGGAGGATTATTTCTTCCGCAGTTGGAAGTAAAATCAGAAATGTGTCTCTTACATTTGTGTTTGTGATTTCCCTAAAAATAGAAACAAAGGATATCTTCCTCCTCGTTTGTTTGATCCCATACCACATTTGGCATATGAACATACCAACTGACCTGTTTGGGAGCTCTTTGGAGATCTTTGTATGTTATTTAAAGCAGTTAGTTGATTTAAAAGATGATGTTTATTGGCCCAGTCAATTTAGAGAGGCAAGCTAAAAAAGAACAGGAGGAATGGTTTCAAGAAGCAACTAGATGCGTTCCTGAGGCAGAAGATTTAAGGATGTGCATGAGCAAGAGGTAGGATTTGTAAATATATACAACATATAGAAAAGGCCTTTCCCTAAGAATTCTTATGGTCTTATTTAGACAAGATGACTGATAAAGCAGAAGACTTGAGAGCAAGAAAAATTTTAAAAGTAGCAAACCTTGTGAAAGGTATAATGGGAGTGATTCTGTGCTTCCAGCAGGGAGCAAGCATTGCAGATTAAGACAAACAGAACTACAGTGTTGTACTCCTGACTCCAATCTTTGTTCCTTGTGAGTGCAATAAAAGTGTGCCTCCTAAAATCTGTTAACTGAGCAACGTTGGCAGAGGCCTCCAAATAAGTTACATATTTATTCTTCAGCTGGAAATACTGTGCAATCCACGCAGATCTAATGAAGAGAAAGAAAAGAAAAAAGGGCCCAAGATAATTTTGAGAAATGTTTTGAAAGGTAAATCTGAATTACCTCTACTTCGTTGAAAGTACTCCCCTTGATAAACTGAAAAGAACAAAAAGCAGTCCAAGATTCTGCACAAATGCTGGCTTTCTAGAATGATTTTGCTTTCCTAACATGGAGCTCGACTGCTTGGAGCACATATCAGAAGTAAGATAGGAGTGTTGGGGAAACAGTCACTGGGACCACAGGATGTTCTGACCAATAAGTTTAATAGTGTTGCACTGGTCTTGTTGTGATGAACGTCACACTGCTGGGGCTGTATGATTGGTCTTTGCCTACGTTGAGCAGAAGGGCACTACTGTGCAGCAGCACGCATACTGGCCTCCACTTTCACTTCCACTTTCATACTGGCCTTTCACTTTCATGGGGGTGCCAGTGGCATAGTAGTATTGTCATTAGGCTAGTATTCCAGAGACCTAGCATAATGCTCTGGGGACCCAGGTTCTAATCCCACCATAGCATGGTGAAAGTTGAATTAAGTAAAAATCTGGAATTAAAAGTCTGGTGATTACCATGAAACCATTGCTGATTGTTGTAAAAACCCATCTGGTTCACTAATGTCCTTTAGGGAAGGAAATCTGCCATCCTTACCTGGTCAGGCCTACATGTGACTCCAGACCCACAGCAATGTGGTTGACTCTTAAAATCCCTCTGAACAAGGGCAATTATGGATGGGCAATAAATAGTATGGCACAAGAGGGAATGGGTTGTACGGAGACTCAGAAGAAGGGGGGGAGGAGGAGGAGGAGGAGGGGGGGCGGTGGTTTGGAAGAACCACTGTAGTCCTCAGTCATCAGGGCAATGGGATCTCTGTGAAAGTCCAAGTCCTTGGTCTGGGGCTTGCAGTCAAAGTCACAGAGTATAAACACTCCTGTGGGAATGTGGAAAGGAGTCACAGAGTACAGACAGCCCTGGGGCTATGTGGACCTCATAATCAGAAGTCGGAGATAGAGACAGACCAAGAATTCAGCGTGCATGCAGCAGGAGATAGCGTGGGGAACATGGTGTACTCCCACTGTAAGGAGGGGCAAGGGCTGTGTGCTCCAGAGGAAAAAAGCACAGCTTGGTGTGTGGGGCTGTCTCACAGTAGCTGTCCTTGGGCTTGGCTGTCTGAGTACTGGGCTGCAGGTAACTGGAGGCATTTATGGAGCCTGTAGATAGGATAGATAAAGTGGGAGGTGTGTGGAGCTCTCCTGGGCTGGGATGGGGAGGGGGTTTCACCTCAGTAGGTGACTGTGCACACAGTCTCTAGATGGGGTGGGTAGAGGTCCACATGGGGCCTGGGCATGTCACAAGTGATGGGCTTGGTGGGGAGGAAAATAGGAATGTCTACCACAACAACTATGGGATCCTCTATTACTGGGGAGACTGGAGAACAACAGGAGGGAGCTCTACCTTCACATAGTGAGGTTCCAGGAGTACATCAGGCACACAGACAGTAAGAGAGGGAGCATTGAATTGCATTTCAAAGTAATAGTGGAGAACTACCATCTTGTTGTACCACAGTTAAGGCACTGTCTCAAATCAAAAGTACCAGCGAATCTAATTGGGAGGGGTCTGAGACAGTGTGAGAGGAGCGCAATGTTGGGCTGAGGAGCCCTTTCTGGGGGCGCCCTCTAACTTGTTGGTGCCATAAGAGTGAACATGAATCTGCTTAGTGAGAAAGGAGGAGGACCTCCTTGGGAAGAAAGCCACTGGATGCCAATGCCTTCATTAGTGCTGTTGAAGGGCTACTCAGAGCTCAGTGGCTTCACAGCACAGTCACTGCATCTCAAGAGTAACACACAGGAATTTAGAATTTGGAATGCAGGCAATAGTGAAGGAGGCACAGCTGCATCATATATGGCATTCCATCAATGAAGGCCAGTCACATGTTCACCAGAATTGGCATTCATAATGGGCCAAAGGGCATCCACTCATTGACCATGAACAACTGATTGGTCTTTACTATGCCACATCAGAGATTGGAGCACAGAGCTAGGTTGGGTCATTCATCTCATTTACACCTTATTACCCCAGATGTTACATATCTGGGATGCCATCTTGGTCACCTCAATGTGAGCGCTAGCGTCCCAGGGTCAAGGCTGCATCAGCCACGATGCAAGTAGGGCAGGAAAAACTATAGACCCTAATAGTTGCCATGCATTTCATATTCTTAGCTTCACTTTCTTGAGCTCTATCTTCACATCGTGAGGTTCCAGGTGCATATCAGGCACACAGACAGTAAGAGAGGGAGCGTTGAATTGCATTAATGTCTTCAATATTTCATTTAGGAGAGTAGGCAAAAGCACAAGTAGATCCAGGGCTCAATGCTGTCTTTGTCAGGGTCCTAATGCAATGGAGGAGGCAAAGGAGGGAGAAGCGATGCCGAGCACAGCTCCAGAAGGAGGCTCTGCCTGAAGAAGATAGTCAAGGGGAGCTAAAGCATGAACAGGAAGGTCAGGAGGAGAGACCCAGACAATGGAAGTGAATCATCAGACCTAGGGTTTATTGTAGGAGAGTGTCCTATTTACAAATGAGTGAGAGACAATGCAGGGCACGCCTACGCTTGTCCCGAGCTCTGGTACATCACATATGCCACGTTCTTCGTGAAGACCTGATGCCACATGGAGTTGGAGGTTATCCTCTGCTAGTGGCTTTGTAGGTGACCCTAGCACTCAATTACTTTGCCTCTGAGTCTTTCCAGGGATCAACGAGGATTCTATGTGGCATGTCTCAGTCTGCAAAGCATGGATACATAAAGGAGGTCACAGATGCCCTTTACAGGAAGGCTTATTGTTATGTCAGGTTTGCCCTGGAGGAAGGTAGCCACGCTGTGAGATTAACCACTTCGGCACCATCTTTCCTAGAGTGCAGGGTGCAATAGGCTTCACCCATGTGGCTTTACGGGCTCTATAGTAGCTAGCCCTAATGGTTATAAACCGTAAAGGCTACCATTCCATCAATGAACAATTGGTGTGTGATCATCAGAAGCACATAATGCACACTTGTGCATGGTACCCAGGAGTTGCCATGACTCCTACAGCCTACATCCTGAGTCACTGCCAGGTGTCTGAGATTTTCGATGCGTCTGTACATCTGTAGGGATGGGCTTGGGGATAAGGAAATGCTGAAACTGAATTGCTGGTTGATGACACTGTGCCGTCACCCTCAGAGTTATTCTGAGGAAAGGTACAACGCCGCTCACAGCTCCACATGCTCCCTTATGGAGCAGACTATAGCTGCACTTCAGATGCTTGGACCGCTCAGGTGGCTCAGTCTAATACACTCCCAATAGGGTGTCACGTATCATTGCAGTATGTTGTGCCCTTCACAATCTGGCAATGCAAAGAGGTGATCCCTTGCTAGAGGGTGAAGTGGAGGAGGATGAGAGCTCATCAGAGGATGAATGGAGGCCCAGGAACCTTGGGAGGCTGATGAGGGTCAGTATGAATGCGATGATGCCAGGGAGGAAGCAAGACATGGGAGATGTACCTGTGATATTTTAATTGCTGACCGGCTCCAGAAAGAGTAAAGTTAAGGGAGGGCATATGGCCACATCTCTCCTGGCCATCAATGCATTCCCTTTCATCTCAGGGAATGACCAAACAATCGCAGCAAGAATGAGTCCAGCATTCATACTTGCATGTTCTGGCCTCATGAATGGCCAGGCCATGATCTCTGCATTGGTCCATGGTGCCCTGTGAATGCACTCACTCTGGGAACTGAAAGTCCACTGAGGAATGAGAGCGATGCGAGAGAAGACTTGAAGCTTTCTCCACCATATAATGATGCAAACACTGCTGCCATTGAGATGTGGACATGCCTAGGGATGATCTCCTCCCGTGCATGTCTTGTCTTCTGCTGCTACCACTGAGGAGACCCAAATGCCAATGGAATATCAATGCTGATGAGCTGCCCTAACTCAATGGTGTTCATTGAGGAAGAAGGGTTGGAAATGTTTCCATCACACACTTCCAATAAAGATTTAAACACATCTCCTTGACATTACACATGGGTGGAGAGACAAGTTCAAATGAGGTTGGCATCACAGAAATATGAATCTCACAGTGGGACACTATCACTGAGTGAGAGGATGGCTGAACCTCGACAGAAGAGGATTCCAATGTACAAAATCACAATGCCTTCAGTTGACTAAAACATTAATATAACCATCAAATGTATTCGCAAAAGTGCAAGTTCTTTACGATGGTAGCACACCTGTGACCCAAAAGTAACATCAATTTTTCTTAACTTTCCAAACCCTACCGCTACACCTGGGCGCAGCCCCAACATCTGCAGCAGAGGTGGAGGCAGCCTGCTGACGACTACGTTCTGATGCCTGTGATGACTTTGGTGGACGTCCTCTGGTGCTCCATGGCCTGGAGGGCCCCAGCCTGATAAGGGTCTCTTGCTTAGGGGCAAATGCACCCTTGACGGTCTGAGCAGTTGGAGTGGCAAGCGGAGCAGACTTTGAGCGGCTGCACACCCTTGGAGTGTCCTGAGAGGAAGACCCTGAGGTGTCTGGCTGGCACTCATTCTCCCTGTGGGTGGCTGGGGACCCTGTCCTGACTCCTAGAGGAGATGGTGCACCTGGAGGGAGGGCAAGGTGCCTCGTCCCCATGTTACCTACATCTTGATGGTGCCCACCAGGGTGTGTGGCCATTGAGTGCAGGGCTAAGTGCAAATCTGGCAAGACCTGCTGGACCAAGGTCTCCATGGTGGTTGCCCTTCCCATGGTGACCTTGAGGCGCTTGCATGTTGGAGCCAAGACATCAGACAGAACGTGGATGGGCTTTTCCATCGTTTGCTCTAGTCTGCTGAGTGACTGCCGAATCGCTGCCTGATATTCTGCCATCTGTCATTGCATCTCCAGCATTAAGTTGGTGGTCACTTCTAGAGGCTCATTATCTGAGTCGAACTGAGCCGGTGGCTGTTCTCCAGCAGCCCTCTGAGTGCCGGAAACCTGGGCTGTCCCTGCCTCCGACTGCTGCGGGGACATGTCAGTGAGGTGTTCCCCAGAAAGTGAGCTTGAGCCAAATCTGCAGTAGTGCCCATCGAGGTGTGTGTCACTGAGCTGGTGAAGGGTGTGGGTGAGCGCAGTGACGGTTCTTCCAGAGCTTCCTCTTTGGATGTGGTCTGGGGATTGGACTAATGCTGGGCTGCCTTGTCCTCAATCTGTTGCTGCCTAGAAAATAGTGTTTCAGTTGATGAGCTTGGGCAATATAAGACTGCATGTAACTCACCGTGATCGTCAGGGTGTGATGGAGCCATAACATCAGACAGTCTATGATCCGCACTATGTTGATGGGACAAACCAATCTCCCCTTCACCACAGGACCTATCCCTGTAACCCGCCCACCCCAAGCCAGTTCAGCTGCAACCTCAAACTCAGTGAGGGCAGTGATGTTGGCCGTCCCTCCCCGGCCTGTGCTCTTTCCCTTCTGTTGTGCACCAGCTTGCCCTGTATGAAGACGAAAGAAAGGCACCTGATGAGAAAGGGTGGAACAGAAGTTGGGTGAGATTCATGTCCCTGTGTGTGGTGAGCCCTCCCCAGAAGGGCCAGAGGATGGAGTGTGAGCAACAAGCTAGATGGGATGGTGGTGATGTGAAAGTTTCTGAGAGAGAATGGGTAGTGATATGTATCCCCCACTAATGGTTGTGTGAGATCCCAGAAGTGAGTAGCCATTTGTGCACATGATGCCATGATCAGAGTTTGATATTGGAGGAAGTTGAAGGATGACTTACCCTGGTGGAGCAGATGAGATCATTCATCTTCTTTCTGCACTGGATTGCATTTTGGCGGTGTTTGCCAGCTGTGCGCTGACTTCCTGTGTGACAGCCTCCCAGGCTGGAGAGGTGAGGCTAGTGTGCTTCCTGGATCCATGCCTGGGATACAGGACATGCTTGTGTTCTCGCACTCCACTCGAGCACCTGGTGGGTGAAGCTGTGTGCTGCCTTTTTCTTGAGGCATAGGGCCTTCTTCCTGTGCATGGGAGACATCTGTAATGGTCTCCTGGAGACAGATGGGCTGGAGAGAATGATCTCTATGTTTTCGACTGACATTTAAATATGGTGCCCGGACCTTCGAGCCCCCCAGCTGACGGCCGTGGACGAACCAGCTCCCAACACTCATCTGTGCATAATTAATGAGCTTCCAAGCGCGGAATCAGGCGTGAGTCCCCGCCATTCCAAGCAGCGGCGTGGGTGCCACTGAAACTGCCCATCACCGCGCTTGGTCTCATAAATGGAAAATGCCGACCAGTGTTTTTTTCCTTGTCCCCATGGATACTTGAATGGTGACAAAAGCAGTTGCATTGTTTTAGCAGAACCATTCAAACTTGCAGCTTTCAACCTAAAAGTGTGCACCTGTCACTGCAATACACAGAAAACAAACAAAGCATTTATTTTAAAAAAATCTTAGAATTTTGCCATTGTGAATCACCTTGGTATACAGGGCTAAGTGCTGTCGTAGGCTTGAGCAATCTTGAAGAAGGTAGATTGAAAGAGTCTTTCAATAATAAATTTAAAATGTCTCTGACAAATATAAACATTTTGAATTAACTGGGCTCATTTCTTTAATGTACTAGCTGTACACTTGATGCTATTTGTGAATGTTTGTTGCAGCTGCTAACAGTGACCAGTAGGATTGGGTTGGCCAATCGTGCAGTGCAGTGAACTACCAGACATGGGGAATAGAAGTTTATAGTTCCTTAGTTACTGAATTCCTCAAGGATCAAAGACCAGATGAATGAGAGAAAATAATCATAAATATTTTAGCAACCACCTTTGACTCTACTTTTGAAAATCTAACCTCCTATTGTTTTTTCAGTTCAGCTCTTAGATTTTGAACAAAACCAATATACCCATTAAATCAATTCAGCTGCATTTCTTTACTGTAAACAAGGTATTAATCAGCTACATGCCTATTTATGTTGTTTTCTGAACCCCAGGTTCAAAATGCCCAGCAGAAAAGGGAATTTACCTTTTGGAAAGAGCATTGCTGTCAATTTGATGCTGGAAGTTTGGTGACTAGTGTGAATTTGAAATATGTTTGTCATGTTGAGATGGGTGATTTTTTTTTTGAATCTGAACTAGGTTTTTAAATGTATATCATAAGCAGTCCAAGTGTAGTACTGAGAGAATTCCAGTTTTTGGGAACTTGAGGGAATTTGCCCTGGCCCCTGTTTAATGTGATGCAAGAGAGTTACCTTAGGCTTTAAATGTTACAGAGAGAATCACAATTTCCTTATAGCTCATAAAACTACATGTGGTGCATTGAACGGGGCACCCGGCGATTGATTTTCAAAAGTAGATATCCTTCTAAGATGCTAAGTGTATGACATATTTATTTTGGTGCAAAAACATGCCGTAATGAAGTAAATTAGCTTTTCCTCTGTTGGGGACAAACATTTGGGTTTGTTTCAGTATTGAATGCGAAAATGGAAAAAAGATGTATTACTTTCAGAAAATGTATGATTTTTTTTGTTATATTTCGAAACTGGTAGGAGCTCCAGCATTAAGCAGATCCAATAGATAAGATGAATACTGCATAGCATGCTCCCCAGTGGGCATTTTAAACTACGAAATCACTTATCATTTTAATAGCATAGCTCTTTGTGTGAAGAAGCAGTGGTTTTCTAGCAATGTTGTTTGAGATTCTGAAAGCAAAAAGCTGTTTCTCAGCACAACATAGTTGTTTGAAGTGGAGTTAACCTGGATTAGTAACCAATGTCAATAGATCCGTTCACCTGAAGTGGTGCACGTTTGCTGTTTACAAACTTGCGCACTATATTTGGTATTTTAATTGGTATTTGTGTGCATGAATGCTTGAATATTTGTGTGCTTGAAGATTGCTGCAAGATATTGCACTGTGGAGTATTCATAATATTTGCCAAGAGCCTCAAACCCACCAATGTTCTCCTTGAGGCCCACTTTTAGAAATGCAAGGGCACCTTCTTCAGAAAAGCACCACATGAGCATTATATTTCAATTCACCACACCGATATCTCATTCTCATTGACCACCCCGATTTTTCATTCTCATTGACCATACTGGTATCTCATTCTCATTGACCACACTGATAGCCCATTCTCATTGACCATACTGGTATCCCATTCTCAGTGACCACAGCAGTGCCCAGTTCTCATTGAACATACCTGTATCCCATTCTCATTAACTGCAGCATTGCCCCATTCTTATTGACCGCAGCGGTGTCCTGTCTGCGTTGACCGCAGCGGTGTCCTGTCTGCGTTGACCGCAGCGGTGTCCTGTCTGCGTTGACCACAGTGGTGTCCTGTCCGCGTTGACCGCAGCAGTGTCCTGTCCGCGTTGACCGCAGTGTTGTTCCGCTCTTACTGACCACTGAGGTGACCTGCCCCATTTACTGCACTGGTGCCCAGTTTCACTAATCACTCCAGTATTATATCATCTTCTCATTTTCAGAAAGCAGTTTCAAAGCCTATTAGGAGAGTTAGTGTTAAGTAAGAGGTGATGAATATTTAGAAACACATTCGATTGTTTTGTTCTTCAATCAGAAAAGCATCATGACTGTTTTGCACATGGATGCTCATTACAGCAGGTAGTCTAATACTCAGTTTTCTATGTAATGGTGCATGGATAAATCTTCTAAATCTCTATATTACAAAGTAATGGACTTTAACGGTGGTGCATACATTATTTGTAGTTCACCTTGGAACCATAGTTTTTGTAGAGCACTGAGATAAAGATTTGCAGGGAATAACTTATAGGAATAATTTTATGGTTTTCATGTTGCTCCTTGGAAATCTTGGATCCAATAAATGAGTAGATTAATGAGCAGAAATTTAATAGCAACTGCACAGGTTGAAAATTAGCTGGAGGACACAATAATGAATCTATTTCATTGCAGATTAAAATAAAACTTATGCATTTTTATTTATTTGAACAAACAGTATTTTTCATCAATAAACCCAATTATTGAGACAAGAGATAAACCTCATTAGAACAGCATATTCTTTGTGTGTTTTGGCAATGGGTAATACGGAAATGTCTGCAGTCTTTTAAAGTTCATTAGGAGTTCAGAGTCAGTATCATGCAATTGCATGTGCATCAATGGAAATGCAGTAGTCTAACAAAATACATCGTTGTTGTAATATCAGTTGAATGACCAATCTTTCTCTAAACCCCTCTACGTCTACCAGTACAAACTGGACAGATTACACCTGGGCAGGACCAGGACTGATGTCCTAGGGGTAATATTTGCTAGAGTGGTTGGGGAGGGTTTAAACTAAAATGGCAGGGGGATGGGAACCTACGCAAGGAGTCAGGAGGGGGAAATCAAGGACAAGAACAAAAGACAGAAAGGGGAATAAGAAAAGTGATAGGCAGAGAAATAAAGGGCAAGAATCAAACAGGGCCTCAGTGAAAAATAATGAGAACGGGACAAGTAATGTTAAAAAGACAAGCCTTAAGGCTTTGTCCTTAAAACGAAGAGCATTCGCAATAAAGTGGATGAATTAACCACGCAAATAGATGTAAACAGGTATGATATAGTCGGGATTACAGAGACATGGCTGCAGGGTGACCAGGGATGGGAACTGAACATCGAGGGGTATTCAGTATTTAGAAAGGACAGAAAAAAGGAAAAGGCTGTGGGGTTGCACTGCTGGTGAAAGAGGAAATTAACACAATAGTGAGGAAAGATATTAGCTCTGACGATGTGGAATCTGTATGGGTAGAGCTGAGAAACATTAAGGGGAAAAAACGTTAGTGGGGGTTGTATATAGACCCCCAAACTGTAGTGGTGATGTTGGAAATGGCATTAAACAGGAAATTAGAGACACATGCAATAAAGGAACATCTGTAATTATGGGTGACTTTAATCTGTATATAGATTGGGCAAATCAAATTAGTAACAATACCGTAGAGGAGGAATTCCTGGCGTGCATATGGGATGGTTTTCTGGACCAATACATTGAGGAACCAACGAAAGAACAGGTCATCCTAGACTGGGTATTGTGTAATGAGAAAAGAATAATTGGCAATTTAGTTGTGCGAGGCCCCTTGGGGATGAGCGACCACAATATGATAGAATTCTTCATCAAGATGGAGAGTGACATAGTTGATTCTGAGACTAGGGTCCTGAATCTTAATAAAGGAAACTATGATGGTATGAGGCACGAGTTGGCTATGATGGATTGGGGAACATTACTTAAAGGGATGACGGTGGATAGGCAATGGCAAATGTTCAAAGAGCGCATGGGTAAACTGCAAAAAATGTTTATTCCTGTCTGGTGCAAAAGTAAAACAGGAAAGATGGCCAAACCATGGCTTACAATGGAAATTAGAGATAGTATTAGATCCAAGGAAAAGGCATACAAATTGGCCAGAAAAAACAACAGATCTGAGCATTGGGAACAGTTTAGAATTCTGCAAAGGAGGACCAAGGGATTGATTAAGAAGGGGAAAATAGAGTACGAGAATAAGCTTGTGGGGAACGTAGAAACTGACTAAAAGTTTCTATAGGTATGTGAAGAGAAAAAGATTGGTGAAGACAAATGTAGGTCCCTTACAGTCAGAAACAGGGGAATTTATAATGGGGAACAAAGAAATGGCTGACCAACTAAATACATACTTTGGTTCTGTCTTCACAAAGGAGGACACAAATAACATACCAGAAATGTTGGGGAACACAGGGTTTAGTGAGAGGGAGGAACTGAAAGAAATCAGTATTAGTAGGGGAATGGTGTTGGGGAAATTGATGGGATTGAAGGCTGATAAATCTCCAGGGCCTGATAATCTACATCCCAGCGTATTTAAGGAAGTGGCCCTAGAAATAGTGGATGCATTGGTGGTCATCTTCCGAGATTCTATAGACTCTGGAACAGTTCCTACAGATTGGAGGGTAGCTAATGTAACCCCACTATTTAAAAAGGGAGGTAGAGAGAAAACAGGGAATTGTGAACCAGTCAGCCTGACATCGGTAGTGGGGAAAATTCTAGAGCCCATTATAAAAGAAATAATAGCTGAGCACTTGGAAACCAGTGGCAGAATCGGACAGAGTCGGCATGGATTTACGAGAGGGAAATCATGCTTGACAAATCTACTGGAGTTTTTCGAGGATGTAACTAGTAGAGTTGATGAGGGGGAGCCAGTGGATGTGGTTTATTTGGACTTTCAGAAGGCTTTTGACAAAGTCCCACATAAGAGATTGGCGTGTAAAATTAAAGCGCATGGGATTGGGAGTAGTGTATTGAGATGGATAGAAAACTGGTTGGCAGACAGGAAACAAAGAGTAGGAATAAACGGGTCTTTTTCCGAATGGCAGGCAGTGACTCAGGGATCTGTGCTGGGACCCCAGCTATTCACAATATATATTAATGATTTAGATGAGGGAACTAAATGTAATATCTCCAAACTTGCAGATGACACAATGCTGGGTGGGAGGGTGAACTGTGAGGAGGTTGCAGAGATGCTTCACCGTGATTTGGACAAGCTGAGTGAGTGGGCAAATGCATGGCAGATGCAGTATAATGTGGATAAATGTGAGGTTATCCACTTTGGTAGCAAAAACAGGAAGGCAGATTATTATCTGAATGGCTATAAATTGAAAGAGGGGAATGTCCTTGTACACCAGTCGCTGAAGGTAAGCATGCAGGTGCAGCAGGCGGTAAAGAAGGCAAATGGTATGTTGGCCTTCATAGCGAGAGGATTCGAGTACAGGAGCAGGGATGCCTTGTTGCAATTATACAGGGCCTTTATGAGATCACACCTGGAATATTGTGTGCAGTTTTGGTCTCCTTATCTGAGGAAGAATGTTCTTGCTATAGAGGGAGTGCAGCGAAGGTTTACCAGGCTGATTCCTGGGATGGCGGGACTGACGTGAGGAGAGATTGAGTCGGTTAGGATTATATTCGTTGGAGTTCAGAAGAATAAGGGGAGGGGATCTCATAGAAACCTATAAAATTCTAACAGGACTAGACAGGGTAGATGTAGGAAGGATGTTCCCGATAGTGGGGGAGTCTAGAACCAGGGGCCACAGTCTGAGGATACGGGGTAGACCATTTAGGACTGAGATGAGGAGAAATTTCTTCACCCAGAGAGCGGTGAGCCTGTGGAATTTGCTACCACAGAAAGTAGTTGAGGCCAAAACATTGCATGTTCTCATGAAGGAGTTAGATGTAGCTCTTGGGACGAAAGGGATCAAAGGATATGAGGAGAAAGCGGGAGCAGGCTATTGAGTTGGACGCTCAGTCATGATCATAATGAATGGCGGAGCAGGCTCGAAGGGCCGAATGGCCTACTCCTATTTTCTATGTTTCTATCTCCAACCTTTAAGGTGTTCCTTAAGCCTACCTCCTAATATCTCCTTCTGTGGCTTGGTGTCAAATTTTAGCAATGCTCCTGTGAAGTGCTTGGGATGTTTACCATGTCAAAAGCACCACATACATGCAAGTTGTTGTTTCTCAACTCTCAAAACCAACATTTTTTTCCCTTTCTCCAACAGTGTAAAATTAATTTTCTTTAAGCTTTTCAGCAGTGTACATCATAAAACAGTGGCAGTGAAGAATACAGAGTCAAAGAACATCTCTCAGTTCACTTGGAATAAACTCATGAGCTGAAGTTTTCCATTTGCTGCAGTAATGCTCCTCAGAAAATTGAGATTCCATTTCAGCTGAGTTACATCTCCTCATGACTTCATTTTTTTAATAACTGAATAGCTTTTAAAAAGAAAACTCTGCTAACATTTTCCTTCTGTAATTTTATTTCAAGATTTTGGGGACAAAGTTTTGGCAGCTGTAGTGAAGTACTGCCTAAAGGGGATACTGTCTGTCTGCAGTAAAAATAAGTTGCAGTTAATGCCTGTGGTCAACAAATAATGTTTCTACCTCAGCTACCATTACAGCCTTTCTATTCCTTTTTGAATATGTACCTTAAGGGCACTTTCCTTTTATTTCAGATATTTATTTTAGCATGTGGTTTCCTATTCTGTGATGCTTGGATTTAAAATTCTATGCCTGATGTGACATAGTTTGCAAGTGTATTTAAGCTGTCTGCAGTGCATGCAGAGCACATTTGCAATTAGTGCTTAGCATCTTAAAGGGTAGTCATTTTAACATTTGTTTTTGTATTTGCCCCCAGATTTAGAACTCTCGTGTTATAGAAGCTGAGGGTCGCTCAAAATTGGGGCTAGAATAGTTCTCAGATGGGATAATGTGTGTCTTTGAGCATCAGAAACTACTGAAAGGCTGAGGGCTTGCCCCGGTACCCAAATACGCCTCGAGAGTCGGGTGTCTTGTTCAAATGAGTGATCTTTATTACGAGCATGCAAGGAGAAGCCCCACTCTCATGAGTGATCGTAGGGGTTCTACAGTACAATGTTTAAGCAGTCAATTTATACTGTTACAGAAGTTCACTTGACCCGCTGCTTCACCCTTAATTAGATCTTTCCACCTGACTCTGTCCCCCTGATCTCGCCTTCTCTTAATCATATCTTTTTGTGTGACTCTGAACCTTCCCCTGATCTTGTTTCCTCATAATTAGATCTTCTCATATGACTCTCTTCCTCACAGACAAGGTTTAGCAGCTTTGTTTTTAAGTCAAGTATTCCATAATTCCCATATGTCATACATCATTTCCCCCTTACAGTTCCCCCTTTTGGTCTTGGCCTGGCCCAAGGAAGTCATTACCATAGAATCCTCTGCCTGTCAAATAAACCAGGGATCCTATTGGTTTCGATGAGTTTCAGATCCTTACCGAGCATCCTCTTACGTCCTCTTCAGCGTCCTAGTGACCTGGCTTAGTCTGGGATTGATACTCTGTATTATGCTAAGCATGTGCTGAAATAAACTGTAACCCGCTTATAACCTATAAAACTTCTACTCAAGCTAAACTATAATCTGCTTACGAACTGGGACAATGATCTTCTGGTGAACTTTAACTACTGCAACTTCCTTTGGTAGCCCTGCTGCCTTTGCACGGTTCCTAATTATCTTTCAGTACTGGGTATGGCCTCCTCCCTGCTCCAGGCAATCATGTAGTCGTGCACTACTCCAAAAGCGCATACCTACTTTCAGTGTATATGTTGTAGCTTTGGTACAGAAGTTTAGAACTTAAAAATGACTAGAGCTTCATCCACAGATATGTCAATTTGTTTTAGCTTTAGAGTCTCACTGAAAGTCACTCTTACCCAGTAACTTGAATCGTTAAATCTACTTAATTTCCCTCAGCCCTGTAGCGTGCAGGATTTTAGATTAATTATCAAGCGTCTCCAAACTTCTCAGTTTCTCTTTTCTTTTGAGTTTAGATCACCCGCTGTTTCAGTCCTAAAATATTTGTTTCCAAGTTCCAATTAGCAGCATCCGAAATTAAAAATAAATTCCGTCTGTTCTTTTGAGAACTGTGGCAGGAACCAAAATCCTCAAATCCTTAAACTTTGTAGGAAGTTTTTAACTCAAGACCAATCCAATCAAACTCAGAATTAATTACAATTACTCCAAACATTTCAAAATAAAGTATGCTTCTCCTTTAATCCAAATCGTAAAATCACAAATTCAAATATACAAACATCACGGACACAGAAAATAAATCCATACACACACACACACACACACGCACACACAGACAGAAAAGAGTAGCACGTGCTTTTAAAGGAAGGAAATCAGAAATAAATCAATTGCATCAATGATCCCAATTCTTCTTTCTTCGAATGTCCTTCAACAACTGTAATTAGAAGCTACAGAAATGGTAAATTCTCACAAACAGACAAACTCCAAGAGGTTATGCAGTAGCCTTTCACAGTCACTCTAATCACTCAAATTCTAATTTTTATCATGAATTCTTTTCGTGTCTTCTTCTTTAACTTACACCCATTAAATACCACAACATTCAGAGACACTTCATACACATTAACATTTAATATTCAACAACTTCCGAACACATAAGGAAAAGACCAACACAGGCTTACACACACAGACTAGTTTGTTTCCCTTTTGCCTTTTTCAGCAGCTTTCTAGACTACGGTGGTGCTTCTAAGGTAATTTTTACTACACATTCCCTGACTCCTGTCTGAGTTTGTTTTTGTTACCAATTATTTTACTGGTCTGGCCCTGTTCCTGATTTTGGGTATGTTTGTGGACTCATTGGCAGAGTCTGAAATATGAATGAATTATAATTATTATTGCCTTATCCTTCTAGCCCTCCCACTGTGCTCTTTGTGTTTGTGGTGGGCCATTAAATTTCCACCCATCTTTTTTTCAATTTTCTGATCAAATTCTCATACTTAGCTGCTATAAACCTGGTAAGAGTCCCCAATCCAAGCCACCTTCGCTATTGGTCGTTCTGTCAGGGTATGGTCTGTCTGAGCAGTATGGACCGACAGGATACCTTTTAAAATCCCTTGAGCAGTATTGACCTGCCGGATGCCACTTAAATCCACTGTGCAGCTTGACCTCTCGTGGAGGTCTGCTTTGCAGTCTCTCTTGGTGTAGACCCTGCTCGGTAACGGCCTTTGGGTTATCTTTTAAATCACCTGCACGGCTTCACCTTCTATGTGGCTCTGTGTTGTGGCTTTCTCAGCATGGCTGTATGCCTGGTCCCCTCAACTTCCGGCCTTCTGCCCTGGCGCACGTTTTGATCACTCGGCACTCGAATCTCCAGGTGTTGGTTATTTGATATCCACAGAAATTACCAGTACCGCGACTGCAAGGTAGACCTTTCCTAACCACGGGTGATAAAATAAAAGGTACTCACCCCCTCATTAGCGTTCTCACTGTCGCGGTCCAATGTGGCGTATCCCACACTCGTTGTCACATGAAAGGATGAGGGCTTGCCCCGGTATCCAAAAACGCCTCGAGAGTTGGATGTCTTGTTCAAACGAGCGATTTTTATTATGAGCCTGCAAAGAGAAGCCCCACTGTCATGAGTGATCGTAGGGATTCTACAATACAATGTTTAAGCAACCAATTTATACTGGTACAGAAGTTCACTTGACCCGCTGCTTCGTCTTTAATTAGATCTTTCCACCTGACTCTCAGTCTGTTACCCCGACCTCATCTTGTCTTAATCATATCTTTTCATATGACTCTGTTTCTTCCCATGATCTCGTTTCCTCTTAATTAGATCTTCTCATATAACTCTCTGCCTCACAGACTAGGCTTAGCAGTTTTGGTTTTAAGTCAAGTATCCCATGATTCCCATATGCCATTCGTCAATCCCCCTTCCACTATCAACCACCATACTCAAATTAAGATTTGAACTTTAATGCCAGAATCGCTGCGCATCAATTCCTGATGTTTTTCAACTTAAAAACAGTGCTTTTCTCCCTGTAGCTTGTAAGTGTAGTAATTTTCTGATTTACTAACAATTTTTGGCCATACTTTTCCATCAGCAGTGAGAGAAAACGAGAGCCTCGAAAGAATTGTAAAAACGCTCCAAATTTGATTGGAACACAAAAATGGGAGAATGTAATAAGCAGAGTGAAACAGAATACACAGCAATTGCTTTGCACTTGAGCTGTTTGTTCCACCCAAAACTTTGAAATTAAAGTCAAGCCCTGTTAGAAATAGCTGTTAATTGTCAAGCCTTTTCCCATCTCCTGCTTAGCTGCTAGCAGTTCCATTATGGAGAATGTATAAGAAAAGCAATATGGTGGAATAGATGAAAATATGCAGGTGACATAACTACAGATGACTAATCCTTGAAACAAACCGCAACAGATACTGACATGTTAGAGTGGTGCCTGTCAAATTCAGACATTCTGCAAATTCAAAACTAGTAAGTTGATTATAACAGCAAACTGTTGAATAGTAAATGAAAATGGTTTTGCCAGAGCCAGAAACATATTTGTCTTACTTCGCTCCAAATCTTCAGGCAGGTGCATCAGAGGCCCAGAAAATACACATGTCATGATAGCTGATTGTTTGTGTAAAGTTGAATATTATATGCTACATGGTACTCAGATAAGATACTGTGAGTGCACTCTGTACTATATGTGGGGTCACCTGACTTGGGGGAAGTGGGAAACAAAAATAAAAATGCCTGGAAAAACTCAGCAGGTCTGGCAGCATCCACGGAGAGGAACACAGTTAACGTTTTGAGTCTGTATGACTCTTCAACAGTTCTGTTGAAGAGTCATACGGACTCGAAACGTTAACTGTGTTCCTCTCCGCGGATGCTGCCAGACCTGCTGAGTTTTTCCAGGTATTTTTATTTTTGTTTTGGATTTCCAGCATCCGCAGTTTTTTGTTTTTATCTGGGGGAAGTGGGTGTTGAAGGTCAGATCGCACATGTTAGGGAGTTAGCCAGTTTGGCAGATTAAATGATGTTGTTCTTGCAGTTAAATCTGTGACTTCAAGTGTTGTTCTTTCAGCCTGAGATGTGACATTGGTGATGAGGATGAATATGGAAATATTTCGGATTGTATCATGTCATTTGCTGGAGTTGATATGCCTGAAGCCTGGGGAATTGAGCTGTTTGATCCGACGGGTGATACCAGCTGTCGAAGGGAGAGCTGGAGGATTTCAAGTGTATGCTAACCCTCATGTCCTGTTCCTGGATGGGGCAATGGTAGTGCAAGAAGCATAGCATTGGGCCTTATTGTTGTTCGATGTGGGTGTTTGGGTGAGGGAGACTTTCAAGACGTTGCCTGACACGGGAGAAAAGGCAGATTATGAATGTGCAGTGCAAGCTTTGAAGGAACATTATGTGGTGACCCCCAAATGCCACATTCCAAGGGCAGCTTTTCCGTCAGATGAAACAAAGAGGGGCGAACAGACGCCCAACTTGTGACCCGTTTGATGCAGGCGTCAGATGTTTGCAGTTACGTTGTGACAGATCTGAATAACCAGATAATGGATCAGGTGGTCCAAAGTTGCAAGTCGGATAAGTTGAGGCATAAGCTGCGGGAACAAGGAGGTAACTTAACATTGGATGACACTTCGCAAATAGCGGCTCCAATGGAAGCAGTGGATGGACAGTTTCACAGCACGAAACCTGGTCCCTCCTCTGTCATTGGCAAGACAAAAGTTGAGCTTAATCAAATGGCACAACGGAATCCAGGTACATGTAAATGTAAACAGCTAAAGTCTGAGGGAGTGTGTCTCAGATGTGGCAACTTGGGCACTGTGGAAGAGGTGCCTGCTGCTCTGCCGTCTTTGTGTCTTTGTGGGAGTGCAAATTGGCTGTCTTGTTTCTCTACATTAGAACAGTGATTACATTTCATAAATACATTTCATTGATGATGAAGTGCTTTGGGGTAGCCTGAGATTGTGAAATGCGCTATACTGTGCTTTACTGTGTATTTTTAGTGATTATTGTAATTATTTTATGAATTGAGCAACTTTAATAGCCAGTTTGATACAAACCAAATTGTATCTTTTATAAGCAATGGGGAAACAATTATGAATTGATGCATTAGCTAGTGAATCATTTATACTGACATTGTATTGAAGAGATAGTAATAACCAAGTGGTCCACAGTGGCTGAATTTCATTCTCAAATTCATGGAGTTTATAGGGAACACCGACGCTTTGTAATGTTACATCTACATTTCACCAACCATAGGAACAGGAGTAGATCACTTAGCCTCTCAGGCCTGTTATGCCATTCAGTCAGATCATGGTTGATCTGCGGTCTAACTCTATATACCTGCTTTTACCCTGTATCTTTTAATACCTTTTGGTAACAACGTTTATCATCCTCAGGTTTAAAATGAACAAATGATCTAGCATCAAGAAGAACATTCTCAACTTCTATCATCCTTTTGTGTGAGGAAATGTTTCCTATTACACTCCAGAAATGTCTGGCTCTAATTTTTAGACTGTGTCCCCTGATCCTAGACTCCAAACCAAAGTGAAACAGTTTTTCCCTCATTACCCTACCTGTTCCCCTTACTATCTTGAAAAGTTTGACCAAATCACCCTTTAACCTTTGAAATTCCAGTGCAGCCTTAGCCCTCTAATCTCTCGTTGTAATTTAACCCTCAGAGTCCAACTATCATTCTGGTAAATCTATGCTAAAAGTTTTCCAATGCTATATCTTTCATATGGTGTTTTGCCTAGAATTGTTCACAGTACTCCAGGTGTGTTCTAACCAGGGCTTGTATAACTGAACCATGATTCCTACCCCTTTCATTCTAGTCCTCTCGATAGAAATGCCGACATTCCATTTGCAGTTTTGATTCTTTTCTGTGCATGTTCCTGACATTTTCATGATCTATACACTTGGACTCCCTTGGGACAGCTTCCAATGAATGGCTGCAGAGCACAGGTGTTCATGAAGGGATAAGAATCCCTGGGAGTTGCTCTACTGTACCTCCTACTGGCTGATTAGAAAGTAACATTGCTAGAGGCCTGGAAGTAGATCACCTGCCCAATATCTTGATAGTGATTCCTGTTATGGATCACTATCCGATTACTCCTGCTGGAAGGTTCATGTGTGGGGATGTTAGTTGAGGATAGGACCACTTTCAGGTATGAGTTGAATGTGCTACAAACTCTTCCATATCCACATGTGAAAAAAGAATGGCCCCCTCGGCAAGAAAGTGGAGGTCTGTTTTGACAGTGGAACTACATTCCAATTGCACTCAGAATCTTCAGCGGAGATGGTGTGTCTGGAAAAACTTAAGTAAAATTGGAGGGGTTTAATCAAATTTTCGAGGTTTTGAGGGATGGTAGGGGAAACTTTGACTTTTTTTTAATCCCACAAAGGAGATGTCTGAAAGATAACCTTAAGGGATGGGAAATGCTGGAATATTATGTTAAATATTAAGAGTTTGGCAAGGGATATGGATTCGAATTGGCAAAAATTAAATTTAGGACTGATGTCAGAAAATTCTTTACAGCAAGAATCATCGATAGAACAGAATTCTTGGAAGAGCAATGGAGACGAATGGCCTAGAACCTTTTAAGAAGCGACTGGATGCTGAAGTGGGTTTGGAGCTTTTAAAACCTTCTGGGCGACTGAACTAAGAGCCTTCCTCGACCTTAACTACTTTGCAATCTTTTAAACGTCCAATTGGAACTCTACAATCCTGTCCACAAAGTAAAGAAGAATCCATTTTTGTTCATGATCAACTACAGGAGTCAGACTATATTTTTTGGCTGGTCGATAATAGGTAATAGTTTACATTGAGGTTTGTACTGTGCAATGCAGGTCTGGTAGAAACATAATGAATGCCTTATTTTGTCCGCTCTTAATTTTTTATTAAATCTGGGGGACTTGGCTTCAACAGATAACAATTTAGCAACCAAGTTAAATTGTGTGTTCGCACCAAATGTATTTTGGAGCTTTGTAAGAAATCCAAGTAATGAGGTAACTGAATGTAAAGTTTTACAAAACATCCTGGACAACCAAATTGATGACTAATTGGATGTCTACTTGGCATTATACATTCTTCCATAAATTTTGCTGCAATGCAATTCACAAGGCCCTTCTGTTAAGTAACAGTCTGCTCATCTGTTCTTGATATTCAGTGACAGAGCTGTTTGTAATGTGTTAATTAAGTCTTACCTTAATTTCCATGACAAGGAAAATAATTTTATTCCAACAGGATTTGGAGAACCTTATGAAAACTGGAAGTCTAATGAATTACTTATGAGATAATACATTAAAGTTTCTCTTAGTATAAATATTAGTCAGGAAAGGCTTCCTAATAGCTCAGTAAGTTTGTCCCGTGAATAGTTACAACACACAAACCAGGAAATTCCAGATTTGCCTGTGCTTTGTTAACTGGTCTAATGCAGGGAGATGGTTGAACTTGTATAATTAGCTTCAGTAACCTTTGGTTAGGCAGGGAAAGCCATCCAGGGTTTGTACTTTTGATTTCTATCCAGCAAGCCCAGCTAGAAGTGTGTGATGTGGATTTTGAAAGTGGACAGATTTAGGTTCAGCTCAGGTGTTTTTAATGATTGAGGGATATAAAGCAGCAGGTACTTGTTACTGGAATGATGTTGATTTGCTGTAAATTGTTGAGTGGCGTACCCCAGGGATTGGTGGTGGTGCTCCTACTGTTTCTAATTTACATTAGCGTTGGATTTGGAAGCTCAGTGCAAGCTCATCAAATGTGCAGGCAGTGTAAAGTGAATTAGATAAAATATAGAAGTGAGCAGTCAGTGCCAGTTCATCTTCAGTAAGCTGAGGTGTGGGATTAAATTGGACAGCTCTATCAAAGAGCTGGCATGGTCACGACCGGCCAAATGGTTTCCTGCTGTGCCGAGAGATTCTGTGGGCTGAATTTTCAAATTGATGTTGGGAATCTGATGCTGCCCGGATAAACTCCAGATCCCGAAACCACACTGCAACTGCATTGCTCACGCAGCTTGAAAATGCAAATACTCTAACTGGACTGAGGGGGTGAGCTCAGCGTGCAATTAGTGACGCCAAACATTACCAGGAGGCAGGAGCCATGACGGGGCCTGCTTCTGCTGCCTTGCAGAAGAGAACCAGCAAAACTTGCTAGCAGTTCCACCAAGCACAAAAATGGCCAAACAGCCAAATACAGGATTCCCCAGTTCCTGAATTTTTTCAATGTAATAAAAACTTTAACTTCTGCCCGCTTTGAACCCAACAGCTGTGCATGAATGTATATTAGACTTTGTGGTTTTGGTGACTGCAGCTTTGAAAGTTGCTTTCTCACCCTCGCTGGCCCATCAACAAGCTCTTTAAGGAGCTTTATGGACAGCTAGTTGGAGGTGAGTGGGTTCCCTGTTCCCCCAGCCCCCACCCTCCCTTTGAAAATCACAGCACATTTCAGAGCTAATACGATCCAGTGCCACCCTCTGGGCATGTGATTTTTGACTTATGCCCGCATCCCTTCCCAATCCCGCTGACAATTGAAAACCCCAGCCTATTATTCTACTCTAAGGACTGGTCTAAGTATTACATCGGAATAAATAGTGGACAACATATATACTCCATGAAAGGCATTGGAAAAGCTAAGGATGAAGTTCAGTGAGATTTAGGATGTTAGACTTGCTACTTCCATGCAATATTCCCTGTAAGCTGCGTGGCCACCCAAAAAAGTAAACGAATGGCCCACGCAAATAAATGAAAACATGCCACACACAGCAAAAAAAATGAGAGAACTTTGCCTCCATGTACAGTCAGTGCAAAGCAACATTCAACAAAGCAAAAAGAATGCTGAGTTACATAGTCAAAACAGTAGGGAATAAATTGTTGCAAATCAAGTGAAAAATTTTGCAGTGCTACGGTGGAATTGGACCATGACTCCTGTAGCCAGTTTTCGTCACCAAGACACATGGGAGACAATCAAGCTTTGGAAGAAGCTGGAGTGAAGAATGTTGAGACTGATCCCTAAGTTGAGAGGACTGTGTTATGAGAAAAAAAACTCAAAAGCATTTGTGCTTTTCTGCATTGGAATGAATTGGCTAAGAGGTGACCTCACAGAGACATTTAAAGCAGCAAATTGTATCGAAAAGTTAAATTTGGATTAGTGCTTCAAGTTGAGGTAGGATAAACTGGTGGCACTTTTAGGCTGGTTTCAGCAAATTATTTACATGCTGAACAAGTAGAATACACTTCTAGGTGCCACATTAAAGGCAAAAGAAATTGGAACCATCCAATAAATAATTGGATGCTGTGAAGAGAGGGCCATTGATTTTTCCTGGATGGATGGGTAAGTTGGCCTTCCTCATCTGGAGCCAGCCTGTTCAATCTTGTGACTAGCCTGCCAGCAATTTCCGTCAAGGTTCGGACATGATTGTCACTGAGGTAAATTATGGAGGATCAAACTGTTCCTTGAATTGATGCATCACTGCCTTTTGAAGAGAAGGTGGGGGCGAGAGGAAAACTGGGAGAGAAAACTGGGAAGAAAATATGTCATTTTAGGTGGTGTGAGAGCAACATTGTAAGTTATCAAAAAGCTGAACATTTCTGGAATTCTCAGTGATTTATTTCACAATGTAAAAAAGGAATGTATTGATTTTCCATGTATTGTACCATCATTCACTCAGTCGAAGTAAATAAATGTTTATTATTCTTCAGCTTGACTTCCATCTTTTCAGCCTAGTTTTGGACAGACCTGGTAAATGTCACACTCTGGGATCACCACACTTTATTATATGAAGTGGCCTATCCAATATTGATGTGAAGGTTCTATTTCTTTGGCTTGGTTTGTATTTATGAGATTGAACAGAGGGAAGTAAGAGAACAAGACTTAGAGAAATCTGTACTGCACTAACGTGTCTTTTAGCTGTTAGATTGTGTTTGTTCTTTTTATGTCTCAGTCAAATTGAGGGGTTTTCAACAACATAATATCTGACAAACAGACAGCATCAAAACCTTACAGACACATTGTACTGCTTAATAAGATAAAACGGTTTTTAAGCAGCTGTGAATCGTCCTGACTAAAACAAATATAACCTTCGTAGGAATAATGCAAACTCTGTTTCGTACAGTGGTAACTTGCTGTTTTGCTTAAGGAGAGCTTTTAAGAAATTATATTTGGCTGTGACTGTCCCCTACTCTTCAATTGTTTCTCAATAAATACTATGTCCGTGTTAGATTTTCTGGAGCTTTTTAAGTTCAGTTATGTGAAGGATGGGGAAATGGGCTGAAAGTCACTGCAAATCATCACCAGCTAAGTCAGCCTTATAGTTCTTCTGAGACGAATTTGCCTTGCAAGAAAGGTTTACTGAATTTGATGTTTGACACTTGTAGTTTATTTTTGTATTTGTATTTCGTGATTCTCCCACAAGTCTTTCAAGCACTAGCTTTTATGCCACATATAATAATGCCACCTCCATGAAATAGTTCTCTTATTTCTTTAGAAAGGTATCATAATTAATAAATTAAAACGGTGAAGGGAAACAGGGTTGTGGAGTGGGCCATTCATTTCCATGTCTGCTCCTGGCCCTGAGCTCGCTGATGAAAGTCCCCTACTGTTTGTGGCCTATAAAGTTTCAGTGTGAAGTCGGTATGGCCAGTCTCAATCCAGTTCCTAATGAACTTGGGCCTATTCCATTAGACATTCTCTAATTTGGTAGGTAGCAGTGATCTCACTCAGAGAACCTGGAAAATGGAACAAGGTGTCAAACTGATGTAAGAGGGGCAAAAAAAAAATAGCTGGAAAAACTCAGCAGGTCTGACAGCATCTGCGGAGAGGAATACAGTTAATGTTTCGAATCTGTGTGACTCTTCATCAGAACTAAGGAAATATAGAAATGTGATGAAATATAAGCTGGTTGAGGGGGTTGGGACAGGTAGAGCTGGATAGAGGGCCAGTGATAGGTGGAGGCAAAGAAGAGATTGCCAAAGATGTAGGAGAGGGTCAGGAAGAAGTAGAAGGAGCATTACTCTGCATGGAGTTGTACTATGCATGACCTTGGTTCCACTCCTCAGCACCAACTGCCCTAAACTTGATTTTTTTTTTCCAATTGTAGCACTCTGCTGAAAAATATTTCCCAGTGACATCTCCAATTATTTGATATCAATATTGTTCCATTCAAAATAATTTTCTTAATTTTCAATTTGCTTCTCTAAAGTGGCATGAGAAAAATACATTACCAAGTGGTTTGGCAGTTGTTTTATGCGTCATTCGTCAGAACTCACTTTGTAGCTTGATTCAGCCCACTCGAGGGCTATCTGTTGTGTCTCTATCAGTACCTTCTGTACAGCGGTGAATATGATTTCGCCTTAGACAATCCCTGCCACACAGCTATGATTAACATATTGAGAGCTGTATTTCAGTGTTGTTGGTAGTTAGGAGTGGTATTAAAGAGTGCTACATTGTGGCTTCTTCTCTGTAGTTTTCTTCAGAGTTGTCATAAGGAGGAATTAAGTGGGTGTGATAGGCTGTCCGCTTCCAAAAGCAGTGAAGGAAAATTAGAGGGTGAGTCAATCTGCAAAGCTCTTTGTGCAGCCCATATTGTTGACTTGAAAGTAAAGCTGATAAAAATCTGCAAACAGATGCTCACTTGGACGCTTGAAAGTTGGAGGAACCAAAAAAGCAGCAGGGGGGGATAAGGGCGTGGGGATGGGGAGGGGTGCAGGAACTAAATTATTTCTTGTGAAGCAAAATAAGGAAATGTTTTCCCTCACAAGAAGGGAAATATTTCATCAGGGGCCAAAGGTCCCCATTGTAAGTGCACTTCTAAGTGATGCATTAAATGGGATAAGTTGAAACCATGAAATTGAACTTAGATACTGTGTGAGTGATAATACAAAGTATACAACTGACAAGATGGAGATATAAATTGCTATATTTCAAGTTTCAGCTCCATGGAGAATTAAATACAGGTAGTCTGTGTTGCGCGGCTAATTTTGGATCAACCTTTAGGTCATATTAGATTCATAGATTTGGGGGACAGATTTCCTCTGATTATATTATAGATTGACAATATACATTAGCAGTGATCCTGCTGTTCACTGATTATGAACAGATGAACATGTTCTTTTAGGACATTTTTAATGATTTAATAAGAAAAAGTGAATGCAAGAAATCTTCCAGATATGTTTATGATGTTGTCAACATACAGAGAGCAGCGGAAACCATCCTCTCCTCCATTGCAACATAACCTATAAATATAAAGTTTCCTGAGGCCTTGCAATGTATTGAAAACCAAATAAATTACGCATTGCTCTCTGTTTTGACTGGTGCAATGTTTTCAAGTATATCCTGGCTGTTTCTGTAAGTATTTGAATCTTCTTCTAATCATGCATTAACTTATTGTAAACCATGAGGGTCTGACACTTTGTCAATGAAATAAAATATGATACTTCACAGTCGGCAGTGAAAGCAACACTACATCACCACATGGTATTCCCAGTAGCACTTTTGAACACTTGCTGCCTCGTGTTGTTTTAACCTGTGCGCTACACAGCTGAAGTGTTGGAATAAACTGGGGTCAACTATGGGAAACAGGCCACCAACCTTGCAAGTAATCATCTGTAGAGCCTAATCCAAATTGTTAAATGTTTCCTGAACAAAGCTCCACAACCAAGTTAAAAATTCTCTTCAAGAGCCAATGCCCCTAATCCACAGTCAGTGGTGACACTACAATAGGAGCTTACATGCCAAGTATTAAATATCTTCAATTCCAGTAATTCTCCAGGAAGAGCTAAGCCCATATTGGCAACCAATACGAGCAATTTTTAATATAAATGTCTTGGTAAACTATTATAAGCTTTATGAATTTAACCATAACAACATGAGTAAATAATCTTAATGTCATGGGTTGAACAACAGCAATAACAAGATGGAAAAAAACAATGAACAAGCAAAAGCAAAGTTATGCCTTAATTGAAGCCAGTCTCACAAATCTTTTTCTTCCTTTTTCTTTGCTGATCAAGTTCCCACTTCCTGTTTCCCTACTCCTATATTCTTGTTTTTCTACTTCTCGTTTATGCTCCCATTCCTTCCCCCGTACTTTTCCTCTTTCCGCTTATTTATGACCTCTTCGCTTTCCGCTCCCTGTGCCCTCTCCTCTTACAGTTTGCTGCACCCTCTCCTCTTTCCGCTTGTTGTGCCCTCTCCTCTTTCCGCTTGTGCCCTCTTTACAGTGGCTGTGCCCTCTCCTTTTTACAGTGGCTGTGCCCTCTCTTAACGCTGGCCATGCCCTCTCCTCTGCTCGCTGTGCCCTCTTCTCTGTCTACTTGCTGTGCCTTTTCTGCTCATTGTGCCCCCTCCTCTTTCTGCTTGCTGTGCCCTCTCCTCTTTCTGCTCGTTGTGCCCTCTTTACACTGGCAGTGCCCTCTCCGCTCGCTGTGCCCTCTCCGCTCGCTGTGCCCTCTCTTTCCGCTCGCTGTGCCCTCTCCTCTTTCCGCTCACTGTGCCCTCTCCTCTTTCTGCTCATTGTGCTCTCTTTACACTGACAGTGCCCTCTCCGCTCGCTGTGCTCTCTCCTCTTTCCGCTCGCTGTGCCCTCTCCTCTTTCCGCTTGTTGGGCCCTTTTTCTGCTCATTGTGCCCGCTCCTCTTTCCACTCACTGTGTTCTCTCTTTACACTGGCTGTGCCCTTTTTACGCTGACTGTGCCCACTCCTCTTTCCGCTCGCTGAGCCCTCTCCTCTTTCTGCTCATTGTGCCCTCTTTTCTGTCCACTCGTTGTGCCTTATCTTTCTGCTCACTAATCCCTCTCTTTCTGCTCACTATGCCCTCTCTTTCTGCTCGCTGTGCCCTCTTTATGCTGGCTGTGCCCTCTCCTCTTTCCACTCGCCGTGCCCTCCCCCTTTCCACTCAGTGCGCCCTCTCCTCTTTCTGCTTGTTGTGTCCTCTTTCTGCTCATTGTGCCCGCTCCTTTTTCCACTCACTGTGCCCTCTCCTCTTTACGCTGGCTGTGCCTTTTTACGCTGGCTGTGCCCTCTCCTCTTTCCGCTCACTGTGCCCTCTCCTCTTTCTGTTCCTCCAACTACAAAACAAAAGATTACAGGGAAATTTCATGATCTTGCATGTTCATCAGATTAAATCAGTGATAGAATCTTGTTCTGTATTGTTTGCTGATCTTCCAAGCTGCAAAAGACAGCGCTCTAGATAGGAACGGCTGAATCCATGGAACTCCTGGCCACTCTGGGAAGCTTAGAAACTCTAATGGGTTACCTAATGGGAGTTACAATGTCCTGGACCTCCTTTTCCCCAAAGTGGGTGAGTTTTAAACTGACATCAAATCTCACCCACCAAAACCAGTTGAAGTTGGGGCCATGATGTTTTTTAAGGAAATCCTCCAAAACTTATGAAAATATGGAAGCCTGTAAATTAATAATTCACAGTGAGGATGACCTTATCATAACTGCCCGGGGTAACAAGTTAGCTTGATATGAATTCAGAAAACTTAAACTGCATTGGTAAGTACTTCAATAGAACTAGGATATTGTTTGAAAAAGAACATGATGAAGATGTGTGTTATTTGAGACTGAACTGCAGCAGTCTTGGTAAATGTGCAGAGAAGCATAAAGAGAAGCCACCAGTTTGAAATAGTTTAATCTTTCCCACCAAGTCTCCCTCTCTCTCTCATCTTTCCTGGCTCTGTAGTTTCTGATCCCCCTCTGTCTCAATCGACCTCTTTTTCCCTTGATCTATATTATCTGTGTATCTAACCATTCCATTGCATTAAAACAAAATAATATCTATCCTAAGTTGATGGAGGTCATAATTTGTGGTCATAATAATTTAGCAGTTAGTTTCTGTGCTGCCCCTCACCCTTACTGCAATATAATAATTGCAGTTTGCTTTAAAGAAAAATAGCTGCTTGCAAGTGGGGGAAGAGTGTCTTTCCAACTCTGAAACTTATCTAAAATGTTCCTCTGCATTTACACAGTTAAAAGAAAAGTTGTTGTCAGTGTGAAAGTGATCTGATCAGAGATAATTATATAATGATTCACTTGAAAACATTTTATTACTGATCTACTTCAGAGAGGTGATGGGTCAGTGACAGCAGGCTGGCACATTTGCTGTGATATAGTGTCTCTGTTGTTAGTGCAATGTCAACTGTGATTTCTGCCTCGCGTTTTGTTCCGTTATTTAAGCAAAACGCCGTCATGCTGCTGAATCTTTGGAACAACATCTTGGAAATTGAATGTGAAAAATGTATTTGTGTATTGGAGATGACATGTCATCGTAAAATGCATTCAACATTAATTTTGAGACATGATTTTGGTACATCAATAACAGAAGCAACTCTCTGCTTACTACGTGGGGGATGCTGGCACCAATTCAGGACCCCCATCAGTGCCTATTGCACACTTCACTCAAAAGTCTCCTCCCTTTTATATGCGTTTTTCTCTGTTACCTACGCTGGAACAGAACTGGGAATGTTAAGAAGCATCTGGCTGTTAAGGATTACTGTTTAGGATGCAGATTGAGAGTGACAGGATTGGACTTCACTTGTCATTTACTGTTCTAGTATGATGTTAGTGGAGGTGGGGGAAGACTTCCCATGCCCATTCCTTGTGCATTGGGTACCTGCATACTCGATCTGTTTGGTTTGGAGGATTCCACGGATAGGTGAACATGGAGACTGGCTAAGGAAGAGGAATTCAAAGAACTGATCAGAATTTTATTTTTATTTTGTTTTGGCTTCACTTTTTACATGATGTCTGCCTGTAAATTACAAAGGCTGCCCCAGTGGAATGGTGATTTACTTGGTATAATGCCCTTTTTGATCTGTTCTGTTTGTGTTTGAGCAATGTTGGTTGTTGTACCTGCACTGATTTAACAACCAGGCCTAAATAGTAAATGTTCTCGAAATGTGACAGGATTTTGCAGAGTTTCTAATTCTGTTTTTTTCTGTCTGTGTTTCCGCAGGTTCTGAACACACAGCATCTATAGTTTCAGACTGCACTTACTTGCAGCAGCTTGTAAGACAGTGAGAACGAGGCTGCCAAAGGCTGCTGGTGCCAAGCTGTCGGATGATGCATAAAATCAGGCCTCTGGTGGTGTTCCTGTGCTTCCTACTACGTGCTAATGCTGAGGGTAAGTCCAGTCCTAGCATCAGATTTGCCTCATTTTGCAGGGTCACTTATTATCTCCCTCTCCCTCCCATGTTCAGGCTCCTGCACACACTCATTAAACTTATCCAAAGGTTATAACAGAAGGTCTGCAGGGACATATGAGCCTATCTTTAGATCTTGCTGCCATTTTTTTTTCTTTGCACAGTTGGAAATGGAGCCTGCATCAGATATCTGACTGCTGTGTATGTTTTCATTGTTTCTCATCACAAGCTCGCATGCTTTCAGATCTACTCTGTGCGTGAAACTACTGGTTATTATCCCTGTCCTGAACAGGATGGTATAATATCCAATATGATGTGGCATGGAGCTGACAGAAGCATGAATATTGGGGCAAATTTTACACGTCACTGGCAATTTTTTACAAGTGGAATAAACACATCGCTACTTCACTGCGATGCAGTGTGCTTTAGTTAATTCTGTGGACCTTAATGTTTTCAAGAATGACACCCAGGTTGGCAAAAATAACATCCAATAATAAGAAAGACTTGTTTTGCTGTAATTTGGAAGTGATTTCTAACTTTGTGTTGTTAAATACAATACAGGTATATTTATGAACCCTAGGTTTTTGTCTTGTGGTTTGTCCTCCCTTGTCCTTTTGTTCTGTTTGTAATGTGAGAAACGGGTAATTAACGTTAGTGTTGCATGATGGTCCTGACTCCACACAGTGGCATTGGCTCTTGAGTAAACAGTGGGTTCCTGTAGTTCAACAGCTTTGCTGTTTCCCCTCTGATTACAGTGAAACGAAGATAAATTTGAAGGATGCAGAACCACAAGACAGCAGCATCAGCAGTAGACATCACTGGTCCATCAATATAACATAAAATGAACACAGACTTACTGTTTGTTAGAAATGGTTAGCAAAAAGCAAGAGGCTTTCTCTGCGTGAGGGCAGAGTACAGTAACCGTATGCTACTTGCATTACGATGCATTCACTGCTCTGTTGAGCCATCTGCAATCTCACTGTCAGAGATTTCTGCCAAATGTACTCAGTATAATAGGCCAATGCTAATTTCAAACTTAAAAATTGTTTCTTTGCTTTAAGTCTTCCAGCCTTGTTTCAATAAAAATATTTAACCTTTGCCAAAAACTGCTTTGAACAATAGAAAAAAATAATAGGGGTAAAAGTGTTCATTCATATAGGTAAAAGTGATTACTTGAGAATACACCTTGACCTTTGACATTAATATTAAGGATATCCATTTAGTAATATTACTATTTAAAATTTGCTGTTGCTTGTGTTGTGTATCAGAAAATAATCTAATATGTAATATGTTGGGCTCAAATAGAGGTCACTTGATGACTTCACTACATGACCACTGTGAGAAGGGAATGCTGTTTTCTAAAGGGTCAGTGAACATGAATGTATTTTTGTTGTCTCCATTTGTTGGTGAAAATACATCCCAATATGTCCAACATATACTTGGCAAACTGTTTGTTACAGGATAGAAAGGAGAGAGGGTGGCAGTAAGGGAGAGAAGAGTTTTGAGCATTTGGTCTCCTGTCATCTGAAATTAATACAGTCGATGTGATATTTTCTCATAATATACTGAATGGATTGATGTTACAGCTCAGTGCATTGGCTTCTACAGCTGAATTTTTACATTCATGTGTAGTTGCATTGGTTGAAACAAACCAATTGAACAGTAATTCAATCTGCTTAAAATTGGTTATTGAAAAACAATTTATTCTTCATGCTTTGCTTTGATTGCATGCATGCATGCTCGGCAGTACTGAGATGCTGCAGCAGTGTTACTGAATGATGTCATTCAGTGGTATTGGTCATTTGAATGTCACTGTTAGTAGAGTGTAGAGTTTACACTATGAAACAAAAGTGTTTCTGGTTCAATGTGTTATTTTCATATAAGAGTGCACCAAAGCATTTGTTCTTGTTAAGGAGTAATAATTGTTTAGGAATGATCATTCGTGCAAGTGAAAAAATCATAGAAAAAGAAAATAAGTTGAATTGGCCAATAAACATTGCATCAAATTTTTTAAGCTGGTTCTAATTCTGAAGTTGGGACACACCTGCAACTCCTTTTTTGGCCAAAGAAAAGAGATTGCCTGTTTTTCAACAAAACTAATGACCTAATGAAATTGAGGGATTCAAAGCTTTGAAAGGAGTGTTTTATAAGAATGTGATTTTGTTAGCTGGCAGATCATCACAGAATAACATTCTTCCATTCTGAAGTAAGTAACAAACCTCAGGGTCTTTAAGTGGTAGCTTGAAGGGCAGCACTATTTCAGTAATCTCACATGTCTGACCACCATACTTATATTGCAATTATATGTGCAAAATAGCTTTTTTTCCCTAAAGCTTGAGAATTATTTTTTAAACAATGTCACGCTGTGCATTGTGGAAAAAGAATAGGCATAATTTGAAAAGAAGCCAAACCACAAATTATGATGTCAGTTGAAGTAATAATTTGTCCCTAAATAACAGGTATAAATTCATATATGTCTAGAATTTAACATAGAGATCTGCAAACTGATTGATTTTCAAATTAATGACATGTGAATACACTAGAAACAAATCAACACATTGACACAGTGATCAATGTATTTGTAGATTGTTTGACTATGGTGTTGTATTCTCTAATGATACTTCTTGATTTGCATTTTGTTTACCACTGATGTTGAAATAAGTTGTTGAGTTGGGCCTATTCTATAGCATATTAGGTAAACATTTGAAGCAGAGGCAAACATGGGGCTATGGGGAGAGAATAGGGCAGAGGATTAGTTTGGATTAGTAAATTGACACAGCCAATTGGGGAAGATTAACACTGGAGCCAATCTTTACTCAGTCTTACATTTATTTGCTAAGTTAAACATTACAAGCATACATCTCCTAGCTCAATCACACCACATTTTCAGTAAGACCTGGATTCTTGCAGTGATGGAGAGGCTCTCTGTCATTGCGAAAATTGCAGAAGTGGCCCAAATCCAGAAGTCTTGCCCCATACACAGCACCTACCATTTTTGTGGGGACAGCAATGGGCCCGGGTTGGGATTCGTGTATGCAAGTTTCGCGGAGGCAGCTGCTTTACGCAGATTAGACCTGGTTGGAGCAGGTCTGAACTTAGTGGATTCTTTTGTATAGCCAGGGTAGCCTTTTGGAGAGTTAAGGTATCCCTGAGGATATGCTCCTGGGATCCCTTTGGGAGAGCCAAGGTGCCCTTTGGGATATCAAAAAGTAGGCATGAATGTGCTTAAATTCATTGGAACTGGCAAAAACAACTGTCAAAGTGTCAAGCTGAAGTGTCAAAGGGAGCTGTCAAGGCATTTAAAACTCCTGCCCTTTAACACTTTGAGAAAGTTGTCTGGAGTGTACAAAAATGATTACTTGCTACTTTACTCTGTCTACTGACATAAACCTTGGGTTATCTTTACTGGATTAGTGCTGCATGACTGATTTCACAATATCCATTATCACAGCAGGGTGCCTGCCATTTCACATTTTGATGACTTTGAACTGTTATGGACTCTTTGAAATGGGACTATGAATTCCAATTTTTATGAAGGATTATGCAAATGAATGAAATGTTTGTTGTTATAAGGGATAATGTAGTTAAAGGAAGATAAATGTAGTAAATGGGTTTTTATGAATAAGTGTTATTTTAAAATGAAGTCTACAATAGCCACTTGGAAGTGTATTTTAGTTAATCTCAGCATAGTTCCTGAGGTCTAACCATGATGGATACTGGGTCAGTTGGCATGGTAGGTATAAGGGCAAAGGGGGAATGGATTGGCACTATGTTGGCATTGGGCGACAAAGGGCCATGGGAGTGGGTAGGAGGCATATGTTGGCATGGGTATGAAGAGCTATGGAGGGTGAGCAGAGGGGCATGGGTTGGCATAGAGGCTATGAGGGGCCATGGGGAGTGAGTGAATACATGAGGTGGCATGGGTTGACATGGATAGGGCATGGGGAGTGTGGGATTGAGGTGGTGTGAGGGGGGATGGCTGGAGAGCTGTTTTTTTAAACTTCGATACACTGGCCTCCCCCCACCTCCCAACCTGGCTCCGCACCCAGCATCCTCCGCACTCATTCCGGGTCATACAGCCCAACTCCCAGGGAACCCCACCACCCTGGAATGAAAATCCGACCTCTCGGGCCACTTTCTCCTGGGTTTGTGGAGCTGGGAAATTTTCTGCAAAAACCCAGACCTAAGCGTCTCTTTAATTATGTACAAGTGAAACTGCAACTAATGCCCTCCACTGTCATGTAATTAAACACAATTAATGTACAAATAACACCTCCCCTCACCTTACTTCATCAAACCCTATGGAGAGGATTTCCCCCTCGTCGGGCAGGCTTGGGTGTGGCCACGCAATGGCCCATCACCTGCAATTGGGCTCCGACCGCGATTTCATGCTGGCCGGCCAATTAACAGCCAGCCAGTGTAAATCACGCGCTGAAAAGCTCAGCGCTGCCAGGGTGGCGGGGAGGAGGGCGATCGCGGAGGACCGCGCCTGCGCGTTGGTGCACTCACAGTGAGCTCCCCGAAGGCACAGAGCTGCCTCAGGGAGCTGAAGGTTTTCCACATTAAAAATAAAGTTTTAATTAAAAAAAAAGGAAAACATGTCCCCTCACGTGAGCAGGGACATGTTGAAAGTGAGTCCTGAAAATGTTTATTTTCTTTTTAATTAACATTGGAAAGCTCTTCCTGCCCGTGGGTGAAGTTTCCTCAAAAACCGAAAGGCCGCTTGGCCTATTCACCCGCCCGCCAACCATAAGGTTGGACTGGCAGGGAAAAATTCAATTTAATTAATTTATTAATGGGCTTAACAGCCCTCTTACTTGTAGGTGGGTGCATGCGGGACGCTTGCCCGATGTCACCGCGCGCTTTTTCACGCTCGTGCGTGTCAGGCACGCACCCGCACGCTAAGGTGAAAATTCAGCCCTATCTGAATATCCTATTTCTTTTTTCCTCGTACACTTATCTAGCTTCCCTTTAAATACATCTGTGATACCCACCTCAACTACTCCATGTAGTTTCATGTTCTTGCCACTCTTTGGTTAAAGCAGTTATTCCTGCATTCCTTATTGGAATTATTAGTGACTAACCTGCATTTATGGACCCTAGTTTTGGACCTTCACAAGTGGAAACATCTACTCTACATCTACCTATCAAACCCTTCATATTTTAAAAGGCCTCTGATAGGTCATTCCTCAGCCCCTCTTTCCTAAAGAGGCTTCAGCCTGTTCATCTTTCCTGATAGTTATAACCTACCGTTTTTGGTATAATTTTTGTTTGTATCTCCACATTGATCCTATTGGCTGGATTTTCCCATGGGGGTTGGGGGTCAAACTCGCCTCTGTCACCAGCCTGCCGTGAAGTGTGATTTTCTTAATGACCCTAGAAATAGGTCACCTGCCCAATTATTGGCCAGGGAAGTGGGCCACATTCAGGCCCAAATTAGCTGCCACTGCTGCGGCTGCTGTCTCTGTGTGGCATTAAAAAATTGAGAGAATTCTCATCTTCAAAGCGGCCAGGGTGGATGGAGAGCTGGGACCCGGATTAAAGTTGGGGAAGGTTGGTTATTAAAATTTCATTGCTGCTCAGTAATTTTTTTTGTCCAAATGTACACTTTTTTTTTTGCATCAAATAGAACTGTTTCAGTGCTGCTGTCCCTGATCCCAGCAGGCTGGACTTGGTCAGCTTCACAGAGCTCTCAATGGCTGCCCGCCCCATGGAGATTTCGAAGTCAGAAGCTGAGCTCTTAGGCGAGCTCCCTAATGACCTCAACACGCTCAATTAACAAGGTGGGTGACTGAACTTTACAGCCCAAGCCCCGCTCTCCCCATCTCCCCCCTCACCTTTGGGCAAGTCGGCAGAGTTGAGGATGGAGGCAACAGACTGGTACGCAGGCCTCTGGCACCATTCTCTTTGTTGCGGTCCCGATTCCTGATGGAAAGTACAACCCTATGTCTTTGTTATAATATAGATACCAGAACTGTGAACATTCCTCTTAAGTGTGGCATTACCAAGGCTCTATACAATTTTAACATAAGCATGACACTTAAGTATAGATTGAGAAAAGGCTGCTTGACCCACTAAGATGGCTCCTTTCATGTGTGACATCCTGTAATGTGGAATCCACCTCAGTCGATTAATCTCCTTCAGGGAAGCTCTAAGTACTTTTCAATCGCCACAGACAGTTCAGCAAAACTCCAGAATTTTTCATCTATCTATCCTCCATAACTCTACTATCCAACCCACTGGCATGTAGCCTGCAACTTACATTTCATGGAGATCGCGCCTTGGACATGATTTGTGCTGCCATCATGTAATCTAAAAATTATAATTTTCCCACCCACCAGTCTCTGTACTCGTAAAATTATCCCTACATCTGATATACTGATATAGTTGGCGGCTCGAAAGCAGCTCGCGCCAGAGACAGATTTGTCAATCCATTCACATTTCTTCTGATTGTGGTATTCTCATTAGCCTCACGGTGCATTTCTGAAAGTAGTAATATTTGGCACCAGAATCGTCCAGTTTTAAGGTTTTTAAAAAGAGCAACATTTACTATACAAAGGCAAATGAGCTATGGATGCTGGAAATCCGAACCATAATCAGAAAATGATGCAAATATTCAGCAGGTCAGAAAGCATCTGCAGAGAGAGAGAAAAACAGTGTTAACCATTTCAGGTCGGTAACCTGCTGTCAGAACTGGAAGAACAGCAGCATATTGAGTCCTTTGGTATCCTGAATAAATGAACTGTGATCACCCATGGGAGCTTGGGAGATCGTTGTACCCCTACCCTTCCAGGCCATCAAATCAGGTGGGGTTGGCAGCAGCCATTTTTTACTGGAGTGATTTGTGGGGCGGGGCGGGGAGACAAGGCCTGGCGCAGTGTAAGGTCCAAGTGCAGGGCTAACCGGGAAGGTACAGGTTGTGGGGAGTTTGGACTGGCCCTAGGAGCCGCTGTTTTGAGTGGAGGCTTGGGGGGGCCTTCCCTCCAGAGCCCCAGCAACCCAGGGAACTGCTTTCCTTGTGCTGCCGGTGTAGCTTGGGTGAGCTTGATGCCTCCTGTGGATGGGGGAGGCCTCATTGATTTATCATAGACTGCATGTTTTCCGACCTAGGGTGAATTAGTGCTGCGGTGAGAGACTTTTGGTAGTGGGGGTGGGTTTAGTGCTGTGACAGGAATTTACCTGGCTAAGTATTGAGGTCTGGGTTATACTTAAGGGGTTAAATTGCTGAGGTGGTGGACTGGAGAGGGGGCTTAATTTAACCTTATTTAATTTGTCAAGATGGGAACTCTGCCGAGGGGGATAAGTGGTTAGGCTGGATTTTTCCAGCGGGCACCGGAGGTGCGAGCGCTGGTTGCCGTGAGAAGGGCCAGGGAATGGCACACTTGGAGGACAAGATCACATCTGTGGTGTTGTGGGCCCTGCCGGTTGGTGCCTTTCAATATTAACAACAACATCATCAATTGTTAATAGGTAAGCGAGTAAACCAGACAAAATCTGGAGTAGAGTCCCGTGAGTCGTCATGGGGTGGGCAAGATCAAAGATAATGGACAGTGCCTTCTTGAGCTTTGTCCCTGAATGAACTCTGCGTCACCTTTCAGGCCAGGCATCGCCAAAAGGTATCATGGCGCCACCCACGGTCTGGACACTGGCACCAGCCTGACTTGGTCACCATGAGAAGGTGCGTTCTTCCCAGTGTTCACACCCTCACTTATCACAGTGCAGATTTCGACACCGACCACTCGTTATCAGCAGCAGAGTGAAGGTGCACCCCCGAAAGTTTCACAGCTCCAAACATGACAGCTTGCCACGCATCAGCGTCTTTTTCAGAAGTTTTAACGACAAATGCCAGCATCTTTGCATTGTCGCTAAACCAATTGATATCCACAAAGGTTTACCAGGAAGCCTTGATGCTAGTATTGGTGAAGTCACTGAGCACACTCATCTATGAAGCAGCAGAAGCATCATTTGATAAAGGCAGAACCTGCAACAAGGACTCATTTGCGACCTGTTCAGCTGAGATTATATTTGCCATTGTTGCAAAAAAAAACAGAGCCTACAAGATGCACAACAATTAAACCCAACAATTAAAATGCTGCACAACTTGAAAGTAGCTGAGACAACTGTAAAAGATAGGAAGATACTGCACAAGTAAACACTGGATCAACGTAAGTCAAGAAGCCCAAACTGCCTGTGACAATGGAAATCTTTGAGCTATGTATGATGAGATCAAGGGGGTGCTTGATCCTACCATCACCCTGAAGTTGGCAGATGGTGAAATACTCACCAGCAGAGGTAAACAGATGTCCTGCTGGACTGAATACTATTGTGAGCTGTGGTCCTTTGAGATGGCCATCTCCCAGTCCACACTTGATGCTGTCCCGCAGCTTCCTGTCCTGGATGAATTAGATGAAAAACCCTCATTACTTGAGCTCGAAAAGGCCCTAGACTGCTTAGCAAACAGAAAGACACCTGGCAAGGATGGAATCCCAGCTGAACTGCTCAAGCACGGAAAGCCCCATCTATTGCCACACCTTTGTAACCTCCTTCTCTGCTGGAAGATGGGTTTCATTCCACAGGAGATGAGTGATGCAAAAACCATCCCACTGTACAAAAACAGAGGTGACAGAGAAGATTGCAACAACTAGAGAGGCACCTCACTCCTTAGCGCCACGGGGAAAGCCTTTGCTAGGGTCATACTTAAAAGACCCCATCTACTTGAAGACCGAGTGTACCCGGAAGTACATTTCTGTGTGGTTTCTGTGCTGAAATATCTACTGTGGATATGATACTCCTTATGCCAGTTACATGAGAAGTGTAGGGAACAAGGTATCCCCCTTTACCTTACTTTTGTAAATCTCACTAAGGCATTCAACACGGTAATCAGAGCAGGACTCTAAAAGATCCTGGAAAATTGGCTGTCTATTAAACTCCTCAGTCTTATCCACTCTTTCCATGGCAACAGGCACTGCACTGTACAGTTTGATGGCTCCTCTTCTGACTGTTTTGGAGTGAAACAGGGCTGTGTCCTTGCCTCCATCTGTTTGCTATCTTCTTCTCCAAGCTCCTAACCTTGCCCTCCCTGCAGATGAAGAAGGAATCTACTTGCATTCTAAGTCAGATACGAGCTCTACAATATATCAAGACTGAAAACGAAGACAAAAGCACATAGAGTCCTGAGCAGGGAACTCCTCTACACTGATGATGCTGCATTAGCCGCCCACATGGGAACTCAACTGCAAGGACTTAAGGAACCTCTCCCACGCCTATAACTTGTTCTCCCTGACTGTAAGTGTCAAGAAAACTGTGATCATGGAACAAGCTGTTGCATCTCCGCCCCGATCACACTATATAACACTCCGCTGGAAACAGTTAGCAAATTCTGCTAGCTTGGATCCAGAGTGACAGACAATCTGTCTCTTGATGCATAGCTTGATACACGCATAGGGAAAGCAGCTACCATCTTTGGGGGACTCACAAAACATGAATAGGATACTCACCATTTTTCTATGTGGCTGTGAAATATGGACGACTCACAGCTATCAAGAAAAGAAGCTGAACAATTTCCATCTTTGCTGTCTGCAGTGCATTATGGGTATTTTCTGACTGGATCGAATCACAAATGTGGCAGTCCTATCAAAGGCAGAGCTCCCAAATTTGTTAGCACTCATTAAACAGAGGCGGCTTCAGTAGCTTGGGCAAGATGAAAGACGGCTGTGTATCCAAGGACTTTCTACATGGTGAGGTAGCCAGGTGATGAGTAGGACACCCAAAGCTCTGCTTCAAAGATGCTTGCAATGTGACATGAATGCCCTAGACATCGATTATTGCACCTGGGAGTCACTAGCTGATGACAGGAAAATGGCACCACTTCCTGTGGTTTGGCATGCACTACCAGTGGCAGCTTGGCAATAGACGCCAGTGCTGAAAACAACCACCCACAACAACACTTGGTCGCTTCACATATGGCACTTGTGGTGAAACATGCATCTCAATGATTGGCCTCTTCAGCCATCAGCAAAGGTGCATCACCTGAAAACAGCACATCTGAAATGGATTTGTTTGCCACATGTCCATTATCGTTCGTAGATGGGATTTTTGCTCCAGCATTATTCCAAGAGTCATAGAGTTCTTATCAGCCTAATACGTGGTACATTGACAACTCCAGTTGAATGTATCTGTTGCTGTGATTGGAATGAACAGGATGTTTGTGGCCACATAAAAGTCTGTTATTCCATGGTGGACTGTCTTCAAAACTATTGAAACAGAACATTTAAGCAAAAGTTATTCTAACAGTCTTCTCCTCACTCCATCAGCTGTGTCCTCAATCTCCTGCTCACCCCCTCAATTCTAATCAGTCTCTGTATTGTACAACCTCTGCTTTTTCCCTCAATTGTACAGTTAATCTATTGCTCTTTGCTTGAATTGTACAGTCCATCTCTATTTCTTCCCTCAATATTATGGCCAGTCTTCAGCCTCCTTCCCATAAAAGTACAGTCAGTCTTCAGCCTCCTTTAATTGCACTGCCACTTCTCTTCCTTCTCTCTTAATTGTGTTGCTCAATTTTCACCCTTGTCTCGGCTGCTGTGTTGTTGCATCCTTTGTCGGCGTGATGTTTTAATTTGGCCATTTCTCTAAATTGTGCTGCCATGCCATCAAACCTTTGTTATCATTTTGGCCAAAAAATGTGTACAGTGTACATTTGGATCTGTTAATGCTTAAGTCAATACATATACGTTCACATTTATGCACAGTATTGTGGATTAAAGTTCTGCTGTGTCTTACTTAATTTTGTCAGACGTTTTGCTTACTTTTGCTGATTCCATTTCTTTCAAATGGGCTGAAAATTATTGAGTGACCCTATGAGCTGTAGACCAGAGTGTGTCATGTGCGAATAACAGTAGAAAAGGTTGTTTTCGTTTCTCGTGACAATATGCCTGTTAAGCATCAGAGTGTCTGTTCAGGAAGAAGGGAGATTTTTACCATTTTTCAACTAACGCTGATGCTGTGAATTTAATAATTGAACTGAATATTGCCAAAGGCAATACTCCTACTAAATAGCATAGCAACGATGACTCTGGAATAACAGAAGTGAATTCATTGGGTGGGTTTGGCATCAACGGGACTCAGTTAGGTGCGGGCCCAAATTAAACCAGTGCACAGAGCTTCACCTCCTTAACATGCTTAAGCAGAAGCTGCTGCCTGCAATTGGCTTATCAGCACAATGCATTGATGGCTTGAACCGGGCCCTGAAGAAAATTACTCAGTTTCAAATAATATTCTCAATATCAGGACGTATTTAAGGTACCAATGATAACCACCTTAAATAAAACAATAGTTCATTAGTAAAATCTAATTAGGATAGAAACTGATACATTCATAGGGATTCCAGCTATTGATGAATTTCCTATGTGCCGTTCTAATCTAGTTTTGTCCTCAGTTGATGACATTGACAGCAGAAAACCCACTGATCAACTGCAAACCAAAATTCAATCACAGTTCATTGTGACCCAGTTGGAACATTCTTCATCCAGATGCAATAAGTGTTGCTTCACCAACTCTTAATTTGTAGGAGTAATGATAATTTGTAAGAGTAATGATAACAGGAACAATGTTCTTGGTAGCCTGTTACTGGAATAGGGTTTTGGAAAGCAAGGTAATAGCCAAAATGTTCTGAGCATGGTCCAGCGATGAGGGACCTTGCTCATCACCAGCGTATTTGGATGGAAAAATGTGGGCAATGTGCCCACCATTCCTTGAGTTGCACTAACAGTCGGCAAAGTTGCTTGACACCAGCATGTGCTTTGAAAATTTAATGCACTATGTCATTGTTGCTGCTGACTTCTCAAATCCCGACTGATTTTTGGTGGATGGATGGTTTAGAGTTTGCTTTGGACCAAGTTCTAAGATGAGGGATTCCAAAAGTAACTTTAAACTATCCATGCAGTGCAAGTTACAAATGTACAGGACTGACATATTATTGTGGTCTAAATAGCCAGTCTGAAAGTTTAAAAAATAGATTATATTGGTCAACCATGTATACCCTTCAGATGTTTTTCCTGCTTATTCAGTTTCCACCTCAATTTACCAATGCTGTCTGCTTTGCTGTTTTTCTGGACAGGCTGTTTGTACCTTTTTTGTAAATACAAACTTAGTGTTCACCTTTTCCCTTTTGACCTTGAGTTGGTGGTAAAGTTAATGACATGTCAACATATTATTAGCATTCAATTTATCTGTGCCCTTTAGAAACTTAAATACCTAAGTTACGTCTCCCCTCTTTTCTTAGCGTAAACGTTCTCAGTTTCCATAGACTTCCTTTCTTCTGTCCTCTCTCCATTGTCTTCACCGTGGTACCATAACCAGAATTGTGCACAATAATCCAGATGAGTTCCAAAACAATACTTTGCATAAACTCGTCATCACTTCCTTGCTTTTACATTCAATAATTTTGGTTTTTCACCCTAACAAACTGGCCGGAATTTAATGCCCTCCCCTGTGTAGAGTTTGGTGGATAGGGGGGTGCATTTAATCAGGCAAGCGGGTGGCAGGTGCGCGGACCCTACTGCCCCTCCTGTCCCTGCCCCTATTAAGGCTGTCCACAGCCAATTGAAGCCCTTAAACGGGCCCACTTACTTGGTATTGCTTTCATCACCCCTAACACCTCCCTACCGCCCACCACATGCCACTTGGGGACATTTACCATAACCTATGCCCCTTCCCTCCTTCCCCTGTAGTTCTATAAAATTCTATTCCTATCTCTCTTTCCTTCTTTATTATTTCCTTTACTTCTTCCCCCAATTATTTTACAAGGATGTCTTTAAGTTCCTTTTATTTTATTTTCTTTTGAAGAAAAGATTACTGATGCATTCATGAAATCATAAAATTGTGCTGCACAGAAGGAGGCCATTTAGCCCATCAATCCTGGGCTGGTTCTTTCAAAGAGTAATCAAATTAGTTCCAGAACCCACTGTTTCTCCTTGTCCTTGCAATTTTTTCTCCTTTGGAATTCATCTAATTCCCTTTTTGAAGGCTGCTGTTGAATTTGCACCCTCCAATCTGTCAGACAGTGCATTCCACATTCTAACCACACATTGCATAAAAGCATCTTTCCTCATGTCATGTCTGGTCAATTTGACAATCACCTTAAATTTGTGCCATCTTGTTATCGACAATTCAGCTGTTAGAAACAATTTCTCTTTATTTACTCTATCTGAACCATTCATGATTTTAAAACACCTCAACCAAATCTCTTGGCCTTCTTTGTTCTAAGGAGAACAATTCCAGCTTCTCCAGTTTGTCCATGTAACTGTACTTCCTGGTCGCTGAAACTATTTTAATGAATCTCTTTGGCCCCCTCTCCAAACCTTTCATGTCCTCCTTGAAGTGTGGTGCCCCAAATTGGATACAGTACTCCTGCTGGGGCTAAACCAGCACTTTATATCGATTTAGCTTAACTTCTTGACTTTTGTACTATGTGGGCAGAAATTTGTTGAGGTGTTGGGAGTCTTACCCCCAGGCTGGAGAGCTGGCAAGAGACCCCTGCTGCCTTTTTTCAGGAAGGCCCACCGAACCACAAGCCAATCAGGCAGTGGCGGGGTCAGTGGTGGGTTTTACTCTGGAATCAAAACGTCGGGTGCAGAAACCTCGCCTACCAAGAGCTGCCGGCCAATCAGAGGCTGGCAACTCTTCTGCTCAGCAACGCAACAGGAGGAGGCCTTAGCTGCTGCCAGAATGACAGGCACCGGATTCCCAGGATTGGGATGCGACCCAGGCCATAGGTAAGTAATGGGAGTGGTTTTCGAGGGCTGGGGTGGGGTCACAGGGAAAGGATTGGCAGTAAGGGCAGGGAGTGGCTCTCAGCAGACTCCACCCCCCCTTCCCTTCCTTGACATTGAGACCCTCAATCAAACACAGATCAAGGGTCTTCCCTCTCCAGAAATGACAAGCTGGCCATACAGTTTTAGCTGTCATGCACAGCACATGGGGACAGGCCTGCCTACAGCTGGGTTAATACCAGTGGAGGTAGGATGAGGCTCTTAAGTGGTAATTAATTGGCCACTTAAGGGCCTCAATAGGCAGCAGGGTGGGAAGGTTGACCATGGACCTTCCCGCCCATAATTTATTTCTGTCAGAGGTGGGAATGCAGCGGGGTTCCGGTATGCCATCACCCCGCCTAGTTACATGCCCTTCCCACCTCCAAGCTCGCCACCAGCGAGAGCACAAGATTCCACCCTATGGGGGGAATTTTCCGGCCCAGCGGTGTGGGGCTGGAAAATGCGGCGAGCCATTCAAATGTCCGTTAACTTTGGTGGGACCGGAAGATCCCACTGGAAAATTTCAGCCATATCTCTCTTTGCAAAATTAAGGATTTCACATGTATTATTAGTTACTTTGTTAAACTTGTGATGCCAGCTTCGAGGATAAGGAAACTCTGCTTGTACAAATGTGACCAATTTCATCAGCTATTTCCTAAAGTACTCCAGTGCAATTAATCCTGCATTAGCAGAATTATAAATTGGATTGATAATTTACCAGCCTGTTGTTTTGGAGAGTCCTTCCATTACACTTTCATGCAAATTCTGTTGCACACAGACAGGAAGACAATCAGATCCTATATACATGGAATAGATTTCTAAATAGAGTTACAGAAGGAAAATCCTTGGAATCTTTTGCGAAAAATTGGATACTACTATAGGGATTTTTGTGGATTGATGAATAGTGATGGCTTGAATTGTCTTCCCCATCTACATTTATTACCCCCTCCCCCCCCCAGCTACATTTTTATTACAACTAAAAGGGATTTGGAGGATGTTTTTAAAATTATTTTCCCTTGCCTTTATTGGAAAGGTGACTGTCTTCATTATAATCTTCCTGTTGGTTGCATTGTTCTCCAATTCTGAGTGTACAATCCTTTCTGTTTGGGTATTTGTTTAGATCAAATGTGATAGCTGTCAAAAATAATGGCACATGAAACTTTGATATTTTAGAATTTATGTTGAGAATTTCCCTTGAGGTCACAAGTGTTCACAGCAAATATACTCATCAAGCATGTTGTACACATCTTTGTTTCAATACATAGTAGATTTGTGAACTACTTTTCATTTAAGCAGTGTGCGAATGTCTTTGCCCTATTCTTTGATTGGGGATAGTCTGTTATATCCTTCTGTTTTGTGAGAGTGTGGACATAAGTAGATGAGAGCCTATTAAGTCAGTTGAAACACAAGACAGGATGGTAATTGATAGCTTGAAGTGATACAAATTTAGTGTTATATTTGTATCAGAGCTGTTTAACCACTAAGGTAGAAAGACTCCAAGCAATTCTGCAACTGTAGACTTATCAATTTCATGTTGCATCATGACTTTCAAGTGCCTTAGTTCAAAGTCAGTTTGAATTACATGGGGCCGGTCACCATATTCAGCTTCCTGGGGTTGCTCATTTGCCTGAGAGTGCACGACTGGGTGGCAGTATGCTGCTGAGAAAGCTAATGATGATTTGGAGAATCCCTGCCATGTATTACTCATTCAACAAGGAGCTCAGTGCTCATTAGCAGTAAGTAATCAGCATTCCAGTCGCATTGGAAATTCTTTTTCCCATTTATCCCCAGTAAGGGCAGCATTTAAAAAAAAGTAACAAGATTAGCTTTATTTGATTTTATTAAAACGAAACAAATCTTTCATTCTACAGTCAAAAAACTTCTTTTTAGTGCAATATGTAACTCGACTACATTGGGCGGAATTGTCCCAGATTCGCAGTGAGTGCGGTAGTGGGCGGGTAAAACGATGTTTTATCCGCCGGCCACAATGGCGGGTTTTCACATCGCATCATCCCAAACCGGCTGCATTAGTTATGCATTCCCGGGAAACATGCTGTTTCGATGGTGGGCGGGCTCTCGTGCACACGCCACGCCGTCACTTCACTGCTTCATCAGGCCGGGTGCCATATTTAAAGTCCAGCCATGCAAACACATCTCAGTGCTTCCAGCCCATGACTACCCAGGGAAAACGTCCACAAAAGGCAAAAAGACTGCAGCTCCCAGGTTTAATGACATGTCACTGGAATGCCTTTTGGACACCTTGGAGGCCTGTCATGATGTCCCCTACCCCCGCTCTGGCCATAGGATGGGCAGCAGCATGACCAACCAGGCTTGGGAGGCGGTGGCAGTGGTGATCAATGCCAGTGCTGCACAGAAGAGATTGCCATCCAATGCAGATAGAGGTTGAATGACCTCATCCATGCAGCCAGGGTATGGCAACTATCTCATCACTCTAAACTCACACACTCAAGCACATCACACCATTCACTGGCATCTAACTTACTGCCAGCTCAAGAGACGTCACCACCCATTCTCTCATATATACCTCCACGTGTCCATCTGGCCTCATCTCCTCTGGAGACTACCTCCTCAGCCCTCATCATCTTGAGGGAACTTTAATAGATCAACATGTGCCCTCACACACACCCTGGGTTACCCTCCTTCCCCAGTACAGCCCTCGTCCTGCAGCCTCTTCCCTTGCCTGACCTCACCGCACCCCCCCTACCCCCCCACACCTTTGCCAAGCAAGACCTTGCCCTGCAGACAATGAAAAAGCCACCTGCATATGGCTGACCTGGTAGGTAGAGACCTACCTGTGAGCTCCCCCTAAAAGTGATATGGTGCTGTTTGTGAACTGAGACTGAGAGTGCTGACCAAAGCAAGTAGACAAACAAACTTTGAAGTCCCGAGCGAAGAGCAGCTGCCAGGTGCTTGTTGCTTATTGTCTGTTGTGAAACATATCAGTGTGTGTTCCCGTCGATATGGGTTGGACGATCCAGCAGGCGGGGGGAGACGATTCTGGCGGGCAGGCCTAATGATGATGTGCTGGTGTATTACAGTGAGGTTCCTGATGTCCGATAGCGCTGAATGTAGCCTGCCATCAGCGAGCTGAGCGGACGATTGCAAACTGCTTTCACGCTGCTGTGAAAACGATTGCGCCATATTGTCTGCTCACGCCACCAGACACGCCCGACGCCAGCAGGCATGGAAAATCCCTGCCATTATTTTTTAAAGAATCATTGTCAACAGGATGAGGAAATCAGTGCTGAAGAGTCTTTACATATTATACATACCCATTGTCAGCACCAGACCTACAGATAACGCACAACTTAACTATGGTAAACTTTAGTCATCTTGTTTCTCATGGTTGTGTTTTTGATTGCGAGTGTAGTATAAGAGTCTGGCACAAATAGGGTTAACATGGGACTGAGCGTGGTACCGCCCACACAGTGATGTAAAAGAACACATTACCCACACCTAGGGGACAGTCTAGCATTGGACAAAGCCTTGTGCACAAGCAAGCATGGAGACAGCTCCTTGCTTGAACCCAATATATATATACTATATATGTACATAGCTCTTGTAGTTAATAAATGCATACTGTTAACCTACGTAAGACTGCAAAGACTTTAAGACCTACCGAACAGTATCCAACACCCTAAAGACTAAAACAAAGGAAAAAGACAAATTTGAAGAAGCACTCTGACCTGAAGAGAAGGTTGAAAAGCAGACATGCAGAGGAAAATCGCCAGGGAAAGGCTCCAAAGAAAGGCTTGGAAGCTGAAGACAGAAATTTAAAATTCCTTACTGCAGCAGAAGACTCCGTGAGATCTCTTGGAGGTCCAGCTTCAGTTCCTATAGTGCAGATTCAGCAGACCTAGCAGGGGTGAGCTAATACTTTTAAATTCCAGGATAAAGCAAGCCCTGAGAAACTTTTAAATAGTTCAATTGTCAGAAGGTGTAATGTAAAATCTCAGCCGGAAAAACTAGTTTCTCAAGCCAGTGCCTGAACTCGCTCTGAGAAGGGGGCAAAGGATACTTAATTAATTTGGAAGAATCGCGACTAAAGAATCAGATTTAAAGACCAGCATAGGCCAGGATTCAATGCTTTTGTGACCCTAAAACATAGTGCTGAAACAAAGAAGTCTGCAGCTCGCTGATCCAAGCAGCCAGTATTTAAATTTTTTCAAGGCTGACCGTGAGTGCCATAGCTGGGGTGCCCACCAAAACAGGCAAGCGTGGGTAAACCCTTTATCTTCAAATGAACAGCAGCGCCACCTTGAATTTCAGCAACTTCTTAAAGTTGAACCTGCACTATAAAATTTTTAACCATGGATCAGAAATCCACTCTTCCAGGTCAATTTGGACCTATCTTAGGCCCAGATCAATCACATAATTGGGAACTTTGGATAAAGAGATTCCTTAGATGCATGATTGCTTCAGGTCTGGCTAAAAAGACAGAAGCTCAACAAGTTAACACATTGTTTTACTCAGTAGGCCCGATAGCGCACAACATTATTGCTAGACAAAGAATCAGTGAATAATCTGTTAAATTGGAAGATATACTAAAATAATTCAATGTTTATTTTCACCTTAGTAGAAACAAAATCGTCGAAAGGGCTAAATTTAATAAGCATGTCCAGCAGCCAGGAGAACATGCTGACTCATTTATTAATGGTCGGTACAGGATGGCTGAAGGCCGCGAATACAGAGACCTAAAATCTGAACTGATCAGGGATAGAATAGTTGTAGGACTAGCGGACGGCAGACATGCTGCAAGCGAAGGAAGATCTAACCCTCAAGAAAGCTATACAGATTGTTAGGAGCCTGACCTCCATGTACAGCACAGGTTCATTTTAAGAAGAGAAAGTAAACCTTAGTGCAAAGGAAATCCTACAGTCCAGTTAGGTAAACAGCACAGAAACAGGGACACTCCAGGCCAAGAGAAGCAATAAAGCAACATCCTAACTGAGCAGTAGAGCGACCATACCAGCACTGTGTAGCAAAGCACCTCAGTAGGTGAAATCATTGTCCTCCAATTTCAGCCCAATGCTTTCAATGTAACAGAATTGGACACTTTGGCCAACTGTGCAAACCAAAACATTTAAACACACAAAAGACCCAAAGATGATTCATGAAGTCGAGAGTGCACACTGAGAGGACATATAGCCATGCTTCTTGGTTGAGATCAAAAATCCTGGATTTTTATACTGGAATGAGGACATTTCAGTTAACGGCCATCTCACAAACTTTAAATTGGACACGGAAGCCAGTGTTATGGTCCTATTGGACAAAGGACCTTTGCTGAGAGACCCCTGGCTACGAACAACAGACACTGTATGGGCCTGGAAGAATCTGGCTTCCGGTTATAGGCATGATTCTGGAACCACTAAGGTTCCAAACATATCTTCAAGCTGACGTACGTCATCCATAACCAATCTTTTTCTCTCTTGAGCAGAGAAGCCTGTGTAGCCCTGAAACTCCTCAAAATGGCAGAAGATGTAAAGACAACTACTGCCATAAATTATACAGAGCTGCAAGTTCCCGAGAGCTCAAATAAGAAAGAGTATTCTGATTGGGACTTCAGCTCTGAACTGTCTTCTCTCTTTGCAGAGCAGGTTTGCCTATTTTCATTACAGGTGCCAGAAATCTCTCGTTGGTCGGATCAGCCAACCGCTCAGGTGATTACCACAACACCTCCAGCAGAGGATAGACAAGAGAGCAACCAACATCCAACAAGAAAAGCCTCAATCTCTGGCTCCAGTGACTGCTGATGAGGTCAACACTGTGACCATCGAGCAAACACTGCATTTCCCAGCCAGCATGACTGTGTCACAAACAATGCTGGAGCCAAGTAGCAGATGACCCACATGACATAGGAAGAGGAAAAAACGCTATTGAGGCGAACACAACATTCATCCACCCAGGAAAAACGGGATAAATCAACAACTACCTATCACCACAACTGCCAAATCCACAGAGTGGTTCAATGCCAAGGAATGGAGAAAGAGGATGAAAAGATACCCAGAGGCCGGAACAACCCCCAAATCAACAGAGTTTACCTGCAACAACGGAGCCTACCACTCCTCTGACAGTAACGTGAATGAGATATGGAATAAGACCTCCAGACCACCTGAACCTATGAACTCAGAGACTTGAAGGGGGGAGATGGTGTAGTGATAACAATGTAAATACAAGGGGTAAATTAGAATAGCTTGAAAAACATTGGATAAAAACTGGGGGGGCAGGGGAGGTGTAGTATAAAGGTCTGGCAAAAAGGGTTAACGTGGAACTGAGTAGAGTACCACCCACACAATGCTGTAAGACAACACATGACCTACACCTAGGGATCAGTCTAGTGCGGGACAGAGCGTGTGCACAAGCAAGCATGGAGACACTGCCTAGCTTGAACCCTTTACCGTAGATATGTACATAGTTCTTGTAGTTAATAAATACATACAGTTAACCAACTTAAGACTGTGAAGACATCATTAAGGCCTATCAAATGATACCCAACACCCTACAACAGTGATACTTTTTGAAATACCGCTGGGAGTTAAGGCTGTCATTTCATAATCCCTGAAATATTGCTAGGCATCCTCTCCCTTAAATGATTCTCTAAAATTCCAACTCCTTATAAATCCAGATATATTAGTTTGCTCCTGCTTGCTAACATGTACCAGTGTCTACTGTTTTCCTAATGTTCTTTCCAGTAGCACTTTTGTATGACTTTTCTATATCTTCAAAATAATTCTCTTCTCATAGGTGTCACAGTCACAAGGAAGTACTAAAAGTGCTCTTCATAACTGGAATACATGACTATTTTCAATGCATGTTTCTTGTAACCAGTTTTGGAATACAAAATCAGTCCATTTGCACTTTTGTTTTGCTGTAATGGCACAATGGAAAGACAACCGGTTGTTCTCCAAGAAATGTGTTTGAAGGCCAGGAGCAGCAGCCACCATAATACAGTTTACTGCAGCAAGACCCAATTCATTCTGCTCCTGCATAAGACTTTCCTCTTACCGTACTTCACCACTGTCATGTTCTGTTTGGCTGACTCCTAAATAACCTGCGATAAAGATCATATGGCAAAGTTTGTGTAGTTGTGTCTTTGCGTAATGAATTTCAAGCAGTACAGAATTGTTCTTGCTTCCTTATTGTTTTCTTACTCTCCTGAGCTGCAACCACACAATTATTCTGACTCCAGGTGCTACCTAATGTGCAGAAGTGTGCTGAGCTGCTTCACTATATAGTATAATTAAATTAAATCAAAACACTTTTAAGAATTTCCGTGTATGACTTTCATTGAAGAGGCAGCAGTATTTAATCTAAATACCCATCTCCTCATGCGAAGGGGGTTCAATGTGATTTCATACCTCGTGATGTTTGGAATATGACAGATGAGGAATGTTAGAGAAGAAGCACTTGTTACACATCTAAGCATGGGCATCAGCGCCAGCACCAATCAAATAATTAATTTAATTGCTGGAGATAATTACAATAATAAAATGAAACTTGCCCTGCCAATAGTCAACTGATCGAGAATTTTTCTGTTTAACAATGCCAGTGCCCACTTTGAGACAGCGTTTCGTCTAATTTATAGAAATATTTACACAATACGGTGAATATTCCATTTGTTTCCTTAAATATATTTTGAATAGATTTTGGTTCCAAAATGTTGAAGTTGCGCAGAAATAAATCACAGAATGGGGCAAATCGCCCCTCTTTGTAGCTGTGCCAAAAAATGGATCCTGTTTTAAAAAAAATGTATCTGCATCATGTACTTGTGTTGTGTTTTTTTTTGGACAGGAGGAATTTCAGCAACAAAATCAGCAAGGGATTTTTGGGAATTGAATTCCAGTTAATTTATGTTGATATTTTTTGTCATCTCTAAAGTGATATTATGCACAGCAAAAACTCCATTGTTTCATGGAGTGCAGTATGCCACACTTGAGGCAGGCGGTACAGCCTCTGCAGCTCACTATAAAAGAAAACTGTTGTGCTGCAGATGGTTAGGCAGAACAGATCTCTAATTTGCATTGGAATTCTTTTGCCATGATGCAAACTGAATGGAATGCAGGCCCCAAGTAGCCCTTAGCATTTTGTCTTGAGGCCTATTAATATTTATGGGTTTTTTTTCTGTTCTGTGATTTTTATCCCCACTGAGGTTGCAAATATGGTACAGAAACCCTGGAAAAGAGCCTCTAATCTTAATCCTGATGACGGCACTTTAACCAAGATCAGCCCAAGATTATACCTTCTGCATTGACTGCCTCTGAAAGCTGATCAGAGTCCAGAATGAATGTGCTTCAGCATGTGGCGCTTCAGGTTTTAAGAGTAAACTGGACCACCCAGCTTGTGCCAGCATAAGCAGTATAGCCCAGTCAATGAAAGAAAGTCAGCCGTAGCAATCAGAATCATACCTGGTGGATTGTCAGTCGAGATAGCATTTTGAGAGAGATCTCATATCCAGCATTTCTAGCCTGCATCTTGGATGTGAGAATCCATCCGCCCAAGGCCCCAATTACGTTTGTTGATAGCTTCTAATCAATTTCCCAGACTAGCATCCCTGAAGGCAACTGATGCAGAGCAAAAGATTTTTCTGTTACAGTCATAAGTGTTGACAGTATCAAAATTGTAAAGATGAGGGGCTGAATTTGACTGGTTTTACCGGCTCCGGGGGTGGGATGACAGGTAGGGGTGGGGGGACCTAAAGTTGGACTTCATTTCAGGGGCGTTATTCCTATTGCCTACCCTCCTGCCCCCACTCCCATTGCAATTTTACCGGTGGCAGGAGAGACATCAGGAGGCCTGCCCACCCCCAGGCTAATTGAGGCCCTTAAATTGGCAATTAATGGCCACTTATGTGCCTCCTCCCACTCCCACTGGGATTTTAGCTTTGGTGGAGGGATATGGGCTCCAACTGTCCAGCCTGCCACATTTCGCTGATAGGGGTGGCGGGGGAGTGGGATTGCCTCCTAGTCAGGCCCCTGTACATAGAAACTAGGAGCAGGAGTAGGCCATTCGGCCCTTCGATCCTGCTCCACCATTCATTATGATCATGGCTGATCATCCAACTCAATAGCCTGCTCCCGCTTTCTCCCATACCCATCAGAGGTCTTGCCCTTCGAGGTAATTCCTCCTTTTGTGTTTCTCCTCCTGCGCTGCCCTGTCCACCTCAGCACCCTCTCCCTCTCCTCCTCCTCTCCTCCGCCCCCCCCTCCACCTTGCTGGGGCCTGCCAGCCTGGTCCTGGTGAGACCCCGGAATTCCCTTGACTGCATTGTAGCACACCTTCTTCTGCACTGGCTGCAGGCCTGGCAGTGGCCCCTGCTGCGGGTGAAGCTGCTGAGACCAGAAAGGTATGGGATTTACTCCCTTATGGAGGTGGAAGGTACATCTCAAGCCAATTAATGACTTGCTGGCCATTAAATTGCCGCAGGGTGAGCTGGCCAAGCAACGTGGGCTTGCCCCCGACTTTTACAGCAAGGGAGTGGGGACCCTTCCCCTAGTGTAAAATTCAGACCGAGGTGTGCGATCAGTATGAGTGAAGCAGATTTAAAACCCATTTAAACCTGTGGAGTTACCTGTGGAGTTGTGCTTGATTTTCAGAGTGGCAGCTAGGTTGCATTTTTAAAGCGAATGAGTGTTTGGTGGATCTCTAGGTAAATAACCACTAAGATGCTGCTAGTATGCCACTCACAGTTGGAGGGGCACTTTCCATGTCAATAAAGCCATAAAAATAAATTTCTTTCACATACTACTGAATGTCCTGTAAGCGTATTCTGCATTTTTGCAACTGCCCTTTCAACAAGTAATGACCGCCTTCCTTCATGAATTAATAATACAACAATTTAGTCATATTGTGAGCATTTGATAACAGATTGGGTTAAGACTCAGTGTTGCCAGAGATGCTTTTGCTGCAAGATCGTGTGTTGCCCTCGGGAGGAAGAACAGAGGATGAATTGAAATCTCCTTTTTGTTTAATTTTCATTTTGATCAGTTTTTCTAATACAGTCTAAATAATAAAGAAATCTTTTCATAATAAGAGTGAACATTAAAATTGTCAATGGGAAGATCCTTCGTTACAAGAGGATGGACTTTTAAACAAACTAATACAGAGATCATGCAACATAAGCTCACAAAAAGAATCTTGGAGGATGTAATTATTGGTATTTGCCTTCTGTGTATTAATAAATCAAATTATTTTCACAGTTGTTAAGTTTACTCTCCATATTGACTGCTGAATCCAGTCCAGCTGCAGTAGGCATCACTGGATTGCTATGATTGCCTTCTAATGTGCAAGTCAGTAATCAGAAACTGATAGGTTTCTAAGTACCACAGGAGCGGAAATGTGGGGGAAACGTGAGCTATCAGTACAGGAAACGTTGCTGATATATTAATGGATCAGAAGTGTGGGAAAGCACTGTAGAAGACAAATGGCTTTTCTGCTTTATCTCCCGCTGTCGGAGAAGGTTTTTTCTGCTGCTTGCTTTAAAATGCAAATATAGCACAGCACTTTGAACATAAAAGCCAAAGGCCAATTAAAAATGCAGCGAGTTAAATGTAATGCGAATTCAGGCCATGTCCTATTCCACAGCACATGTGACAGAGCTTTTACTTTTTTTCAGCTGCTGTTGTTTATTGTTGTAGAACTCAGCACAAGAGGCATTTGCCATACCAGAAATACACTATAACACCGATATTTCACGCACCTGTGCATTTAACTATTTAGAAAAGTTGTTCGATGGAACTTTGAGATAGCATTTAAAATGAAAAGTCACTTTGTGACAGCGTAAGAATCTTCAGAAACGGAAATGCTGTTTGCTCCAACAAGCCGAGTTAACCCAATCATTTGGCCTTCTTGCAGCATATAGTTCAAACCTTTATTTTGACAGAAATATATTTAAGTGACTCTGTGAGCCATTTATACTATTTTATTGACCGTCCCCCGTAACTTATTTCATAAGTTATTGTTGGGTGATTTTTTTTCCTCCATAATTTCCTGTTGTCAGTTCGAGTGAGATCAGCACAGATGGGAAATGAACCTCGAATCTTCCTGATCGCTCATTCTGGACAAAACTGCTAAGTCTTGGCTTTGACTGAGGAAAGCGAACAGAGCAATAATTAGGGCTACTTTTCGGTTGACAGCTACATCAGTAACAAGAATAATGTTTCAAATGACAAATTTCAAATGAACTGCAGCTTTTCTTCTGAAGATTACCAAGTATTGATTTAAAAAAAAATATTCATCAATGTTGGTGTATAGCCTGTAACTGAATAAAAGGAATTGGTTTGATTTGACTGGAAGCGTGCCGTGCAATTTCAAAACACTGATAAGATCTGATAAAATTTTCAATAACGTTTTCCGAAACCCTCATTAGTTGTTGCAGAGCCAAGGCCTCCAGGAAGGTGGAAAATTCAACTTGTGTGTAAATTAAGGTTGCAGATTGTTATAATTATGAGTGTAATCCCTGAAGATTGAATTAGATGACTGCATGATTCCATTTGTTCAGAAAAAGGTTAATTACCCTTTCCCGTTCTTTACAGCGAAGAATTGCTAAAAAAAAATTGGTGAGAATGTAATTTTTTTTTAGTGGTTTTGTTTGCGGGAGTGTAGGGAGAACATTTTTTTAATATTCATTCATGGGATGTGGGCGTGGCTGGCTAGGCCAACATTTATTGCCCACCCCTAACTGCCCATGGTAAGGTGGCGGTGAGCTGCCTTCTTGACCCGCTGCAGTCCATATGGAGTTGGTGCACCCACAATGCTGTTAGGGAGGGAGTTCCAAGATTTTGACCCAGCGACAGTGAAGGAATGGCGATCCAGAGCGGGACCGGGATGCAGTGCGAGAGGAGTGACCTTGGTAAGATTTAAAAAGAGCGGGAGCTGAGAGAGTGGAGGTTTAAAAAGAGCGGGAGCTGAGAGAGCGGAGATTTAAAAAGAGCAGGAGCTGAGAGTCAGAGCGGAGGTTTAAAAAGAGCGGGAGCTGGGCTCGGGACTGGAAGTGGTGCAAGGACAGATCAAGAGCTCTGGGGAGACTCTGGGCTGAAAGCAGCACGAGGACAGAGCGAGAGTTTCTGGTCAATGGTAACCCTCAAGATATTGATAATGGGGGATTCAGCGATGGTAATGCCATTGAACGCCAAGCCTCTGTGTGTTGAGGTTTGGTCTGTTTGTTTTGCAGTGTTTATGTCCATGAAGCAAATTTTTTCGGTGTTTTATATTTAATAATGGTCCAGTTGGAGGGGATTCTGATCCTACAGAACCAAGGCTGCAATGAGGTCAGGAGCTGAGTGGCCCTGGTAGAACCCCAACTGGGCGTCGGTGAGCAGGTTATTGCTAAACAAGTGCTGCTTGATAGCACTGTTTATGACACCTTCCATCACTTTACTGATGATCGAGAGTAGACTGATGGAGTGTTAATTGGCCAGGTTGGTTTTGTCCTGCTTTTTGTGTACAGGACATACCTGGGCATTTTCCACAAAGCAGGGTAGATGCCAGTGCTGAAGGCGTGCTGGAACATCTTGGCTAGGGGTGCGGCAAGTGCTGGAGCACAAGCCTTCAGTACTATTGCCGGAAAATTGTCAGGGCCTTTACAGTATCCAGTGCCTTGAACCATTTCTTGATATCACGTGGAATGAATCAAATTGGCTGAAGGCTGGCATCTGTGATGCTGGGGACCTCCAGAGGAGGCCGAGATAGATCATCCACTCGGCACTTCTGGCTGAAGATTGTTGCGAATGCTTCAGCCTTATCTTTTGCAATGATGTGCTGGGCTCCCCCATCATTGAGGATGGTGATATTTGTGGAGCCTCCTCCTTCAGTGAGTTGTTTAATTGTCCACCACCATTCACGACTGGATGTGGCAGGACTGAAGAGCTTAGATCTGATCTGCTGGTTGTGAGATCACTTAGCTCTGTCTATCACATGCTGCTTTTGCTGTTTGGCATATAAGTATTCCTGTGTTGTAGCTTCACCAGGTTGACAACTCATTTTTAGGTATGCCTGGTGCTGCTCCTGGCATGCCCTCCTGCACTCTTCATTGAACCAGGGTTGATCCCCTGGGTTGGTGGTAATGGTGGAGTGGGGGATATGCCAGGCCATGAGTTGCAGATGTTGGTTGGGTACAATTCTGCTTTTGATGGCTCAGAGCACCTCATGAATGCTCAACGTGATGGAGGGTGTCCTCAGTGTGAAGATGGGACTTAATCTCCACAATGACTGTGCAGTGGTCACTCCTGCTGATACTGTCATGGATAGATGCACCTGCAGCCGGCAGGTTGGTGAGGATGAAGCCAATTATGTTTTTCCCTCTTGTTGGTTCCCTCATTACCTGCCGCAGACCCATCTAGCAGCTATGTCATTTAGGACTCAGCCAGCTTGGTCAGTAGTGGTGATACCGAGCCACTGTTGGTGATGGACATGGAAGTCCCCCACCCAGAGTACATTTTGCGCCCTTACCACCCTCAGTGCTTCCTCCAAGTGGTGTTCAATATGGAGGAGCACTGATTCATCAGCTGAGGGGGGTGGGGTGGGCGCAGAACATGGTAATCAGCAGGTTTCCTTGTTCTTGTTTGACCTGAAGCCATGAGCCTTCATGGGGTGCCGAGTCAATGCTGAGGACTCCCAGGGAAACTCCCTCTCTACTGTATACCGCTGTGCCGCGCCACCTCTGCTGGGTCTGTCCTGCTGGCGGGACAGTATATACCCAGGGCTGGTGATGGTGGTGTCTGGGACATTATCTGTAAGGTGTGATTCCGTGAGGATGACTATGTCAGGCTGTTGCTTGACTAGCCTGTGAGACAGCTCTCCCAATTTTGGCACAAGCTCCCAGATGTTAGTCAGGAGTACTTTGCAGGGTCGACAGGGCTGGGTTAGCCGTTGTCGTTTCCGGTGCCTAGGTCGATGCTGGGTGGTTTGTCTAGTTCCATTCCTGTAGACTTTGTAGCGGATGAATACAACTAAGTGGCTTGCTAGGCCATTTTGGAGGGCAGTTAGGAGTCAACCGGAGTCACATGTAGGGTAGGCCAGGTAAGGACAAAAGATTTCCTTCCCTAAAGGACATTAGTGAAGCAGATGGGTTTTTACACCAATCAAAAGTGGTTTCATGGTCATCGTGACAATTCCAGATTTTTATTGAATTCAAATTCCACCATCTGCCGTGGCGCGACTTGACCCCAAGCCCCCAGAGCATTACCCTGGGTCTCTGGAACACTAGCCCAGTGACAATACCACTATGCCACTGCCTCCCCGATTCACTCTGATGTGATGCCATTGAATTATTTAAATCATGAAAAGTTTGATTATCAAACTCAAATTGCGCTTGCAAACTGTTTATGGAGAAGTGGCAGGATTTCTTGGTGTAAGGGAAAGGACCCCAAACTTGACAATCTGCCGCAAAGTACTGGAACTCCATGTTCATGACTTGGAGGATCTAGTGATCCATGGGTACAAAGCTGCAAAGTTTATAACAGAGCACTATGGGATATGTGTGGAAATGTATAAATGTAATAGTTATTGAGGTCAAATATATAAAATATGTATGTTTGGAGGGACAAATCAGGATACAGCAAATGAAAAATACCAGGTGCAATTAATTATATTTTTTACCCCATGAACATATAACACAGGAAGAAATTTTCTTGGGGCCAGTCATCTTATTTTAGGCCATGCTGCTATTATTTTTAACAGTTAAATTTCCAAGATAAATAATAGGGCACAGAGTGGAATAGATAGTGGACTCTATCAGCAAAAACCTCTCACTGAATTTGAGTAGAAAATAATGGATTTGCTGCTGAAGGAATTCCTGGAAAGCCTTGTGAATGCAAATGTTGGGGTGGCTACATTTGGAATGCAGTATATTAATCATACCCAAGTGACTGAATAAGGCAACTCCTGCTTTTAGAATATAGGAATCAGCAAATTTTACAGCTTTTGAGAATTGCATTCCACAGTTCTGTCTTTTTCTTGGTGAAAACAGCAAAACACGGCCTCCAGTATATCTTATTTGATTTGTGCCCAATATTGCTGGAGTGTATCTACAGACACTTGTGCACAGGCATGTAATTCTGTTGATTTGCCTATCATGAACTGTCTGGGAAATAAGTCTTAGTCAGATTTTTTATACTATAGGATGTTAGAGCAGATGCTTTGCTTTGAGCCTTCACTTGCTTCCATTGGATAAACAAACAATTGCTGAGAATTGCAGCTTGCCATTGAATATGTGTCCTCTTATGCTTCTACAAACACCAAATACAATGAAGCCTCTGACCACAGTTGTGTTGAATAATTTCACTGGAGCATATTCTAAGGTTCCCTTTCCAACTCCTCTCAATGATTAGTCCAATTATTTAAGTAATTTATTTTGAATTGTGCGGTCTGCACAGAAGGGGCGGCACTTGCCGATAACCTCAAAGAAAGTTGCCCACAGAGAAATAGCGATCTCATTTTAACGATCTTTGTAGCATGGATTTCACCATTCCCATGATTAATTTGAACCTGGTGCCAACTCATGGGAATCTCCAGGGGATGGATATAGGCTGAGGAGGCATGACGTGGGAGGTGGGCTCATTTCTGGGTCGCGAACCTGCCCCCAGTGAGAAGCAGACAAAGCTTTTGATTTTGGTGGAGGCAGAGGGCCTGGGGCGGGTGGCCAATTAGTGGTGGGGGAGGGGAAGCAGGAGTGGCACTGGCCCATGCTCTGACCTGACTTGGCGGGCTCTGGTGCCCAGCTGTGCTTCATTTTAAAAAGAAAGGAAAGCAGCTGAATCTTCAAATGGGCCAGGGGAATGGGACTTTGGAATCCTGTGTAAGATAAGGAAATATTAGTATTATCAAAATTTCATTTCAGTGGAATAGGTTTTCTTCACAGCCTGTACTTCCTTCAAGCCAACAAAATTTTTTCTGTGCTACCAACCCTGATCCTGACAGGCTGGTGTGTTCAGCTTTACATAGCTCCCTACGGCCATCTGCCCAATTAGAGTTACTGGCAACTTCACTTTCCCACCCTGTACCCTTGCTATCCTCCACCCTTGCGAAAATCATCAGGGTTGAGAATGGAGGCAAATCCATTCGGGGAATTCAGAAGAAAATTCTTTACTTGAGAGGTGGTGAGAATATGGGACCCTGCCACAGGGAATGGTTGAAGTGAATAGTATAGATGCATTTAAGGGGAAATGAGACAAGCATATGAGAGAGAAGGGGATAAAGAGTTATGATGATAGATTTAAAAGTGGAAATATGGAAGGATGCTCAAATGAAGCATAAACACTGGCATGGGCTGGTCGGACTGAATGACCTGCTTATGTGCTGTATATCCTGTGTAATGTTATGGAGGTAGGATGTTGTTACACATGTCGATGCTATTATAATGTCTTGGTTGCCAACATAATTCGGCACGTAAAAATCCAGCCCCAGGTGTCCAGAAAGAGTGATGTCATCAAGCCAGGTAAGCAGCCAGTCACAATGAAGAATTCTTACAGTCAGAAATCCAAGAAATAAAATGCACTGATTATTCTTCATCTTTTATAAATTTTACAGAGAGTGAAATAAATGTTTGGGCCATACACTTAAAGCTGAAATATCATGAACTTTTAAAAAATGCATTGAAAAACTTAGAATTGTTATTAGAATGGAGAAATTTGTCATTCCACAAATATAAAATTTGCAGGGCCAGGGAGGTTCTTCAGCAGTAGTTATGATTTAGTGTGCCATTAGTGCTTATACTGAATTATGCCTCATTAAGAAGGGATAATTTTGGGATTTTTAAACTGTGATATTACAGCATAAATGGGGAAGTTCTTGTCAGGTCAGTGATTTCAAATTGATTGCAATCCACGGGGCCTTCAATAGTGCACCCTATGGAAAACCATAGAACCACTAACAGAAACCTCTGGAGTTCTGATTCTAACTGCATATTTGCAGACTTAAGAAGTTACTGTCAGTTTCATAGGGTCAGTGATGGCAACTGATAGTTTCACTGCCATTACTACCGCAAAATCCAGCAACGCCCTCATCCCCCACCACCCACCCACCGCCACTTCCAGAAGTTTTGCATTATGGTGAATATATTCTTGTGTGGGACTGGAATGGTATTGTTACCCATTTGACAGCCCTTCTAAGAATATAAGAACATAAATAGGAGCAATAGTAGGTCATTTGGCCCCTCAAGCCTACTCCATCATTCAGTAAGGTCATGATTTATCTGGTCTTGGCCTAAACTCAACTTTCCTGCCTGCTCACTATAACCCTTGACTTTTCAATAGTTCAAAAGTCTATCTCAACTTTGAGTATATTCAATGACTCAGCCTCAACAGCTGTCTAGGGTAGAAAATTCTAAAGATTGACAACACTCTGAGTGAAGACATTTCTCCTACTGTGTCATAAATGGGCAATCCCTTTTTCTGAAACTACGCCTCTTAGTTCTAGGCTCTCCCACAAAAAGAGACATCCTCCAAGCATCTACCCTGTAAAGCTGCCTCAGAATCTTAAATGATTTAACAAGATCATCTCTCATTCTTCTAAAACACCAATGAGTGTAGACACAACCTTCTCAACCTTTCCTCTTGAGAGGACCCCTGCATCTGAAGAATTGAACTGGTGAACATTCTCTGAATTGCCTCCAATGCAAGTATATCCCTACTTAAATATGGAGACCAAAGCTTTGCACAGTACTATAGGTGTTGTTTCACCAACACCCTGTACAGTTGTAACAAGAATTCCCTACTTTTATACTCTATCCCTGTTGCCATTAAGACCAAGGGCCTGATTTTCCTATGGGTTCAGGAAAAACCGACCGCACATTTGCATCATCCAAAATGCACACCTGACCCATGTGTGGCTTTACCTGGGATTTTTGCCTTTTCAGACAGGGGCTGCAGTGCATTTGTGAGCTGCGATGGGGTGCATGAGGAATGTGGGTGCAGAGGCAGGCTGGTGAGATGGCTCATCTCGATTCTCCAGCACAGCAGCCCAACTCCAAACATCATTTCAAGGCCCCCTAAACTTCTTCTCCCCTCCCCTCTGTCCCCCACCCACTCCCATGCCACATCAGGTTTCCCATGCCACTTGTATGCCCCCATGTATCCTTCATAGCCACTCACCCAGTGCACACTATGTACAGTCCTCAGGAGCCATACACGAACAAAATAAATTATTTTAAAATCTTTTGGAAAAAAATAAACCTCTAACAATCTAATAAAACTCTGAATTGATACATGCTATCATTGATACCGGAAAGAAATAAAAAACTACTTGCGTGCATAAAAAGTATATAATCCTTTAAGTGCTTATTAGGCTTGTAAACAAACAAGAAAGTACATCAAAGGTGTATTCTGTTATTATAGCCTCTTAAAATTTGAATCACTCTTGGATCAATAGGCCACCTGCTCAGCTGAAGCAAACGTAAGTTTTTGAAACCGAGCCAAGTATTCATAATGACTACAACTATCATTGCAAAGGCTTCCAGCTACATTACCTGACACTGACAGAACAGAATGGTGTCCCATTTCCATTTCAGATCAGAGTGCCTGTCAATCAATGGAGAGGAGCAGGTGGTGAAATTTTTTTCAACTTTTAAAAGCGGGTTTTTTAACAGCCAGAGTTGTCAGTTGATTTAAATCACAGCACAAAACATGACAATAGTGGCTGACAGGTCTTTTAAAAAATATTTTCAAATGCATTTTATCACTCCTGACAATTGGAAAAATGCTGTAATGAATACTGTTACGAGTCCATGCCCCTTTAGTTTTGAAAATATGATTTTTCAACTTTCAACTGTCTGGAAGTTTTGCAATTTAAACTGAGACAGAGCAAACTGCTTAAAAAATGCAAGGTCACATTCCAAGGTGAATGTGGGAAACTAACAAATCAGCCTCAGGCGAGTGTGAAGACCCAGACACCCACTGAAACTCGTAACTGTCAAAGGAAGAGACATTAAAATGCAAAGTGCTGGATATTGAAACAATGCCTGCCACAGACAGACATACCCAAAACCTCTTGGAAATACACAATGGGTGAAATATTTCAAGGCAAGGCTGCCAGCCACTAGAGAGAGATTTCAAATGACACAGGCAGTGTCCAGAAAGTCTTCAGCAGAGGAAACAAGCTGAGGGCTCTCTCTCTCTCTCTCTCTCTCTGTTGGAATAAGTGTTACTTGGCTTGAGAAGCCAACTGTACCAGAAACGTACCAGCGAACCAAGATCTCGTAACAAACTCAATAATATCTACATCTGGCTGCATCTAAGAAACCAGCTGACCTAAATTGGCCGCAATGTTTAAAATCTGTGCCTCAGGGACAATCAAAGGACACTTCACTGTATATTCCTTTACCTTTTGTTTAAAAAATTGGACTCTTAACTTCCCTTATTTCTGATATGTTTGTGTGTGTGTGTGTTTGTTTGTGTGTGTGGGCCCTAATGACTGCATGAGGGCCAAATGTTCTGAAACTCTCGAGGGAGGTGCATTTTTTTATGGCTTCCAAAACCCGCACTAGCACACGAAAATAGTGTGCGGGAGGAAATACAATTTTCCTGTGATCCTCACGCTGGGGACCCTGACCTTAGGAGAGGTGTGTGCGTTTTGCACCCAAGGCCTTTCTGGCCTGCCAAAAGACCACATGAAAAAGTGGGTCGGGAAGGCACAAGAAAATTGTATTTCCAGCAAGAAGCACACCTCTCAGTGCTTCCAGCCCAGGACTACTGCAAATAAAACATGGCCCCAAAAGGCAAGAAAACTGCAGCCCCCAGGTTTAGTGATGCGTCCCTTGAGCGCCTTTTGGACAGTGTGGAGGCCCGCCGTGATGTCCTCTACCCCCGGTCTGGCTGCAGGAAGGGCAGCAACATTACCACTTCAGCTTGGTGGGCGATGGCAGTGGTGATTGGTGCCAGTGCTGCACAGAAGAGGTTGGCCATCCAATGCAGATAGAGGATGAATCATCTCATCCATGCCTCCACGGTAAGACAAGCACCTCTTCACTCTAAACTCACACACTCAAGCCGATCACACATTCTCTGGCACCTCACTCACTGCCAGCTCAATGGACAACATCACCCATTCTCTCTCACATGCCCACCTGGCCTCCTCAGCCATCACCATCTTGAGGCCATTTGCACAGATCAACAACATGTGCCCCCACGCACACGCTGGATACCCTCCTTCCTCAGTGCAGCCCTTGCCCTGCAGCCCCTTCCCTTGCCTTGCCTAAGGCCACTTCTCTTCCTTCCCCAAACAAGCCCTAGCTTTAGCACAAAGCCACCCCTGCTTTTTGGCTGGACTGGTAGGTAGAGACCTGTCCGTGAGCCCCCCTAAAAGTGCTGTGGTGCTGATGACCGTGGGTGCTGCCTGAAGCAAGATAGGCAAACAAATCTGGAAGTCCTGAGCAAAGTGTAGACCCTCCAGGTGGACGTGGAACCTGCCATCAATGGGCTGAGCGGACGATCGCAAACTGGTTTCATGGATCGTGAAACCGGTTTTTGGCCTTCTTGCTATATTGTCCACTTACGCCACCAAGCACACCCGTTGCCAGTGGGCACGGATAATTCCGCCCTTGCTGTCCTCCTCACACCTTGTTTTCCCACCTATCTTTGTATCGCTAGCAGATTTGGCTACAATGCACTCAGTCATCCAAATCTTTCATATAGATTGTAAGTAGTTGAGGCCCCAGCACTGATCCCTGTTGCATCTCAGTAGTTACAGTTTGCATCCCACTAGTTACAATTTGCCAATGTGGAAATGACTCATTTATCCTACCACTATTTTCTGGTGGTTAGCCAATCCTCTATCCATGCTAATATATTACTCCCAATGCCATGAGCTCTCTTGTTTAGTAACCTTTTTGTGGCACCTTATTGAATGCCTTTTGGAAATCCAAATATGCTACATTTCCTGATTCCTCTTTATCAAACCTTGCTTCTTATATCCTCAAAAAACTCATTTGTCGAACAAGATCTCCCTGACGATACTCAACCTTCTTGATTGTATTATAATTTTCTAAATGTCCCGCTACTATTACCTTAATAATGTATGCCAGCATTTCTCAATGACAGATGTTAGGCCGACTGGCCTATAGTTTTCTGCTTTCTGTCCCTCTCCTTTCTTGAATAGTGGCATTCAATTTGCAGCTTTCCAGTCTGCCCGGACCTTTCCAGACTCTAGGGAATTTTGGAAAAATTGCAAGCAATGCATTCACTATCTCTGCAGCTTTTAAGATCCGAGGATGCAGGCCATCAGGTCCAGGGATCTTGTCAGCCTTTAGTCCTATTTGTTTGCTTCGTACTTTTTCTGTAATGATCGTGATGGTTTAAGTTCCTCCCTCTCTTTTGCCTCTTAATTTTCTACTATTATTTGGACTTTTCCTGTTTTAGGATGTCATGAAATGATGATGAATTGTATTGCTTCGGTCAGTGATGCTCTGTACCTTTAGCAAGCTACTAACTTGGCAAACCAGTTGCTTTTTGTTGATGCTGAAATACTTGTAGCCTAGTACATGAAAATAAAATACTTCAGTCACTATCTTAATGAAACAGTGCATGGCAAAGCTCCTGAGAGGTCAACAGCTGGCATCTGAAAGGACGGCAGTGATCTTCGCTGCTACTGGCGTATTGTCCCGCATGAGTCTTGCACAATCAGATCCTGAACGTGCTCCTGCACAACCCCTTTCTCCTGCCCGGAAAGCTGGCCCTGTTGCAATTGATCCTTTGCCTAGGGTCGTGCCTGCAAATACTTCTGTGCCCTCACCCACACTGCACCTTGATTGCCCTTCTTGCTGCTGTACTACATGATATCCAACAATGTTCACCATGACCTTACTTGGGGCAGATAAGTGCTCTTGAACTTCCTAAATAGCTGTGGTGACATATCAAACTCGATTAAGAGCAGCATTCAGTTTTTTTTCAGCCAATGATCCAGCCAGTGATCTTTGAAGAGACTGCTGTGGCTCACAAGAACTAATGTGCCGTATATGAATAAAAGCTCAACTTTGACTTGGAGTTAAATACTCTGCAAAGAATTTTGTACCAGCTTTTCTATAATTATACTTCAACAAGGGTTTAGGACCGAGGGTTTTTTTTTTGTCCCCTCAAATGTTTTGTTAATGTTTAGAATCTACAATTGGGACAGAAGAAATATTCAGCAGCATCAATCATGAACAAATAGACCAATGTTACCCTTTACCAGTGTGAAACCATTGTTTACACATGTCTAACTTTAAGCTGTAATTGGTATACTGAAAAATATGTTGCAAAGGGATTTTTTTCAAGTGTTTTAAATCTCATTTTGATGGTGGTAGCACAACTGAATGTGAGTCTCTTATGTAATTACAGGCCTTTGAAAGCTAGGTTTTTAGTGTTTGTTCAGTGAGAGAGTTGTTAAAATAAGCTCATTCTCTAATTACACACAGAAATGAATAATGCAGTTAGAAATAAAACTCCATTACAAGGTATCCCGGAGCACTCTGCCCACATCTTGAGTGAACACGCATGTAACGACACAATTATGTGCACAAAGACAAGTGCTTTTGTAGTGTAGCAATGGAAGTAGATCCCATTGCTTGTGGAACCAGAGTGCTGCATGCCTCTTGAATATTGTAGCATCGTTGACAGTGTTTATTTTTCTGATCTAGCCAGCGAATTGAATACACCCTTCTCTGAGATGTTGTCAGTCCGCGCTTAATCTTTGATAACTACTTCATGTTGCTTCTGCTTCTAATTGCATATAGATTTTTTACTTACACGCTCTGCTCATCTCAGAATGTTTTTTTAGCTTTGTTAAGGTTTCTTTCACCAGTGAAGTAGATTTTTTAGATAAACTTGCTGGAAACTTACTTATTTCCAGTTACACAACAGTATTTTCTGAATTATAAATAAGCGGTTTTGGTGAAAATTGATTCTGTCTGCTGTCAATGCAGGGCCAGGCAATTGGCTGGAGTTTATTTTGGGGAGCCTAGTCTTCACTCACTTGACTTGTAGACAGCTCTTCACGTTATTGTTTGAAAATTAATTGTCGAATGTACTTCTTCATTTTTTATCTCTTTTGGTGCATCTTACTAAAGATTTTCAAGTAAAAGTAAGAATCAGTGTTTACTGGAGGCAAGAATTCTTGCCCTTTGTAAATCCCAGGAGTTAAGTTGAAAAGAGGATAAATGCTGGTAATTAAGGGTAGGATTTGAGGAAGAGGGCCTGAACATTTGGAGGTTCCAAAAGAATTAAAATCTTATAATTGAAAAGTCGCTGTTTAATTGTAAAATTAAATGCAAGGATGTTACCAATAAAGACAGGCTACCGCAGCTTATGAGTTGAATCATAGTTACAATGAACAGCGGCCATTAAATTGACCTGTTTATGGGAATAGTGAACGACTTGCTTGCAACAGCTCAGGGAATTGTGTATCTAATCAACAGTGATGGTCTGCTAATGTTGGGTTGGTTATTTTCCTGCATGGCATTCAGTTCTTGAATTCTTCCCAAATGAGTGAGGATCACTATACAAGTAACATGACTCCTAATCGTTTCGTAACCACACACTCTGGAACTCATAACAGATGTGTTACGTTTCCGGGTTCAGCATTCGAGCATAAGAATCAGTGCAATACTGGGGATTGTGCTGCGCTGCCTGAGGTGCTATCTTTCAGATGAGATGTCAAACTGAGGCCCCATCTGCCTGCTCTGGTGGATGTAAAAGGTCCAATGGCACCATTTTGAAGAAAGGCAGGGGAGTTATCCCAAGAGCCCTGCCAATATTTATCCCTCAATCAATATCACTAAAACACATTATCTGGGCATTATTACAATGCTGTTTGTGGGAGTTTGCTGTGTGCAAAATTGGCTGACATGTTTCCTACATTATAACAATGACTATATGACTGTACTTCAAAAACACTTCATTGGCTGTAAAGCGCTTTGAGATGATCAGTGGACTTGAAAGCCTTCATATAAATGCAAGTTTTCTTTCCTTTGTTTTTACATTCACACAGTTTTTTGCAATCAATTTGCAAATTGGAAGTAAGCAGGTACAGTGCTCAATAACAAAGCCAGATTCATAGGTACCCATGAGATCCTAGCATGTGTATCAATTATCCTGGAGCTAGATCATGTAGTAAGTCACGCAGACATCTGGGAGGAGAGTTCCATGGAGTATATGTTTTGTTGTTATATTATTTGAAAAGAGTTAGCAACTGTGTGGCTATGAGCATGTATACACAGATATCCAAGCTGTCACATCACTCACTACTGTACTACAGTCTATGTCTGAACTAACAGTGTATCATTCAGCATCACATGGTGAGAGCTGGAAAAATACACTCAATGTCAGCTCCAGTGTTTGTGTCTAAAAGTGTGAATAATTTGAACTTCTGGAAACCACAAGACATAACATGGTGGCAGCAGGTGTTGTGAGTAAAACCCAAACAATTTAAATGAAATAAATGCTGAATTAGATTGGGGAAAAAAAACAAACCAAATTGCTGCCAGTGACAGAGGAAAAACTGAGTGAACTGTACAAAAATGAAATGGCTGCTGCCGCAGCAATGAATTTCCAAACCCATGATCACTACCATTTAGAAGGACAAGGACAGCAGATAGATGGGAACATCACCGCCTAGAAGTTCCGCTCCAAGTCACTCACCATCCTGACTTGGAAATGTAGGTCGCCATTCCTTCACTGTCGCTGAGTCAAAATCCTGGAACTCCCTTCCCAACAGCACTGGGTGTACCTACACCACATGGACTGCATCGGTTCAAGGAAGCAGCTCATCACCACCTTCTCAAGGGCAACTAAGGCTGGGCAATAAATGCTGACCCAGCCAGCGAAGTCCACATCCCATGAATGAATTTTTAAAAAATGAATGCACAGCTCCAGCCTATGATGAATTGGGAGGCCAATGATGTTGTAGGGGCATTTAAGAAGTTTAAGCAAAAGTGCAGACTGAAAGGTTCAGATCTTTTCAATATTTTGGGAATGAGTGAGGATGGCAGTAAAAGCACAGGCAAAATGTTTAAGAAATTCAATGATATCTCCAGGCAAAGTCAAATCATCAGATCTACCAATATAAATTTCCAAGCCTGAGGCTGGGACTTGTTGACAATTTCTTAATGAGATTGAGAAATGTAGTCAGCAAATATAAATTCAAAAAATCTGATGAAGGGCTGGTAGATCAGCTCATTTGGGGTTCTGCATATCTTGATGTACATAACGTTCTGATGGGAATAGACAAGCTCATAATATTGCAGACTGTTGTTACTGCCAGAGCACATGAAGCCGTGAATGGACAGATGAAGATGCTGCTTACCCAAACATCTAGCCTTCAGTTAAGTCAAGAGGAAGGTAGCAGAGTTGAAGGCAGTGAAACAGAAACAAAATAATTCATACCAGACAGAAGGATGTGCAAGAAGTATGGATGACCACATGAGTTCACAGCCGGAAGGAAATGTCCTGCAAACAGATCAAACTGCAGAGCTTGTGTAAAACACAATCACTGGGACGAGATGTGCAAAACAAAGGAAGAAGGTGGCAAACGAGTTGCCAGAGGCAGAGCAACAGGGTGAATGAGAAAGAAACTAAAACTATACATTCATACCCTTGAAGATGATGGGGCGTTTGAAGACACAAAGACATAGGAACCATGCACTTACAGGAAATGTCAGGATGCAACAATTCCCCAGGTAAAAAAATGTCTCAACCATTCAGATCAGGAAGGAGGTAAGAAACAAGCCCACAGCCATAAATTTAAAGCTGAAGCTTGATACTGGAGCACAGAATAGCATCAACAGGCTCAGAATATACCGGAACATTTCCTCAAAATTTGAAAGAAAATGGTGACCCAAAGAAAGATGCTCTGAAATGCTGAGCAATATCATGCTAATGACATACAGTGGTACCCAGATTTGACAGCTAGAAATGACCCAAGTCAGAGGGACTGACAAAGATGTTAACTTCATGCTCCATGTCACTGAAATAAATGGTCCTGCTATCCCCGGATTGAGTAGTTGCAAAGACCTGCAGCTGATCTCAGTAAACCATGAGATGAAGGAGCTGTTACTGAAGGTTAAAGGTAGGCCACCCTTTTAAAAGCATCCTCCGATCAGAAGCAATACATATCTGGTCCAAATGTATCCAAAGTGTTTTGATAAGATGGTTGGATGCTTTGAAGGTTTTGAGTATCACATCACCATTGATTCAGAGAAGGAACCAGTGATTCATCCCCCCAAGTAAAGTGCCAGTAGAACTAAAAGGAAATCTTAAAAAGAGAGTTGTAAGAGATGGAAGAAAATAAAGTAATTGTCAGAGTCACAGAGCCTACAGATTGGGTAAATTCCATTGTTGTGAGAGCCTCAATTTCCTTGAATTAAACATCGGAAAATTAGCCAAATAGACGACTACAAATCTGCCTCGATGCCAAAATCTTAATCAAGCAATAAAGAGTCCTGGCCTACTCCAACACTAGAAGGGATCACACCAGCACTAGCAGGGGCAAAAGTTTTCGGTAAGCTTGATACCAGAAACAGCTACTGGAATGTAAAGCTTGATGAGGAATCTTTGCTGTTGACAACATTCAACACACTGTTTGGACTGTTCAAATTCCTGCTCTACTCCGTCTACCTTTTGGCCTTAAAGTGAGCCAGGAAATGTCCCAAAAGAAGTATACAAGGGATGCAAAGGTGCAATTGGGATAGTTGATGATATCCAGGCCTATGATGTAGATGAAAATGACCACGACCACCATCTACATGAAGGCACAGAGAGAACCAGGAAAGCTGGGATCAAGCTAAGCGCAGACAGATGCATTGTGAAGGTGACAGAATGCCAGTTCTTAGTGTACACACTTGACAGAATCAAGCCAAGTCCTGTAAAAGTCACAGCTATTTTTAAGGCGGAAGCTCCGAGAGACAAGAAAGAATGGAGAAGTTTCCTTCCTTGATCCAACACATGAGATCTTTCATTTCTCATGTCATCAGGACACATAGTAAACCTATGAGAGCTGATGACAGAAGATGCTGAATACCAGTGGTCAGAGTTGTATGAGAGGAGTTTCAGCAAACTCCAAGGAGTAGTGTGCAAGGAGACAAGTCTGTCATTCTACAACGGAAAACCTGTTATTCTGCAAGTAGATACTTCTACAAATAGACTGAAAGCAATGAAATCAAATCCACAAAATGGAGGCATAATATTTTACCTTCCATGTGATACCATGAATAATGTTTTTTGAGAAAAGACTTTTCAGTTTGGAAATATGAGTTTAGTTATAAGGGTTGATTAGTTTAGACATAAAAAAGTTAATGATTGAAAGATTATGGGCGGAATTGTCCCAGATTTGCACTAAGTGTGGTAGCGGGTGGGTAAAACGTTCTGGTCATGATGCTGGGTTTTCACGCTGTATCGTCCCAAACCCCCTGCATTACTTATGCATTCCCGGGAAACACACCATTTCCTTGGTGGCTGGCCTCTCATTCACTCACCACTCCATCACCTCGCTGCTTCATCAAGCCAGGCGCCATATTTAAAGCAAAACAAAAACAGAATTACCTGGAAAAACTCAGCAAGTCTGGCAGCATCGGCGGAGAAGAAATCAGTTAACGTTTCGAGCCCTCATGGCCCTTCGGCAGAACTGCAGCATCCCTTGCTGAAACTATGCTGCAGTTCTGCCGAAGGGCCATGAGGGCTCGAAACGTTAACTGATTTCTTCTCCGCCGATGCTGCCAGACTTGCTGAGTTTTTCCAGGTAATTCTGTTTTTGTTTTGTTTTGGATTTCCAGCATCCGCAGTAGCTTTTAGCTTTTTGTTTTTAGCCATATTTAAAGTCCAGCCGCATCCACACACGTCAGTACTTCCAGCTCACGACAACTGCAGAAAGATGTCCATGAAAGGCAAAAAGACTGCGGCCCCCAGATTTAATGACGCATAACTCAAATGCCATTTGAATGTTGTGGGGGTCCGCCGTGATGTCCTCTGTCCCCACTCTGGCTGCAGGACGGGCAGCGGCATCACTAATCCAGCATGGCAGGCGATGGCAGTGGTGATCAGTGCCAATGCTGCACAGAAGAGTTTGGCCATCCAATGCAGATAGAGGATGAATGATCTCATCGGTGCAGCCAGGTTATGGCAACCATCCCATCGCCCTAAACTCTCACAGTCAAGCCCATCACACATTCATTGGCATCTCACTCACTACCAGCTCAAGGGATATCACCACCCATTCTCACACACGTACCCTCACATGTCCAACTGGCTTCATCTCCTCTGGAGACTGCCTCCTCAACTGTCATCATCTTGAGGCCACTTGCACAGATCAATATGTATTGTTCTGCAGTGCACCGTGAGATCTGGATAAACATACTCTATGAAAACTCCAAGATTTGTGTCTAAAAATATGATTCTTTCAGACTTCTGGGAATCACAAAACATAACAGTCAATTCACTAGGAACTGTACAGCTCTCCATAATGTGTGTGGTTACAGGCTAATCGCGTATTATCTTGTTTTTAAAATGTTGGGTTAGCAGAGACTGGAACTGAATGGCTCCTAACTGAAGTGTTCCATGAGGACACTCTGTATGACACAAGTGGAGCATGCCCTCTTACACGAAACGCCAATCAGCAAACCATTTAGGGGAGGGTTGCTCTGCATGTTAGATACCAAAGAGTGATAGATTTTACTTTGAAAGTACGTTTGCTGCTGTCTTCTTTTCCTTTAATGGCTTGCCAGCTTGACTGTTTAAGATCAGGCCTAGAGGCACCAGATTGCAGTTATTTTCCATAAAGTAATATATTGAACCGTTCAGAATTCATTTGAATTTCATTATTGCAATTAGAAATTCATAAGATGATGCCATAAATTTTTTATTCATTGTTTCACTAGATTTGATTGACAACAAATCATAATGCAAAATCTGAATTTGTAATAAGGGACAGTTTAATAAATATGTCAGCAGCAAAATAATGTATTTGTTTGGTCCCTGGATATTGTTCCTTTGTTGCAGCATCTGCAGCTCGTGGCACAAAATGCTTCCCTGTATTTTCAGATTACAACATGCACAAGGATTATGAAATTACATTATATTCATGACAAGTCAAAGTTACTTAATTCAGATCACTGAATTACTTGAATTCAGTTTGCACTAAAAAGTCTCCTGTGCGGTTTTATTTTATTTATTTGTTTAAAATTGCAGCATAAATTATATTTGTTTCTCGTGAAAATACTAACTTAGAATTATCAGGAGCAGACTTTTTAAAAAGATGAGGCATCTGCATTTGATTCGTTTCATTGTTGTATATCAAGTCAGAGATCTTAATAACCGAGATCAGTGAGTGGGATGACATGGTGCAGTGGGTTAACACAGAGCTTTCATTTTTGGGCACATCTTTGAGGCCAGCCTAGACTGGTGGTATATTAATCTCTGCTTTCCTGGATAGAAATAACTATCGATAGTGTTAGTGCATGGTCATGGGACGTTGTTTCAAATTCCTTTCCCGGCAATTTTCCTTTTTTAATACAAGTTAACAGTCATTTTCAGTCTTATGAATCCAGCATCAAGAAACTTGAACAACCTTACCTCAATTCTTAGTCTGTGTGACTCCACAGTGCCAAAGCTCTTTTCAGCATTAATGGTACTAATCCAGTTGGCATCGGCAATACCAAAGCAGAGCAGGATACGTCCGCTAAAAGTTATGCTCACAACACAAACTGAAACATTTCATTAAAGTGAAGCATGGTGTAAACAAAGCCATTGGAAATCCCCTTTGTACTCAAGCTAACTTAATAGCTAAAGTGATGACCAGGAGAAACTGCCCCTTCCTCCATGTCTGCTGTGGATATTTATTCAGTGCCACTCATCTGGTAAATATGAGGCTATGTCAGATCCCGGCATGTGCCATCTAAGTTTTCATTTTAATATAAATGTTGCTGCTGTCTGAAACAATTCCACGTGAACCTACTGTGACCTGAGGTTAGAATGGTGCATGTCCTGCTGTCCAACACAACAAAAATAACTGTTTTACCCAGTTTCCTCCCCCCTCCACCCCCTTAACCCCCGGCGCGCACCCTCCCCTCCCCCGGGGACAAGCCTCATCCCTGTATTGGTTGATTTGTCAACATTGAAAAATAATCTTTCCTTTACAAGAAAGGTTCACAAAATTAGTAATGTAATCATTGTTAACTGAAATAAATTTCCAATCACCTTTTTGCACTGAGAATATGAATTATATCCTAGCAAGTTGTCATTTGCCTCACCAGATATGAAAATAGGAAACAATCATTGAGGCTGTCCAGAAGCCACTTTATTTGTTAGCCAGAAGAAGTATTTGTGATGCAATGGAACGCTTTTGCTTTGCTGTTGAGCAGAGGAATCCACTAATTTTGCTTTCCTCGAATGAATTTGTGGGGCATTTTTTCCCCCCTGATTGTTGCAAGTTGAATTTGGATAAACTGAATGTCTAGAGGGTAAATTTTGCTTGCCCAGCAAGAGAGCATTGCATTCTAGAAGTGTATATCAAAATATTGGACATAGAAGATCTCATGGCTCATGTCCCTTAAAAGTAAAGAGCTTCAGGTGATTAATTAATGGGCGTCCTATCCTCCGGGCTCAATATTCCAATATGTGGACTCAAAATGTGATATTCTGCACATCACTAGGATTTCTGATTTGCACCGCAAGCCTCAAAATGGTATTTTGCCTTTCATATTGACTGACCTTAAAGTATAATAGACCAGTGGCATAACATGAAAGCTATTTACAGACCTGCATAGTCATTTAATCAAACATAACACTTCAGAATGCATACAGCTCTCCTTTGTCAAACCCAAAATTAGATTTCTGTCAGATTTAGGAAATTAACTAACTCACTTTTCTGTTTAGTCCTCATGTGGAAATGATGTAATTAAGAAACTCACGGAGCCCTTGTCTTTCTGATATGAGAGAGATTTTATGAGTTTGTGCCTCAGCTCAGTACCTTGGCACTGGGAGAGAGTGCTAATTGGAATATTTGGCACAGGGTTTGGCATGTCCATTTTGTGTCATTCATAAAATTTATCCCATTCAATTATCTGGAAGTCAATTTTTTAAATTAATCATGACATCGTAATCCTTCTTTTCCATCCAGAAAACCGACTCTTATTTACTTTACTCTTACTTTACTTTGTGTTTGTTTTTAAATTCACTATCTGAAAAATAAATTGTGCAAATTCTACATAGTTTCAATTGTTTAATACCTGTAGGCCAAAGGAATGGAGCAGATTTGCCCTGAAAGAACTCTTTATTCTTCAGCAACATGTGTTGAATGGAAAAGAACCCTTTCCCCATTGCCTTTTGTAAGGTTGTCAGGAGATACCATAGCAAGATGAATTTTGATACAAAACAGGTCACGTAGGCAGGCATACTAAGCAGTTCTCTGCACATCTGCCATTCGCAATTCTATTGTGTTGGAGCCTCACTAACAGTCCCACTTCCCATCCCATTTTTTGCTTCCATTCTCTGTGTTCCAGGGCACTCCTCTCATTCGTTCCTGCTGGGCTTTCAAAGGACTAGTGATAGGCTTGTCATCACATTTGTTGCTGTGGCAACTGATAACTGGGAATCATGGCGATGACTTGGTCCTGAGAAAATGGAACAGAAAATTCACAAGGTTGCGGATTTTATTACCATTAAATTCTCTTGGCTCGGTGGTCGGTGCCAGGATGTCTCGTGTCTTGCTCAAAGTCACACCCAAGACATCTGTGAGGTACTTCGTGCCACCCTGATGACAAGCTGGCGCATTCTTGTTGTTCATTCATGCAACTTACTCACGGTGCCTTGTTTCATGGAACAGCTAATGCACATTTCTCATGAAAACACAGGAACTCAGTTGCAGCCTGACTAATGTGCAAATACTTCACAAATGCAGTCTCACTACCATGGTGAAGGAATACAGCCATAGCTGACCGTCCAGGAGTACATGCTAAGTACCACAGATGCTGAAGTATTCGGTTCTAAAATTTTAATAACTTTGATGCAGTTGCTTCATTTTGTATGAAGCCTGTCCCAAAAAAATTGTGATGCCTTATGCATCACAATAAAGACACTTGCTACCCACCATGAATCATGTAATCTAAACAGTTCCTTACTGTTGACAGTCCAGTGCCCTTTTGGTCTTTGTAGGGCATTCAAGTATAAATAAAACATTTTGAGAGCACAGTACCAGCGCATTGTGAAGTCCAGTGGTAGTGGGTCCGTTCAATGTGTTTTCAATGGCAGCTAAGAATGACAGTGATTGAGATTTTCTACATCCAGAAGGAGTTGTCACTTAAACCACTGTGCAGGGCAGGAACTTCGAATCTCTGGTTTATTTTAACACTGATGGAAACCAACCAACCTGTTTCCCCAGAACCTTTTGAGTATATAGGTACTGTACGGCCAAAACATTTTGTTTAGGTTTAAATGGTGCTGCAGGCAGAGTTGTAACAAAATGCGACTAGGTTACTGACATTATGTAATTTTCCTGTGGCTTTTCTGATCTGGCCTTAAAGTTGGCAAGAGTTTTCACAATAATTGGGCATGCAGATAATTAAGGCGATAATTGAGATGATGTAGAACAAACCTTTGACTTCCTTACAAGTTTGCCAACAACAGTGGGTTATAATGCAGTAAGTTGCTGTCTGTGACTTTGCTGTGCTTGACTGATAGTGAGGAGTGACTAGGATCATTCTAGGTACAAGGGGAAATGTATGAAATTTGATATGTACAGCTTTGCTTTTGGGTGATGGCGTACATTGAAATTAAATGTGCCAAATAGATTTTTGGAGCACTTCATTTTATTTTGCTTCTATATGTACTTGGCTGGTACATATATCATATATAAAGGAGTCATTATGGGACAGAAGGAGGCCATTCTGTCCTGGAGTCCAGGATCTCTGTAGAGCAGCCCAAACTGTCGATTCCCCTCCTCTATTCTTGTGGCTTTGTAAATTTATTTTCCTCAAGTGCCCAACCAATTTCCCTTTGAAATCATTGATCGTCTCTGTTACCACCACTCTTGTAGGCAGCGAGTTCCAGGTAATTACTACTGGCTGCATAAAAAGTTCTTCCTTATATACCCCCTGCATCACTTGTCCAAACCCTTAAATCCCTGTCCCCTAATGCTTGTACCATCAGCTAATGGGAATAACTTTCCTTTGTCTACCCCATCTAAACCTGTCATAATCTTGTACACCTCTATCAAATCTCCCATCAATCTCTTTGGTTCCAAAGGGAGTAACCCCAGCTTCTCCAACCTAACCTCATCCCTGGAACCATTCTGGTAAACCTCCTCTGTGCCCTCTCAAGGACCCTCACATCCTTCCTAAAGTGTGGTGACCAGAACTGAATGGACCAGAGCCACAACCATAACTTTCTTGGTTTTGTACCCAATACCCCTATTTATGAAGCCCAAGATCCCATATGCTTTGCTAACTATTCTCTCAATATGACTTGCCACCTTCAAAGATCTGTGCACAGGGTCCCCCAGGTCTCTCTGTTCCTGTGCACTCATTAGAAGCGTGCCTCTAATTCTAAATTGCCTCTTCCTAACCCTTCTGTCAATATGGATCACCCCCCATTTCTCTGTATTTAATTCCATCTGCTTATCTTCCCATTTTTCTAGCCCATCTATGTCGTCTTGCAGTTGACTTGTATCACTCTCACTGTCTGCCATACCTACAAGTTTGGTGTCATCGGCAAATTTTGAAATTTTACCCTCCATTCCAGTACCCAAGTCGTTTATACATATCAAAAAAACAGTGACTCCACTTACTTTAAAATAAAAACTGAACGTACTGCAAATGTTCAGCAGGTCAATCAGCATCTGAATGAGAAAAAGTAATTTTTCATCTGTGAGTTCTGATGAAGGCTACATCCAAGATGTTAAACCATCTTCCTCTTTCAGATGTTGATTGATCTGCTGTGCATTTTGTTTCATTTTAAATTTGGGTGGAGTTGGATAGTTGCATTTGTGTGTTCTGCCATTCACAACATAAAGCCGTGTGTTGGACAAATCAATAGAGAAGGCACCCAACAGGCACAATGTTGCCCTACCTGATCTGAAGACAGCATAAGGGAGCAGCAGCTACAATGTAAATATGCCTGACAACAGAATGAGACTTTGAATTCTACCAAATGAAATAAAATTTAAAAAGACCAGTGCAATGCATAGTGTGGAAACAAGCCATTCGGGCCAGCTAATCCATATGCCAATGTTCATATGAGCCTCCTCCCACCCTCTTCTGACTTAAGAAAACAGATTCCGTCACTCCCTGTATTGACCCATCAGTTATTGTAATTTTAAATATCATAACCGTCAGGCATTTTAGTGTAAACTAACAATGGAAAGAAAGATTTTAGCATTGCGCACAAGCCACAAATTAAATGAATAACGAGAGGTTAAATTTTCCAAAGAACAGGTGAATGTAGGAGGATAGATAAAATGATGAAGAGTCATTCGGACTCGAAACGTTAACGGTGTTCCTCTCCGCAGATGCTGTCAGACCTGCTGAGTTTTTCCAGGTATTTTTGATTTTGTAGGAGGATAGAGTTTGGCAGGAAACGATTGTGCGCACTTAACTATAGCTAGACATTGACCTCCAGAGTTATCTGTTCCCACTGCCCTTTAAATGTCCATCTGAAGAGGGAAAGTGTTGAAATGATTCAGTGCCATCTCAGTTGTGGCTGTGATGCATGATTTGAATTTACCTTGATATACCTTAGATGAGGATAGAGATCATCAGGATACCAGAATAATTTCAGCACTTGAATTGTATGCCCATGCTATTCAGTGATTGCAAACCTTGTAATAAAACAGCCTAATCTGCATCACATGTTTCCAAAATATGAAGTACATTTTTTCATGGGATATGACCATCCCTAATTGCCCTTGAAAAGGTGGCTCTGAGCCATATTCTTGAAGTGCTGTAATCCATCTGGTGTAGGTACACCCACCGTGCTGTTAAGAAGGGATCTCCAAGATTTTGACTCTGATTTTCCCTTGAACACATGGGTCTGTGTTGTGTCAAGGTTTTATACACCAAAAACTGATGATGGATCTTCCTGGCAATTGTCCTTTAATTGAGACATATTGATTGCCAAATATGATTACATTGCAGCCTGACATCTGATCATATGGCTGCTCCACAGGTCAAAAGTAAGATGCAGATTTGAATCAAAGCTTTTGTATCCACTTCGGAGCTTGCAGGTGACTGATGCATGTGAAAAGTGTGCTTTTAATTCAAAATGGTAAGCAATTTACTCCATTCAATTTTGAGTTAAACTAAATTTAGAACTTGGATCAGATATGTGTAATTTGGCATTGATGTGTTTTGTGAGGCTCTGGAAAAAGGACTAAATGAACCAGTGAGCTCCTCACAGTCTGTATATTACTGTTATTGTATGAGTGGCTGTTACAAAGAGGACACCCACCCTGCAGCATGCTGCATGTATCATTGAGGCGGACCCTGGCTGCTCCTGAGCATTGACAACAATCAACCATATATTAGGATGAGTGTTTCTTCAATAAATTGAGGTTCTAACCCATAACATTTGAATTGTGCATTTTGCTAGTGTGGTGATAAGACAGATGCCGCATAAATATTTTCCAAAGAGCAACCTCAAAGGATACTCCAATATGGTCACAAGGAAAGTTTTTCTTAAAAAATCTAGACAGAGCCTCAATTTAAATGTTCAGTCTCTCATATAGTGGAAATTCTTATTGGCAGTTCTTGATATTTTTCAAAGTAACTGGTGTAATTCAGACCAGCAAAAATGATGTCCCCAAAACCATCTCCTGATCAAAGGAGAATTTAAGTGTGACATAATCTCTAGGATTTTTCTGTTGGGAAATCCTAGACAGCCTTGTTAGCCTTAGGATTCCAATGTCAAATATAATGAGGATTGGAATACAACTTATGTTTCAGAAATTGCAACAAATGATAAACATACTGGCCTGCACCTTTTTCTTAGTAGAGCCAACATTAGCTACTGTTATTGAAAGAGAACAGTACCTGTCCTTTAACAAATCATTTAGAAATGACAACAAGCACTCAAAAAGTAAATGGGACCAAGTGGTGTTATAAAGAGAGCCATTCACAGCAGGAAGGCGCCAAGTCCAAACCTATGTGAAGCTAACTGGCCTCCACTGGGTTGTGGCAGGGTCAGCACAGTTGCCTCTAGTAACCCCTGGCCTGGTAAGGGAAAAAAAATCCAGGGTTCCCATTCCTGATTGATTGACCATTTCTAGAAATGTGTAAGTGAAAATGTCAATGTGGGCAAGATTGAGTTTAGCTCCATGTCCTTCATAGACAAGTAGACTGGAGAAACTTACTGTCAAGTCTCAAGCATTAAGACAGTTCTCTGGAATAAGGTACTGGGTATCTGGATGGGACCTGAGGATCTATATGCAAGTACAAGTCAACATCTTCAAAAGGGGAGGGGAGGATGCAGAGTGGAAAATTATAATTTGGGCACAAAGGAAATATGGATTAAAAATTAAATGCCATTATTTGTAAGTGTGCCGAATTTTATGGGTGACTACCTCAGCCTGCTAGAGTTTTCAATATATATGCATTGGTGCTGATTTTGTGATAGTCACAATGGCCAGGCAGGAAAGTGTAGTTAAAGCCACAATCAGATCAGCCATGATCTTCTTGAATGGCAGAGCAGCCTTGAGTGGAAAAATGGCCTATTCCTGCTCAATTTTCTTATGTTCTTATGAAATTGTCAGTTTTTGCCTTTATTATTGTTCCTCTGAAACAGACAGCAACTTCTGGAATGCACAGATGTGCTGTTAGATGTTGAAATCCAGAAGTTGCCGCCAGTGATTCTAAATTTCTCCATAGGATACCCTGTTGAAATGCCACCCTCCCAACTCTCCAGGTTGCAATCAACTAGAAATCACTGAACCAATGAGAAATTGCCCTTTTATGCTATTTATATCACTGTAAAAACCCTTGAAAAATGAGGCATAAGTGAGTTTTTATGGTGTGCTTCACTCATTACTTCTGCTGAACAAACACAGTGGCCCTGAAAAACTGATTTTATATTTGTCGAATTTTTTTTATAAAACATTTGCTTATGATACTTTAGCTCCCATAATCCTATGTGCATGTCTCAATCATTTGTTTCACTCCCTGTAAAATGTAATTTTAAACGTGAAGGATAATCAATGCATTTTACTCTCCGGTTTGCTATCTGAGAGAATATTTTCATGCCACTGGCTGCATACCCTGCTTGATGACATTACTGCAGCTAGACACCTGGAGATCACCCTTACTTGGTGCAAGATTTAACCTAACATCAGGATAGAGGAAATTCACGCCACAGAGATCGCTAGATCTTGTTCAGCTGTTTCTCCAAGCTCGGTGGCAAGCATCCTTCGCTTTGCTGATGAACGCGAAACCTGGGCCATAGCTTTGGTCTTCTCTATAAATACTCCTGGAAAACTGTACTGCCACACACAACTTAAACAGTATGTCTTGTCAGTTCAGTAAAATGAATCTCATTCTGGTGACTGATATTCCATATTTTGCTATCAAAGAGAAATACTTCCACTTAATGAATTACTCCACCAGTTTGGGGAACAATATTTTTTTTCTCGGGCGATATTTTGCATTGTATGGCCTTAGCTCCCCCTCATGCTTATAATTCAGGGCTGAGAGCACCTCAGAACATGTGATCTCACACAGAATATACCCTATTCTATTGTTGCCTCACATATTCATTGATTCAAAAGGCGAATTATCTTGTTAAAATGGTACCTGCATCAGGGCACTGGAGGCTGAAGCAGCAATTGCAATGGTAGAATATTATAGCTGTTCGATTATTGAGTTGTTGACATGCAAGCCAACATCGGTTGTGAGCCGAATAAGTCAGAATGTCCACAGAGAATGCTAAGCAGTTGCTGGGCTGTCTCTTGCTTCCACATTGTCACATTGTTCATAACAATGGAGAGCATAGATATTTAGTGTAAATATTTATCTCAAGTTTAGCGTATATTCAGAATAGCAACAAACGTCGCTGCAAATTGCCATTGTTAATATTTATAGGTAGCACATCAATACCTTTGAGGAGTGCCAACTGTTTTTTGATATTCTGTTCTTGAGAGTTAACACTCAATGGAGCTGCAAGCAAATCCATGTATGAACCCTCAATTCAAAGCAAAATGTAGTCGAAAATTATAGTTTTCTTTAACCATGAAGAATTTGCACCTCTGTGTGCAATAAATCAGAAAAGTTATGCTTTTATAACTCTGTAATGGCTTAATCTTTTATAGCAGTATGCTATTATCACTGGAGTAATATTTATGTCTGTATAGCTCAATTTGTAAAGTTAATAATGCATTAGCACATATGTTGCTAAGCTAATGATTGTAGACGCAATTTATTTCTCTTGGGGAGGGAAAGATTTATAATAAATTGTTTAGCATTAATAGGCACGTTATATCAATATAACTTTGCATTCTTACATCGGAACTGATTATCTCCAAATATAATAGTCTGCACTGTTCTCTTTTTAGCGGAACAGCTTCTGTAGGCATACAGTCTCAATGTACTGCTCTTCATTACCACCAAGCTAATTGTCGATAATACTTATTTAGCATTTAAGAATTTGGAAAACAAATCAGACAAGCCTGGAAATAAACAGGAGGTCAGTCAGGCTCAGGAGAGATCAAAGACAAAGGAAACTATGAAGGTAGGAGGGAAAAATCAGTTATGTTGGAATGGGAAACGACGTTGAAAGGTATGACAGTGGTTAGGCAATGGCTAACATTTAAAGAGCTAATACATAGTTTACAACAAAAGTACATTCCTTTAATGCAAAAAAACCCAGCAAGGAAAGTGTTCCAATCATGGATAATGACAGATATCGTGGATTGTATTAGATCAAAGGAAGAGGCGTATAAAGTTCCCAAAAAAAAGGTAAACTTGAGGATTGGGATTGGGAGCATTTTAGAATTCTGCAAACGGGGACCAAGAAAAAGATAAAGAAAGGAAAAATAGAATATGAGTAAATTAGCAAGAAACATAAAAATGGACAGTAAAAACTTCTATAGGTATGTAAAAAGGAAAAGATTAGCAAAAAAAACAAATGTGGGTCCGTTATAAGTGGAGTCATGAGAATGTTGACGGGGGGTCACCGGTAACAGTTACTGGCTTAGTACAAAGAGAAGAAGAGTCAATTCTTTCTTAACTCTCAATTTGCTTTATTCACGTCGTTAGATCATATACATATAGCTTATATGTCTGGTTAAATATAGACATGCAGTTTACAGCAGGTTATACAGTTTTATACCCAAACTAGGATCTAAACACACGCCCACTAGGTTTCTCTGACAATCCCCGAGTGGTCACAGAATATAAAAGCTAATACCCGAAAAGGAGAGCTGACGCTGGCCAGGCATTCCATTCTCTCTCTCTTTCGACGTGGTCACTACGTTGCTGATGTAGGTTCTTCCACTTCCACGATGGTTGGTCTCCGGAATCTTCGCTGGCTCCACGCCCGAGATTCTCCATTCTTATTCCGAATCTTATCTCTTTAAGCTGTGCTGCCTCTCTCCCGTTGGTTTAGGCTTGCTCACCTAGCCCATGTCTTCTCCTTATTGACTCTGTCCCAAGGACTCAGGTAGCATTACCTCCTTACTCCTTTTCTAAATAAGGACTTGTGTCTTATCACATTTCCCTTGTATTTCACGAAACTCTGCTAATTCAAACCGGTCCTAGCCAGCTCAGGCCAGCGAGTGAACTCAGGTTACTTCAGTTCAAAAGACTTTTGCCTATGTGTCAGCAGTTCAGCTGCAGCCCCTGGCCAACAAGAACTTATAATGGGGAATAAGTAAATGGCAAAGAAATTGAACAAGTAATTTATGTCTGTCTTCACGGGGCAAGTACTAAAAACCTCACAGGAATAATGAAGAATCAAAGGACTAGTGTAAATGAGGAACTGCAAGATATTAATATTAGAGATAGTAGATGCATTAGTGATCAACTTTCAAAATTCTGTAGACTCTGGAATGGTTCCTGCAGTTTGAAAGACAAGAAATGTAACCCCACTCTTTAAGAAAGGAGGGAGAGAGAAAACAGGGAACAACAGACCTGTTAGCCTAAAATCAGTTGTAAGGAAAATGCAAGAATCTATAGTAAAGGATGTGATAACAGGACACTTAGTAAATAATGGTAGGATTGGGCAGAGTCAATATGGATTTATGAAAGGAAAATCATGTTTAACAAACCTGTTGGAGTTTATTGAGGATGTAACCAGCAGAATAGATAAGGGGAAACTGGTAGATGTGGTATATTTAGGTTTTCAGGAAGCTTTTGATAAGGTCCCGCATAAGAGGCTAATAAACAAAATTCGAGCTCATGGGACTAGGGGGAATATACTGGCATGGATTGAGAACTAGTTAACAGACAGAAAACACAATAGGAATAAATGGGTCCTTTTCAGGTTGGCAGGCTGTGACTACTGGGGTACTGCAAGGATCAGTACTTGGGCCCCAATTATTCACAATCTAGATTAATGGTTTGGATGTGGAGATTAAATGGAATATTTCCAAGCTTGTAAATGGCGCAAAACTAGGGGCAACATTCCCCCACACTGCCCCCCCCCCCAAATGCGGGAGCGGGCGGGCAGCATTCCGATTGGCGCCCCTGGTTGGGGGGGAGGGCGCCGCCATTTTACGTGGGCAGGCCAGTTAAGGCCCGCCCAGCGTGAAGTCCACCAGGAAGCGCTGTGTGCCCCCTGTGCAGGCGGGGGGGACTCCCTTAGCTAGGAGTGCGCTCTTTCGCACATGCGTGTGAAAGAGCGCACAAATCTCCCTGAGGCAAAGTGCTGCCTCAGGGAGATTGGCTCCGATTGAAAACTTATTGAAACATTTCATAAAAATTCAAATACCCTCAAGAAACCTCATCCCACCCGTGGATGAGGTTTCATGTTTTTTCCGAAGCCCTCCTGGGCTCCCAGCCTACCCGCCAACCTTAAGGTTGGATGGGCAGGTCCATTAATCATCTTAATTAGTTTTTTAATGGCCTTAATAGTTGACAGTTCGGCGGGCCCGTTGTATCCCTGCGTCATTTTATGCATCTGCGAGCGGACCCCGCCCCTGCTCGCCGACTGGAACATGCTGCCCTAGGTGGAACTGTGAGTTGTGAGGAGGATGCAAAGATGCTTCAAGTGGATTTGGAGAGGCTAAGCTAGTGGGAAAAAAATTGGCAGATGGAATATGATGTAGAGAAATGTGAGGCCATCCACTTTGGTAGGAAAAACAGAAATACAGAGTACTTCTAAAATGGTGAGAGGCTGGGAAGTGTTGAACTTCAACGGGACTTGAGTGTCCTTGTTCATGAGTTACTGAAAGCTAACATGCAGGTACAGCAAGCAATTAAAAAGGCAAATGGTATATTGGCCTTTATTACAAGAGGATTTGAGTGTAGGAGTAAAGATGTCTTACTACAATTGTATAGAGCCTTGGTAAGACCACATCTGGAGTATTGTGTACAGTTTTAGTCTCCTAACCTAAGGAAAGACACACTTGCCACAGAGGGAGTGCAAAGAAGGTTCACCTTATTATGACTAATATAAAAACAGAAAATGTTGGAAAAACTCAGCAGGTCTGAGCAACAGTGGAGAGAGAATCAGAGTTAATGTTTCGAGTCCTTTGATTCTTCATTATTCCTGGGAGGTTTTTAGTAATTGCCCCGTGAAGACAGACATAAATTACTTGTTCAATTTCTTTGCCATTTCCTTATTCCCCATTATAAGTTCTTGTTGGCCAGGGGCTGCAGCTGAACTGCTGTCATCTTCTTAAAATGTCCTAGGGCGGTATTTAGAAGAAGAGCAGGAGAGTTCTCTTGGCATGCTTGCTAAAATTTATCAACATGTAAAACAAATTTATTGGTATTTGTAGGAGTTTAGTCTGGACAATGTGACAAGAACACAAGAGAGAGGAGCAGGAGAAGATCATGTGGTCCATCAAGCTTGCTATGCAATTCATTATGATCATGGCTGATCTTGGACTTCAACTCCACTTTCTTGCGTGCTTCCCATATCCCATGATTCCCTGACAGACCAAAAATCAGTCTCTCCCAGCTTTAAATATATCTGATGATGGAGCATCCACAACCCTCTGGGTTAAAGAATTCTAAAGATTCACCATTCTTGGAGTGAAGAAATTTCTCCTCATTACCATCCTGTGTCCCAATATTTTAGATTCCCAAGTTAGCAGAAACAACTACCCAGTCTACCCTCATCAAACCCCTTCAGAATCTTGCATGTTTCAATGAGATCATCTCTCATTCTTCTAAACTTCGGAGAATATGGACCCAATTTACTGATGAGATGTAATAAGATGTAATACTGTTATGGCATAGCCGATGGTAAATGCTGAGTTGTTCAAATCCCAAAGTGAAACTTGAAATGACTGCTACTCGTTTTGCAATTTGTATAAATTTCGAGATGCGTACCTTGAATTCAGTAGTAATAAGACCACCAATTCTTATAGGTTTTTACAAAACTAGATTTATTAACAAGAAAAATGATTTTTAAGCACACACAAATGTCTACAAATTACTACTACTTATAATAACTTCTAAATCCCCTAATTAATCTGACTCCCAGTTACACTTTTGTTAAGGTAACAGTAAGACACACAGATTTTAAAAGACCCAGGCAAGGGTGACGCACAATACCCTGAACCAGTCGAATTCAAAGTGAGTTTTCTTAACTTCAGTTCTTTGAAGACAGCAACTTGAGGCATAAAAGCTGAAGGCTTTTCATACTTGTTAGATCCTAAAATGCCTACCCTTACACACAGCCTTCTCTCCTTTATACATATTTCCCCCTTTGAATGCAAATTCCCATTGTTTCATTATGTCTTTGGACCTTAACTTCTGATATTAAAAATCTCTTCTTACTAAGTTTTACCAGTAATCTCTGGGAAAAATAAACACACTGTTTCTAAACTTCACCTGGCTAGGTGACACATTTCACCCCTCCTTTGAAAACAACTTAATCTGGTTTATTTAAAACTCAAATGCCCTTTTACACCTTATATTCTAAATTCCCCCCATGTTTACTATGTTTACATGAAAGCCTTCAGACGAGCTGCATTTAACCCAATTAAGTCTCTCACACACATACACACACAGACACATATAGACACAGATACCACTATTTTACAATAAGTTCCAATAGCATTATGAGAATTATTATATCTTCCTGATATTATTAAAAAATGAACAATCATAATTTAAAGACAGCTTTATTTTTATTAAACTATCTTATACTATTTCCTATACTTGTCTATATACTTACACTATTACATTACCAGATTTATGCATTAATATAACAATATGTATACAAATCCTTTGTATCAACAGAAATCATTTCGGTTCAGTGTCTAGGTTTTAAATGTCCAATTTTCCCTTTAAGCTTCAAAATCTTGATAATGCATCCACAATCAAATTTTCTTGTCCTGCTACAGTTATAATTTGTAGATTAAATGGTTTCAGCAATAAATTCCATCTGAATAGCCTTGCACTTCTATCTCAAAATTTGTCCAGAAACTTCAAAGGATTGTGTTCTGTATAAACAATTGTTTCTGAAGAATTGTTTGCAACATAAATCTCAAAATGCTGCATGCTAACACCAGACCCAAAGTCTCCTTTTCAATTGTTGAATATCTCCTCTGTTGTACATTCAACTTCTGTGAAAAATACCCTATTGGTTTTTCAATTCCAGTGTCATCTTCTTGTAACAGTATGGCTCCAATGCCTATATCACTGTCATCAACAGCCAACTTAAATTGTTTGGCGTAATTGGGTACTGCCAAGACTGGTGGTGTAGTTCATACAGTTTTCAAACTGTCAAATGCCTTGTGACGCTCCTGCGTCCATTGAAACTTCTTGTTCTTTTAATAGCTCAGTCAGTGCAGCAACCATACTGCTAAAATTTGGTACAAACTAGCAATAAAACCCACTCATGCCCAGAAATCTCAAAACTTCTCGCTTTGTTGTAGGCACAGGGAAATCCATGATAGCCTTGACTTGCGCATCTCTCGGACCCACCTTACCATGTCCAATGGTATGGCCTAGATATGTAAATTGCGCTTTTGCAAATTCATTTTTAGCCAAGTTCATTACCAAATTAGCTTATTATCAAGAAAATAATTCTTCCAGATATTGTAAATGCTCCTCCCACGTCTGACTGAAAAGTACCTAGTCGCCAATATAAACAGCACAATCGCTCAGACCTACAAGTACTTTGTTTTTCAGTCTTTGAAGTGTTGCAGGTGCATTTTTCATTCCACACAGCATGACTTTAAACTGATATAGTCCATCTGGTGTCACAAAAACCGATACCTCCTTCGCTCTCTCCAGTAATGCCACTTGCCAATATCCTTTTGGCAAGTCAATCGTTGTGATAAATTTTGATTGTCCCATTTTGTCAATACAATCTTCCAACCATGGTATAGGATATGAATCCGCTTTTGTCTCCGTACTCACCTTTCAACCGTCCACACACAGTCTTTGTGTTCTATCTGGTCTTGGTACCAGCACAATAGGTGAACTCCAGTTATTACAACTAGATTCAATGATATCATTTTGAAGCATGAATTTGATTTCTTTCTGCACTTGTGATAACTTTGCCCGATTTAATCTATAAGGATGTTGCCTTAGCAAAGATGAAACTTCTACCATACATCATGTAGAGCTATATTTGTCCTTCACAGCTTATTTCCACAAATATCTTTGTATAACCGCAATAATTTTTGCAAATCACTTTGACACTTGTCTGGAAGGTAACTCAATATTTAAATTTTCAAGTACACCTTCATTATCCATTTTGATTAGAGGAAAATCAATTTCAGAATCCTGCATTTCTACTTCTTTCTCTTGATCTACCATCACTAACACCTCCTTTTGGTCCACTTCCCTGTCAAAGTACTTTTTAAGCACATTTACATGACACACCCTCTACTTCTTTCTTCTATCTGGAGTATTTATTAAATAATTCACTTCACTCAATTTTTTTTCAATCCTGTAAGGCCCACTAAACCCTTCCTTTAATGAGTCACCTAGTACTGGTAACAGAACTAGCACTTTTTTCTCCAGCAACAAAACTACGAGCTACAGCTTTCCTGCCTGCTTTCGTTTTCATCACCTGCTGTGATACCTTTAAATGTTCCCTAGCTAACTCACTTGCTCTGTCTAATCTCTCTCTGAAATTTGATCCATGAGAGTAGTTTCCGAATTTTGACCAATTTCTCATGAATCAATTTCAGTAGTCCTCTTACCTCATCACCATAGACTAGTTCAAGAGGACTAAAACCAGTCGATGCATTAGGAGCATCTCTATTAGCAAATTACAAGGATGTAATTCCCCTATCCCAATCCTGTGGATAATTCTGACTATACGCTGTCATCATTGTTTTTAGAGTTTATTGCCAGTTTTCTAAAGCCCCTTGTGACTCAGGATGATAACCTGTTAACTTCAACTGTTTTATCCTCAAATTGTTCATTACTTCCTTAAACAGCAGTGACATGACATTTGAACCCTGATCTGATTGTATTTCTTGAGGTAAACCATATTTTGTGAAAAATTTAGTTAACTCTTCCACTGTTTTCTTTGTCGTAATGTATCTCAAAGGTATTGCTTCAGGAAACCTGGTAAACACATCCATTATAGTAAGTGCTGATTTCCACTTCTAGTCTTAGGGAGGGGTCCTGCACAATCAATCACGACCCTAGTGAAAGGTTCTTTAAATGCTGGAATTGGAATTAAAGGTGCTGGCTCAATCACTGCTTGTGGTTTCCCTATAACTTAACATGTGTGACATGTTCTACAGAATATGATTACGTCCCTATGCAATCCAGGCCAATAAAAATGTTTTTGAATCTTCGCCTGTGTCTTTCTAATTCCTAAATGTCCTCCCATTGGAATTTCATGAGCTATGCTCAGAATCTCATTTCTATATCCAAATGGTAGTACAATCTGATGAACCTCCCTCCAGCTCTCATTTGCTGAAACATGATAAGGCCTCAATTTTCTCATTAAAACATTATCCTTAAGGTAATACATTCTGGAATACATTTTGCCCCTGTATCTGAGTAAGCTGCCTGATATAAATATTTTATTGGCAAATCCTTTTTCTGTAATTCCACTAACCTTGAGTTAAACACTTCAGCTGAATTGTCTTCTAGTCTTTCTCCCTGAACAACCTTATCAAACACAGTGTCAGCTATTTGGATTTCCACACCTTCTCCCTGCCTTTGAACTTTCTGTTCTTTTTGTTTCAACCTATGAACCTGTGATCTCATTATCACACAACCTGGAAACAATCCAAGATGCTCCCTCTGCAACACTTCTGTTGAAAACACTTCTACAGGCTGCTTAGCTACCGTAGGCATCACCCACATTTGTGATCCAGCTACATCATTACCCAGAATAAATTGAACCCCTGCAATGGGCAATTTTTCCACTACTCCAACAATCACCACACCTGTTTTCCACTTACTCTTTAAATTTATCTTCCACAATGGAATAGGTTGAGCATCTCCACGAACCCCACTTATTATCACCTGTTCCTGCAATACTCCCTCTGAACAACAAATATCACTACCCCACAACATTAAGGATTGACTAGCCCCTGTGTCTCTTAAAATTTTAACATCTTTACCTACTCCACCCTGTACATATGGAAAGACTTTCCCTTCACACACAAAACCTCTAAACATTTGTGCAACCTGCTCCTCTGAATTCTCTTGGGTAAATTATGAACACATTCCCACTTCTTTACCTATCACTGATTCTCCCTGTTTTACCTGTACACAACGCACTGGTTTTTCCTGTGCCTGAACCTCAGAACCCACAGTATTTTTACTTCCAGAATTTTTCTGCATTCCTATACTTTCAACAGATTTTGCCTGCAATTTCCAGCACTCAGATTTCGTCTGTCCATATTTATTACAATGAAAACACCTCAATTTTTGAATGTCACTTATACCCTCAGCATCTTCCTTTTTTATTCTGAGAAAAACTTCCTGCAAGTTTCCACCTACTCCTCTTCCCTTACTACCCATCTTCCTTTCACCTTCCCACTTTCTAACCTCTTTTGATTTAAAAGGGTGAAAAAGAAAAGGTTTAGCTCTATGAACTAACTCATAATCAGCTATCTCTGTTGCTTGTCTGAGCATTTCACTCTGTTCCTCCTAATGAGCTCTCGCTACCAAAGGAATTGAATCTTTAAATTCTTCCAAAATAATTACTTCTCTAAGAGCTGCATATGTTGTTTCTATCTTTAATGCCCGTAACCACCAATCAAAATTACCTTGTTTTATTCTTTCAAACTCAATATAAGTTTGCCCAGGCTGTTTTCTCATATTCCTAAATTTATGCTTGTATGCTTCAGGAATTAACTCATATGCACTCAAATTAGCCCTTTTTTTAACCACATCATAGTTCACCAACATTTCTTCTGACAGTGAAGCATAAATTTCATGTGCTGTACCTGCCAACCTGGATTGTAACAGCGACGTCCAGTTTTTCTGAGGTTATTTCATTTGCTTTGCTATCTTCTCAAATGAAATAAAGAATGCTTCCACATCTCTTTCCTCAGTTTGGAAGAGCTTGTACAAGTTAAAAGGTTAAAGATTTTTTCCACATCAGAATTTTCCTCAGAAGCTGAGGCCTCTTTTTTAACTTCCAGCCTTTTAAGCTAGTATGTTCTTTCTCTTTCTTTCTCTTGTCTCTCTTTCTTTATCCTTCTCTCTTGCTTGGAATTCCAGTTCCAGCTTCCTTACTTTCCCCTGCCTTTCTGCTTGCTCCCTCTGAAATGCTCTGTCTTTTTCTGCTGCCTCTAGCTCCAGTTTTTTTCATTCCTAATTCTTTTTCTTTTTCGTTTGCTCCCAACTCAAGTTTTCTCAGTTGCTTTGCTTGTTCAAATTCAAGCCTCTTCATTTCTAACTGAAGTCTCACTACCTCCAGTTGTGACTCACTAGTGTCAGGTATCACTTCCAACTTTAAATGATGTGCTAAACCTTCAATTATATCTGCTTTCTTAGCCTCTACAGGTAATCCCAATTGTAATTTATCTGCCAATTCCATTAACTTAACTTTAGTTACCTTTTGTAAACCAGCCAAAGTTATAACTTCAACTCCCAGGCAAGTCTGTGCAACTGCCAAAGCCCGATTGCAGCCTCACCACTTCAAAAAAAAACCTCACACCAACTCCTAAATTCAAAGTGTTTTTTGTACTCATAACGTTAAGATTCACCAACTCCAAACCAATCAAGGAATTTCAAATATATCCTGCAAAGAGTCCCCAACTATGTTATGGCACAGCTGATGGTAAATGCTGAGTTGTTCAAATCACAAAGGGAAACTTAAAACAACTTGTTTTGCAATTTGTATACATTTCGTGATGCGTACATTGAATTCAGTAGTAATAAGACCACCAATTCTTATAGGTATTTTACAAAACTAGATAAAACATTTATTAATAAGAAAATGATTTTTAAGCAGATACATATGTCTACAAATTACTACTATAATAACTTCTAAATCCCCTACTTAATCTGACTCCCAGTAACACTTTTGTTAAGGTAACAGTAAGACACATAGATTTTAAAAGACCCAGGCAAGGGTGACACACAATACCCTGAACCAGTCGAATTCAAAGAGTTTTTTTAACTTCAGTTCTTTGAAGACAGCAGTTTAAGGCACAGATGCTGAAGGCTTTTCACACTAGTTAGATCCTACCCTTAAACACAGCCTCCAGTCCTTTATACATATTTTTCCCTTTGAATGCAAATTCCCATTGTTTCACTATGCCTTTGGACTTTAACTTCTGATAATAAAAATCCCTCATCGTACTAAGTTTTACCAGTAGTCTTTGGGAAAAAATAAACACACTGTTTCTAAACTTCCCCTGGCTAGGTGACACATTTCACCCCTCCTTTGAAAACAGTATAATCTGGTTAATTTAAAAATGCAAATGTCCTTTTGCAACCAACATTCCAAACTTCCCCCATGTTTGCCATGTTTACATCAAAGCCTTCAGACCAGCTGCCTTTAATCTAGTTAAGTCACAGACACAGACACACACACACACACACACACACACATATACATATATATATATATAGACACAGATACCACTATTTTACAATAAATTCCAATGACATTATGAGAATTAGTATATCTCCCTGACAGATACAAATGAAAGTTACGTCTTTCTTGCTGTGTGAAAATAAAACCCTAAGTACAAATAAAGTGTTTAATCATTGTGTTCTCTCAAGGAATGAAAAATAGTTAAATCCGGATTTGGTTGATGTGGTTCTGACATATCATATGTCATCTATTTCTTAGTCACTGCACTTATTTCATTATCAGTTTCTCAGCTGTAACACAATTTCTGTTACCAAACTGCTGGATTTTGGCCTGAAGCTCTTGAGCCCCAGTCACAAGAGCATGGATTCTGGGCTTAGGGCTGTTGGACACCTTTCCTAACCCCATGTGCTTCTTTTGTTCAATTGGTCAATGACTAGTATCCAATAGAGGTATTGATATTATGTGGCTGGTTTACTGTGCACTGCTAAAAAATAAAGCTATTAAAATTCTGTTTGCTTTCCTTAAAAAATATGCATGAATTATAACTAGTCCTGCTAATTTGATAGTTTTAATATTGTTGAATGCATTTTCATTCTTTTATAGTTTATAAATAAAATTTAAAGAAACTATGTCATTTATTAAATTTGCCAAACTACAGCAAGGTAACACTATGTAACTATTAATATTCTTCAACCATTTTCATTACAATTAAGAGTGTTCAAGGAATTGTGCAACAGAATGTTGTCATGGGTATATTACTATAAATGATTGGTAAGTGATTGGCACTTTCTAGTGAGCAGGATATTCATTGAACGTAAATTAATTGCATAGCATTTCCAAAATTAAAACATATAGGGCTAAATTTTGCCATCGGCGAGCAGGGGCTGGGACCCACTCGCCGATGCGTAAAATGACACGGGATGACGTCGGGGGAACCCCCAACGTCATCCCGCCCCATTTAAATTTTCAGGAAGGCGGGGGCACAGCAAAATCAGCTGCGGGCCCGCCAACTTGTCAATGGCCAATTGAGGCCATTGACAGGATTATTGAAACAAATAAAGGACTTGCCCGTCCAACCTTAAGGTTGGTGGGCAGGCCAGGAGCCCCAGCGGGCAATAGAAAAAACATGAAACCTCATCCACCGGCGGGATGAGGTTTCATGTAGGGATTTAAAAAGTTTAATAAAGTTTTAGTGTAATTTATGAACATGTCCCATCTCATGTGACATTGTCACATGAGGGGGACATGTTAAGGATTTTTTTTTTCTATTTGTAATGTTTTTAAAAGTGTCAGCGATCTCCCTGAGGCAGCACTTAGCCTCAGGGAAATGAGCGCTCTTTCATGTGCATACGCGAAAGAGCGCACTCTCGCTTTTGGGGAAACCCCCCGGTCACACAGGAAGTGCTTAGCGTTTCCTGCCGGACATCACGCTGGGCAGGCCTTAATTGGCCCGCCCATGTAAAATGGCGGCGGGGCCCACTTCTCCAGCCCGCCCACCCGGCAGGCAGAAAATTCTGCCCATAGATTAACTCTCAGAAGTCCTATCTTCCACGTACATTTTAAGGGGCAGTTAACTGAGTTAGGGCATAGTATAAAGGGTTAACAGAATGGTTTTGTTCATCTATAAGGTACATGATGATGTCGCACTGACATTAGGCAGTTATGTGCTAAGTACTCTAGGCAGCAGACAGGTCACCCTGAGGGGAGATGTGCCTCCTTGTAATTTACTATATACACTATATATGTAAGTAGTGTAAATCGCTAGTTTTAAATTAAATACCCTGATACGCCTATAGTTCTTCCTTGTTTCTTTGAATCCTGGTTTGGCACACTCTATAACATGGTAGCAGTGGTGGCGGCACAAGTGTAGTCCATTGTTGGTGCCATACGATGAACATCCACGATTCAAGATGACCGTGAACCAGCTTGGTATGTTATCTCATCAGGCATTTCGACGACACCCTCACTGAAGATGGGTAGCAATGGCAGCACTGCAAGACCAGTCAATGCCCCTATCCTGCCTGTTTCTAAGCCTAAAGACACACACCGATATTGCTGCTGGAAGATGTGTCTCGCCAAAATTTGCTGCAGTTTCGAGCAGCCTCCGGTCTCTACACCCCCACACGACCAATCGAAGTTGGTTCTTTCCCTCATTTTGTGGGGCCAGACGTGAATCAGATCATTGATAGCCATGTCTCTGGGGCCTCATATGGGGCACAGCAGGACCACGTGTGTATAGTGCTCCTGACCACACCTGGCCCAAAAATCAGCCCTTACCGACAACAGTCCTCGACACAGCATTGTCTCGGTCAACCTGCCTCAACCAAGTGAATCCAGTCCGCCACCACGCTATATCCCGAGGCACCAAGAAAGCACATTTGTCTTGCAGGCCCAAATTCAGTCACTCTGCCTCCGCCAAAGCCCCCCAAAGCAATACCAAAGGAGGGGAACAGGTCTGCTGCCATTTTGAAACTTTGGTGCTGTGTCGCAAGATGATGGAATAGAAGACAGGCTTGCACAGAAGAGTGTTTCAGATGCAGCAGGACAGGACATTTCTAGTGTTTCTGCTGAATTCGAGTCTCTAACAAATGGAGCAAATGACAGCTGTACAAGAACATAACACCGATCTCTCAGTTCCTCGGCAAAGTTTGCCAGCATTCCCAGGACTTCTGGTCCGTCAACTTAGACATCAGAGGGTTCCCAACACACTTAAAACTTGACACAGGCACAGAGGTATCTGTACTGGCTGGTCACCTTGCATGGCTCCACACAATTCCTCTTCAGCATTCTGATATAAAACCCCAGAGGGCTGGAGGAACACGCCTACATGTTAATGGTCAGATTACCACCACACTATGCTACACAAGGGGTGACAGATCACAGAGGCCCTTTAAGTCATTCACAATCAAAGCATTTCCCTAGTTAGCAGGACCACGTGTGTACAGTTAGGCATCATACAGAAAATCAATGAGATTCTTCCTTCGGGTGCCAGGGTCACATTACGTCAGGAATTTCCACAACTTTTTCAAGGGTTCGACAAGCTGAAAACCGAATATCATATTTCTCTGCTCCCAGACACCATGCCAGTGTGCCTGTTCTCCTCTTGGAGGGTACCACACCCCCCCCACCCCCCCACCCCCCCACCTGCCAAAGGTTAAGGAGAAACTTGACCACATGTTACAGAGGGATATTATTTCCCCAGTCTCACAACCAACCCACTGGTGTTCCGGTCTGGCCACTGTTCTTAAGCCTAGTGGCCACCCCTGGCTTTATGTGGATCTTATGCAGCTTAATAAGTCCACCTGATGACGTCAGTAGACAACAGTTTGTTCAAGCCTGCCAAAAACGTCCTTTTTACTAAGCTCAATGCGAGCAGCAGGTTTTGGCAAATATCCCTCGACAAGGAACCTAGGCTGCCAACAACCTTCCTCAAGCCCTTTTGTCGATTTTGCTTTAACCACTTCCCTTTTGACATTTCATCTGCCCCTGAGATTTTCCAACATATCATGTCCACAAGCCTCAAGGGCAAATGAGGTATTATGCGCTATATTGACAACATCTTTATACATGGTTCTACAAAAGCGGAATTCAACCATAGTGTAAGAGAGGCTGTCCAGGAAGCAGACCTCACATTGAACGACAAGTGTGAGATCGCCAGGAGCAAGATGAAATTCTGAGGGCATGGAATTACATATCCAATGGCATGATATTACAGTTGTTCCTCAGGCAAAAAAAGGTCATTACGGAGTTTTCCCAACCAATGTGCATCACTGACATCTAACATTCCTTGGTACGGTAAACCAGGTGGTTATCCCTAACTTGGCGACACTCATGGAACCCTTAAGAGACCTTCTGGAGAAGAACCAACAATGGTTCTAGGTGCAGAACAACTCAAGACCTTTTGAATCCATTAAAGTTCAACCAGTCTCCTCAGATGTTCCAGGCAGTATGAGCCCGCTTTGCCTGCTGTTGATGGGACTGATGCTTCCTCCACTGACCTCGGTACTGTTCCCATCCAGTTACAAAAGAATAGGAAACCTGCCTAGTTTGCTTCCAGAACCCTCACGGAAACTGAACTGAGGTATGCCACTATTGAGAAAGAGGAACTGGGTGGTTATATAGGCTGTCGAGTGTTTTTCTGATTACCTGATGGGGCTACCCTTCCAAGTGGAAACAGACGAAAAGCCCCACATAACACACCTCAATTCTACGGAGATTGTAAAAATGCCCATTGGTATTCAACAATTTCATCTCCAGTTGATGCGGTACCAATATACAGCCACCTATGTCCCAGGGAAGTCACAAACCATGGTTGATGCTCTTTCCAGAGCTATGGCTGACCATGCTGTCGCTCTTGACTCGACGTTGGTGTTAGAAGTAGAAGCATTGCCTACTGCCCATATCCGCCACAAAGCTCCAGGATGTTTGAGGCGTCCAAGAAGAGGGCATTTAATACATTCAAGTGTGGGAGTTCTGCCTCCAAGGGTGGCCTAAATACAGCCCTACTGACCATATTATCCGCAAATACTATGAGCAACAAGCCCACTTAGCCATTACGCCAAGATGTTCTTCACAGCCTCCATGGAGGTCACCTAGGTGTTGCTATATGTGGAGGAAGAGCCCTGCAATCGGTGGCCGGATATCACACAAGTGGTCCAGGATTTTGTCCCATCCTGCCATATCTGCCACATTAACACTCTGACAACAACGGAGCCCCTGATACCATCTGTCTTTCCTCACCACCTGTGGCAGAAGTTCAGGCTTGACCTTTTTGACTCACAGCAAGATGTACCTTGTGGTTATTTATTATTCTCAATGGTAAGAGATAATAAGGCCTCATACAACCACATCAGAATCCATCATCAGGGCGCCACAGAACTTCTTTTACACCCACTGGTTCCCAGGCAAAATTATTTCAGATAATGGGCCCCAATTTGCAAATTAACATTTTCGGCAGCTCACTGTTAATAGTGGGATGTTCCATATTACCAGCTCCCCTCTTCATCTGCAAGCCAAAGGGGAGGCTGAGCAAGCAACCTGGACCAGTAAGGATCTGATGTTCAAGAATTCGGATTGGCCTTCAACTCTCATGCAGTATTAGGCCACAACCCTCACAAACGGATTCGCCCTGGCTGAGCTCCTTATGGGACGCTGTTTAAAAATACAGGTTCCCCTATTGCCTGCAAACCTTTCGCATCATATCACGTCTGCTGAACCCCTGGGAAAAACAACGTCAATGGTACCAATACCAGGCGCAGAGCAAAAGCTCTGCCACCTTTAACGCCGGGCCAATGAGTATTGAACCGGGACCGAAAAGCTGAAGGCCTCGTTCTCGCTCGCATGGTGCTCCCATGCTCGTACTTGGTCCAGACGCTGTCTGGTATTATCCGAAGGAACAGCTGAGCTCTCATCGCACTTACACCCACCAGGCAGCAGGGTTTTGACTACCATGAGATGCAAAGTAGAGGATCCCCAAAATACTCCAGAGGTGTTGCTTGGAAACGCGTTGCCCCATCCCCGAACCCATTCCCAGACCTCCGACCTAGTGGAACAGTCAACAGGATACGCTCGGGCGAAGTGATAAAGGTTCCCCAGAGACTCAGTCTATAGCAGGGGAACTTATGGGAGGCAGGAATGGGGGGTGGGGGGAGGGGGGGTGGTGAGGATGGGGAGAAGATGAGGCACTAATGTAAATAGTTAAAGAGAGAGTTTCAAATTGTTGTTACAAACAAGACAGTATGCTCGGGGGAGGTGTAGTGCAAAGGGTCAACAGAATGCATATACTAATCTATGAGGTACATGATGATGGAACACTGAGATCTGGCTGTCATGTGCTGAGTTCTCTAGGCAGCAGTTAGTGTTGAAGGGAGATGTCCCTTCCCTGTAACCCACTATGATTTTTTAAATTGTTCATTCATGGGATGTGAACCTCGCTGTCCAGGCCAGCATTTATTGCCCATCCTAATTGCCCTTGAGAAGGTTGTGGTGAGCTGCCTTCTTGAACCGCTGCAGTCCATGTGGTGTAGGTACATCCACAATGCTGTTAGGAATGGAGTTCCAGGAATTTGACCCAGCAACGGTGAAGGAACAATGATTTATTTCCAAGTCAGAATGGTGAGTTGTCTTGGAAGGGAACTTCCAAGTGGTGGTGTTCCCATCTGTCTTTTGCCCTTGTCCTTCTAGCTGGTAATGGTTGTGGATTTGGAAGATGCTGTCTAAGGAGGCTTGGTGAATTCCTGCAGCGCACCTTGTAGATGGTACACACTGCTGCTATTGTGTGTCAGTGGTGGAGGGATTGAATATTTGTGTATGGGGTGCCAGTCAAGCGGGCTGCTTTGTCTAGGATATTTTCAATCTTCTTGAGTGATGTTGGAGCTGCACTCATCCAGGCAAATGAAGAGTATTCCATCACACTCCTGATTTGTGCCTAGTAGATGATGTGCAGACTGTAAATAGTGTAAACATGCTAGTTTTTAAGTAAATTCCCTGAGAAAGGTGCCATCTTAAAGTTCAGAGCCACGCAGCACCTGTTGATCAGATGGCGCATGCCAGCTTCCTTTTCAATACCCAGGATCACTCACGAAGAGACATACTGCCAAAGGAAATTTTTGTTCCCAGATCTATTGATACAGGGTACATACCAAACCTTGCCATTCTGTACATGCTGGAAATGTTACCTTAGTCAAAGGGCCAAGTTTGACAGTATGCTTCATCCAGTGAAATGGTTCATGAAATGACATCTGGAAAATGAATCAATTGGCAGGACTGCTAAAATCTGCTTGGGATTTCAGACAGTATGTCAGCACCATTTGAAATTGTGGTGTGTTTTCACCTTACACCCCTTTTTAAGACTGTAATCCTAGATTTTCTGCTTGGCATTATTTTAAAACCAACACGACCCAATTTTTGGTTTACCCCTGGCATTGTGCAACACTGAATGGGAAATTGTTTGTTCTTAGCTCAGCACATGAGCTTCATGTCTTATTGGTTGGCTGGCATTTGAAAAGAGCATGTCCAACATTATGCCTAAAATTGCTCCAATGTGACAGTTGTACCAAGAAATCATTTTTACTGATTTTTTTTTCCACAATTGTTTTCTAATTAGAAAGGAAGTAACATTTTGCTGAAACTCAAAGAGTCTAAGCCTTGTAAGTGGATAGAGTATAAGATATTTATGGTCTTATAATTCTTAGGCAATCCAATTACTGAACTGCATTTAGCCACTTTGGTAATATATTGTGCCTCACAATGTAGAGCCTGTAGTGCTAGAATGAAAGCTCATTCTATTTATGCGTGGCCACTTGTTGGGACATTGTGCAAAGATTTCTATGTTCGATAAAGTATTGTGGCCTTGATTTAGTAACAGAACTGAGAAGATGTTTTGTTAGTGTGGATTGCAAACAAGTTGCAGAGCTTCCCATCTCAATTTCCTGTCTTTCTTTGGCATACTTAATTTCTATGAGGATTTTAAATAAATTGAAGAGAATGTTACACCACCCAGCTCAAATAAAATATGCCCTTGCTGATTATTTTCAACTTGTCCAATTTTTTGCTTAAAAAAGTTTTCTCCTTTCATGAAGTCAGTTCTATTATTACTCCTGCATGGTCCCTAGCTTTTAAGAAGACCATTATTCCAATATTTTAATGCCGTTTAGATGACAGTTTAAGAAGCAAAAAAAAAACTAAGATTTATTTGTACTTTTTAAAGATGCGTAACTCTAGACTTTTTGATTTTCTGGCCTTTTTAGACGTAGGCAAAAATTGAATTATTGGTTAAAAAAAAATTGATAGAATGCAGCACAGTTCATGAGATCAAATATCAATTGAAAATAATGGGCTTCCTGCACTGTTCACTTACTTCAATGGGACTTGCTTCCATGTTCACGTTGTTTCAGTGTTGTCATTATGGACCGTGTCACATATAATGGCTTGGTTAAGCAGCTAAATAAGGTGTTGTTGTTTTCTTAAAATAACGGATCCACAAATTTTCATTGGAATGTTCTTCTCTGTCTCATCATCGATCTGTTCTTCTGTGCTATTCATTCATGCTTTGTGGGAATCGCTAGCAAGCCCAGTATTTATTGTCCATCCCTCACAGTGCTGCCAGGTAGAGAGCTCCAGGATTTTGACCTGGTGACGATGAAGGAATGGTAATATGTTTCCGGGTCAGGGTGGTGTGTGAGTTGGGAGGGGGACTTGGAGGGATAACTTGCCACAAAATACCACCCACTCTCAGTCCTGTTCTTGTAACCACAGTATTTAATATTGCATGTCTAGTTATGTATTTGGACAATGGCCCCCCAACACACACACCCCTCCCACCCCCCCAAGGATGTTGATGGTGAGAATTCAGCAATGCTAATGCTATTGAATGTCTAGAGGAGATAGTTAGATTTCCTTTTATAGGAGGTGGTCAATGTGTGGCACTTCTGTACTGTTAACGTTTCGTGCTGCTTATCAGCCCAGTCTTGAATATTGTGGAGGCTTTACTGCATTTGGACATGGACTGCTTCAGTACCTGAGGAGTCATGAATAGTGCTGAACATTGTGCAAATCATCAGCGAATATCCCTACTTCTGACCTTATGATGGAAGGAAGGTCATTGATGAAGCAGCTAAAGATAGTTGGACCTTGGACACTACCCTGAGGAACTCTGGCAGTGATGTCCTGGGGCTGAGATGACTGACCTTTAACAACCGCAACCATCTTTTGTGCGACGTATGACTCCAACCACTTTACCCCTGAGAGCTTTAACCCTGCTTCCCATTGACTTGAATTTTGCTCAGACTCCTTAATACCATACTCAGTGAAATGCTGCCTTGATGTCAAGGACAGTCACTCTCACCTTACCTCTGGAATTCAGCTCTTTTGTCCATGTTTGGGCCAAGGCTGAAATGAGGTCTGGAACCGAGTTGTCCAGGTGGAACCCAAACTGAACATCTATGAGCAAAAAAATGTGCAGAATTTCATAAGTTGAATAAACTTTATGGTTTCAGCGTGATCGTATTTCACATAATGTAGCAGCATCTCTGGGGGAAACTGAAAATAAATCACTGTCATGTTTATTTCATTCCAGCACAGTTCAGTTTTATCTGTACCTGAAAATACCTTTCATGAGATTTTAGCATAGGAATAAGTCTTCAAAGATAGCTGCTTATGTTTTGGGGTGGGTGGATTTTTAGAGATTTGTCCTTTTTACAATGCTTTAATTTGGGACCTCTTGTTGAGATGCTATCTTGTTTTGGAGATAGGTCACTGCCCCAACACTGAAAGTGCTGAGTCATGCCAATTCAATTGCTCAAATTTCACTCATGAGAGGTGTAGCAAGAATTTCCGAGGCTTTTAAGGGGGAGGGCAAGTCGACAGGAACAAGGAAGTGAGATTATCAGTTGCAGTGGAAGGGAAGGCAGGATAAAGATCAGATTTGTAGGAATTTCAGAGGCGCGAGATTCAGAAGATGAGGAAAATCAGAGGTGTGCAGCAAGAAGGCAATGCTTTTTGGGTGGGCAAGTGTTTGAAAAATTGAGGAAATACACCCTTCAGCTTATCTTACCCCACCCTGTTCAGGCCTGTAACTGCAGTCAGCTTGAAGCTTGTGTTCTGGCCTCTGGTAATGATGCTCTTTGTGAAGAACGTGCAGGAACAGTGATGAGAAATTTGTTTGCACAGACTTGTGTTGATTCTCTGGACAAAGGCAACACTGGACACCACAACTTGCATGGCCCAAGCAGTGTTCAACAAATATATCAATAAGGGATCCTGCATGAGTCATGCAGGTAACCGTTCATGGTGCTGCCTGACCCCAGGGAATGGACCTAAGTCTGCAAACAAATTTCTCCCTTCAGTATCGTTTGTGTGTCCTAATCTTCACCAGTTTACCACGTAACTGTACTTGACAGTGTTGAGCTGTGGTAATCCAGTGCACTACACTTCTATACAGGAGCATCTTTTTTATATTCGTTCATGGGATGTGGGCATCGCTGACTAGGCCCAAATGTAACCCCACTATTTAAAAAAGGAGGGAGAGAAAAAAACAGAATTACAGATCAGTTAGCCTAATATCAGTAGTGGGGAAAATGCTAGAGCTTATTATATAAGACGTGGTAACCAAACACTTGGAAAGCATTAACGGAATTAGACAAAGTCAGCATGGGTTTATGAAAGGGAAATCATGTTTAACTAATCAACTGGAGTTTTTTGAGGATGTAAGTAAAATAGATAAGGGAGAACCAGTGGGTTTGGTGCATTTGGATTTCAAGAAGGCATTTCATAAGGTCCCACATAAAAGGTTAGTGAGCAAAATTAAAGCACATGGGATCGGGGGCAATATACTGGCATGGATTGAGAATTGATTGACAGACTAGAAACAGAGTGGGAATAAATGGATCTTTTTCCGGATGGCAGGCGGTGACTAGTGGTATACTGCAGGGATCAGTGCTTGGGCGCCAGCTATTCACGATATATATAAATGACTTGGATGAGGAAACCAAATGCAGTATTTCCAAGTTTGCTGATGACACAAAACTGAGCGGGGTTGCAAGTTGTGAGGAGGATGCAAGGAGGCTTCAGGGCGATTTAGACAAGTTGTGTGTGTCTAACAATTTGTGTGGGCAAACACATGGCAGATGCAGTATAATGTGGTTAAATGTGAAGTTATATGTTTCAGTGTGAAAAACAGAAAGGCAGAGTATTATTTAAATGGTGACATATTGGGAAATGTGGATGTACAAAGGGATCTGGGTGTCCTTGTACACCAGTCACTGAAAGTAAACAGACAGGTGCAGCAAGCAATTAGGAAGGCACATGGTATATTGGCCTTCATTGCAAGAGGATTTGAGTTCAGAAGTAGGGATGTCTTACGGCAGTTATACAAGACCTCAGTGAGACCACACCTGGAGTATTACGTGTAGGTTTGGTCTCCCTACCTAAGAAAGGATATACTTGCCACAGAGGGAGTGCAGCGAAGGTTCACTAGGCTGATATCGGGAATGGCAGGACTGTCATATGAGGAGAGCTTGGTATGACTGGGCCTGTATTCACTAGAGTTTAGAAGAATGAGAGGGGATCTGATTGAAATATATATAATTCTAACAGAGCCAGACAGACTAGATGCAGGGAGGATGTTTCCCCTGGTTGGGGAGTCTACAACCAGGGGCCACAGTCTCAGGATACGGGGCAGGCCATCTAGGACTGAGATGAGGACCACTCAAAAGGGTGGTCAACCTGTGGAATTCTCTACCGCAGAAGGCTGTGGAGGCCAGGTCACTGAGTATATTCAAGAAAGAAATTGATAATTTTTTGGATATTAGAGGCATCAAGGGATATGGAGAGAAAATGGGAATATGGTGTTGAGATAGAGGATCAGCCATGATCATATTGAATGGTGGAGCAGGCTCGAAGGGCTGAATGGCGTATTCCTGCTCCTAGCTTCTGTGTTTATTGCCCACCGCTAAATGCCCTTGAGAAGGTGGTCGTGAGCTGCTGCCTTAAACCACTGCAGTCCATGTGATGTAGGGACACCCACAATGCTGTTAGTGAGGGAGTTCCAGGATTTTGACCTAGCGACAATGAAGGAACGGTGATATATTTCTGAGTCAGGATGGTGAGTGACTTGGAAGGGAACTTCCAGGTGGTGGTGTTCCCATGTATCTGCTGGCCTTGTCCTTCTAGATAGTAGTCATGGTTTTGTAAGGTGCTGTCTAAGGAGGCTTGGTGAGAGCCTGCAGTGCATCTTGTAGATGGTACACACTGCTGCTACTGTGCGTTGGTGGTGGAGGGAGTGAATGTTTGTGCAATGGGTGCCAATCAAGTGGGCTGCTTTGAACTCGGTGGTGTAAAGCTTCTTGAGTGTTGGAGCTGCACTCATCCAGGCAAGTGGAGAGTAATTCATCACACTCTTGACTTGTGCCTTGGTTCCGCCCTAAGTGACTGCAGTTAATACTGACTTATTTATCCGCTTTATTGCTGATTTACATAGAGTTTTTTTTATCCAACTCGTGTCAAAATGACTACATCATAATGGACAAATATACTGTACTTCTGAGAGTACTCCAGAAGTTCATCTGAGCAGCAGCTTAGGCCCAGTTACCTTCAGCTGCTTAATCAATCACCTTCTTCCCATCATAAGATTAGTTTGCTGATGATTGCATGTGTTCAGCTCCGTTCACAATTCCCTCGATAATAAAGCAGTCCATTCCTGCAGGCGGAAAAATCTGGACAATATCAAAGTGCAAATAATATTTGCACCAAGCAAAAGCAAGTCCATGACTGTAAACCAACAAGAGAGAGCCTAATCACCTCCCCATGGCACTCAATGGCATTATCATTACTGAATTACCCACCATCAAAATGTAAGGTTCAATATTAAATAGAATCCCAAGTGGCCCAATGTAAATGTGTGGCTACTGGAGTAGGTTAAAGGCTGGGATTCAGTGGTGAGTGGCTCTCTTTCTGACTCCCCAAAGCCCCTGTTCCACCTATAAGATACAATAAGTCAGAAGTGTGATGTAATATTCACCACTTATCTGGATGAGCGCAGCTGCCACAATATTCGAAACTCAACACGACCTCGGACAGAACAGTCCAATTGATCAACACACCAGCTTATCTATAGCAAATCACCAAGCCTGCTCCTGCAGCACTGTCTAAACCATGACCTTCACCAACTAGGACTTTCCCCCGAAATCACATGCATCCTAACGTAGATACGTATTGCTATTCCATCATTGACCTTTGTCAAAATCCTGGAACTCTCTACCTTGAAGCACTGTGACCACACAAACTGCAGCAGTTCACCCAGAACTAACATCGCTTTCTCAAAGCAATAAATTCCAGCCTTGTTAGAAATGTCCACATCTCGGGATGAGTTAAAAAGCTAAATCGTTTTTGCCCAAAAATATTTGGATTATCCAATAATTTGCAAGTGCAAATTTGCACTGCGAAGAGCTCAAAAATTGCATTGAGGAATACTGTGCCCCAGTTGCCTAAACTGTGGTACTGCACAAAATAGAGAAATAGGAAAAATATGTATTCATAGTTCAGTTCAGGATCTTTATTTTGGTGACTTATTGTTCCAATCTGTTCTGCTACTGTTTGCTTAAATATGATTTCAGTAGACAGGATTAGTGACATGAAAAATGTCCACAGTTTAAAGGTTAATGCATTGAATTGTTGGACTCCTGCTGCATAAACATGGATAATGAAACTTCAAAGGGCATCATCTTCACACAGGAGTAGTTGGCAAACCTTTCTTTTTCATTTGGAATAAAAGCAGGAAATTCTTAAAATGCACAACTGACCAGTTAGCGTTAGAACTGGTCCTACCTGAAATGTCGGCCTGCCTTCCTCTTTCCGATGTTGACTGACTTGTGCATTTCCAGCATTCTCTGTTCTTAATTCAGATTTCCACTACTGTGTTTTTATTTTTTTTTCCATTTGCTTCATTTTATACAGGTATGAGCATCTTGTTGAAATGCCTTCTGGTTTTACTTGTACATGATACTGTGAAGAAAATAACATTTGGCACTTCTAGCTTTGATGTTTCAAAGTTTGCCAGATCATCATTTCCTTTAACACTTCTCTGGTCAACGGCTAGATTTCAGTTGTTGTACTTCATTTGCATGAGCTTAGTGAAGCCATAGCAACACCAGTTAGCAATTTTAATGAGAATAACAGAAGCCTATATTTATACAAACAGTTTGAGTCATAAAGCATTTGTACCTCTATGGAGGAAAGAGGAAGCAATTGGAATGCTGCAAACCATATTTCAACTGCACACTACACTGAGCATTACAGAGTGGAAACTGAATTGAACAGTCTGTAGGGTGGACACATTCAGAGAGTGGGTCTGGGAAACCCTTATTGCTTTGCTACAGGTTTACCTGCCTAACCCATTTTAGAGCCAGTTGTGTGGATATTGGCACCAAGAAGATGTTTATGTTGTGATGTGTGGTTGGGTTTTTGCTGATGGTGCTTCAGCAGAACGGCTGCACTTCTGGCATGAGGAACCGTACCTGAGGTGGGAGTTAGTGTGGTGGCAGAGACGTGAATATTAAGGCCAAGTTAAGCAAGCGTGAAGAGGGTTGATTTTTTTTCCCAGTCATTTTGTTGCCAATTTAAGAATTTTTTTCCCTGTCATCTCAGCTTCTGTTTGTCATGTACTATAAAATGAAACACTTTGAAAGAAGCATAGCGCCTCTTACCAAAAGGTTTTGACATCATTTTTGCATTCAAATGTGGTCAGAAATGATCAGTGATCATTTGACATCAAATGTTCTAACTTGGAACAAATTTTTTATGCAGTCAGCAGCGTTTTGCTTCCTTTGACAACAAATGTGATCTAAAGTGCTCGAAGGCATCAAGTTCATTCAGAGGCAACAAGCGTGGTTAAAGGCATCAAATGTGCTCAGAGGCATCAAATGTGATTAGCAACCTGCATTCAAAAACAGGGAAATTAATTACTTAAATAATATATGAATTTATTAAGTTTTTTCATTTAGTCCAAAAACTGTATACACTTGAGAGCACCACCAGATCCCCATCAGTTCTTCATTCATTTTATTAGCTCATTAATTGCCATCAAGGGAAGAAAGCATGTGGGACAATTGGCGTGAGACTCCTCATCCCTGGTGCCTCACTCTTTACCCCCCCACTCCATCCCATCGCCTCTCCACATCCCCTGGTGGTTCACTTCCACTCTCCTCCCGGTGGCCCAGGACCCTTTCCATCGGATGACTTCCCTGTCTGCCCCCTTCACGACAACTCTCTCCTCTCTGCCCCACAAGTCTTGGGGCTGGACCGCCCCTCACCTCCACCCCCATGCCCAGTCTTGGGGCTTCTCCACCTGCTGCCAAACTTCAGGCCCTTGCCCATAATGATGACTCTCTCCACCCCAACCCCCCCCATTTTCCCAACCCAAACTCTCGCCTCTTTCTGCTGCCATTGCTGGTCCACGCTGTTTGGAAAGCTACAGCAGAGCAGGCTTGCACCATCACTGCCGGCTCAAGCTGGCACTGCAGCCTGAGTGCTCCGGGGCGTGGGGGGAAGGGAATGAGAGAAGGGGTTGGTGGAGAAATGGTAAGAGGGAGGAGGGGAGAGAGGGGGAGGAGAGGAGGAAGAAAACTGCTGCAATTCGGAGGGGAGCTCAGGGAGGGAAGGACTGGGCGAAAATTGCTCCGGGGGCGTGGTGGGTGAGAAAGCTGCTGCGGTCCAGGACGGAGGTGGGTGTGCTGTAGTAGCTTATAGGTTATGAAGAAAAACATAAAACTAGCTTGTCAAAACATATGTTAAAACTGAGTCTGCTTTTTTTCTAAAGTTAGCATAATTTTAGAATATTTGAAACTATAGAAATTCAAAAATATGGGGAACAAACTCCCTGATTGTTTTTGGTGTCAGAATGCATAAGGGAAGTTATTTTGCCAATTGGAAATGTTTGAGTGCTGCGGTTTGATGGCAATTGATGACAATAATGTCAGTTGATCGCTACTTGGGATGTCAAATAATAGATTGCTTGTGAGTGTAATTGATGTCAAATGAGCGCAAATGGATGCTGTTGAACTCAAATTTTGTCAAATGATGTCAAAATTTTCTGGTGCAGGCCCTGCAATAGGCAGTAAGGATACTCTGGTGCACACGTACAAAAAAAGAGGAATCTTTGCATTTCATATCTTGGGAATTTTAGCAGCACAATTGAACCAAAGTAAATTTCATTTTGAACACAGGCAACAGGGAAATTTATGCTTACATGCTTTCATTCACTGCACTCTTAATGATTTGTTCTGTACATTCTTCTCCTATACCAAAATTTGAGCTGGCCAAAGGTTTTATTTTTAGCCTTCAACTAATCTTCACCATAGCTTGCTCTACTATTACGTGTATATAGGGGTAACTTCGATATATATGCTAAGGACACTCAACCTTTTCTCTCTGCCACCTCTTTAGATTCTGATATTTGCTGATACTTCAGCCCCTCTGACATTGCCATGAATGATCCAGAACTTTCTCCAGCTGTATATTAGAAAGCCTAAATCCATCTCATTTGTTTTTTTTTACCAGAAACTCCATACTGTATTCTGAACATTTGAAAGAAGATCCCATTTTACTTCGTGCCTGTGCCACTAAGCTGCTATATGAGTTACCATTTTAAGTTGCAGTTGCACAGCAGTCCAAGACTCCACAGGTGCGCCTAGTGTACCCCTCGATACACCCTGCCAGATCTTGCATTTACTTCACACAGACATAAATGATGAATAATAAATGATAAATGCTAACTATTTAGAGAAACATAACCTATGCAGTCATGCCACAAGGCTGACAGAATACTGAATATTTATCATGCATGGCCATACTGCATCTTCAGCAATGGTGCAGAAGATCTCCTTGCAGATGCTGTGAAGTTAGAATTCCTAAATGCTACAACAGGGACAGGAGCACTGCTGGCTCTGCAGGCAGCAAGTACCTCTGCTTTATCTACACTGTCATTTAGTGCTCCTCACATATACACTGTAGCTTACCCAGCTCTGCCTCTTCAAATTTCCTCTTTATTGGGTGTTTTCTTAGCTGTACTTGTACTTCTGAAAGCTGGCATTGTCAGGGACATTAGCTGTAGTTGCTTTGTTCTTCCAAGCCAGTAATAACAATAACAAGAGCTCTGTATAGAGATCGAATAATAACATTCAAGCAATTCTTCCATTGCGCTATACTGTGATGTTAGTGAAATTGGGCATGTAAGGAAACAGGACCTAACAAGAACACGATGGTACCAGATTTGAGCTTGGGCAAAGCTTCTGACTTCACTCTCTCATCCTTCCTTGATATACTCGCATCCTATGTTGTTCGGAGTGACCTTCCCAAATGAAATAAAGGGCTCTAAGTGAGTTGGACTTCCTCTACCTCTTGTCTGCTTTCGATATGCATCTAACTCTCAATGCATTTAAACTGTATTTTTTGTATTTCAAAGCCTGTCAATGAAAGAATTCCAGGCGCAGGTGACTCTTTTTGTTCCCCGCATGGGACTGGGATTCCCCCATGATTCATGCCTCTTCTGAGAGGCCTTGAACCACGTCTATTTATTGAAGGGGCCTGACTCCATAAAAATTGAGAGGGGTTTAAACTGCCCACCCTGGCAAAGGAATTGGCAAGGGCGGGAGTGCTGCATGTGGGCTCGCTATCTGCACCTCTATACTGTGCTGATGAAAATCGCCAGAAACGGGAATAGGGGTGGGAATGCTGGAATCCAATCCCGCCCACAATTTTTAAAGGGCTGTTGACTCGTCCTGATTTGGCAAAAATCTGGACCCGGGACTCTATATTCGCCTTGTCCGATATTTCTTCTCAAGCTTGTTGTACCAGGTTACTGTAAGGAGTGACTGACTTCAGTTTTGCACAGTGCTGCACCTCTATCCCTTCATTCCATTATCAGTCTTGCAGCTCCTGGTTATCAAAGTGAATCTTGTGAACCTTAAATCTAGGTAAACAAAATCTTCTTCCTCATGGAAGGAATTCAATGTTTCCTCAATTCAAGCAACAACCACTCAGCTTTGTGGAATCTACAGTACAGAAGCAGGCCAGTTGGCTCATCTGTTTCATGCCAGTATTGACACTCCAAAGGAGCCTCCTCCCACTCTTCCAACCTCTTTCTACAATGTTGCCGTATCCCCCTATCCCATCCTCCCTCTTTTAAAAGCCATCAATGCTATCTGCATCAACCATTCCAAGTTGGTATCTGTTTACGGCCTCACCACTCTCTTCCTGGTACGAAAACCAACAATGCTGAGGACTTAATAAGGGCAAATTCTAATTCTCTCATAGCCTTTGGTAACTATACTTATCCCTTAAATAGCATGAATAACAATTTCTAGGCCTCAATGTATTGATTTTTACAAAGCTATGGAGTTACTGAAATCTGTGTACTTTACTTTAAAAGACCATTCTTTCTGTAAAGAGCATAGAGGAAAAGAACTTGAAGCTGTTTCCGTTACAATTACAGTATCATGACACCTCCCAGGAGAAGAGCAATATAATTGTCCCAACATTTTTATTTCCTCCTGTATAGAACATGGTATTCAGTGTTAAATAGTAAATCACGTGTTTGCACTGAAACTTTCCACAGAGGGACTGGAAAAGAAAATGCATTAAAACTGTAACAGTAGTATTGTTATATGGTGTAAATGCCAGGCATTAAAGCTGGAAAGCAATAGGTAAATCATTAGGGGCAAAGAACAATTGCTCTTGCAGGAATGATTTCCTGTTTCTCTTTCCTAGAAGACCAATTACACTGTGATTTTAGGTAGCAATTTATTAACTATGCCGACAGTCTATTATCAGATATTTCATGGTTATAAACAGTGTATAAAATGACATTTATTGTGATAAATTAATTCTCTCAACAGTCTCATCAATACTTTGTTTCTGTTGCTCACAGTCTAGCATCACCCAGCAAGTGTTTACAAATTGCATGCCATCAATAGGCCTCATTTTGAGTAGGTTGAAAAACATTCCAGTGACGAGCTGTATTAAAAGCAAAATATGGCCGATGCTGGATATCTGAAGTAAAAACAAAGTTCTGGAAAAACTCAGCAGGTCTGGCAGCATCTGTGGAGAGAGAACAACAGAGTTAATGTTTCAAGTTGAATGTTCCGAAGGAGAGTCTTATTCGGCTTGAAACCTTAACTCTTGTTTTTCTCTCCGCAGATGCTGCCAGACCTGCTGAATTTTTCCTTCACTTTCTGCTTTTATACCTCTGATGAGCTGTGATTGCTCAATGGGTAACGGCACCATGTTGATTATACAAACCAGAAAGGTCCTGGGTTCACTTCCTGACCTTGGCTGTTCTCTGCTGGGCGGCATATTGGTATGGCAGTGGATCTCAGAGTTCTTGGGCTAGGGAGGGGTGAGATCAGCCAAGGGTCCTGCTCCTCATCTTCGTACCACCAGCTAAGTGCGCCTGTATGAACATTGGAAAGAGGGCATGTGTCTGCTCGTCTTGATGATTCCCAGAGTCAGGTGGCCTGCTGCTCATTGTTGACCAGACTCTCAAGGGATGAACAGTAAGATAAAAGCAAAATACTGCGGATGTTGGAAATCTGAAATAGAAACAGAAAATGTTGGAAAAACTCAGCAGGTCTGGCAGCATCTGTGGAGAGAGAAACAGAGTCAATGCCTTGAGTCCTCATGACTCTTCTTCAGAGCTTAAGCTGTCAGACCTGCTGAGTTTTCCCAACATTTTCTGTTTTTATTTGGGATGTACAGTCACTTAGATGAGTTTGTGGAGAACTACAGGCACTGCGTGTATTACAATATAAATCAGCAGCAGGAGAGTAGAACATTGGGAAAACAATTCTACTTCCTGAAATGCCAACTTGCGTTTGTGCTACAGTAACTCAGTGCAGTAATTTGCCCAAAACTACAGCTCTGCATCGATGCTACTGTTAAATCAGCCAGCAGGAGGCAATATCAGAGGATGCAGAACTCTGCAGTGGAAGCATTTGTTCCTTGTTCTGAAATAGAATGTTTTTACTTTTTTATCGGTCTCCATCCAACCCCTACTGTTGTTGTGTCCCTAATTGAGACAGGAGAGTCAAACTTGTGATCCTTTGTTTGGAAACTAATATTTCAACCATTTCTGCTGAGACAGTAGCAGCCCTGTGCTTAGTGCTGTATTATGTTGAAATGCAGGGTACAGTATTCATAAAAGCATCAATGAAAGTAAAATGAGAAATGTGAAAATGCAAAGGAAAACATGAAAACTCGTGGACATTCTATGAGCAGGCATCCATGACTAGGGAACTGCTGATATAGTTCATTGCACATTAAGTTTCCATCTAGCTTTGATGAGGAGGGGCACTATAGATACAAAATGCAGTTTTAATGTTTGCAACTTCTAGCTCCCATTTTCAGTGCTGTACTGAGAATGAAACAGTTGTGTGAAAATCAGCAAGTGTTGTTAAATTCTGGTAATGTGAAAAATAGGTAAGTCTGAGGGGACAAAGTGAGGATAACCTTTTATTAGTATTGTGTTTCTCTCAAATTGCATTTGCATCACAGTCAGGGACAGTAATGGAATTTGGCAGTCTGCAAAATGCATGGAGAATTTTGATTTTGCTTTAACATTTGTACAGGATTTTAATGCTGTGCTACCATGCAGGATAACATTCACAACATGTATTGGTCACCCTCTTACCAGTGTCCCTCAGCTTGTGATAAAGATTAATTTCATTTATTTTAATTGTGCTGGTTTTTCCCTTTAAATTAACATAGCTTTTCAGATCCATAACAAAGGAGAAAACAGTTCTTCAAATGTAAATCTCGAGTAAAACACAATCAAGTAATTGGCACAGAACTGTTTTGGAAGTTAGTATTAGCGGTTTCCACATATTAATCCATTGGCGTCACCCTGGACTTTAATGCTTCTGAATATTATCTGTTCATTTTTGCGCCATGGCACTTTTTATTGATGCAGTAATATTCTTCCTCAAGCTTTTCAGCTCATAATTTTCCAGTGCACAGCACAAAGAAATCTGGCACATGCAGATGCAAAAGAGATTAGAATTCTGCTGGGAGCGGAATTCTCATCATGCATTTTCAGGTGAAGAATAGGTAGGAATTCAGAAATACTACACAACACATCATGGTATCTGAGTGCATTAATTCACAAAAATGAACCACTCATGCCTTTGCAGCCAATTAATTTGCTTGATTATCCTTATATTTTGGTATAAACAGTTTTATTTGAATGAGTGGCCTGACAAATGAAAAAGGGACATGACAACATGCAAGCAAATGAGTTCTGCCAAGTGTCACTCAGTAGAGGTGGCATTTGGATTTAAAAATGGAAACCTATTTGTCATTCTTAGAAATACCAAACATGTCTCCAAGGGATTTAATTTCCTCTGTGCTAATTTTAGTACACTGGTTGGTGCATTCCTGCCTATGCTATTTTAACCCAGTCATTAACCTGCTTATTTAACAACTGCATTAAAAGAACACAGACAGAAATATAATGCAAACACATTAACCACTGCAATCCCCATTTGAAGTAGAATCGTTTCAATCCCGCTGTTTACCAAGATAAGAGAATAATCTCATGACTGCTGTTTTTGTACACAAGGCTTCGCCAGGATGTGCGACAATGCAAGAACTGTCCTTTTTTTTATCGCATGTCAGCTCACCCTCCTGAAATTTCCCTTCCTTTATTAATGTAACCCACGGTATGCAATTCACAGATGCTGGGCTGAACCAAATGTGCCACAGTTCTCTGAGAGGAGGGTCCACCTCTACCCATTGTGGAACATTTGAGCGAAAAATGGAAATGGGCTGTGGCAAACGTTTACAAAGCTGATTAGTCAAACTACAAAACCAAAGCTCTTAAAAACTTAAGAAACTTGGGTTCACACCAAGGCTGAGTTCTGTAACCATAGAAACATCTGTTTGTCACTGTTATTTGAGCATGGTTTTTGCATTTGAAAGATTTTTTGAAAGACCTTTGTGTTCTCATGTGAGCCCTCATATTGGAACAAGAATGGTTTGATGAGAATTGTTTGCCACTGGTCAAACTGCACTGCAGATGCCTCTCTCGTTTGTGCTTTTCCCTTGCTGAACGTATAATAAGTCAGCTATAAAGCATTTGCCATTTATTTAAAATCCCTTCTGTGGCTATAAAATGATGAGATTTGTGTTGCACCACTGGCAATTTGTCTGTGGGTGAAAGCTAGATTGTCAACTGAATTATTTGAAAATGTTTTTGTATTTCGGACTATATTCTGTAACTGAATTTCTAACCTTAGAAACGAGAGCCAGAACGTACTCTTTATCAGTTGTTTGCCAAAAAAGAGAGAAAATATGATGCAATGTACACATCCATTTTTCCTTAATCAGTTCACTTTTCACAGATAAATGGTGGGCCTTTGTTTATATTAGGGGAACAAAAACACTGATTACTACCCCATTACAACTTTGATCCATTTTGGAACTGTATTGATGATGTAGATTTGCATGCAGCCCTTTCAGTTAGATTGCAATCCAGATTGATCGATGAATGCCACCTCAGACTGCTGGTGCAAGGATACCGCAGGAGTTTACGTAATATTAACCCCCATCCCAAGTAACCGTAGATCTGCAATGAAAGCTTCCTTCAACTAAGTTAAAATTTACAATCTCCCTCTGAGAAACCATATGGATTTTTATAGTCAGAAAAGGGGAATTTCATATCAGTGTGATAGAATTACTCATCTAGGTTGAGATGTGGCTTTCATTTTTTTAAAAATTAGAGCTCCTGTTCTACTCAAATGAGTGCTGTGCAGCTGGAGCATTGCTTGAGTACTCAAGTAACATTGAGGCGATCCCTAACTTAGCTGTTGTTGGGGAGCATAGCTCCGTCTTGAGTCTGGGTTCCAGTGCCCTTTTTGCTGGCTGCCCCCACTTAAGGCATGCTGAACGCATCTGACCCTGTGCAGGCCCCAGGCTTTCACACCCCAGTTTCCAGAAGATGGAATTAAAGTGCTCACAATTACATTGCTGACTAGTGGGCACTAGTGGAAAGGTATTCCATTGCTGCTGAAAAATATCTCGTGGAGTGTAATCAGGTGGCATAAAAATGCTTTCAAACTTTATAATAGCACTTATCAAAATTAAATGTCAATTATTTTTATAATATATTTTTTTTAAATGCAATAAACAGGGACAACTGGAATCTAATTCTTATCCCAGTCAAGGGAAGACTCTTCATGAATTGTTCACAGGATTTTTGGTAATCCTAGTTGTGGATTGAATAGTTTTCGAAAGCACTTCACTTAATATCCTTTACCTGCACGGGCAGAATAGTAAATATTTCCCTCTGCATCTAAAGGAGTCTGAATTTCTGAAGTGCTTCACCCACCGCCAATTCATGGTCCAATGCAAGTTCTCAGCCTACAGCAAGAACAGTTTGATTAAAATTACTAGGCATCAGTCAACTTGTTCTGTAGATTAAACTAGATGATGCGCTGTTTTATCTCGACTTATTTGGATGAGTGATTGGGATAATAAATCAGGGTTAAATCGCATGTCATTTATTTCATTTCCTCTCCGTGGCCAGAAATGGGAGGGCTTTGTGTTACCAGATTTTCATCAAACACTGCATGTGAGTTTATGTCATTAGATAGTGATTCTGATATTTAATTTGCCTGCTCCGCTGGAAGGGGAATTTATTTTATGTCACTGTCCATCGGTCTGTGAAGAATAAATTATTACCTCAATAACTCAAGACTGCTTCATCAGATTGTAACCAGACCTGCTTGTGTCTACTCATCAAACACTTGGATGGATCTATTTATAAATGGATGTGCTTGCAACTGGCCAAAGATTAATTAGATTCATATTTACTTTGATTTTTAAAAAAATTTCTCTCCTATCACCTTTAGATTCACTTGTGCCAGGCACCAGTTCAGCACTGAATGATAGGGTAGGTGAGCTAGTTTCAGACCTATGATGATGCTAAGTACAACAAATGGAAATGTGCAAGTTGGATGCACCTTCCAGCTTTCCCATGGGGCTGTGTGTAGCTGCTTAGCCTCTATTTGCTACCTGGCACTGAAGGAAATAAGTGCAAATTTGCATCTCACAACTTACCAGATGTCTACCAGACAATGTTCAACAACAAATTATATTTATAAATTGCCTATAAACAGTAGAATGTCCCAAGCTGTTTCAAAGGAGCATTGTCAAACAAGATTTGACATTGAACCACATAAGGGGATCTTAGAACAGATAACCAAAAGCTCGGTCAAAGATTAAGGTTTTAAGGAGCATCCTAAAGGTGGAAGGAGAGGAAATCAGGCAGAGGTTTAGGAAGGGAATTCTAGATCTCAGAACCTTAGCAGCTGAAGACCTGGTTGCCAGTGGTGGAGTGATTGACATTGGAGGTGCACAAGAGGCCAGAATTAGAGGAGCGCAGATGTCTGAGGGTTGCAGGGCTGGAGGAGATTGGAGAAATAAGGAGGGATGAAGATACAGAGGGATTGGAAAGCAAGAATGAAAATTTTTAAATTGAGGAGTTATGTAACCAGGAGCCAGCATAGGTCAGCAGACATGAGGTGCGATTTAGGATATGGGCAGCAGTGTTTTGGTTGACCGCAATTTTATGGAGGGTAGAAAGTGGGAAGATGACCAGGAGTGTGTTGGATAGTTGAGTCTATAAGTAACTAAACCATGAGCTGAGGCAGCATTGGCATTAGGCAATGTTACAGAAGTGGAAACAGGGGGTGTCAGTGATGACATGGATATGTGGTTGATGCTAATCTCAGGGTCAAATATGACACCAAGGTTAAGAATTGTCTGACTTCACCTCGGGTAGTTGCCAAAGAGTGTTATGGAGTTGGTGGCTAAGGAACAGAGTTTGTGGCGGCGACTGAAGACAAATGCGATGTAGTAGCAGAAGAAAGTGATGACAGAGAAACAAATCCTGAGATTATATTTGTTCGGCCTCCTGCTCCTCATGCAGCCCATGAGTATAATCATACTGTAGCTCATAACGGTCTCACTTTTTCTCTAAACTGATGTACATGCAATTATATTTAAGAAATTTACAACACTTCCTACGAGACCTGAGAATAATGTCGGTGACTTTATAGTTTATTTAACACATAATCAGATTGAATCTGTCACGATTCTTATTGGGAATTGAAAAATTTGATCTTTACTTCCACCTCAGTATTATTAAACTCTGGCAGTCGTATTTCTTTTCCTGCTCCATAGAGATTTTAACTCTTGCAGGTTCTATATATCTTTCCTGTATCTCTATATGCTTACTGCATTCCCCTAAAATTGTAACCAACTACTCCCCATTTCTAGCATTCTTCTTATTCCTAACTGTGTCAGAATGGCATGTCTGAAATGCATCACTCACTACATATTCATGGCTTTAGCTCCCATATTGCAGCAAAAATCCTCCGATTAAAATTGGTTCATTTATCAACTTGTTCTGCAGATTAAACTAGATAATGTGCTGTTTTGTCTGGGTGAACAATTTGGATAATAAATCAGGGTTAAATCATTTGCTTCTTGGTGCTATTTCAAGCTGTTTAAGTTGCTCTCCTCTGTACGCTGTGTAACATTGGACCAGATCTCAGTACTGGGTTTACTTTGCCAGCTCTGTCCTTCCTAACTTTTCTGCATGGACCTCCGTTCTCACGTTTTGAAGACTCATCATTGCACAGATGCTCCAATCTGTAATGTGTTCCCAGGTTGAAAGTTTTTTCAGACAGTGTCAGGCTTCTTCATTAATTTATGCTAACTATAACTGCAGTCTTTGAGAATATTCCAAAGGCTCACTTCTCGGTCGCATTTACATTTTTATCAAGCTAGCAGAGGTAATGATCAGTATTAGTGATTATTGATATTGACAAGCCATGCAATTTCCAACTTGGCTCTTTTCAAGAATTTGATGTCACAGAGTAATTTATAATTTAGGTGAAAGTGAGATCAAAAGCTCAAGCTTCTCTGCCCAGGTGAATTTAGGAGCCCCGTTCTGTTCTTAAACTTCCACCGTGAATCCGTCCTAATCAAAGAACTTACAAGTAAACAAATTAACTTCCCTGGAAACTTAAAACTGAACGAACAAATTATCCAATTTGGTTATACTGCTTAAACATGGCATGCACCTGCAACCATATGCAATTGCAATGCCAGTTCCAGGTTGGTGGACAAATATTCCACAAATCCTTCTGCAGTTTTGATTTTTTGGTGTAATTCTAGCAGAGGCGTGTACAGTATCTTGGTGTTAGTAATTCGGGATGTCATTTGTGTCTGAGCAATCATGACATATTCCGGGCATACAGTGCTATGGTAGTGGTGGGGGTGGGGGTGGGGCTGTTGTCAATTTCAAGGGCTGCCTCAGCCTATGCAATTGACCGCAGGGCAACGGGCTGCATAGACTAATGTGGAATTCAGCCACAGCACATGCTGCACAGGAGCGGCTGGTGGGAGGTCCACTGAAACTATTTTATATTTCCACACTGATACAAAAACAAAGTACTGGGGAAGCTGGAAATCTGAAATAAGAACAAAAAATGCTGTAAAACCTCAACAAGTCAGGCAGCGTCTGTGGAGAGAAACCGAGTTAATGTTTCGGGCCAGTGACCTTTCATCAGATTCAGCCTGGCCTACTGACTTTTCCAGCTTTTTTTGTTCTTTTTCCCTTTTATGGACCCACTGGAAGCAGGAATCCCACTGGGAATACTTCTAATGTGATAAAGTTACACTGTCCCTTGGGAATCCATCAGGCTACTTGTCAGATCTTAAGGATGGGTAGAATTCTCGCTCCACCCCCTGCCCCCAACACCTATTACCCCACTCTCCCACCAAAGCAGCAAATTGCATCCAGTCACTTTGCAGTTGTTTAATGGATTCCTAAATTGGGAGAAGCAGGAAGATGTTGATTTGCGTGGAGGAGAGAGAAGTGTTAACTTCGGCAAGATAATTTAGTCTGAAAGAACTTCTTTAACTTTCTCGAGGACAACTCAAAGCTGGACTTATCTGTGGCAACCTTAGTTGGAATTCAGCAAAGCCCCTCCGTGGGAGCTGGAGAGTGGAGGTGGAGGGGACAGGAGCAACCCTACTTTGGCAGGCTGTGGGAATTTGCTAGCATCAGCCAAGTAAGTGGTTGTTGTCCCTATTAAGGATGGTGGCCTGCCCCCAAGAGCTGCTGTTCTAATCCGAGGGCTGGCAGTCTGACAGATTCAGCAGCACCACTGCTAGCGGGGCCGCAGGGTGCATCAATGGCTGTGTGCCCTCTAAGACAAGGGTTTACCTGGTGGTCTGTGCATGTGGCAGCAGGCCCTCCAAACAGGAAATGGCCCTTAATTGGCTGTGTAAGTGGCACACTGGGCTCCAGGTGGGTGGGCTGTCTGCCACCTTTCCTGCTGCTGGCTAAATGGCATGGTGGCGGGAAAACATTGGGTACGCCACCCGATGTCTTCTCACATCATTTTGTCAGCCTTTCCCACCTCCCAGCCCATTCCCCAAGGGCTGGTAAAATTCAGCCTCTTGTGCTTGTCCACGGTTGCAGCAGATTAAATGAAATATTCAAATTTCTCATGAGAGATTGAAGGGCATTCTCCCACTGTGCAGATGGTTTGATTTTTCTGATCTAACCTTGAGTGTGGAACCTTTCAGACATTCAAAGTGTTTAAAAGCCTTCAGCTTCTGCAATGCTTGGAGGATATTTAACTTTATTCACCTTTTCATCATTTAAAAAAAACACATTTAGACTAGAGATTCTGTGAACCCGCTCAGTGTGCCTGGTTGGGGCATCCACATGCTGCTTTGGCTTTGCCATGACCCTGACTCCACCTCAAATGTAGGGTATGTAGTCTGTTAAATATTCCAGGTCAGCATTCCATCTTTATAGGCCCAAAAGGGCCTGGCCCACCTTGCTGCTGAAAGCTCAGTGCGGCACTCTGCTCCTCTAGCAAGGCCCCAATAGGAAGGGTCTGAACATCACAGGGATATGTATAATACTCAGGGACATTTCCCCAGACATGCCCCCCAGGTGGGCTCTGCCATAATGTTACCCATCATGCCCCCACCTTCACCCCCCCCCCCACTCCCTAACCCCCAACCAAACCGCTCCCTAACCCCACCATCCCCACCCAATAAGGTAAAATTCGGAAGCTTCTTACATTTGACTAGAAATCCAGTTTCCCACAGAATACAACCTCTTGGCCACAACACAACCTAAATTCCATAAAGAGTAACCTTTTGACACCCAAACAACTTATAAGCCATGCAATGTGGGTTCAAAACTGGCTCTATGGTGTTTTGATGTGGAAGTGAGTCTTCTAAGGAGGATATAAAGTTGTCCCACACATCCTCCGACATGATCTTTGGCATCTGATGGCATTGTGCCGAGTGATATGGATGTAGCTCAGCATAAATCAGCCTGTTTTTGTTGTTTGGAATGTTAGTTCACATCAAAGCAACAAAATAACTGGCCCTGAAATGAGTGCGTTTTGATTCTCTTTACAAACAGGTCATGTAAAACCTAGTCACCCTTTGGAGGTGAGTTTATGAGCAGAAGTCTTTGAGGAAGTTACTGATGAGAAGTTGGAACAGGCAGTGGATTATCAGTGTTCAGTAACACATGCTTTCCAATGAATGTCATCATTATCAGACACTTAAGGAAATAAGTAAATCATTTTGAATTTATTTGTCATCATACATCTAATTGGGGAAAGAAAGAATGTTGTCATGCTATCCCTGGTAAGATTTTGTTAATTTTTAAAATCTGCTGCATTGAATGTAAATATCTACATTATCCTTTAATTCTGTTAAGGCCTGAAATTACAGTATTTCAATTTGCATTTGAAGAAATTAAATTATAAGGGATCTTTTTTCCTGATATGGAAAGTACTTTTCTATTTTCCATTTCTTCCTTTTCCTTCAGTTCTTTCCGATGGGCAGAGGAGGTAATCTGTGCTTAAACTTGACAGGCTTTGATTGAACTACCTCAATGTGACCTGTTAGCCAGTTTCACCTCACTTGACCTTCCGTTAGCATTTTGGAACTTGACTGAGACTAGGAATGTAACCATCTGGTGAATCTAGGACAAACCAATGTCCTATCATCTGTGGTCTAAGATGCCATGTCTTTATTATTACCCCTTCCTTTTTCAATTTCCATCCCCCCCTTTCCCTGCAGACAGAAACTGATGCTGGGGTGCAGCCCTCCAGGGGCTCAAGCAAGTGCCCATTCTTCAATGAGGAGCTAAATAGCAAGTGTTGGGTGACTGTTTGGCTTTGGGATCCATCACAGCCACACCTGCTCTTGTTCCAACGCAGTGGACAGAACTTTTGTTTGTTTTTGGGTCCAAATGCCTGACTAGTGAGTGTGCTTGATGATGGGCTGGCTCTTGAGGCTGGAGGGCCAACAGGCAACTCTCCAGCATTGAGTGGGAGATGGTGGCATAGTGGTAATGTTGCTGGACTAGTAATCCAGAGGCCCAGGCTAATGCTCTGGGGACATGGGTTTAAATTCCACCACGGCAGCTGGTGGAATTTGAATTCAGTTGATAAATTAGGAATATAAAGCTAGTCTCAATAATGGTGACCATGAAACTGTAACTGATTGTCGTAAAAACCCATCTGGCTCACCATGTCCTTCAGGGAAGCAAATATGCTATTCTTACCTGATCTGGCCTATATCTGACTCCAGACCCACAGAAATGTGGTTGACTCTTAACTGCCCTCTGAAATGGCCTAGCAAGCCACTCAGTTCAAGGACAATTAAGGATGGGCAACAAATACTGGCCTTGCCAGCGGTACCCACATCCCATGAAAGAATAAAGAAAAATCAAGAGATTGGCAGCCCCGCTGTAAGAGGTGGGAGCTGCCAATGTACCTGAGAGAGAGGGCACCTCAAGATAAAAGTGTCCTCTGAAGATTTTTGAAGAAGGTGAGAATAAAACTGGCCACAACCATCCAGTCAGGCCACTACTCTGGAGGGGAATCCTGTGGTTGCAGCTGTGACTATCTTGCAATCATGACATTGGGGGTGGTGGGGTGGGTTGGTTGCAAGCAGAAATCTTAGATGGAGGGGTAACCCCCCCCCACTCAAATTCACCGCCCAGGAAGCTGACTCCATTTCTTAGCTGGGCTTTGGGTAAATTCCAGTCGACCTCACAAAATTAGCCTCTGTTGGCCCTTAAATTAACTTAATCGGCTTTCTGCAGCTTGTGGCGGGAGTTGTCGCCAACACCCTCCCTCCATCCCTGAACCTGTGCAAAGGTGACAGGCTAAAGGTCAGGAGCAAGAGTTCTGGCTTCTTTCCCTTCGCCCAGAGATGTTAAGGTCCTTCCCGCTGTCCTAATTAAAATTAGCCCTCCCTGCACTGACAAAAAGAAGACCAAGAACATCTTCCACCCTGCATTTAATGGCACACACCAGACCATTCTAATCTCCAAGAGTACACTCCTGTTTTGAAGCTTCAGTTGCTGGTACACAGTCCAGCAATTGAAGCTGGCAGGTTAGTGGGTCTTTCAGGATTCCTCATCTATTAAATTAATGAATCATTAATTCACCAATTTAAATGCACAACTGCTTAATTAATTCAACTGAAGTGTTGGGAACAGATTAATAATTTAAGCAAAAACAAACGAGATGAGGTGAGAGTGACTGAACTTGACATCAAGGCAGCATGTGGCTTCAAGGAGCCGTTGCGAGGTTGAAGTCAATGGGATTGGTGGGGCAAGTCCACTGGTTGAAGCACAAAGGAAGAAGGGTGCAGTAGTTGAAGACCAATCATCTCAGCCCCAGGGCATCGCTGCAGGAGTTGCTCAGGGCAGTGTCCTAGGCTGCTTCATTAATGACCTTTCTTTCAATAGAAGGTCAGAAGTGGGATGTTAACTGATGATTGCACAGTGTTCAGCACCTTTCACAAATGCTCAGATAACGAAGCAGTCGGTGCCTGCGTTCAGCAAGACCTGGGCAATGTTTATGCTCGTGCTGATCAGTGTGAGATAACGTTAGTGCCACACAAGTGCCAGGCAATGGCTGTCGCTAACAAGGTAGAATCTAACCATTTCCCCTTAACATTCAATGGCATTGCCGTTGGTGAAATAGTATCAACATTCTGTGTGGCACCAAAAACTTAACAGAACCAGCCACGTAAATACTGTGGCTACAACAGCTGGGGGCTCTGCAGTGAACAACTCACCTCCTAAATCCTCAAAGCCTGATCACTGACATGGTACAAGTGAGGAGTGCAATGGAATGCTCCTCACTTGCCTGGATGAGCGCAAGTCCAGCAACACTCAAGAAGCTTGCTGCCATCCAATTCAAAGCAGCCCACTTGACCAGCACCCCATTAAACACCGTAAAGGTTCTCTCCCTTCAGCTTTGGTGCACAGTGGCAGCAGTGCGTACCATCTACAAGATGCACTGCAGCAACTTGCCAGGGTTCCTTAGAAAGCATATTCCCAATCCACGACCATTACCACATAGAAAGACAAGGGCAGCAGACACATGGGAACACCACCATCTGCAAGTTCTCCTCCACGTCACACACCATCCTGGCTTGGAACTCTATCGCCATTCATTCATTGTCACTGGATCAGAGTCCTGGGCCAGAATCTTCCGTTCTGCGTGCGGGGGTGGGCCCCACATGATGATGCGTAAAATGACGCACAGTGATGTCAGGCGTGCGTCCTCACGTCACCACGCGTCATTCCAATCTTCAGTTCGGTGGGCCTGCACTGGACTCAGCTGCGCACCCGCCAAACTGTCAAAGGCCTATTAAGGCCATTAATTAGCTAATTAAACTGATTGTCTGGGCTGCCTGTCCAACCTTAAGGTTGACGGGCATGCGAAGAGCCCAGGCAGCCTTTGCATTTCTCATGAAACCTCATCCACAGGTGGGATGAGGCTTCATGAAGGGTTTATAAGTTTAATAAAATAGTTTATTAAAATTCATAGACATGGCCCAGCTCACCTGAGGGGACATGTCTGAATAATTTTTAAAATTCTATTTTTCCATTTTTCACAATCGAATTAATCTCCCTGATGCAGCTCCGTGCCCCAGGGAGATTTCTGCGCTCTTTCGCGTGCATGCGCGAAAGCGCGCAGGCCCCGACTCTCCCTCCTCTCCCCGCTTGCACAGGTAGCGCTGAGTGCTTCCCGGTGCACGTCATGCTTGGCGGGCCTTAATTGTCCCGCCCACATAAAATGGCTGCATGCAGCCGATCGCGGGCAGCAATCGGCTTTGCGCCTGCTCCCGCTCAGCCTGTCCGACGGGGAGGAAATCCTCCCCCTGGAACTCCCTCCCTAAAAGCACTGTGGGCATATGTACACCACATGGATTGCAGTGGTTCAAGAAGGCAGCTCACCACCATCTTTTCAAGGGAAATTAGGATTGGGCAATAAATGTTGGTTTAGCCAGCAACAGCCGCAGCCCATGAAAGAATGAATAAAAAAAACCTGATGTGTCACTTTTCAGCCTCCAATCCAAACCAGAATTAATATTGTTTTGCAGCAGAAAGCTTCCTTTGCTGTGAAATATTACATGTATCCCCACATTCCACTATCAGCACTAACCACAGTGTATCTTATCAGATAATTAACATTTTCAGAAATAATTGGATAAAGCTAGTGAGCAGAGGTAGCCTAAAAATGGAGTGAGATCAAGACACTGACAGTGGTGTTGCAGTTTTCTAACCCAGCGTCAAATCCACTCAACCATCTGTATTCCACACACCCTGTTTAATATTCTGAAAGGAAGTTGAGTTGCTTGCTCATTTTCCTGAAATCAAGTTTCCTGATGGGATATTTAAGAATCCAAATGAACTGAAGTAGATGGATTTCTAATTTGCTGAGAGCAATCTCAGATATCTCAGCCTGAGACCTTGAACCATATTACTGGCCATTAAGCTTGCAGCGACTTGTTCCTGCTTACATCAGATGCTGTATAAACTCAGTGCTTACTCAGAGCAGGGATTTAAAACAAACAAACAAACCTCTTCTTTTAAAGAATCATTTTTGTTCCAGTCATTCACCAAGTAAATATTGAGATACCAGTAATTGAGCATTTGAAGTGACTGTGGAGGGCTAAAAGCAGCAATTGGTCATGCTTTGTCCTACCAATTTGATTCAGAAAATGATACATTGGTTCGGTACTCTCTATTGATCTGAGAGCCAATTTTCATTATTTCCAGCAGCATTGTGGATACTAAAGTAGTGAAGAGGGTCTTTGCCATGTCCTACTTAGAAGTCCAAAGCTGTGAAATATTGACAGGTTGAGTTGCAGGCTTTGTTTCTAAGTACTTTATTGTTGCTCAATCTATGCTCTTGGAGGAGTTGGAAGAAGCAATATGTGGTAGCAGGAGATACAGCACTTGCTGGACAAGTAAGTGTGAGTGCCCTCTCAGTTTGAGTTGTCCTTTTTGACTCTTGCCCCTTCTCTCTCCAGTCATCACTACAACCCAGATATCAAATAAGCTCCGTGGTCAATCTGTGGTGGCGAGCACCATGCCCCACTGGGAGCACCTCACTGTGACCATAAAACTTATACATGAAGATAAATAGCAACAATAATTGGCACTTATATTGTATTTTCAACATAGAAAAGTATCATCGAGCACTGTATAGAAGCATAATCAGAGAAAAAACGGAGAGATCAGGATTAACGAGCATGACACGAAATTCATACTAAGTTACGTTGAAAAAGAAGCATAATTAAGTTTTCTGCCTCTCCCAACCCTGCGCCTGGACCATCCTGGGGTACTCCTGGCATACATTCCATTAAGCACACATCAAATGGGAATATGCCTCCTTCAGTGCAGGCCAGACTCCACGCGCCGCGCGCCCCCCCCCTCGACCCCAACACCCAAAAAGCTCTGAAAATCCAAGGACAACATGAAAAGGTGGAGACCCAACAAAACATCTCCCCTTTTCTTGATCTTTAAACCTGGGTAACTGTGGAGCAAAGGTCAGGAAAATCTCGCTGCAGTATTTTTGTTTATTTTTCAGGAATTATTCCCTACAAAAATAAACATTTTTCAACATTGTGAAATGTTCATTTTCTCTGTGGCTTGTGAAGGAACTGAGCATTAACGATGCAACATAAACAATCATACTAAAGCTTTGTGACACGGTGGCTATGTGAAAAAAAAACAAGGGAAAATATTGTTCCTTCGCACATGTGGCCTTGTGGTCAAACCAAGCCTTTTCTGGGTTTCTTTGTGACTAGCCTTTTGCCAAAATGCTTCTGTGCAATCATTTTCAATTTGAACAAAAGTTAAATGCAGACAAAGAAAGTATGTATACTTCAGTTGTAGTCCTATTCAGCTATAAGTAAGAAACAACAACTTATATTGATATAGTGCCTTTAATGGAATGAAATGTCACAGGAGCATTATGAAACACTGGGTATATTCTACAAATTTGTGTTTCGAGTGCAGAGTGATATGCAACAGGATAGTGGGAATTGCAGCACTGTTTTCCATCCTAATCTGTAATATCTAACACACTTGTCTTTTCAGTATTCGTCAAGGAATTATTTGTGCTTCTGATTTAACTTACAAGTTACTAGCAAAGAAAGAAAGACTTGCATTTGTATAGTGCCTTTCACAACCTCAGGACACCCCAAATAGTTTACAGTCAATGGAGGACTTTTGAAGTGCAGTCATTGTAGTTTTCTTTTATTCATTCATGGGGCGTGGACATCGCTGACTGGGCCAGCATTTATTACCCATTCCTAGTTGCCCTTGAGAAGGTGATGGTGAGCTGCCTTCTTGAACCACTGCAGTGCATCTGTCCTAATGTAGGAAACAGCAGTCAATTTGCACACAGCAAACTCTTCCAAACTGCAATGTGATAATGATCCGATAATCTGCTTTTGTGATGTTGGTTGAGGGATATATATATATATAGGGCAGGTCACTGGGGATCACTCCCTGCTCTTCTATGAAACAGTGCCACGAGATCTTTTACATTCACCTGAGAGAGCAAGCAGGGCCTCAATTTGATGCCTCTTCCGAAAGGTGGTGTAGTATAAGGGTCTGGCACATCAAGGGTTAACATGGGCCTGAGCACAGTACTGCCCACACGGTGATGTAAGAGAACACATGACCTGCAACTCAGGGTCAGTATAGTGCTGGACAGAGCCATGTGTAGAAGCAAGCAAGGGGACAGTTCCTCTCTTGGGCCTTTATTGTATCTATGTATAGAGTTTCTAGTAGTTAGTAAATACTTACTGTTGAATGACCTAAGACTACGAATACCTTAACAAGACCTATTGGACTACCGCCAACACCTTAAACAGGTGGCACCTCCAGCAGTGCAACACTCTCCTAGCCTAGGTTTCCCTGCTTTTAAATCTCTGGTGTGGGACTTGAACCACAACCTTCTGACTCAGAGGTGAGAATGCTACCAGCTGATCCAAAGCAGACACTCCTGAAGGCACTAGTCAAGTAAAGAAGAAAAGTGTGTAAAGAAATAAAAAAAGTAAAATAGTTGCTACCTTGGCATCCCCTTTTGTGAAGGTAATTGTGTGTATTAATCTAGTGGTTTTAGTGTATATTAGCATATTAAATAGTTATGAAACACTTTTTTCCTGTGCCCCTCTTGCACTTGGGCACAGTGCACAGCAAGTGTGGGTGCCTATGATGACCTGAAACTGTTTGTGTTTCCAGGTCACCTATTAGAATGAACCATGCATCCCCCTGAGGTAGGCCTGACACTCCATGACAGTGAGAATGTTTGATCATATAGCAAGGAAAAGAATGCCTGATCATATCAGGTGCCATGCCTTCTGTTCTAAAGCAGTCTTCAGAAAACCGCCAGCACCAGTCTCTGTCATGGAGAGAAATTCAGCTACTTTGGACTGAGTGCAGGGCCAAAGGCCCTCGTCTTCTGAATGCTCCATCAGTGATCCAAGAGAAAGTTAATGCTGGAGGCCAGGGATTACTCACTCCTGGAGTCGTACTCCATCCAACTGGAGCTTTTGGGTTCACCTTTGGGGAAGATCCTGGAGTAGTCTAAGGGGTAGAAATCTAAGGTCATGGATCTCTAATGTTTTTTTCTGTGCTTTGCACGCAGGGAGTAAGCACTTCCTTTGCACAAAGCTTGAGAAACTCAGCCCCCAAATGATTATTTATTATCCAGCCACATAATTGTACAGTTGCTTTGCTTTAAGGCTGCCAGTGGTGGGAATAAGCCTCCCAAAGTCCCATTGGGCTTAAGTTAAATATTCCCACATTGCAATTGTCAAAAACTGAGTGAAATGAAGTAAATGAATAGGCATTTACCACCCATAATATCCCATGGCTTCCCACAAATAGAAACAATCATGCAATACTGTAACTGGATAGAGAAATGTTTACCTTGCAGTTGAGCCATGTTGTAAAGATCTGACAATATCATGGTACCTCTTCAGTTTAGTGGAACGAGCAGGGGTGGGGATGGAGGGGGGGTAATGTGCAGCTCCCTCCTCTTAATTCAAATTATTGGATAATTAATTGTTTTAAACAATTTGCTATATCTTTCTTTGCTTAATTCAAATTATTAGCAAATCACTATTTTACTACACAAAAATAATTAAGAATTATCAGATCTGGCAGCATCTTTGGAGAGAGAAACAAGAGTTCATCTTTCAGGTCAATGACCTTTCTCTGTTTGTCTCTACTCAGATGCTGCCGGACCTGCTGAGTATTTCCAACATTTTTTGTTCTTATCTCAAATTTCCAGCACCCACAGTCTTTGCTTTTGTATTTAAATGATCAGGAATGGACTGATCTTTGATTGAAATGTAAGGATTTGGTACAGGCCCATTTTCAAGCCTGGACCCGGCAGTGCCGACCAAGTGAAGAGGCCCGAGTGTTGCCAGGAATTGGTCCTCGGTCCCCGTCTACAGATTTGGGGTGAGCTGCTGGTGCCTGGTGAGCCTCCCCATTGGCTGCTCTGACCCGGAATTAGAACTGGCACCACCAGAGATTTAGAGCAATTCGGGGGTGAGGGGGGAGAGAGAGAGAGAAAGCCAGTATGAAAGCCTGCCGGGCAAATAGGGTTAAAGTTGCCACTTTGATGCTGATTTCACTCATAATTCTAGAGCTTCTATTCCTAAACATTTGTTGAAGCTACAACTTAACAATTCATTTATAGGAAAATGGAAATGTCTTGGAAAAGGCCAGAGGGTGTGTTCATATTTATGGATTGGTGTTTAAGGAAAGGAATTGCCAACTTGCACAATTTAAATAAACAGACTTTGATGTCAAATTTCCTGTTTGTTTAATTCTTTCATGGGATGGGAGGCTAGCATTTATTGTCCATCCCTAATTGCCCTTGTTCAGAGGGCACTTAAGAGTCAATCACATTGCTGTGGGTCTGGAGTCACATGTAGGCCAGACCAGGTAAGGACGGCAGATTTCCTTCCCTAAAGGACATTAGTGAACCAGATGGGTTTTAACGACAATCATTTAATGGTCGTCATCAGACTTTATTTTTTTTTAAATAATTTTTTTTTATTGTATTCAAATTTCACCATCTGCTGGGGTGGGATTCAAACCTGATTCTCCAGAGCATTACCCTGGGTCTCTGGAATATTCATCAGTTATAATACCCCTATGCCATCGCCTATCCACTAGATTTACATAGGTTTGAGATGGTCAATATTGAATCCTATACAGAATCCTCTTGCATCTTTTATAATGAAGGGGAACTGATATGAATCAAAGAGGGTAATTGTAGACATCTGTAAGAATCTACACTGATTTTGATTTGAAAACCTAATATAGCCTGTTTTAAAAATTCAAAAAGAAAAGTGGGGTAGGATTTCTGTGCAGAAAGATTCCTTCTTCTGGTGAAGATCATTTGTGCAAGGACAGGGCACTCGTAAAGATCTGTAATTCCAAATCCCTGTCTAAATCATGCAGCATTTCATCTGCTTCGCAGGCCTATAGTACTCTTGTAAATTTATATTCTCTTTAAACTTATGGTAAACATGCTACAATGAGGCACAATGTAGTTCACAGACTTGCTTGAGAAAAGTGCTGTGTTCTCATGTCAGCAATTTAAAATGGGCTGTGAAGGCCAATTTTCAAAGGGTACTTGGACTTTATTTTAATCAGGATGTGGCAATTTCTATTGTTGCATCTCTGCTCGAAATTTTGGAAAAAGGAGAACCAGTAAAATGAGGGCTGTGAGGCATGTTTATTTATGCCAGCAGTGAAATGTCCATATCAAAGGGTATCTGAGAAAGCTCTTGTGTTACCCTAGCTGGGAGTTCTGCTCATTACGCCTCTTATGTTGCCTCGACAAAAGTCTCACTTGCTGAAAGTGGACAAGAGTTCCTCTGAGGCCTTTGGAAAGCAACCAATAGCTCTACAGACAAGGATAATCAATTCCAAAAGGCATTGGTTACCTCTCCTGCACTTGTGTGCTCCCTTTGGCACAGAAAATTTTGCTTCATTAGTCATAGGGACGGTCCAGGGGGTAACTAATGGAGGAGTGCCTGTGGGTTGCTCCATCTTTCATGGGCATATCAGGTACTGCTGACGTGTCCTTGCAGGAATCAGTGGCATGTGCTGATTATGCTCATGACCTTGTCCCTGCAATTTGGGACATGGTCTGCAACTTTGGGGATCGGCAGTCATACAGCCTGCTCCGCCACACCTTTGCTGTTGTGGTACCCTCTTTGTAACATTAGCCTTTTTGTGCTAAATTAGTTTTGCGTTTGTGTATGTGTGTGTGTGTTTAAATGAGTGAATGGTGAGAAAAAGAACAGAATCAAGTTTCACTCTCCCTCACATCCTCTCCCCTCGTCGGCCCCAGAATTTTCATCATCAGAAGCACCAAAAGCTTTAAAGTTACAGGAACCTCTTACCCTGTGGGTTTGGCCCTGTCTATATTACATACTACCTGCTCCTTTAAGCTAAGTAGGGTTGAGATGATGGAAGTTCAGGGAGCACATAGCCTGGGCACTCAGGTGTCACTCTATGTCTGAACAATTAAGCTTGCATCGTGCAGCAAAGTTTTGCTGGAAGTTTACTTTGTGAGCCCACCTTTACCAATGACAGTATGGCAGCACTTGCGTGTTGCAGTGAGAAGGTTCGATCGACTGCAGTGTGGGCATGTATGTGCAATAGGAAAGAACTGTAAGGTTGTCTGAATGCTTGGCCTGTTACCTCAGTTAGGGTGAAAAGGGTTGGGAGGAAATTCCGTGGTGTGCAGAATTGGCCATCTAATTTGGTATAGAAACATTCTGGGTGCCTTTGCTGTTGCAGTTTTCCATAGGTTGGCTAACTTCTTCCTCAGCTGCTCCCAGGTCCTTTTCATTTGGGAACGGCATTCATTCTTTGTGCAACTACTCTGCATACTGTCTGGCGAGGGCGCTTTTCAGTGGCAATGAGAAGAATTCTTTCTTACATTGACAAAAGGATCAGTTTTACTGGTATGTGATGTCAATAGGATTCAAGTTGATTGGCGAAGCCAAAAACAAGACACAGGACTTTTCTTTGAGGGAGCTTATTGACTTGTTCAGTCTCACAGCTCTCCTCCCACATACCTAGTGTCCCAGCCATCTATGCCCATATGTTCTTTTGAAGAAAACCATAAATCAATAATATAAACTAATAAAAGGGGTGATATGGTGGGACACTATAACAGAAACAAAACTTTAAGGAAAACTTACGCAATTAAATCAAAATATCATTCCCGGGGCTGATGATGCACTCCAGCCCCTGCGATGCACACTAGTCGTGGAAGGTCACAAGCATACCAGTAGAATCCCCTATTTGTGTGTGCTCAAAGACAATTAACAAACCTTAAGGAGACATTAACATGGCATTTCCAAAATATTCTCCGTTCATCTTTAAATTATTCAAGAGCTGCACCAGATTTTACATCGTGCACGTTGAATTGACTTCCTGTCCAGGTTGGGAGCTCTCACTATCCTTGAAATTAGACTGACCCAGGAAGGTCTTGCTGGGTTAGTTGTTCCTAATCCTTGTGAGCATAAAATCTCAGTCATGATCCTGTAGTTCAAGCACTGGAACTAGAACATTTCTCCACAAGATTGTCCAGACAACAGCTATCCAAACATAAATTGTATGAATTTACATTCCAACATTTGTTGAGGTTTCTTTCATTCCATCATCTTGAGCTGCACCTTTGAAAGTTGATAGAACTCCCAGATAGGGCGACACAAGAACTTTCTCAGATCCAACTCTTTGATATGGACATTTCACCCCTGGTACAAATAAACATGCTTCACACCCCTCATTTTACCAGTTCTTCTTCTTCCAAATGTTTGGACGGATCTATCAGTTGACCGTGCAAATTTTTATTACAGCTTCATTATTGTTAAAAACAGACTAAGCGCTTCATTCCTCTCCTCAATCATTGAGAGTTTGTTGTTTTCCTTTTATAACCATGACATATTTAACATACATGACAGGTTAGCAAATAAAAAACAAAAATAAAATAAAAATACCTGGAAAAACTCAGCAGGTCTGGCAGCATCTGCGGAGAGGAGCACAGTTAACGTTTCGAGTCTGTATGACTCTTCAACAGAACTAAGTAAAAATAGAAGAGAGATGAAATATAAGCTGGTTTAAGGGGGGGTGGGACAAGTAGAGCTGGATAGAGGGCCAGTGATAGGTGGAGATATCCAAAAGATGTCACAGGCAAAAGGACAAAGAGGTGTTGAAGGTGGTGATATTATCTAAAGAATGTGCTAATTAAGGGTAGAAAGCAGGACAAGCAAGGTACAGATAGCCCTAGTGGGGGTGGGGTGAAGGAATCGAAATAGGCTAAAAGGTAGAGATAAAACAATGGATGAAAATACATTTAAAAATAATGGAAATAGGTGGAAAAAGATACATAATACAAATAAAGCTCCCTTCACTCCAGTGTGTCTAAAGTGGAGCACTGTGAAGATTACTGGGGCCAGAGGCTCGATTCTGATTTCAAGTTAAAACAAATTTATTGCAAATTATGAAGCCCAAAAGTAAATGTTTCAGTTACTGTAGAAGTGGTTCTGTAATTTGTTGGGACTCCTGGTGCCATGTAATCTCTACACACTTGACTGAGTGAGTACTGCACTGACTGAGGTGCTGTCTTTCAAATGAGACATTAAATCAAGGCTTTATGGCTGCCTGTTCAGATGGACATAGAAGAACAGAGGAGCTCACCTTGTGTTCTTGCCAATAATCCTCAACCAACACTACAGAGGACAGATTAATTGGTCAGTCATCGCTCTTTGTGGAAACTTGCTGTGTGCAAACAACATTAACTACACATCAAAAGTACTTAATTGGTTGTAAAGTGCATTTAGATGACTTAGGTTGTGAAAGGCACTGTATAAATGTAAGCACTTTCTTCAAATCATGAAACAGATTCCACAGCTCCAGCAGCAATTGAGAAACAAGTACTTCGGCACAGTCCCAAATACCAGCCTACACTTCCGACCAGCGGATGTCCACTGATGCTGCATAAGTTCTAGCGGGGCAGTGATACAACAAAGTACATCCCTGTTACACACTGATGATTCATGCTGTTATATTTAATGGTGAACAGGAAGAATAGCAACCTCTCTCTAGCAGCAATTTATTTTGACATGGGGAGCTTTGCTACATCATGAAATGGAGATAGCACCAGTATCTCATTCACTTTGCAGCACTGGAACTGAAGAACACAAGTGTTAGTCACTCATTTGTATTGAAACATGCTCAATTTATTAACAATAAAAACAATGTTGTTTTCTTACTCGAGTGTTTTGCAGGCCACATGCCAGTGGTTAACCCATCACAGATTTGTAAATCCATTTGGACCTTTGTAGATGTCTGTTTATGGTTCAACACTCAGTACACTGAACAGTTGTAGTATAAATGGTAGAACTTTACATTTTGTCTCAAGTGTCTTTTTGGTAAACAAGCATCATTTGCAGTTTTAAAAGATACTTTTGAATATATCTGGGTGTGGACTTCTTGTGTTTGCTACGATGCTCTGATGTTACCATTGGTAGCGAAGCGTACTGGGAAGTTCATGTTATGCCTAGACTAGGGAAACTTTGACCTTGAAATGCCATGGGCCCCATTCTCCCAGCATTAGTATGAGAGAAAGAAACAATGTCCATCCATGCCCAAGTCTGAAAACCAACTTCCAGATGGAGGATCATTTGCATAGCTGAGGCGGGCCCAATGCCCTCTGTAAGTGCAGATCAATGATGGCCACCATGACCTAAGACGATCTGCCTTCACAAGGCAGATTGGAGGCCCAAATAGGCCAAAGATAGTGTTTATTATAATTGGTCCCCATTTGGAACTGCTTTGACTAGTGAACTTCATAGATCTTCTCTAAGCTTAATTATCTTACTCTAGTAACTCTAGCCTTCAAAAAGGTCAAAAAGTGACTTATGCACCTTATTAGTGTGAGTTCCACTGAGGCTTTTCAAGGGATTAAGGGAAGGAATTTCTCAGGGAAGCCTGGGAGTTTTGCCAACACCCTCCACTTTTTCAATGGGCAGACAAAAGAAAGACCTGTCCATGACTCTCCCAACTGGAATTTAATAGTTCAGTCAAAATATGGCAGAAAGAAAAACTTGCATGTATATAGTGCTTTTCACAATCACTGGAGATCTCAAGACACTTTAGAGCTAATGAAGTACTTTTTGAAGCATGACCTCTGCTGTAGTGAATAAATGCGGCAACCAATATGCACTCAGCAGACACCCACAAATAACAGTTTGATAATATCCAGATAATCGTTGTTGATTACAGAATAAATATTGGCCAGAATACTGGAGATAACTCTTCTTTGAAATTGTGCCATGAGATCTTTTACATCCACCCAAATAGGCAGATGGGGGCCTCAGTTTAATGTCTCATCCGAAAGATAGCACCTCAAACCATGTAGCACTCCTCCAGTACTGAACTGGAGCATAATCCTTGCCTTTTGTGCTCAAGCCCTGGAGTGGGCCTTGAACCTGGAACCTTGTGATTCAGAGACAAGAGTAGTATCAACTGAACTGTGCCTGATAATCTGTGAATCCACCAGAACTGGGATCAGGCCCATTGTCCAATGCATCTCTGCCCCCTCAAGAATTCTGAGGTCGTTATTTGGGGTATCAACTATTTACAATCAACATCAATGACTTGGATGAGGGGACTGAATTATGGTAGCTAAATTTGCTGATGATACCAAGATAGGTAGGAAAGCAAGTTGTCAAGAGGGGATAGAGTTTACAAAGGGTTATAGACAGGTTGATTATATGGGCAAAAAATTGGCAGATGAAGTATAATGTGGGAAAATGTGAACTCGTTACTCTGGCAGAAGGAATAGAAAAGCAGTATACTATTTAAATGGAAAGAAATTGCAGAGTTCAGTGTTACAGAGGAATCTGGATGTTTTGGTACATGAATCACAAAAGGTTGCTATGCAGGTAAGCAAGTGATCAGGAAGGCAGACGGCATGATGCCTTTATTGCAAGGGGAGTGGAATGTAAAAGTAAGGAAGTTTTACTGCAGTTGTACAGGGCATTGGTGAGACCACATCTGGAGTATTGGGCACACTTTTGGCCTCCTTATTTGAGAAATTATATAATTGCATTAGAAGTAGTTCAGAGAAGGTTCACGAGACTCATTCCTGGTATGAAGGTCTTATCTTATGAAGAAAGGTTGAACAGTTGGGCCTTTACCTTTTGGAATTTAGTAGAATGAGAGGTGAACTTATTGAAATGCAAGATCCTGAGGGGACTTGCTCGGGTGGATACCGGGAAGATGCTACCTCTTGTGGGGGAGACCAGAACTAGGGAACGCAGATTAAAAATAAGAGATCCCCCCTCTAAGATGGTGATGAGGAGACTTTTATTCTCTGAGAGTTGTTAGTCTGTGGAATTCTCTTATCCAGAAAGCAATGGAGGCTGGCTCATTGAATTTATTTAAGGGTGAATTAGATAGATTTTTGATAGGCAAGGGAGCCAAGGGGATGGGTAGGGGGCAGACAGGAAAATGGGGTTGATAACACAATCAGGTCAGCCATGATCTTATCAAATGGCGGAGTAGGCTCGAAGGGTCAATTGGCCAACTCCTGCTCCGAAGTCCTATGATCTTTTAAACAAGCATTGTTTAGCCTACTAAATAAATACGCAGTGGCGTATTTATTGGAACCCCCATTTGGTAGATGTAATGGCAATTGTTGAGAATTTGTCAGTAATGGCATACTATAAATCAAGGTGTCAACTGTAGCAATTTGCTTGAAAACTAATAGTTTTCTAAAATAAGTTATATCGGGAACAAATACATCAAATACCTTTTGTCAAGTACCTGGAAACACAATAATACACCCACATCTGGAAGCTGACAGATTGGTGATTATGATACCTGGCTCAGAGAATACATCTACATGTGCTTTCTGATCATGTAATAAAATAGAGAAACCATTAAATTTCAATTTGCTGGCCCAAATCTTTGCTATTTTAAGCCTCTGATTTAATGAAGCACTTAAACTGTTTCCTTGCCATCTTTATATTGGAGGAACTACACTATAAATGTCACAGAGCTGGTGGTACTGACCCATACACCTCTCAAGAAATTACTGATCTATACCCATGGCATCCAGGTTTCCAGCAGGTTCAGGAGGGTCTCTTAATCCATTGTTTGTGAATCAGTAACTTGTGATGTGTGCATTTGTAACTAGTAACTTGTGCACCATTTTTTTTAAGTAGTAGAAGCAGCTTCCAAACTAATGACCTCTTATCACCTAGAAGGACAAGGATAACAAGTGCACGGCAACCATTACTTGCAAGCACAAGTCACATAACATCCTGGCTTGGAAACATATTGCCATTAGGTCAAAACTATGGAACTCCAAATCCAATAGCATTATTGGCACCATATGGACTGCAGTAATTTCCACCAAAAAAGTGAAGGTAGTCAGTGCTGTGGAACAATTTTTTAACTTCATGCTGGTGCAGGTGCAAAATAAAGTGCTCCAGATGCCTCTGTTCTACCCCAGTCTCGTGAACAATTTCAGCAGAGCACTTCCTACTCTTTTAACCTCATGCTCACTCAATGTCAAAGCACCCGAATTTCTTTCTGGCTGACGTTTTAAATCCTTCCCTCTTCTCAGGTACTGTCCTGCTCTCCTTCAAAACTGCAGACATCACTAGCTTCATGAAAAAAAACTCAATCTTGAATCCTCTGCCCTTGCAAACTATCATCCTATCTCCAACATTGCTTTCCTTTCCAAAGTCCCTAAGTATCATCGCCTAAATCTCCGTCCACTTTTCCTATTGAGGTGAGAGTGACTGCCTTTAACTTCACTGCAGCAAATGGCCAAATGTGACATAAAGGGGCCCTAGTAAAATTGAAGTTGATGGGAATCAGGAAAGAATTCTGTTGGCTGGGGTCATACCTAGCACAAAGGAAGATGACTGTAGATGTTGGAGGCTAATCATCTCAGTCCCATGACATCGCTGCAGGAGTTCCCTGGGGTAGTGTCCTAGGCCCAAGTATCTTCAGCTGCTTTGTCAATGACCTTCCTTCCATCATAAGTTCCGAAGTGGGTAAGTTCAATGATGATTGCACAGTGTTTAGTACCATTCGCGACTCCTCAGATACTGAAGCTGTCCGTGTTCATGTGCAGCAAGACCTGGATAACATTTAGACTTGGGCTGATAAGTCCCAAGCGATTACCATGCCACACAAGTGGCAGGCAATGATCATTCCAACAAGCGAGAATCTAGTCATCTCCCCTTGACATTCAATGGCATTACCATTGCTGAATCTCCCACTATCAACACCCTGGGGATTACCATTGACCAGAAGCTGAACTGGACCAGCAATATAAATATTGACTACAAGAGCAGGTCAGAGGCTGGGAATTATGAGGTGGGTAACTCACCACCTAATTCCCCAAAGCCTGTTTAACCATTTACAAGGCACAAGTCAAGAGCTTGATGAAATACTCTCTGCTTGCCTGGATGAACCCACTTCATTGACACCTCATCCACCAATTTAAACATTCACTCCATCCACCACCGTGCATAGTGGCAACAGTGCGCACTAGATACAAAGTGCAGCAACTTGCCCAAGGCTCCTTCGACAGCACTTTCCAAACTCATGACCTCTACCACCTGAAAGTACAAGGGCAGCAGATATGTTCCCCTTCAGACCTGCAAATTCCCTTCCAAGCCACTCACCATTCTGACTTGGAACTATGTTGCCGTTCCTTCACTGTCATTGGATCAAAATCCTGGAGCTCCCTCCCTAACAGCATTGTGGGTGTCCCAATACCACAGGGACTGCAGCTGTTCAATAACATGGCTCTGCACCATCTTCTTAAGGGCAATTAGGGATGGACAACAACTGCTGGCCTTGCCAGTGACGTCCACATCCCATGGAGGCAAAAAAAGATTCCTGAGCCCACTGCAATTTAGTTGTGGCATCGGTATTAAATGGAAGCCACGTAGACCTCCCTCACCTCCCAAAGGGCTTGCTGGGCAACCGATTGGATTTTCCAGTGACTTCCCGGGGTGGGGGTGTGTTCATCGTCATCGGGCACTCAATGATTGATCAAGGGAGCCAGCATATGGTGGGAGGGTAACGCTGAAAGCCACCCTCCTGTCCTCGCCTCTGACTCATTATCCAGCGTCTGAGGCTGCTTATTTGTGAGGGTCACTGATCAACAATTTCTTTTTCCCTTAAGGCAAGCACATGACTCTTTCTTCAAAATTCACCAAATGCAGATATTTGTAAGTACGTTTTTAACTAAAGTTACCTGAAACAAGATGAAGAACTAATGAATATATCGACAATACAGGGGCAAAACTGGCTTGGCTGACTATTTCAAATTGCATTTCATACGTACAACTGCAGAGTTTTTGGGTTGGCTACATTGATGGCCTGAAACATGATTCTTTCTACAAAGATCCAGATTCTGTGATTATGGCATTGTTTAAGAATCGGTTTCAATACATGAAAACAAAGTTGTTGACAATTACCTTGGATTAGTGGGGTGCTGCGATATTAACAACCTTTCTCTTGCTTGTTGCTTGGACCAAATGTGCCAGCAGACAAAGCAAGAAGGGATATCTTTCTTTTATTTTTACTCTTAGACTGGGCTTTGAGGTTCTGTTGACCCGTAAGTGTAGTACCAGCTATAAATAATCCTTATTGGGATCAATGCATTACGTAAGCATCTATTGATTCGGACTGTTTCAGTATGATGATAATTGCACACAGCTGCTTCAGTTAGTGTTTAATGGATGTTTGTTATTAAGTACAGAATGTGTTCTGACATTATCAGTTTAAGCTCTTGTATAGATACCAATAAAAGCAGGGTAGGAGCAGGAGTAGAGCTTGTAAAGGCCCTGCCTCACTCAGCCCATGGATTTAACTAAGCTATAAAACCCGACTGTTCAGTTACAAAAGGGCTTGTACCTCTCAAGCCACTAATTAAACCATAGTTGGACATCACAGATGCTAAATTACTTCACAAGTTTACTTTTGTCCTGGGTGGGTTACTGTTTTATTAGAGGTGCTGTTTTCTTTCCTGAGCAATTCCTCTGATGTAGGTGTAACCAATATAAGAGATTGTAGTATTTTAAACGCAAATTGGCTTCAGAGCACCTCGAGTTTCCTCAATCTTTTTAGGTTGTTTTAAAAACATTGGTCCAGATCTTCCAGTCTCCGAATCATTGGAAACCGGACGTATGATATACCATGCATGTTGGGTCCCTGAAGAAATCCCAATGCACTGACTCCGTGGGGTTTGCCTGGGAAGTTTGAACTTCCAATAGGCAATTCCCCTGCTCCCCAGGACCTTTTGAAAATGTTTCCAACTCTTAACTTAGAGTTGGAGATTTCAGACAGTTCCAACTTACTTACCTGGATAGTTACCCAGGAAATGTTAGGCAGAGAAATCGCGGTCTAACTCCTGGGTAACTATACAACTGACCCCCCATCAATCACTCACACTGACCCCCGGCCCCTGACTAAATCCCTTGACTCCCTGATTACACCCCCCTGACACCCGGATTACCACCCGACTCCCCCCAATCTGACCCGACGGCCTGACTTGTCTAGCCCCCACCACTCGGCTACCATCCCTCCCCAATCTGACCTGATGACCCCCACCATTTTACCAACCCTCCCTGGCCTGACTCGACCAAGCCCCACAACCCAACTACTGCCCCGACCAGATCTGCCTAGCCCTGACCATCCCCGGTCTGACCTGATAAACCCCAACCCACCTGCCCACTCACCTAACTACCCATCCTACCCACCTGCCACCCAACCACTTCACCCACCTGCCACCCTGCTCACCCATTCACCTCACCCATTCACCTCAGCCATTCACTCACACACTCATTCACACACTCATTTAGTTTCACACTCATTCACTCTCACACTCATTCACTCTCAAACTGAAAACCTTTTGAGACCTTTAAACACTTAGCAGAACACAACAGCTAATGCCGTAAAAAGGGAGCATAGTTTAAGTGCTGGTTCTCTTTTCTGTTCTCTCCATGGATTCCTGTGCTGAGGATCGTGGATCTGAAGTTTGGCAGGAAAAATCGTATCCAGATAAATGGGTAGTCCAAAACAAAAACAGAATTACCTGGAAAAACTCAGCAGGTCTGGCAGCATCGGTGGAGAAGAAAAGAGTTGACGTTTCGAGTCCACATGACCCTTCAACAGAACTGAAGTATAGTTAGGAGAGGGGTGAAATATAAGCTGGTTTAAGGTGGGGGGGCGGGGGGAGAGAAGTTGAGGGTGGGGTGGTTGTAGGGACAAGCAAGCAGTGATAGGAGCAGATAATCAAAAGATGTCACAGACAAAAGGATCAAAGAGGTGTTGAAGGTGGTGATATTATCTAAGAAAAGTGCTAATTAAGAATGGATGGCAGGACACTCAAGGTACAGCTCTAGTGGGGGTGGGGTGGAAAGACTGACAAGGTATTAGTTGTAGATTTAAAAATAATGGAAATAGGTGGGAAAAGAAAAATCTATATAAATTATTCTCCTGTCTGATCAGTGTCAGACAAAGCAGTTCCAATGCTGATTGCAAGATTTGGGTCATTGTGGGCAGTCCTATTTCAAGCACAAAACTGACCAGACATCCAGTGTGAATTAATCACTATCTGGAGTTTCCATTAATTGTGCTTGTTTGCATGTCTTCAGGGAGGCTGCAAAAAATAAGCTTTTTTGGGGGGGAGAAGGTACATCCTATGCTGATAGATATATTTTGAAAGTTAATGAAGGAATTGAAAAAATAAATGAGGGACTGAACTATATCCCAATCAAACTAGAGAATAGTTCTGTATGATCTTTTTAAAGCAATTTTTAGTAATTTAGAAACGTGTTATTGACAGATGGTGGATAACGCCGTGATTTAAAATGCTTGTTTTATTTGATAAGTGCTTTTCAGCTGTATTAATCAAACTTTACCAAATTACCACTCTTAAATATGCCAAGGAATATTTGTAAAGCAAAAATTGCGTTATTGAAAATAATTGTTTGAAAACCGTGCCTGATTGCTTTAGTTCATGGCAGATTTTGTGTTTGGCAACTTGTAGGGAAAAGAACACTTTTAGAAACAGGTGCAATTTCCATCAGAATCGCCAATGCTTCCAAACTGGAAACTCAATGTGGAAATGTTCATTATCATGTTTCGAGATTAAGTATTTGAAATATGTAAATATTTTCATATTGAGGATAGTATGTGGATGCTCCTTAAACCTAGCACCGCAGGTCATATCTAACTAACTTATTTCCTAATTATTCAATCCCTTTTCATATTGCAGTAAATCTAAATCACAAACTTATGACATGAGATACTTTCCATATTATTTCCTGGAAAGTAACTGCAGGATGTTCCTTGATAATTTTGTAGTACTGACAGCACACTTGCTAATCCTTCAGCATGAATGGCTTCTATAAAGAAGGATGCACTAGTAGAAAACTGATAGCTTCTGATTATGCAAATACAGCCCCAAACTTCAAAAATGGCACACTGGGTCATTTTGGCTTTTTACAAAAGTGCAAGACAGGTGATAGCAAATTGGCAGCCCATTTCACAATTCTCCCAATTTTTACTTCCATTAACTTCAAAATTGTCCCTGCAGATTTCAAAACTGGAATGTAATTGATGATTTCAGGTACTGTTTTAGATTTTTATGATGTAAAGTGTATTAGTGAGGCTGCTGTCTGATAATACCTTAAGTGGTATACATTGTTTTCAATGTAGTACTTCCCAAATATCCATTGTCCTCTATGTAATCGCTCCCATCACACCCAATTAACTGTGGTCCCTATAGAAGCACTGAATCCTTTGTTGTTTCTGACGTAGCCGTGTTCCCATGTAATCACTCTTAGGTACCTGCTGTTATCTATACAGCCACTTTCCAGATATCCATTGCCTCTGTCAGTACTCCTAGAATATACATTGTTTTTTTATGTAATTAATTCCAAATATTCATTGTTCTCAAGATAATCCCATTAGGTAACCATTGTTCTCTGAGAAAGTGCAACAAGTATCCACTTTTCCCTGGGAAGTCACTGATGGCACCCCTTGTTTTCGCTGTATCCACTCTCCGAAATCCCTTGTTTCTACATGAACTTCCTCCTATTCATTTTTCTATTAATCACTCCTGGGTATCCAATAACCTCAATAGAATTGTTCTCATTGCAGTCCTTTGTTAGATTGCAATCTCTATAATATTTTATATAGAATTACATTGGATATATGGACAGAAAAGACCATTTGGCCAATCCAGTTCATGCCAGTGTTTGTGCTGCACTTGAACCTACTCCCATCTTTCCTTATCTAAAATGTACCATCATAACCATATTTTCCCTTCTCTCTCATATGCTTGTCTAGCTTCCCCTTAAATGTATCTATACTATTCATTTCAAACACTCTCTTTGGTAGTGAGTTCCACATTCTCATCACTCTTTGGGTAAACAAGTTTATTCTGAATTCCCCTTTGGATCTCATGGTGACTATCTTATATTAATAGCCCCTAGTTATGCTCTTCCCCACAAGAGGTAACTTTCTTCTTAATGTATCAAAATGTACCACTGTATCAAAACCTTTCATAATTTTAAAGACGTCAATTAGGTCAGGCCCTCAGCCACCTTTTTTCAAGGGAAAAGAGACCCAGCTTTCAATTATTTCCTGATATTTACACCTACCAATTTCTGTACAATCCTTGTAAATCTCCTCTTCAACCTCCCCAGTGCCTCTATAATATAACATGGCAACTGGAACTACATGCATTACTCTTAAGTTTGTTTCCCTTTCATTTTTATTCCTCTAGAATGTGCTTGGTTGCTTTTTTAATGACATAGCTAACCTGTGGCGCATGCTGTTGTGATTGGTTTATTTGTATCCTAAGATCCCTTTGTTCCTCTATCTCACCTAGACTTCCAAGTAGTAAGTGACCCTCCCTGGCCCCATTCTTCCTACCAAAATGTATTGCCTCACATTTCTCTGTGTTGAACTTCATTTGGCAGTTATTTGTACATTCTGCAGCTTTATTAACCTGCTTTAATTTGCTGCAGCTCTCCTTGATGCAGCATTTCTCAACTGTTCTGGCTACATAGTGTCTTCAAATTATGCACAGTCATAAACTAATGAGATCACTAGCAAATTTAGAGAGAAGTCCCATTTTATGCCCTCAGTGGCTCTATTTGACAGAAAAACTAACAAGAAAATCCCATATTATCACAAAATGTACTTTACAGCAAGGTGATTTAATCAGCATTGATGGTAGTTCCTGCCAAATTATATTGGCTTGCTCTCTAAGCTTTCTTTGAACCCCATCTGATACATGTCATCTTTCTAATTATTGCAACTGGTCTTATAAAAATCTTAATTGGAACCAAGCATCCTTTCTGTACGACAGTAAAACCAGTGCATCTATGGCACATGGCCTATATCGAGAGAACTGGAGCAACAATCACTTTGTCATTGTGGATTGTGGTTTTCGAGATTTATTGTCTTTAAGGACATTGTTATTATTATCTATCACCATCTAATTCTTGATAATTTGTATCTACATTAAAGCCAATAATATATTGCAACAATCCTGGAAAATATGCCTGTTGGGAACTTTTATGAATCAAGTGGACGAACCAAATACTGCAGACAGAACATGAATTTTGAAATGGTAATGTTAACATGATAACACAGAAGGGATAGTGGCAAGCGTGGCAGGTGAAATTTAATGCAAGACAAGGGTGAGCAGTTTGGGGAAAAAGGAAGATTTGCATTTATATAGCGCTTTTCACAATCACACAATATCTCAAAGTACTTTACAACTAGTGAAGTACTTTTTGAAGTATAGCCCCTGTTGTAATGTAGGAAATACAGCAACCAATTTGCATGCAGCAAACTCCCACAAACAGCAAATGTTAATGACCAGATAATCTATTTTTTGTGATGCTTGTTGAGGAATAAATATTGGCCAGGACCCTAGGGATAACTCCCCTGATTTTTTAAAAAATAGTGCCATGAGATCTTATACATTCACCCAAGCAGTTAGATGGGGCCTTTGTTTAATGTCCCATTTGGGAGACTGCACCTTCAATGATGCAGCACTCCCTCAGTACTACATTGGAGTGCCAGCCTTGATTTTTGCCCTCTGAAGTAGGACTTGAACCTGGAACTTTATGGTTTAGAGACAAGAGTGTAACCAACTGAGTCCCGGCCGATAAGAACCAGGAATATAAACTCACTGGAGAGATAATAAAAGGTGTTGATAAACTTTGGGTTCTAGGATTGTAAGAACATAATTACTTTTACATATTACAGCAAATAAATAAAAACACAGACCAAGGTCAGTAGTTGTTTTGGCTTTTATAACTCAGACATGAAGTACAAAGGTGAAGAGATTACAATGTGTGGAAGGCAATGTTTAGAACAAAGTTAACATACTGTGTGCTGTTTTGTAAATCTTATTACAGGCATGACATTCAAGTCACAGTGAGCATATAGAATAGATTTACCATTATGGCACCAAGGATAGAAGCTATAGTTAGGAACAGAAGCTTGAGATTCTTGGGGCAGGATTTTCCTTTTGTTGGGCAGTTGGGCCCAGGAGCGGCCGAGAAATGGTCTGCCACCCGAGATCGGGCCCCGACCGCGATTTCACGCTTGCTGGCCAATTAATGGCCGGCCAGCGTGAAAGGCGCGCTGAGGAGCTCAGCACTGCCAGGGTGGGGGTGGGAGGAGCACAAGCAGTAAAGTCACAGTAAAGTCTGTGCATCACAGGGGAGCGTGCTCTGAAAGCTCCCTGAAGGCACGGAGCTGAAGTTTTACAATCAAAAATAAAAATTTTTAAAATGAAGGAAACAAGTCTCCTGATGTGAACAGGGACATAGTGAAAATGATGTTTAAAAGATTTTATTTTAAAAAAATTACTGTTGGAAACCTCACCCTGTCCGTGGATGAGGTTTCCTAAAGAATTCAAAGGCCGCTTAGCCGATTCACCTGCTTGCTGACAGTAAGATTGGACAGGCAGTGAAAAATACTGCTGAATTAATTGATTAATGGGCTTAATAGCCCTCTTAATTGTCAGCCAGCATGCTGCCGTCTCTCGCACACGTGCTTGTCAACTGAAATATCACGTCATCGCGCACTATTTTATGCCCGATTGGGTCGGGCGTGTGCCTGCCTGACGAATGTAAAATCCTGCCCTTGTTATTTTTTTAACTGGAATAAAGAAGCCTAAAAGAATGTTGGAAAGAGGTTTTTCAGATTATGCAGGTGTGTGGTAGACTAAGTATTGAAACACAATTTCCTTGGATTTGGAAGTCAATGACAAAGGGTCACTAAACTACATTTGTGAGGAGAGAATGAGATGATAGATAGGGGAAATTTATTTTTGCAGAGTTATTAGTTGAAGCAAAAAGTATTGCCCCTTGTCAGGAAAAAAAACTAAATGCACTAATCGCAGTGCAGGAACATCCTGAAGCTCTTAGAATTCAACAAGTATTAGAGAAGAGAAAGCAGCAGTCTGGAACAGGAACAGGATGTGTAGTGACAGGATGAGAACAGGAGCCTTTCGAGTTTTTCTGACATTTTCCTACAAGTACGTACAGTGCTGAGTGTCATAATTGTTGTGAGCCTGAGGAACTATATCGAGGTTGAGGTGATGGGGAAGAAAGAGGAAAGAATGAGTAGGAGGGAAACTATAAGGAGGGGGTTGGTGGGAGGGGGGGTTGGGGGGAGAGAGGAAGAAGGAAACAGCAAGCCACAGTGAGGTGAAACAGTAGCAAGAGTGAGCAGAATATGGCGAGAAAGATGATGGGAAATAGAGGGGAGAAGAAAAGAAAGGAGATCAGAAGACGTAGCAATGATGGAAGAGGAAGAAGAACAGAGTGGAAAGGGAGACAAGAGGAAGATGGAACCATAGGCCAAGATTTCCCACTCTCGCCCATGTTGGGAATTGGTGCAAGCGGGACAAGAAAATTTGGAGAGCAGCCAAAAGTTCTTTGACTTTGGGTGGGAATTCGGCAGGACCAGAAAATCCCGCCCATTGAATGTACTTAGAAATCCTTTGGGAAGTGAGCAGGAAGATGCTGGATATGACACTGTGGCTTGCCTATGCATTCATGGAGAGACACTACTGCCAGATGAACCTGGGGAGGAAAGGATATCAGCCTGAGTTGGGAGGACATTGAGAGAGAGAAGGTGGAAAGAGAACTGGGGGATGGAAAAAGAAGGCCAGTTTGCATTTGATTGGAAAGGAAGAAGACCACCATTTTGAATTGAGGGCAGAAGAGAAGAAAGCAAGGCTAACTTAATGGGGTTCAATATCCGGGATAATGGGGTATGGATGTTGGAGAATGATTGTTGCAAGTTTTGTGAAGTGTTTGTCTGGTTGGTCTGTCAAAAATTGAAATGCCACTTAATTTTTTTAGAAGCAGGAAAAACGATCTAAAGATATCAGTTGTGAGGTACCAAAGTGTGAAAATTAACCAATGCATTCTATTCCTCCTAATTTGAAGTTGTTTACTGTAGATTGCTGTTTAAATTAAAACTGTGCAAATAATGACTCCTGATGAAAGAAATTACTTAATTCAAGTTTCTAGATTATTCAAATATTTTTCAAGCAAAAAACAAACTTTACAGGACTAGACTGACGTTTTTCATGAAATACTTTTTAAAATCTCCCAAGGGGTATTCTTCCTGCACCTCCTCCAGCCCACCAGAAATTCACCACCAATTTATTTCTTCAACACTGATATTGCCCCTTCAACCTTCCCTGTCGCTTTTTAATGCAGCCTACCCCTGATAATTCAAATCTTTCTTTTCTTGCAAAAACATTTGAGTTACCCAATAATTTGAATGAAGCAATTATGAATGAAAGGAATTACACAAGTGAATGAATATTAGGTATACCTGCAATTTAAGTATGAACGTTTTTTGAGGCTGTTTGCTGGATTGGCATTATATGTGTCCGTACACGTGGGGACAGACAGAGGGGTTGAGGGAGACAATTCCAGAGATTGGGAATTCGGAGTTAAAGGCATAACCTCCCGTAGTGGGATAAAGGGAGGGACAGAGCGCACACAGAGTGGGCACTATGGGAAGAGTTTTGCACAGTTGGAGGAGGTTACAGATTGGATCGGGTTAGGCCCATGGAGAATATCCAACACAAAGTTGAGAAGTTTAAATTTGACACCTTGGGGTGTACATGCAGAAACTGACTCCATTGTTATGGACAATGTCGTCATGGGATTAACACATAGATGAGTAAGGGGAGCAAGCATTCATACTTGTTAGAGACGCTGTGGTAGTGTTCAAGTGTGGCAACTGTAGTGGTATTAACATCTAATCTTTGTGAACTAAGAGATAGGTGCACATTTGAATTGTGTCCTTGCTGAATTCTGGCAACGTTGAAGCCAATACCATTTCTAACATTCTGTCTTATGTATTTAAGTAACAAAACTGTTATGCTGACTGCTCATTTTATATTCTTCTGTTTTCCACAGTTTAATTTCAGAAGACAGATTTGCCATGTCCTCTCATAACTGTTTTAGCCACTTAAGCAGGCATTTCTTTGAAAATTGTCAGCATGCAGCTCATTACCATGCAGGTTTTATCATTCCTTATGCTATATTTGTCACTCCTAAATCCAAAAATATAAAAGATCCTGGGTAATATTTCTCTAATCACTGGGGAGCACCCTGTAGTCAACCAAGCAAAATCTAATACCTGGATTCTCTCCAGGTCAAAGCCTAGCAATCATAGTTAGCTTGATTAACCCGAGGCATGTCTGGCAATTCAGAATGGGTTTTGTTAATAGAATTTACAACAATATTTCTGCTGTGTTCAGAAGCATTAGCTACAGTCTTCATTTACTCATTTCCATTAGCTCTGCCTGAGGACTTAAATGTATTTGAGTATTTTTCTTAATCCTTGTTACGCTAAAATATATCCTCATTCCACTAGACAATTTATTTAAAATTACCATGCAAATGCCTGCAGGAATGAGAACAAAAGCAACATCTATGCACAACATAACATTTAAAAATTGCATCATTACCTTGGCAAGGAAATGATATTGTCACTTAGTTCAGAAAAAGGAGAAAATTATTTTTTAAGGTTTTTACATCTCTGTATAAAAGTAGTTGCGCTGTTTGAACAGGTCTTGGAAGATCTGCTGTCATCCCCCGGGATTGGATTATGTATGCACTGAAAGCATCCCTAGGTTAAATGGAAAAATTTAGGAATTTGCACTGTTCAATACATAGAAACCTCCATCAGTGGCTCTTAAGCCACTCCTCTTTGTTTGATCTCAACATACAAATAAATAGTCCACCATATAAATAGGGACAAAGTCACTTGGGGACTGTCCCCTTAAACCTTTGCTTACATGCGTTATATTGCCTGAAAAATGGCACCCGTAGTCTGAATTGATCTGAATTCAGTAACATTTCAGAAAAATCCAAATAGATCTGATGTGATATTGAAGCACATCCCCTTGTAAAATCCTTTCAATGATTGATCAGTGAGGCGAGAAGAGGTAGCTTGCAGTGATTAAATGGAAAAGTGAGAATTTTAGTGCAAAATTGTCAGTGTTGGCCATGCACTACAGCATGCAACCATACATGAAATCTTGGTGATTAGGCAAAGCACCTAAAATGCACCCAGTGTAAACTGAATCTGATAGTCCATTGACCGATCTCCAGGGTTTCAAAGGTTGGGGAAGGAAACTGCTTTCACACCAATTGTTTAAATATGAAGGATGAGCAAAATAATTCTAGTAAGCATTAGGTGTTGTGTATGTATTGGTATATTCCTTTGCTCTTTTACTAAAAGCAAAAAGGTACATAAGTTATAAATATCACAGAGATGAGTAATAGAGAAATATAGACGTGATATTTTCCACATTCTCTTGGTATTGTTGGGCTGGACTATAAACTTGTCTCGTTGAATTTGTTTGCTATGTTTTCAAATTTGAATTCATGTGTGCAATTAAAAATATAACTGGCTGGAGGTTCACATTCAAGGTTGCTATAATTAACAGTGGTATTCCCAAAATAAAACTGAACTGCAGATTACCCTGTAACATCTGCTACGAAATGTTTTTTTTCATTAAGCATACAGGACTGGAAAATTTTGAGGAATTCAGATTGATGGAATAAGAAAAGCCATTCAGCCTGCCCAACTCGATTTTTAAATCCGTTCTTGCAATGATGCCAGCATTGCTGGAAGTACCATCATGTATGGTCCATCTCTAATTACCCTTGAGAAGGTGAGGCGAGCAGCCTATTTGTACTGCTGCAGTGCATGGGGTTTAGGTACACCCACAGTGCTAATGGGAAGGGAGTTGCAGGTTTTTGACCCAGTCACAGTGAAGGAACAGCCATGACCTGGAGAGGAACTTGCAGGTGGTGGTGTTTCCATTTGTTTGCTGCCCTTTTCTTCTAGGTGAGAGGCTTTGTGAGTTTAGAAGGTACTGACGAAGGAATCTTGGCAAGTTGTTGTCATGCATCTTGTAGATGGTACACAAAGTGCGCCAGAGGTAGAGGGAGTGAATGTTGAAGGTGGTGGGTGGGCTGCCGATCAAGCAGAATGTTTTGTCCTGGACGGTGTAAAACTTCTGGTGTTGTTACAGCTGCACTCATCCAGGCTAGTGGAAAGTATTCTATGACACTTCTGACTTGTAGATGGTGGACAGGCCTTGGGAAGTCAGGAGGTGAGTTACTCACCACAGAATTCCTAGCCTCTGACCTGCTTCTTGTAACCACAGTGTTTATATGGTTGGCCCAGTTAAGTTTTTGATCAGTGGCCATCTCAGGACATTGGTGAGGGATTCAACAATGTTAATGTTGTTGAATGTCAAGGGGAGATGATTAGATTCTCTCTTGTTGAAGACGGTCATTGCCTGGCATTTGTGTGGCACCAATGTTACTTGCCACATATTAGCCCAAACTTTAACGTTGTCCAGGTCTTGCTGTGTGTGGTTATGCACTGCTTCATTATTTGCAGAGTTGCAAATGGTGCTGAACACGGTGCAATCATCAGCGAGCATCCATTCCTTTGACCGTATGTTGGAGGGAAGGTCATTGATGAAGCAGCTTAAGGTGTTTCAGCCTGGTACACTGCCCTGAGGTAATGCAGTGATGTCCTGGGGTGATGTGATTGGCCTCCAACAACCACAAACGTCTTCCTTTTTGATAGGTATGAACCCTATCAGTGGAGAGTTTTCCCCTTGATTCGCATTGACTTCGATTTTACTTGGGGTGGTATTTTCCATTCTAGAGACTAAGTCCATTCTCGGCCATGGAAGTTGGTGTGATTCCCACATGGTTGCTGGTCAGCTGAACCTGCATGATCTTGCGCTAGTCAGCTGATTAATTGTGAATTCATGAGGTGCTCGGTGAATCTCGTTGAGGGGTGGGCAGGAAGTCATCTGCCATTACCACATGGGGTCAAAGGTGATAGCACCATAGTTAAACAGCACCCAGACACACATTCACTCAATCCAGGACAGGAGTTCCGCACTACTGCTACAGAGTCCTTGCAGCTGCAGCTCATACTTGAGAAACTGGCAGATGTGAGCAACTACATCGCAGGACAAACAAGGACGCCTTTGGCATTGTCTCTCGCTCATCTCTTGCTAAGAGCACCGCTGGTGATACACCCGTCGTCAGGCCAATGTTCGTCATTGCAGTAGTCCATGTTTGCCAACATCTTTACCATCTAGAGGCCCACTGCCTCTTGCTGCTCAGGCCCTTGCACCTCCTGGCCCTGTGCCAACTGGTGACAGGCCCCCCCTCCTCATCTGGATGAGAGCCATTACCAAGGTAGGGTTACCTGCAGCCTGCATCAATGCCTCAGTGGATGTGTGAACAAATTAAGGCGATACATTTAGTGAGCATGTCCTCCACAGGTTTCCCTCCACCTCAAAGCCAGTAGGCGAGTGCTAAGCCCTTCGCCTGACTTCTGTCTAGATTTGGCATCCCCATCCCACCCCTCCCAGATAAAGGACATCCTGGAAGACCAGAGATGGGTGTTCCTCCCATTTATACATGACTGCGTATGGAGACATTGCTCTTTGGCCAGGGTGATGAGAGTCATGTGCAAGGAGCCTCCCTCTGACAATATTGTGCTTGCCCCCACTAACCTCGAGACTCTATAGAGATACCAGTGCCTTGGAGCATAGAAAGACTAACTGCATGAGCCCTTGTCAGCCATGACCATTCACCTGGGAGGTTGGAGGCTTGGAGTCACAAGTTGGCTGCAGTCCACCAGCCGTATCCCTTGAAGGCATTGACCACCCTCCCTCTCTTTATCCCTGCCACTGACAGCAGCCAATGGCAAAAGGTACAGAATGAATGATAGCCCCAGACCTTGCCGGAATCTTGATGTTATGTGACCCATGAGTCGGGGAAAAAATCTGCTGGAATGCAGCCTTCACTGTAGAGAGGAGGACACAAGTGAGCATCTTTGACATCCAGTTGCCTCATAATTATTAGGGTGTCCCTTTAGTCAGCCACTTGTGCTAACCTTGAACTCCACCTTCCTGAGAAGATCCTCCTCTGAATGATCTCACTGACTGGCTAACTGTGAGTCAAGGTCAGATTTGAAAAATGTGTGACCTTTTAAATTCGGTCCACCACCTTCTGTGCTCCGCCTGTCACCCACCAACTTCCCCCCATGGCCCACCCAATAACACCATCCCTCTCCACTCTGTCACCCTTGAACCTGACCCCCCCACCCCGTTACCCTGGGCCATTTCACAATTCACCTCCACAAGCCTTCCCTCCTGTCAAAGCTGACACCCATTACTGTCCCCATGCCCACCCTGATCCTACCCCCTCCTATTATCAGAGCCACCTGTCTACTCCCCCTCCATCAACACCCCTCCTGATGAGACCTACACCTACCAGGCTCTCACCCTGGACCTGCCACCCGACCAAATCCCCCTCTGACCTGTGACTGTTCCCTCCTATCACCAGTGTTCTGAGCTCACCCCCCAGGACCCCTCAGTCAATACTACCGACCCCACCCTTCCCCGGATATTCTTCACAACCCCCCACTCCCGGTAAGCATGGTTCCCCTGTCCAGCCTTTGCTCCAACCTACTCCTCCACCACCCCCCCTCCAGCTTTTGCCTGCCTCCCATTTCAAGCTTTGGCGCAGCATTTGCTACCGATGTTCCAGTGTGTGAGGCCGCAAGAGAGTGAAAGCAACATCTATGGATCTTGAAGTCGCAGAAGAGCTGAAGCTCGCCAGGTGCACGCTACTTATTTGCTGTCACGAAACTGAGCGTTCTAAATTCTCACTGGCAGGGAACTTAGGTTGTCCTCCAAATTAATTCCTGCATGGTGGCCTTTTAGAGATGCTAATGCATGCATGTGGGGTTCCCAACATGGTTTGTCAGGAAAGTCTACCTGCCTTTAACCCGCCTTGAAAGTCAGGAGAAAAAAAATTGCACTCTTTATCCTGCTGTCGGGAAACAGATTTTTTTTGCCTCCCGCCGAATTAAGTGCCTCCACCCGCCATGATTCCCACTACTGACTGGAATGGAAAATTCCACCCCTTGGGCTCCTTGATTCTGTACTCAATCAAATGCTGCCATGGTGTCAAAGGTAGTCACTCTCCCTTCACCTCTGGAATTCTTTTGCCATGTTTGGAAGAAGGCTGTAATGAAGTCTGGAGCTGACTGGCTCTAGTGGGACCCAAACTAAGCATTGGTGAATAGGTGTGCAGAGTAAGTGCTGCTTGAGAGAATAACAATGACAGCTTGCATCACTTTGTTGATGATTGAGAGTAGAGTGATGGAGGGGTAATTGGCTGGATTGGATTTTTCCTGCTTTTTGTGGATAGGACATATCTGAGCAATTTCCACATTGTTGGATAGATACTAGTATTGTAGCTGTACTGAAACAGCTTGGCTATGGGTACAGCTAGTTCAGGGGCACAAGTCTTCAGTACTACAGAGAGGATGTTTCCAAGGTCCATAGTGTTTGCATATCCAGTGCCTTCAGCCACTTCTTGGTATTACATGAAGTGGACTGAATTGCCTGAATACCAGCATCTATGAGGCTGGGGACTTCAGGAGAAGACTGAGATGGATCATCCACTTGGTACTTCTGGCTGAACATGGTTGCAAATGCATCAGCCTTGTCTTTTGCACTGGTGAGCTGGTGACCCTCGCCACTGAGAATGAGGATGTTTGTGGAGCCGCCTCCTCTGGTTAGTTATTTACTTGACCACTACCATTCACGACTGTATAGGACAGGACTGCAGAGCTTTGATATGATCCATTGGTTGAGGTATTGATTAGGTCTGCCTGTGGCATGCTGCTTCCGCTGGTTAACTTTTATGTAGTCCTCTATTGTAGGTTCTTTAGGTTGGCATCTCATTTTTCGGTGTGCCTGGTGCTGTTCCTGTTCTCCTCACGGAAGCAGGGTTGTCCCCTGGCTTGATACTAATAGTAGAGTGAGGCCAGGTCATGAGGTTACAGATTGTGGTTGAATACAATTCTGCTGCTGCTGATGGCACACATCCTGGATGCCCAAATTTAGGCTGCTGTACCTGTTCTGAATCTGTCCCACTTAGCACAGTGGTAGTGCCATTCAACACAATGGAGGGTATCCTCAGTGTGAAGGTGGGACTTCATCTCCACTAGGACTGTGCGGTGGTCACTTCTACCAGTACCATCATGGACAGTTGCATCTGCAGCAGGTAGATTGATGAGGACAAGGTCAAGTAGGTTTTTCCCTCTTGGGAGAGAACCAACCACAGGCCCAGTCAGACAATTAAGTCCTTCAGGTCTTGGTCAGCACAGTCGATAGTGCTGCTACTGGTGATGGACATTGAAGTTCCCCACCCAGAGTACATTTTGTGCTCTTGCCAACATCAGTGCTTCTTTCAGGTGGTGTTCAACATGGAGGAGTACTGATTCATTAATTGAGGGAGGTTGGTAGGTTGTAATTAGCTGAAATTTCCAAGCCTGTGTTTAATGCCATGAGACTTCATGGGGTCTGGAGCCAATGTTGTGGACTCTCAGTGCCACTCCCACCAACTGGTATACCATTGCTTGAGTTGACTAATATAAAGAAACAAATAACATACAGAGGATAACATAATTAAAAACAAACACACACAACAGAAGTATTACCTCTGCCCACCTTCCATGGCGGAGGTGATCAGTCCACAGGAATTAAAATGCCCACTTAAGAATGTATTTCTTGTACTACTATTCAATGATTTCACGAATAAGGTGAATTTCCACTTCTTCCAAGCAGCTTGGCAATGCAGACAGAACTGAAACCTATGGGGATTTTCCCCAGGCTTACATCCTTTCTGCCAATTACACCTAATTACTGAGGCAATGATGGGGGAATATTATATATCATACTCTTGAGCAGACGTTTACACACTATCCTGAGCTCAAATTATTTGCTAATGATTTTTCCATGCATATTTTAAATAGCATCTAGAAGAAAGCCTTTTATCCAAGCTAGAGTGCAGAACAATCAGCCTGACCTGGTTGTGAATCTCACAACTCATCGCCCCCATTTGGAAAATTGCTAAGCAGTTTCTATTCTGTATCTTGGAACAGTGTATGAAATAATAACACAAACAATCCCATTTCATCACACACTCTTTACCCTGCTGAATCAGAAATTGATCAATTTATTTTTAAAAAGTTTATGCTGACTCAGTGTTTACTCATATTTGTTGGCAGTTTTTTCTCTGTATGGATGATTCCAAGTGCAAAGAAGATTTTTATTATAGTAAGTTTGGCTTGTGACTTTGTAAGTTAATTGTAATCATGCTTGCAGTTTCATTTTTTCTGTATGAAATTCATTAAATTAATTAGCCCAGTTCCTGACTCACTGTGGATGTCTGGATTTGACTCATGTTTTCTGAACGTCCTGCTTTCCCACACAGTTTACTACGACCTGGCAGCATTAGGCATTCTACCCTTTCTAATACTTGTGATATTTTAATTTAAAGGATTGAAATGCAGTCTTTCAGAATGCGTTTCTCATACTATTGTGCTTTAATGTAACAAGCACCTTGCTGTAAGAGTGAACAGTCAGTGAAGTGGACTTCTTTTTAGTGTTGGTCCCAGTTTGAGTTTCAGTATTGGCTGTCTGGAAGTGATGAGCTATCTGCATGTAAACGCAGTTCACCTTTTGTCTCTCATCCAGAGCTTTCCAGGCTTTTGAATTCATGGGGGTATATTCTCAGCGACCACATGAAAGGTTTAAAGCTGATGCTCTCATTAATTTGCATGAATCACAAGTTGCTGATGCCAACAATTCTTGATCTTCTGATTTACATTTCACTCATCAGTGAGCCAAAGGTACTGAAAACTGCTTTAATTCATACATCAGGCCAGTAAGTAAGAAATAGAAGGGCAAATAGTGGTTTGGGCTACAAGGGTCATATTGCCAGGGCTCAGTGCATTTATCTTTTTTTATTCATCCTTGGGTCAGTACTAGCAAGGCCAGCATTTATCCATTTTGCTGTATTTTTTATTTTTAATTGAGGGTGTGGTTTTGAACATTTATTTGCATTCCTGTAAGAGGGAGAGCCTCTCTGTGCTCTGCGCAGGTGCCACAATTGATCAGAAGTATTCTGCGAATGTTTGAAGAGGTAATCCTTGTCTATGGGTTTTTAAATGGCCCAATCCTTGATAACTGGAGGCCTTCTCTTGTTCTAAAATCTAAATGAGGATTGGTGCAAAATTGTTGATCTGACCCTTTTATTGCTCCAATTAATTGTGATATAATTGTATGCATTTTCCCTGAACTGCACAAAAAGGTTAATGTCTAATATAGTATTTGTAAAGGTTGCTTCTTCCATAATTAACTGTGTGAAGTGTTAAAATAATCTCATTTTAAAATCTCTGAGGTAGAACAAGTTTAATGTTGTAAATAATAAAAATGAGAATTCTCAGTAGGCCAGGTAGGGATTTCACATAAAAGTGGGTAATTGTTTTCCTGCTACACTTATAAATAGAGTATAGCCCAACCCTGGTTCAGTGCATCAAATGCTAAACTGATTAGAATTTAATTACTAAATGAAAGCAAATTATGAGTTTTCAAATGTACAGTGGTCACAAAGGAGTTAGCCTGTTAATCTGTTAGTGGTAGAGTTGCACATATTTATTAAACTTTGCACCCTCGTAACTTGTCATTTCTAAAGTACTGCATTGCTTAGAGATACAAAAAAAATCACTGGGATATATCACATCGAACATTGGACAGATTATATACAAACAGAAGGCAACCAAGTGATCACAGCCCTAACAGAGTATTTTAATAACGCATATGCATTTTTCCCAAACAACACCCTGCCGCCACTCCGAAAGTAGTAAATAGCTGCAACATTGCTCATTTTCAGCTAAGTTTAAACTATATAACTGAGGTTGCATAAGAACTACTGCACTTAGATCAAACTTTTTGCCTGATTTGACTTGACTTTTTTTATAAGACAGTGCCAGTAGTGCTGACAATGCATGTTTGATTTCACTGATTCCTTTAAGAGTGTAATAGCATCTTATTCCCAACAAAGGGCTATAAAACTAATAAAATGGAACCAACTTCTGCCAACATGCTTTGAAATCTGCATTTCCACTCCAGGCAGAAATTAAATAAAACAATCAATGTTTTTGTGTGTAAAAAAAATGCCAAATTAAGCCAGATGGGCAAAACTGACTGCTTCTATGTTTTACATTTGCTTAAATTAAGTCTTGTGCAGAGTACTTCCATCTGAAGTTGTGATTATTTGCTAAGTACGTCCCTGTAAATTGTGTGAACACGTGAGCCAATTTTATGGCTTAGCTACCTGAATAGATCTTGAACGGAATGCAAGTGAACTTTTTACTGGTAGGAATAGTAATATCTGTTCGTTGTGGCTCAATTGATAGCAGTCTCATCTCTTAGTCACAGTGCTTTGGATTGAAGTCCCATTCCGGGGCTTGAGTGCAAAATGAATACTGTCGTACTGAGGGAGCACTGCACCATTGGAGGTTTATCTTTTGAATGAGATATTAAACTGAGGTCACATCTGCCAGCTTGGGTGGATGTAAGAGGTCCCATGGCACCATTTCAAAGAAGAGCAGAGTTACCCTGGAGGTCTTGGCCAATATTTATCCCTCAATCAACATCACATAAAACAAATAATATGATTATTACCACAATGCTGTTTGTGGGAGTTTATTGTGCACAAATTGGCTGGCATGTTTTGGACATTACGAATTGATCAGGCCTACTAGATTCAAAGAGAACAAATCGGCAAATAAGCGATATAGGCACAGATAGAATTGTATGATGATAAAGCACAGAAAGAGACCCTCATGCCTGTGCCAGCTCTTTCATCCAGCTGTATTTCCCCATTGCCCTGAGATTTTCTCCCCTTCGATTATTGATCCAATTTACTTTTGAAAGTTATTATCGAATCTGCTTCCTTCTGTCAACCTTCCCGACAGTGTGTTCCATATCCTCATGACTCGCTGTGCAGTTCTTCTCACCTCATCTATGTTTTTGCCAATTATCTTGCATCTTTGTTCACTGGTTACCAATTGTGTTGTCAGGTCTCAGAGCTTGAGTGCATTTTATATTTTCCTATATTAGGAATATTAGGTATTCCTAATATAGCAAACAAATGCAAATTGCATTAGAAAAAGACTAAGTATGATTCTGAATCACAGCTGCATCACAGAAACTACTTCCAAGGCAATTAACTTATTGCACGTGCTATTAAATTGGGCCAGAGGTACTTACTTGGTCACGGAGACCATATGACAGTTAGGGATCAATGTCTTATTGTTGCACCAGTAAAGCAATATAGTGTTACAAAAATTATATGTGTGATACAACTGTCATTCCCTTCACCATTGGGGATTTTTGAAGTGATGTGCATGCTAAAAGTTCAGCAGCATGATGAATGTGAAATTTTTACCATTTTTAAAAAGCCTGGTAGAGTGTTGAGAGGTAGATAAATATTTGGGACAGGCAGCTGACATATTACATGACTAGGGACACAAATTTAGTTGCCTTCAGAATGTAAGGGCTGTGAAGTGCTAGAATTTGCAGTGAACATGTTTTCACTTGAGACTGCTTCACAACAAAATGCTGACACAATAATAAACGATTCCTTACAACAATGTTTAGGTACAGTGCCATTTAGAGCCATGGACCTTGCCAAGGGTGGCATTTATACCAACATTCAAAAGTTGTAAAGGGCAGCATTTACAGCAATATTCAGGCACTTTCGGGAGTATTTCAGAGTGATCTAAAGAACAGTATTTGCTCCAACATTTGACCATTATGAATGGTGCTGTTTTAACAAGGCATTGTTTTGACCTGATTGACTGAAGGGTACAGAGTCTGTTTGTATATTCACAGGTACAAGATTTTTGATAATATGTGCTGTTGTGATGCCCAACAAAAAAACTTTCCACGTTTTCTTCTGGCTCACTCCCAATTGGTCACTTACATCCAGCATCTGCTCTCGTTTACAAATTGTGCATATCATACACAGTTACACATCCAGATGTCTATGCACCGGGCACTGTTTTAATTCATTCTATTTCATTATTGATCTGCATAATCTTCATGTTCAACATTTTAATTATAGAATTATTTTGCGTGTTCCAGCAATGTAATATAGGGAGTGAAAATACTGGCACGAGTTGTCTCTATGTAATTATTATTTTTCTTTTCTTGTAAAGAAATGTTTTTGCTCAGGAGATAATCTTATCAGGCTAAACAAAACGCACCTCCATGTCCTGGCAACCTCATCTACTACAATATTAGTTAAAGGCCAGACAGATTGTTTATTTCGAGAGCTGTGTATAGGTTTCAGGAACAGCTGGTTTTGAATCTGGTGTCTAACAGCATCTGACAAACTGTGAGCTGAACGATGGACCTGAACCAATATGTCTTCCTTACAAACTGAAAGAATGAACTCGAATTGTGTCTTCATGGTAGGAACCAGGTGACACATTGAACAATGTCATCTCACCACCAAGACCTGGACTGAATCTAGATTAATGTATTTATAGCCTTTGCACTCTGACAGCCCTGAGGGTCATTACAGAAAACAAAAATTTTGCATTTGTATAGCGCATTTATAACCATTGGATGTCCCAACGTGCTTTATAGCCAATTAAATATTTTTGAAGTGTATTCACTGTTGTACTACAGGAAACACGGCAGCCAAATTGTGCACAGCTGTGTTTTAATAGTGCCATACATGCCTTGTGCTGAAACTGGACAATGTTTCATTCAGCATTCATGACATCTTGCAGCTTGAGTGCAAATTCTTCCCAAACAAATCTTCAGCTTCATGTCTTCTTGTCACTTTGTGTCTACTGGTCATTTTTTTTCAAAGTCAGAGGTCTCTGCAGTCAATCCACATTCCTGATTTATGTAATACAAGAGTGAAATACTGCAGTTGCTGAAAACCTGAGAGAGAAAAAGAAAATACTGAAAACACTCTGCAGGTCCAGAAGCATCCTGAGTATTTTCAACATTTTCTATTCGCTTTCATATTTTACCTGACGCACCAACTTTTCCAATGATCACATTTTATTTGGAAGCTTTGATGCACTTTGTCTTACTTTGTTCTACATACAAGTCAGATTTCGGCACTGACAGCTTCCTCTAAGTGGGGGAAATTTGATTAAAATGGGTAACTTTTTAATAGTGGTTTTATTGCAAAGTGGTTCATCTTGAAACATTCTCTGAGAATAAACTGTGTCACGCTGGAGTGAAACCATATGAATGCCAGTTATCATTGCCTTTCCTGGATAGGAAGGGATTGATTTTCTCTTCAAGTTTGCTATCTGTATGCAAAAGCAAAATACTGTGGATGCTGGAGACCTAAGATAAAAAGAAAGCGCTGGAAAGACTCAGCAGATATGGCAGCATCTGTGGAGAGAGAAACAGAGTTAACGTTTTGAATCCAATATGACTATTGAAGTCGAAATGTTAGCTCTGTTTCTGTGTCCACAGATGCTGCCAGACTTGCTGAGTTTTTCCAGCACTTTCTGTTTATATTGCTATCTATGAGTGCGATGTCAAGGGTTTTTCTTTACTGCGCTACATGAATCAGAGCTTCAAAATGTATGTGGTGCTCTGTCTGTAAGCCATCAATTCAATTGTCTCAGTATAATGTAACACCTGGTGCTGTTAGTGTCAAACCCATCACTTTGTCTCCAGTACAGCGACAATAGGTAAATCCACTGTCACTGCCCAGCCACATCTTCCTGTATCTTGTATATTTGTGGAAAATAAACTTGGTCATTTATAATTGAACAGAAATATATAAAGAGTGTAATTTTGAAAGCAACAGCATCAGGAATTTGCTGCATGAAATGGAAAAGTCTGAAACTGATCTGCAAATTCAATTTAGGATGATGGGCTGAATTTTCCTCTTGGGAGTGTGTTTTACGAGTTGGGCCATTTTATGGCTCGCAAACTGCACTCCTAACTGATGTGTGACTTTGCCTGGGATTTTTGTCTTTTCCTGCAGGGTTCAGGTTGGGGTTCAGGAGGGGTGTGGAGCAGGGCTGTTGAGAAAGCCTGCCTCAGTATTTGGTGACAGCAGCATGGCTCCTAAAATTAGTTAAAGGCCTCTTAAGCCTCATCCCTTGATTCCCCCACCAATCTTTCAGCCACTCCATGCATCTCCATGTATCCTCCATAGCCACTCATCCAATACTTTCTATGCACAGACCTCAGATTCTATATAATATCAGAGGAAAATATTTTACATCCCTTTGTGGGGTGGGGGGGCGTGGGTAGAGGGGAGACTCTCAACATCTAATAAAAGTCTCCATCAAACATACTATCATTCATACCAAGAAAAATTTGCATTCTGCCATGCCAAAAAAAGCCTTGTAACAGTTGTATTCCTATGAGCTTGTGTCAACAAACTAGAAACTGTATCCAAGGCACAAACAGTTATTACCATCCCTTAAAACTGTCATTCATTCCCAGATGAATGGAATACCTACTGTGCTGAAAACCATTAGCACTCAAAACTTAGCCAAGCATTCATAATGGCCATTGCTATCCAAACAACAGAGAACTCTCTAAGATGGAAAGAAGGTGCTTATTTCAATTTCATAGTAAAGTGCATGTCAATCAATGGACGGGACCCAGTGGTTAGATTTTTCCAAGTATGAAAATCAGTTAGAGCTGCCACTCCATTTAAATCATAGTACTAAAGATGACAGCACCGGCTGACAGCACATTTTGTAACATTTTTCACTGCATTTTAGTACTTTCTCCATTGAAAAACTACTGTAATGCATGTGAACAATTACACAATGCTGGTCAATGTAAGGATCAACTTAACCTTTGCAATACAGATCCCTATGATGAATCACTGGTCTCTGCTACTCTGCAACCAGCTGTTTGCTGACTGTTACTCCTTCACTATGTGATGTATCTCACCCTTTGATTGCTGTCAGTGATGAGGTTCTCTGAATTTTAGCTCTTTTGAAAGTTAAACACAGTAAATCCTCAACTATCAATTTGAGGAACTATAATTTGGGATCGTGCGTATGTGTATTTTTTTAGTTTTCTTACTTTCTTGTTGCCTTGCAGCCATTAACTGACAGAATTTACAACAAAGAGACAGTCCATTCAGCCGCACTGGTCTGTGCCAGTCGAAATTTTAAAACAAAGATATAAAGTAATCTTGGATTATATCATCTAAAGAAGTTCCAGTGGAGTCTTGACATTGTGTGATTAGTGATGGGGATTCTTTGTAGTGTAAGATTCTTCCAAAGCCAACCCTACTTTGACTCTGTTGAAATCTCTCTTCCTCCTTACTGGGGGGAAATTGGGGAAAGTATGGAATATCATTATTAATATGAGGTTTTTGTAGTTCAAAACTATCTGTGGCCATCTTGTGCACCATGAAGAACAGGAGTAAGATGAGACGATAGGAGAGAGACTTACCCTGCCACACCACCCACCACCCCAAAAATGCCCCATTTTTATTGTAGTTCGGTTTCCCTCAATGTTAGCAGTTACCCTATTGGAGTTACATTTCCCCAGATTTTCAGCTAGTTTCTAGTAAAGTTTACAAGGATAATCACACAGCCAATTAACTTCGCTATCTGCTGTAAGGTAATGTCATTGTGAACATTAGTGTGTAGCATGAAGCACTAACTATGTTACATATTACAGGAAATAATTTTTCCCCTACTTGAAAACCACGATGTTAGGTATAAAAGAGCAGTTCAGCTGATATTTACAACATACTCATTAACAATTGGCAATGGGCAAAAAGTGGGCGAGTGTGAAAAATTAGATAACTCTTTCAAAGAGTCAGCACAGGCCTGACGGGCTGAATAGCTGTCAGATACTATGATGCCACCAGTTGGCTACCATTGGAACTACCAGAATCAACAACGTTTACCAGGTGATTTGAAATTGTCTGTATTTAAATCTTGCACCATTCATGTGTGCTGTAAATTGTAAGCTCTGACTGCCCAGCCTTTCTTTGTGCCTGGAAAGGATCTGTTCAGGCTAAAGTTGGAAAACCACATTGATTAGCCCATCAGTGGCCAAAAAAAAAGAATGGCCACTGCCTCTGGAGGCACTTAACAAAAGCCACTCTACTAAGTTGGTGTAATTGCTTCCAGCACTAAAGATTCCACAATATGAAGATTTGCAGAAAGCTGACTCAGCTTTATCCTTTAATTGAAGTTTTAATTAACATTAAGAGGTGGTAATTGATTAAGGTTCTTCCTATCTAAAGCAAGACTTCAGCTGGGTTGTTCCTGATTCGCCAATGAACAGAAGCTTTCTATAGGATGTAAAAATGGGGTTATAAACTAAATATGCTGCATCAAAAGGATATGTTTTAGGTTAATCCTGAGAGGATTGTTATCAGGCCCACTTTTACTGAAGTGAATTAGGCTCCATTTGCTGACCATTGACTATAAGTGGATGAAAATCTAGCTTAAAGTCCCCATGAGAAATAGTCTGTGTTTTGAGTTTGGAGACAAAGCACACATTGTTTGTTTCTATTCCCAGTCACACGATATGTCTTTTGTTGCATTTCTCCCTGAACAGAAAGAAGTTGACCAATCAAAAGGTTAAACACTCAGATGCCTTATCATGTGATGCCTTGTAACCTATCACATCTGACTAATTCACAGGCACCAGGGGGTTTCACATGTTGATGGGTAGCAGTGGGTAATGTACTGTGCGAGATTTCTCCCTTACACTTTGTTGGATCAAGTGCTGCAGTTGTCAGGGAAGGTTATAAATAGCTGCCAGCAGTCTTTCAACACTCCCATGCTAATATCTAGACACTAGCTATTTATTGCTACAGTCCAACAACTGAAGTTCAGGGATGGGTCACAATTCCAGGGGCACTTGAGTAATTATTTTATCAAAGTTAATGCAGTTAAAGAAGAAAATAAAGAGTACATATGAAAACAGTTATATGACGTGCAATATATTGAAGCATCAGATGGCCCCATAATACAGCAAGATGAGACAGAAATGTGCCACACTGCAAATTACTTAAGTCGAACTACACTGTTATGGAGAAGTGCTAATCGGAGGCCAAATCTGGTACATAGTTGGTGGGTTAGGGGAGAAAGGCATAAAAGAAACATAGGCCAAGATTTTCTGGCCCCGTCATGGCATCGTGGGCAAGGCTGGCATTTGTTGCTCATTTCTAATTGCCCTCGAGAAGGAGGTGAGTCACCTTCTTGAACCGCTGCAGCGCATCTAGTGTAGGCACACCCACTGTGCTGTTAGGAAGTTCTCGCTAATCAGATCAGACCAACATAAATATTGTACTGGAAGAAGTTTGTGGACTTCTCAGCTGGAGTTGGTGGATGACCAGGCGACAAGGGAAGAAACTGAGCTGAGAAAATAAACTGACATTATCATACAAAAGATGTGGACAGAAAAATTAAATATTCAGATGTAGAAAGATGTGTTTAATAAACATGGTTACCATTCTAAAATAAATTTGTTTTTAAACTTTTGGGCAAAATATAAAATTTTTTTGTAGTGCAGTCTTAAAGCTGGTTTACGATGTCCTTGTCCTGTTGAGTTTATTTTTCCAATAGCTTTGACACATATGGTTAATATTATAACATTTTTAGCCACTGTGTAAACAAATTGTGAGCACCTTGTTGGTGTCAGCATTGTCACTCAAGTTGTGGTTTTAGCACCAACTGAGGTATTGGTGAACACATTCTTCACACCAAATGCACAGCTGACTAACTTCATCAGCTATTGTCACCCCTGTCTTGTTTTTAATACCTATTCCTTAGCACAGTCAAATAGGTATTGCAGTCTAGCCTCATTACTTCATCTTTCATCAAGGAAGAGCACAAGATTGATACCACACATTGCTGCATATGTCTTTGCCTGAAATACAGTAAATAGAGAGTTTACTATCTGATTCGGTTGGAACATGTGCTGACATTGTGCTGAAGTGTTGACTATAAAAACGTTTTGCTGTTTTTCATACTGTTGCTTATTTAGTTAGGATACCAGGTAACAAGGCTCCTTGAGCCTGTACTTGGAATGTATGCAAATAAATACAGCTCCTTTACTGTTCCCAACAGGATTGCAAATCTACTAAACACTGAGTCTGTGACTCCGCCACTCAGATAAGGGAGCCAGATAAGATCCAGTTAGTTGATGTGATGAAGGGACTGAATTGGAGTTATTATAACCTAAACCACTTGGTTGAAAACAGACTGGATCAGGTCAGCCACTCAGTTTGTATCCCACCCAATTTTAATTCTAATGTGGTGGGTGTAAAGTGGGTGGTTGATCTGAATCTGGGAGTTTCCTGTTGAGTGGTTAGGTTAAAATTACCCCCCATGATTCAGTTCTTCTTCATAACGATCCATCTGGATCTTGAATTAATCCAACGTTTTTGCTCTGCAGCCTTTTGCATCTAAATTTAACTTGAGTTAATGTGCACATGCAGTGTGCCAGCCCGTAAGGAATAAAATATAAATTGTGGGATTCAACATCCCTTTTTTTGGAGTTTCCTATTTCTGAGAGTGCAGTTGGGTGGAAAATCCACAACATTAACTCAACTTAACTTTGAAACTGCTTTAAATTGAAGAGGTTCTAATATTGGTGGACAGCAACGTTTCATCTAGATTACCCCATAATTTAGCACTTTGAACCATCTCTCCCTGCGTTCCCTGCTTCAGATTGCATACCCAGAGAAAGCATCCCCACTAAACCTAATAAATGCATTTGCTTTCATGGATGTGAAGTTATATTACTGCTGGAAAGGTTCCCACAAATCTACTAGACTGGTGATACTACACTTAAATCTGTTTAATGAAATGTCGCATTGCCTAGCAACTGAGACTTAAATTATTCAGGAATGTGATTTATTACTTTTCTTTCTTTTTATAGCACCACCAAAGTTTACAAGAACTCCCATTGACCAGACGGGAGTCTCGGGAGGGGTTGCGTCATTTATCTGCCAAACCTCAGGAGAACCGAGGCCTAAAATTGTATGGTCTAAAAAGGGAAAGAAAGTCAGCTCTCAGCGATTTGAGGTATTACATCCATATTTTCTCACCAGGAAAATACTCTAAGGTTACCATTGTAAATCTCCTATTTAATTTCTTTTTTTGTTTTCATTAGTGCCCTGTTAAAGTGTGTTGGAGGTGCTTAAAGGTGTTAAGGATCACCAATCTGTAAATTGGAGTGTCCAGAATTGGAATTTGAACTTGTCTCATTTATTTATGTTAATATTAATATATTACTTTAATTGTTAGATGATCAGTTGGCTGATGTGATGACTCTTGAGTTGATGTCTAGTTTTTGAAACCTTCCAAATTCTGAAGCGGAGATTTTGCCTATTCACTGGGAGTGTAAACTCATTGTTACATTTCTGCAATTTCACCACAAACATAAAACCGCCCCCCTCCCTCCCCACCGCCTCGCCCCTCCGACCCTACACTTTTACTCTGGGTTTTTTGGGGGCTCACCACCGTGGATCACTTTTTATGATCTTGAAAGCTAGGTAAACTTGCAGCTTTTGCTTGTTAAACTAAATAAAATAATGCACCTCCCCGTGCCCACGCAGAAGATGCAACACCTGCCCCTTCACTTCCTCTCTCCTCACCGTCCAAGGGCCCAAACACTCCTTTCAAGTGAAGCAGCATTTCACTTGCATTTCCCCTAACTTAATCTACTGCATTCGTTGCTCCCAATGCGGTCTCCTCTACATTGGAGAGACCGAACGTAAACTGGGCGACCGCTTTGCAGAACACCTGTGGTCTGTCCGCAAGAAAGACCCAAACCTCCCTGTCGCTTGCCATTTTAACACTCCACCCTGCTCTCTTGCCCACATGTCTGTCCTTGGCTTGTTGCATTGTTCCAGTGAAGCCCAACGCAAACTGGAGGAACAGCACCTCATCTTCCGACTAGGCACTTTACAGCCTTCCGGGCTGAATATTGAATTCAACAACTTTAGATCTTGAACTCCCTCCCCCATCCCCACCCCCTTTCCGTTTCTTTCCCCTCCCTTTTGTTTTTTCCAATAACTTATATAGATTTTTCTTTTCCCACCTATTTCTATTATTTTTAAATCTGTAATGCCCTGTCAGTCTTTCCACCCCACCCCCACTAGAGCTGTACCTTGAGTGTCCTGCCATCCATTCTTAATTAGCACATTCTCTTAGATAATACGTCTTTAACACGTCTTTGTTCCTTTGTCTGTGACATCTTTTGATTATCTGCTCCTATCACTGCTTGCTTGTCCCTACTACCCCCCACCCCCCCGACTTCTCTCTCCCCACCTTAAACCAGCTTATATTTCACCCCTCTCCTAACTTTACCCAGTTCTGCTGAAGGGTCATGAGGACTCGAAACATCAAATCTTTTCTTCTCTGCCGATGCTGCCAGACCTGCTAAGTTTTTCCAGGTAATTCTGTTTTTGTTTTGGATTTCCAGCATCCGCAGTAGTTTTTTGTTTTTATAAAAATAATGCCTTACTTGCTGAACACCCTGTCAAAACAACCTTTTTCATGGGTTTCAAGAGCTTGAAGGTGTTATCTCTCTCTTGCCTCTGCCTTCTGTTGCCATTGTTTTTCTAGTTTTTGAGTTCACAACCAAGGCGGATAGCTCGAGTTGAGAAATTTCCTGACTCGGCATACTCACTCAGTTTAAAGGGCCCCCTTTCACTCAGGGGAGGTGGGGACGGGATCAAGTGAAGCCCACCAACCCCAGAAGCAGATCTTAGGCAGCCATGTGGCCAGTGAATGCTGAGGTAGGCTGGTTAGAAGTCCTGCCTAGGTCTGCTGGGACTTTGCCCCCGTTGTTTTTAAAGCTGTTAGGCCCTCTAACCCTCACCACTCACACCTCCATGCCACTGCCAAGCCATCTCCATGCCAACTAATGCCCCCTCACATCCCATGACACCTCCACGTCAACGCATGCCCTTCGTTCCCCCCCCCTCCCCCCCGTTCCCCCTCATACCCCATGCCAGCTCCATAGCCACTCAAATAGTATCCACCATGGCCAGACCTCAGGAACCTGTGGAGCTCACTCCTACACACTTGATAGTGAAAACAATTTCCATTCAAGAAACCCATTCAAAGCTTTTAAATCTCCTCAGTGGTTAATATCTTATTAAAAAACTAAAACACTTCTATTTAGATGCTACACCAAAGACAGTTAATCCTTTCATAGCATCTTTAAACTGGCAATCAATTTGAGTTCAGAACGCCCTGCTGAGATAATTGTAGATTTTGAAACTCAGTCAAGCATTCATAACAACATAATAATAGCCCTTGCATAAATGTCACCAAAGAACTCTATTGAATCTGGCATGGCCAGATGGTAATACTCCTTTTTCTAACCTACACCAGATGACCTGTCAATCAAATCTGTCCAACAGAGGATTTAAAAAAAAACTCTCGCTGACAGTTTTCAGGCTGTTTGTTTCTCGTGTTTAAACTGCAGGTGATTTAAAAAATAACTTCATGTTATGGCACTTCAACAGACTGTATTTGCCCTTCAAAGGTGTTTACATCTACTCTATCAATTTGTGACTCCCACACAGTGGGTTAAGGGCCCTGCAACTTTAAATATAAGGTTTGTTTGAACTCGGCGTTAAGTTCAAATAGTTCTGCTGAGTTCAGGTTTTTTGCCTGTGTGAGCCATGCCCCACCCCAGCTCGCCCCCTTCCCTTGCCAGCAAACATTGGAGCTTTTGGAAATGGGGTGGAGTGTCTGCATCTAGGTTCCACCCGCCATTTTTAAAGATGCATGGAGCTTTCTCAATTCTGTGAAAATCTGACCTATATCTTAAAGAATGACAGATAAGTTTATTAATTTGCCAAGGGATTGGACAGAAATATCTAACCAGTTTGTTCAGCTTTACTGATTTCATCATGTGTCCTCTGTGTGACCTTTCTTGACATCAGGAGGGGGTAAAACATCACCAGCCTGTGATCAAGGCTTTAATTACCAAATAAGTTTACTAACAAGGAAAGGAAAAAGTTAACAGTTGTAATAAGTGGTTATTAAATTAAGTAGTTCCTGAGTTGGTAGAGAGTAACTAATACTTGCAACTGCTACACTAAATCATGCCTTCTTACATTGGACTTTTTCCTTTTCACACTGCTCATGAAGTTATCTGACCTATCACACTTTGTGGGTTTCACATATGTATTTCCGATTTGAACTAGTCTAGCTGAGAAATTCTTTCCAGAGAACCACTGGAGCCAAGCAGATGTAAATCAATTTGTTAAACGCAAAAAAAAAAGTTGCCTATCAAACATCATTCAAACCAATCCAAAAGATGTTTGTAATGGAATTAAATGTCTACTTGGCTTCTCCCCTTCCTTGGATAGTCGGGTAAGACAAAGTGTCTAATTGTTGCAAACATTGTGTTATGAATAAACTAGAGCCTTAACATGTATATACAGATGACAGAATTGAAGAACCCAATGCCATAGCAAAACTTAAACAAAATGCTTCATTATTCTGACATTGGTGTAAAGAACCTGTTTATGATTTACTACAAATAGTGAACAGATGAAATATCCCTTAAATATATGTATATAAGAATAACAGTGAAGAATTCATTTGAGGCAAATGATTACTTTTAAGGAGGTAATTTCAGAAGTTCACAAGTGCTTTGAACTTGATATGTGAAACCATATGCTTTTCCCCTTGTGCGCAACTGAAGTTGATACATCTGTGTTTCGTAAATATAGAAAAACATGTAGCATTAACCTATAGGGTGTACTGTCCAAATTCCCAAAACCTCCCCCCACCGCCCCCCCATCTCAGAGAGCTTTGTGCCAGTAGCACTGGATTATATAAATTTACCTCACGTAGTTTAAAGGTATATGATTCTGAAAGGAAGTGTTTCATGTTTGCTGAAAAAAAATTTAAATTAGCTTCTGATAGTTTCTTGATGTAATGCATATCTATTAATGGAATCATTTGTTCAACAAGAACATTTGCTGTAGCCCTGTATAATGTGTCATACATTTTACACTGTTTGATCAGTAGAAATCATTTAGATAACTCAACATTTTACTTGCTAATGATATGTTCCCATCCAAAGCTTCATGCGTAATTGATAAAATAGATGTATTTGCTTTCCTTAAAGCAGAGTCTCAGTTTTTTGTGTTATCTCTTACATTCTGGGCCAGGTTGCAAGACAATTCTTTTTCTGGATGCCCTATCCATTTAAGAGTTTGCATTAACTAGAATGATTCAACCTTGATCTCAGCCTGTGCTGAGTTAGCAGAACTCAGCCAGGTAGCTACAATTGTCCTCTGTCCACCATGGGGAAATACCAGCAAGAGTTCCCGCTCCTGACTGCCATCCAGTGACCCTCCAACTGGAAAGTAAATGTAAAATGGATGTCGGGCGTGAAAAGAATTAGGCTTAGCTGTGATACCTTTCATGGTCCAATTATTGTTGACAGTCACTATTTAGATTTTGTGTGAAGAATGGGTACTTAGGCAATATACCAGCGTTACAAGTACTTGTGAGACTGTATTTCAAAGAAAGCCATGACTTTGAAGAGGGAAAAGGACAGAATTTAAAGTAGTCAAAAAGCCAATTGTTCATTTGTATGATTCATTAGAATTTGCATCATCAACTCTGGTGTTGTTCAGGTATCAGGTGATGTTCCACCATTCACTCTGGTCATGTCTGATTTGTCCCTCAACTCCGTTTACTTACCTTTATTCCAAAATCTCTTGATACTCTTACCTAACCGAAATCTTTCATCTCAGTGTTAAAGATGACTCAACATCTTGAGACATTTGGGGGAAAGAGTTCTAGATTTTCACTAAGCTTTGTGTGGAGAAGTGCATCTTGATTTCATTCCTCAGTGGCCTAGCTTTACTTTCAATATTATGGTCTCTTAATCTTGATTTCTACATCAGAAAAATTGCGTAACTTTTTCTACCCTATGAAATAATGGAATTCGAGGGCCAGCGTCAGTTTGGATAGAAAATTGGCTTAAGGACAGTAAACAGTGAGCCATAGTAAATGGTTATTTTTCAGAAAGGAGGATGGTAGACAGTGTATCTGTATATAACGTGTATATATATATTTATATAGAGAGTAAAATTTCAAAATTTGGAGGAGTGGCGGAGAGTGAGGATAATACAAATCAATTGCAACAGAACATAGGCTAGCAGAATGGGCAGACAAATGGCAAATGAAATTTAATACAGAGAAATGTGAGATGATGCATTTTGGCAGAAGGGGTAGCCAAGATGGACTAAATGGGCGGAATCGTCCCAGATTTGCACTAAGTGCAGTAGTGGGCGGGTAAAACAATGTTTTACCCACCGGCCGCAATGGCGGCTTCTCACTCTGTATCATCCCAAACCCGCTGCATTAATTATGCATTCTTGGAAAACATGCCGTTTCCATGGCAGGCAGGCTCGTGATTCACCAGCCATGCTGTTACCTCGCCGCTTTATCATGCTGGGTGCCGCATTTAAAGTATAGCCAAGTACATACCTCTCAGTGCTTCCAGCCTAGGACTGCTGCAAATAAGCATGGCTGTGAAAGGCAAGAAGTCTGCAGCCCCCAGGTTTAGTGCCTTTTGGATGCTGTGGAAGCCTACCGTGATGTTCTCTACCCCCGCTTTGGCTGCAGGAGGGGCAGCAACATTACCATTCTGACTTGGTAGGCGATGGCAGTGGTGATCAGTGCCAGTGCTGCACAGAAGAGGTTGGCCATCCAATGCAGAAAGAGGATGAATGATCTTATCCGTGCTGCCAGGGTAAGGCAACTACCTCCTCACTCTAAACTCACACACTCAAGCCCATCACACATTCATTGGCATCTCACGCATTGCCAGCACAAGGAACATCACCACTCATTCTCTCACATGCACGCACCCTCACATCTTCATCTGGCCTAATCTGCTCTGGAAACTGCCTCCTCAGTCCTCACCACCTTGAGGCCACTTGCACAGATCAACTTGTGCCCCCACACAAACACTGTATCCTCAGTACAGCTCTCACCTTGCAGTCTTTTCCATTATCTGAGGCCACTTCTCCCCCTTCCCCAAGCAAGTGCTAGCCCTGCAGCCATTGAAAAGCCACACCAGCCTTATGGCTGGTCTGGTAGGTAGAGACCCCCCATGAGCCCCCCTAAAAGTGATGTGTTGCTGTCTGCGAAGCCTGGTGCTGTTGACTGAGAGTGCTGACTGAAGCAAGTTAGGCAAACAAACATCAAAGTCCCGAGCAAAGTACAGCTCGCCAGGTGCATGTCACTTATGTGTAATTGTACGCCAACGCGGGTGGACAATCCAGTGGGCGGGGTGGGGGGATGAGTCCAGCAGGCTAGCCTTATAATGATATGCAGATGTATTACAATGAGGTTCCCCATGTCCGATGGCGGGAAACATGGCCTGCCATTCACAGGCCGAGTGGATGATCGCAAACTGGTTTCATGATGTTGTGAAACTGATTTTTGATCTTCTCGCCATACTGTCAGCTCACATCGTCGAGCATGCCCAATGCCAGCGGGCACGGACGATTCCGCCCAATGACACAGTTCTAAAGCATGTTCAGGAACAGAGAGACCTGGAGTGCATGTTCATCCATCTTTGAAGTTGGGAGGATATATTGAGTGAGCAGTCAACAAAGCAGGCGGGATCTTGGACTTCATAAATGGAGGTGCTGGGTACAAAAGAAGGAAAGTTATGCTGGACCATTCTGGTTTGGCCAAAACTAGAGTATTGCATCCAGTTCTGGTCACCACACTTTAGCAAGGATGCGAGGGTCCTTGAGAGGGTGCAGAGAGGATTTACCAGAGTGTTCAAGGGAAGAGGGATTTTAGCTACAAGGTTAGGTTGAAGAAACTGGGGTCGTTCTCCTCAAATGGAGCAAATGAGATTGAGTGGAGATTTAAAAGAGGTGTGCAAGATTATGACAGGTCTGAAAATGGAAGACCAGGAAAAAATTTTTCCCATTAGCTGATGGTACAAAGATTAGGGGATACAGATTTAAGGCTTTGAGCAAGAGATGCAGCTGGGATGTGAGAGTGAATATTTTTTACACAGCGAGTGGTAATGACCTGGAACTCGCTATCCCTGGAAGGGTGGTGAAAGGCAGAAACATTCAATGATTTCAAAAGGAAATTGGATGGGTACTTGATGAAAATAAAATTGCAGGGCTACAAGGTAATTGGACTGATTAGATTGCAATATGGAGAGAGGGCATCGACTCATTGGGCTAACTGGCCTTCTCTGTGCCATAAATGACTCTCTGAATTCCTTTATCAATGTGGCTTTTACTCTTTTGTGCTCTGAGACCAATTATAGCAACCAGAAGAAGATTAGCATCTTTAACTATTATTAATAATAACTGTTGGTGATAATCAGCATTATACCTACTGCTTAGACCATAAGCCTTCTGAAGTATTCTACAAGTGACAATCAAAACATCTCTGTGGATGATGAAGTAATTGAAGCATCTGGAGCATCACTTGCTTTCATGAATGCATGAATGCTCAGGACTTTTAACAAAAAAACTCCTTAGCAGAACAAGGGATCAAGTAATGCAGCCCAGGTGTGGGGACGTTAAGAAGATCACAGGAAGTGCCACAGTATCTTAGGAGTGTTCCCCACACCAATTTCATCGTCAGGCTTTGTACAAGATTTTGATTTGATGATAGATATAATGAGTTCTTGTGAAGTATTTCAACAGGATTATCTTTGTAATGAGGAAAAGAATCTCCCAGCCAGCTGTGAAACCATGTCCAGTTTCAATCCTCCAAGTGCTACACTCATTAGTCTCCACCTCTCAAGGTATTATGTTTCTTGCTGCCACTACTAGTGGAGTTTGGGGTTAAAAAGGGGCAGAATACCAGGAAACTAATGATGACAGTATATCCTTGTGAAAGCAGAAGTTATTAACATTGACATTCTGTCATTTGTTTAACACTCACTGCCCATAAAGGCCAATTAAGGCCTAGGTAGGTGCTGCCAGCAGTCACTTGTACTTTTTCTGCTAGGTGCACTATATGCACTGCACTCTTTGCACTTTTTCTCTGAAGTAGACTTGGAGTCATATTTTCTCCAGACAAGTTAACCATGCGTCTGGAGAGTGTGGCTGCTGCCATTCTTGCAGAATTTCATTATGGTAGGAGTCAGAGGGCTGAAAGAGTAAGGGAGCAAGAGAGATACAATTTATAACAAGACAAATGAATCACTCTAGGTTCTGCACTGCAGCCCTAGGTCCAGAGACTTGTCATGAAGTTATCCTTTCAGCTTTCAACAGAAATACTAAGCTGTGGCTCATTCATTGCCTACCTGTCAGAAGTGACATTGCTGACCAGACCTGGTCTCAGTCCAATGGAATCTCATGAAATCATAAATTATGAATAATATTTATCATGAACGTAACAAAGCAGGATATCTGCTCACTGCCACTTCAATTATAATCACGAGCAAGCTTGTGCCTCTCTGCACCCATCTCATGATGGAAGAAGCCTCCAGCTGCTGCAGTCAGCTGTTCCACTTTGTTAACTGGCACTCAGTTCAAGCAAGAATGTGCATAAAGTTACCAGGAAGGATTTTCAATTCCCAGCTACCTGTTTCTTTCAGGTTACATGGGCTAATGACAGAGGGAAATCTGGTGGGACCTTGGATGCCCTTTTCCCGCCTGATTTAATTTTTCATCAGGCCATTGAATGGCTGCGAGGTACTCATTCACATCTCTCGCACATATGCTTATCAAAATCTTTGGGGGTCAAAAGTGAAAAAACTTGGTAAGTGGAGGCCAGTTACATATTTTCATTTCACAATGAGTGAATATGTAGGGCAACAGTTGTAATCTCACTTAATTAGTTCAATCAGTAAAACTTGGCTACACTTACTTACATCAGTGGATCATCTTAACTTGACTTAAAGATCTCCTCTCATGAAATAAACATAACATTCTTATATAAAAGCAAAATACTGTGGATGCTGGAAATGAAATAAAAACTGGAAATGCTGGGAAAGCTCAGCAGGTCTGACAGCATCTTTGGAGAGAGAAACAGTTAACATTTTGAGTTTGCATTCTGAGGCTCTGAAGAAGAGTCATATGTACGTAACATCCTTACCTGATTTTACATGAAGTTAGAGCTGTACCATCCAAACTCCTGATGAAGTTTCATTTGAGCCACAGCATTATTATTCCATTGTCAGCCTTGGCTCAGTGATAATACTTTGCCTCTGATTCAGATGGTTAGCATTTCAAGCCTCCTTCCAAAAATTTGAGCGCACAACCTAGGCTGATTCTCCCGCAGCATAAAATGTGCCACCTCTTGCATGAGACAGAAAGCCGAGGCTTTGTCTTCCTTCCCTGGTGGACACAAAAGGTCCAGTGGCATTGTCCAAAGAGCAGGAGAATTCCAACTGACCTACCCAACATGATGAAAACAAAGATTTAACTGGTCATTCATTTCATTGCAGTTTGTGAGGCCTTGCTATTCACAATAAAATTACAATGGTGGTTCCACTTTAAGAGTACTTCATTGGTTGTGAAGCACTTTGCAACGTTTTGAGCTGTGAAAGGTGTTACAAAAATACAAATGTTTCTTTTCTGGAATTCTAGCTTTCTCCATTTACCTCATAACAAAATATGTGATTATAGATCTGTGAAAGACTCTCTATGACACTCAAAAAAGAAGAACATTAAAACATGTCATCAGTATCTTTATTCCCTATGGAAACAAGACCCTGGATGCATCAGTTACCAAGCAGGAAATTGTTGGACGAGAGGCATTGACCACTACCTGGTTAGTTTCAAGCACATTACTTGAGGTGGCATTTCTCACAAGTGATGTGAAGCACCTGTCACGCATTCATTAATTTTCTGGAAAGAAAGACTTGCACTTTTTACGACCATCAGACATCTCAAAATGCTTCGCAGCCAATTAATACTTTTTACCACTGCACTCACTGTTTTAATGTAGGAAACGCAGTAGCTTTAAATGCACACAGCAAACTCCCACAAACAGCAATGTGTTAATGACCAGATAATCTGTTTCCTTTTTTGTTGAGTGAGAGCCCATTGGCCAGTACACTGGGAATTCTTTCTTCTTTGAAACGATACCTGGGATTTTTTACATCCACCCAAGCAGTCAAGTGGGGCTTTTGTTTAATGTCTCATCTGAAATATATATTAATATATTCAAGGATAAGTTAGGGAGATTTTTGACCCACAAGGGAGTCAAGGGTTAGGGGGGTGGGGGGGGGGGGGGGGGGTGTGGTTGGTGCGGTAGATTGGGGGTTGTGGGTGTTGCGGGTGTTGCACAGTAGGAAAGTGGAGCTAAGACCAAAATCAGATCAGCCGTGATCTTATTGGAAGGTGGGGCAGGCTTTTGGTCAAATGGCTTAGTCCTGCTCCTATTTATGTTCTTATGAAAGATGGCACTTCCGATAGTATAGTGCACCCTCAATACTGCATAGGAGCGTCAGCCTTGATTTTTGTACTCAAGCCATGGAGGTGCACTTGAACCTGGAACCTTGTGACTCAGAGGCGAGAGTGTTGCCAACTGAACTGTAACTGATTTTAGTAAGGCATTTAACAAGGTTCCACATAGCAGACTGGTCCGAAAAGTAAAAGCTCATGGGATACAGGGGAATGTGGTGGGTTGGATCCAAAAGTTGCTCAGTGACAGGAAACAAAGGGTAATGATTGACGGATATTTTAGTAAATGGAAAGCGGCTTCCAGTGGCATTCCACAGGGTTCAGTGTTGGGTCCCTTGCTGTTTGTGGTATATGTTAATGATTTGGAATTAATTGTTGGAAGCATGATTGGGACATTTGCAGATGACACAAAACTTGGCTGTGTAGTTGACAGTGAAGAGAATAGCTGTGGACTCCGGAATGATATCAATGGTTTGGTTGCGTGGCAAGTGGAATTCAGTCCGGAGAAGTGTGAGGTAATGCTTTGTTTGCAATTGGAGAGGGCAAACAAAGCAAGGGAATACTCAATAAATGGGAGGATATTGAGAGGGGGAGAGGAAGAGAGAAACCTTGGAGTGCATGTTCACGGGTCCCTGAAGGTAGCAGGACAGGTGGTAAAGAAGGCCTATGGAATGCCTTCCTTTATTATACGAGGTATAGAATACAAAAGCAGGGATGTAATGGTGGAACTTATAAAATGCTGGTTAGGCCACAGCTGGAATTTTGTGTACTGTTCTGGTCGCCACATTACAAGGAGAACATAATTGCTCTGGAGAGAGTGCAGAGGAGATTTACAAGGATGTTGCCAGGGCTGGAAAATTGCAGCGATGAGGAAGAATTAGGTAGGCTGGGTTGTTTTCCTTAGAACAGAGGAGGCTAAGGGGTGACTTGATTGACAAAATTATGAGGGGCCTAGACAGAGTAGGCAGGGAAGACCTGTTTCCCCTAGCGGAGAGGTAATTTACCAGAGGACACAGATTTAAGGTGATTGGTAGGAGGATTAGAGGGGATATTAGGAAAAACCTTTTCACCCAGAGGATGGAGGGTGCCTGCAGTTCGCTGCCTGGAATTGTGGTGGAAGCAGAAACCCTCAACTCATTTAAAAGGTACCTGGACTGCTGTAACCTGCAAGGCTATGGATCGGGTGCTAGAAGGTGGGATTAGAATGGACGGCTAGTTTTTTGTCAGCTGGCGCAGACACCATGGATTCAGTGGCTTCTTTCTGTAGCTTTTCTATGGTTCTATGGTCTGAAATTCGACAGAGCACTGCTCGCATCCCTGAGGCTCCTACTCAGACCTGTCCACCTCTGTTTTAACATGGCACCATTTTGGGAGAGTTATAAATGAAATGTGAAGGATGGTGAATGAAGGAGAATAATATTAACCACTTTTAGTTTAGTATAATCTTCATGTTTTCAAATCATATTGGCCGGGATTTTCCATGCCCGTTGGCGTCGGGCATGTTCAGTGGCATGAGTGGACAATATGGCGAAAAGGCCAAATATCAGTTTCACGACTTAGTGAAACAAGTTTGCGATCGTCCACTCTGTCTGCTGATGGGCCACGTTTCCCACCATCGGACGTCAGGAACTTAATTCTAATATATCAGCATATCGTTATAAGGCCAGCCTGCCGGAATTGTCCCCATGGGCTGGACCGTCTGCCCACGTTGGCGTGATTGCATGTTGACGTGTTTCACGACAGCATATAAGAGGGGTGCATTTGACAGGCTGCACTTTGTGACGAACTCAGAAGTGAGTGTACAGTAATGTTGCGGAGCACTCGCCCGTGTCACCTGTTGGACTTCAAGGTTGAGGCGCATTGGGGGCACAGGCTGCCCTGCAGTTGAAGGTAGCGCACAAACATGTGGGGGGGAAGTGGCCACGCATTACAGAAACCTTGTATAAAGTGACCATTCCTCTGCAACTGAGACAGTTCAGGCACAGCCACATTGATATGATTGGAGTCGGGCTTCTAGCTTATCTGCCCTCTCAAGCAATGCAGAGGCAACGTGAGAGCTTTTCACCCCTTGGGCACAGATTGCAAACTAATGAGCGTTTTAGTGGACTGCAGAACACATTGTGTACTGGGCACATTGTACAATCTCCTTGCTAAAGCTGGCCATGGAGCCGCGACTGGTGGAGGCGCTCACAGCCCCTTACAATGTCATCATCCCGGTTTGGACCAGTCGCTCCCATGGTTCAAGCTAACAGTGCAACCTTACAGTGCGGGTTCAGAGAATTCCTGTGCTTGAGCTAAGTGCACAGCATGCAGTCCAATGGGCAAAGCTGCCGCCAATCATTCGGGTAGAATGGGGCGGAGGTGGGTGGGGTTTTGGGGAGCCATGCAGTGCACTAAATTCTGGCTATCCAAGTGGTGGCCAGCACTCTCAGGGATGTGTTAAGGAGCCTTCAGACTTAACCAAGATAGGTTCTTACTATGCTAACCCTGGCTCCCTCTTTCATCCTGCAGGAGGAGTACATCAGGATCATGGAGCCTGGTGAATTAGCTGGATGCCTTGTGGCTTAGAGAGTGAATATGACGGAGAAGAGAGCGACTGAGGCACCTGGCTGGGCAACAGGGAGGAGCAGCACCCTCTGGTAGGAGGGGCGGCTGGGGCTCCCGCACATGCCAACAAAGACCCACAGCGAGCTATTGCTGGTCGGCGTCTAGCTAGACCCACGGTCTATAGACATGGCCTTTCATTCCTGCAGGTGACCGAGAACCAGTGTTGCCAAAGATTGCGCATGTCTAGGGAACTGGTCGATCACATCTGCAAGCTACTGCAGGATTTGGCACCACAGGGACATGGAGGGCATCCACTGCCAGTGGCCATGAAAGTAACCACAGCGCTCAATTTTTATGCCTGTGGCTCCTTTCAGGGTTCCACAGGTGACCTCTGTGGGATATCACAAGCCTCCACCCACAGACGCATCCATGAGGTCACGGATGCCATCTTCGTGAGGGCACACAACTTTGTGTATTTCGTCTGGGATCAGGACAGCCAAGATGCAAGAGTGATTAGATTTGCCCAGATCTCGAGTTTCACACAGGTGCAGGGTGCCATCTACTGCACTCATGTAGCGCTCAGATCTCCGTTGCAACACACGGTCAACTACATCAACCGCAAGGGATTCCATTCGCTGAATACGCAGCTGGTGTGCGACCACCACAAACACATCCTGCAGGTCTGCACACGGTTTTCAGGGAGTGTCCATGATTCCTACATTCTCAGTTAGTCACAGGTCCCTGACGTCTGCCAGGGTCCACAGAGGTTTCAGGGATGGCTCCTCGGGGACAAGGGCTACCCGCAGAGGACATGGCTAATGACATCTGTGCGGCGCCACAGACTGCAGCAGAGCATTGGGCTGCAGAAAATGAGGTTCCGGTGCCTGGACCAGTCTGGTGGAGCCCCGCAATATAGTTCACAGAGGGTGTCACGCATCGTCATCGTTTACTCCGCCCTTTACAACCTGGTGCTGCAACGGGGAAAGGGGCTGGCTGAGGAGGAACTGGAGGTCTCTTCTGATGAGGAGGATGCCAGTGGGGATGAGGAGGTCCTCGAATGTGACGGTGATGGGGGTGAGGCCCTTGCACCGGCCAGACGAGGCAGGTGCACTCGGGAGGCCGTCATAGCTGCTAGATTTGTGGAGGATGATGACAACATGCAGTGAGGAGACACCATCGATCCTCACATTGCATCTATGAACGTTTGACTCCAGTCTGGCTTATGGCAACGCACACCCCCTCTGTGAGAATGCTCCTGTCATGGAGACGCAGTGGAGGCCCTAATAGTCGTTCAATTGCAGGAGGATGATGGCAACATGCAGCGAGGACACTCCATAGATCTTCACATAGCCTCTGAGAATGACTGACTCCTGTCTGGCTGAGGGCAGCTTGCTAGCGCTCTGTGATCACGGTCATATCATAGAGACGCAGCCATGAAACTTTAAAAGCAACTGATCCTTTGTCTACCTTCAGCACCTGACCACTTCAGGGCACAGCATCACTAGTTGTAGATGCTGAAGAGATGGGAGCCGGCCCCACCTTAAAGGTGCTGAGAGCACACAGAGAGAACGACGGAACTCTGTGATGCCTGCCCACAACATTCTGGCAGCAATGACAAGCACTGTCGAGGTGCAGGCATCGTCGATATGTCCAAGGAGTGTGAGGCCGGACCATTACTTTGGTCTGAAGGCTCCACAGAGCACAGGGAAGAGGCCCTGGACTGAGATACCTGCCTTTATCTTGTGCAGAAAGGTTTCACATCTGAATGACACAAACACTGCTTATCAGGAGCCAAAGGTAGGGAGACATTCTTGGGAGTTTATTGACAATCGTGAAAGTATGTACAAGTGATTACCACTGTGCCCAGGCTGTACAATTACATCTTCTTAACTTTCCTAACCCTGCTGCTATGTCTTGGTGCTCCCCGCCATCCACATTGGAGGTGGAAGCAGCATGCTCACTACTATGCCCTGTCTGTGATGACCTTGGCAGGTGTAACCTGGAAGGTCGAGACTGGAGGGCCCCGGCCTGCTTTTGGGATGCTGCAGTGTGGAAGTGGCACCCTCCTCAGCCTGTGGAGCTGCTGAAGTCACCAGAAGAGGGGATTCGGATGGTCCGGACACTCCCAGTGTCACTTGGATGGATGGCCCTTGGAGGGCGGCGGGTAAGGGGGTGGGGGGTACACCTGCTGATCCTCTGCCCTATGGGTGACTAAGGGCTCCTGGCTGAACCCTTGGGGAGAAGGGGTAGCTGGAGTGAGATTGAGCTGCCCGGCACCCCTCTCGCATACGCACTGCTGGAGGCCAAATATGGCATCAGCGATAGAGTCAAGTCCGCGCAGCAGTGCAAGAGTGGCATCCTGGACCAAGGTCTCTATGGTGGCCGCCATCGTTCCAGTCCTGACCACGGTGTGTTGGCATGCTATCACCTCAGCCTGAAGACGGACGGACTTCTCTATTCGCCTTGCAATCTGAAGAGTGCAGCGGACATCCCTTCCTGATGTTCCTGAGCTTGCCTTTGCAGCTTCAGCAACTGTGACATGACACAGTCCAGAGGCTTGTCATCTGACTCAGACTCAGCAACGTTCTGGCCTCCAGCAGCCCTCCGAGTGCTGGGGACCTGGGAAGTCCACCTGCTGTGGATCAGAAAGTGTTATGTGCTCACCAGATTGTGATCCCGAGGCTACCCTAAAGCGAGGTCCCACCGAGGTGTGTGTCTCTGTGCTGGTGGAGGGTGTGGGTGAGCCCTGTGACGAGACTTCAGGAGAGTGCCTTCAGATTCCACTTCAGAGGTTTTGTTGGGGCTTGATTGAAGGCCTGGAGTCGTGGACTCCATCAGCTGTTTCCCAAATGTGCCTGCACAAGCAAGGAGAGACAATTAGTGCATAGCAGTGGCCAGTGAAACAGGACACATCACTCACAGCTTGGTTGTCTGATGGATGTTGCACTGCTGGATCCTCACTTGGTTGAGCACCACCGACCTCACCGTCAGCACAGGACTGGTCCAGATCCTCGCCGGCCAGCTGGATGGCTCTGTTTTCAAAATCTGTAAGGACCTTGATTTCAGGTATTCCTCCATCGGCCTGTGACCTCTCCCTCTTGTGTGCCAGCTTGTCCTGTATGAATAGAGATGGAGATGAGTGTAAGCAGGACGCCTGTCAGGCCAGATTATAAATTTGCCTGGCATGTGGGGGTGGTGAGTGGTCCCATGGATGGGATGAGGACAATGAAGGTGTGTGTGAGAGAGTGAATGGTCATGTCCCTTGAACCACAGTGAGTGAGGACCCTGTGCATGAGTACTGGGTTTGTGGGTTTGTGAGTTGAAAGTGTTGAGAAGAGTGACTTACCCTGGCGGAATGGAGGAGATTATTTATCCTCTTGCGGCACTGGGTGGCTGTCCTCTTTTGAAGGGTGTTGGCGCTGACCACTGCTGCCACCGCCTCCCAAGCCTGGTTGGTTACGCCGCTGCCCATCCAGTGGCTAGAGTGGGGGTAGGGGACATCGCAACTTGGCCTCCATGGCATTCAAAAGGCATTCAAGTGACACGTCATTAAACCTGGGGGCTGAAGTCTTTTTGCCTTTCGTCGACATCTTCCCTGCAATAGTCCTAGGCTGAAAGCACTGAGATGTATGCCTCTGGCTGGATGTTAAATATGGCGCCTGGCGTGATGAAGCAGTGAGATGAGGGCGTGGTGGGCGAATGAGTGCCCGTCTGCCATGGAAGTGGCATGTTTCCCGGGAATGCATAATTAATGTGGCAAGTTTGGGATGATACGGCGTGAAAAGCCGCCATTGTGGCTGGCAGGTTAAACATCATTTTACCCTACTTAGTGCAAATCTGGAATGATTCTGCCCATTACCTTCCACATGTGGTATTGCTGTTTTTGTGCCATCTGAAGTTTGATGTAGTTTGAAAATACGAGTTTATCTTTTAGTTGTTGTGTATTTTCTGAGGCTGTACTGCATAGATGCAAAAAGGAAAGTTCCTTTCCTTCCCATTTTCAGTTTTATTTAAAGAAGCAAAAAAAGGAGTGAATATCGTTGCTGCTGATAAATTTTTGTGTTGCTGTTTTTATCTAGTTTGTGGAGGGTAACCCTTTATTTCTAGTCTCTGCCTCTAGCTCTAATGCTATTAGCTTCTTTGGATTGAAAGGAACCAAGAATGGATGACGTGTAGAATAAGTCACATGATTTGAGAATATGAAATCTCTTAATGGAAAATTCCCCCTGTGGGATTGTCAGACCTATTATATATAAAGATAACCTCAACTGAAAGATGAGGGCCACTGCACCAGTACAGCAACTTATCTTTTCTCAAACTAATCTCATCATCGATTTCAAATCCACCCATTACCAAACCGATATCTTTATATTGGTCAGTCACTGGCAGTGGTAACATGGTAGTAATCTGATTCACAGAGGTTCAGTGTTTAGTTTATGTGTGTCCTGAGAGAGAATAATACTGTATTGCTAGGCTTCCAATTTTCACCAGCTCACATTTGTCAGCTGCATGGAGTAACTGCTGAGCCCCACAAAATAAAGGAAAGAACTTGTATTTATTTATAACCATATTAAAGCATTCCACAGCCAGTAAGTTTACCTTTTTTAACTAGATAAGTAGATAATGATACGTAAATGCCGCCCAATGTTCTTCTTTCATTATCTTAACTAGGCAGTTTGAAATTGGCTTCAACCTAACTCCTCAACCCCAACCCCATTTCCCAGCAAGTAGTTGGGATATTGTTTTTTTTTAGCCCTCTGTCTATATAGAAATGGTCATATTCTTTTGAAACAATCTGCAGTGTTCACACTGTCCATTTCACGCAGAATTAAGTTAACAAATGTGACAACAACATATAAAGTCAACGATGTGTAATTTAAGGTAGGATGAATATACAATTAGGCCAAGCTGTGATACCTCTTGTTGGTAGATAGGTTGTCAACATTTGGGTTGCTGTAGGGTTACCAGCTACTATGGAACCGGCCACGACAGAACTGTACAGAGGTGTGAGTCAGTGGCTTCAGGAGAGAGAGGCAAATTAGGAGCAAAGGAGGATAACACCTCGCGATAACTTTGTAATTTGCAGTGGACTCAGATGTAAGAGGAAATATTATCAGTGCTATGAGAGGGAGGCAATGAACTCTTCAAACACAGTATTTAAGCCAAGTCCTTTCAAAATAGAACCGATTGTTTCTGCTCCGATTTACAGCCTGTGATAACCTGGAAAACACTGTGGAGGTAACAGCGACTGCATATAGAACATTCCTCAATCAGATATTTTATTGGAGTCATAAATCTGTTTATTTTCCATGGGGTAATACCTACACTAATATAGCAGAATAGAAAGATTGTGCATGTTTCTGTAATGTTTATCCACAAGTATGTCCAGCTTTAACATCTAGGCTACTGTCTTCTGTAACTGTTGGATATTTACTCTATTTTTCCTTCTCCCCATGAAAATCCCCATACCCATGCTATTCTATTGACCAGCAGGGTGGTCAACTCAGTCCAAACCTGAACAACATCTGGGGAGTTGGATGGGTGAACAGGGGCATGAAGGGGGTGAGATTCTTCATGGCTTCTGTTCTTAACTTTTTATGTGAAGAAATTCATTGCAGCCCCCTCCCCTCCCACCCTCCAATCCATGTTGCGCTGACCAGCTAGCTAACAGTTTCCCCTTTAGTGAATAATTTTGATGTAGAGAAATTCAAGTGATTGTCCATACAATAGTAACACAAATGTTCCGTACATTTGAAATAATGGTGATGCTTTTCAACAAATGGGAGCAGGTTCACATGAAATTAAACAATTAACTTGAACAATAGCATTTTTTAATCAGCCACCAGGAAAGGACTGTCAAGATTAAATTATTAAATTTTGGAAAGAAACATTAACTTATATTGTCTGTAACCAGATGTGTTTAAAATAATGCACAGCAAACGTAATCTAGCAGCTCAATTCTTTCTTCCCATTCTCCGAAACTGTACTGAAAGACAGGCAGCTGGAAGGAAAGGAATGTTGTCAACAGGACTCATTGTGAATTGCCCATATTAGGGAGGTCTAAACAATTCTTAAAATCTACCAACAATGTTGCTGTTTATCTCCACAGGTGATCGAGTTCGATGATGGATCTGGGTCTGTTCTCAGAATACAGCCATTGCGGACACCACGAGATGAGGCTATTTATGAATGTGTAGCCTCCAACAGTGTTGGAGAAATAAGTGCCACCACCAGACTTACAGTATTACGTGGTATGTTTTCATCAGAGTAATAAACTTAACCCAGTGATGCAGGGCAAACTTAAGTTGTCTTTCATTTTCAGCTGTAAAGGTAAGCTGTGAAAAATACAGTTCATTTGATATACCATATTTCACATAAGATTTTGTATTTTGCAATATCAGTAGATAAATGTGCACAAACTAATTAATATGAACATTTTCCACCACGTTATTAAAGAAGTAATGTTCCATTGTTATGAGTTATGACAATGCACCTCATCAGATAATTAACTCTGATTTAGAATATCAAAAATGGACTTCTCAGTAAGAAGAAGCATAGATTTTGATGGAATCTTAAATAATTTGGCATTTTGTGGTGAATTATTCTTTGTACTAACTTGGGGCATTTTCGTCAGCCTTTATTTCTTCACATGGGGCTGTGAACTAAAGATGGAATTGCTATAAGCACTTATTGTACTCTACTGTGCTGTAGTCCTTTAAGGATATTTGATCCACAGCAAATTTTAAATGTATGTTCGACAAGTCAAACAAAGAGGTACTGTTGGCGCAAGTGGTGAGTGGCATTCTGGGAAATGAACTGCACATCATTTCATTATCTTAAAATTAAATAGCCCATAATACTGATCGAGAACACAGCACCGTTCCTTGTCATTGTCTAATACTGTGTGACCGTGATTAGCATGTTTATTACAATACCATTTTATTAATACCCCTTGAGTATAAACATTGCTGTCCTGCTGTTAAAGCATTGCTGCGCCGTTTATGTGATGAAGTCAAATCCATTCAGATGTCTCAGTAGGAATGTTAGGGAACAAAGAACAGCTGGTTACAAACTGCAGACAGGATGCTTTGAAAGAACAAAACCCAAGGATAGCTGGCGAGAATGAATTGCGCTGTTTCTGGGAAATAAAAAGGTTGGATGTGTATCAGAACCAAATCGCGAATTGGGTTTGCCTGTAACATAATCTGTTATTGATCGTTGGCTAATTTTGAGTGTGAGTTAAAATACTGCTGTTTAGTAGTTCCCCTGTAGATTATTAGTTATGTTATGAGATTATCTGTGGCCATTCTGTATGTGGATAATGTTGAGGATCTGTGGAAATTTCAGAGAGACCACAAGATGAGTTGCCAGTTTAAAACACCTTAGCTATCCAGATTGGCTTCGACCACCAAGTTTACGTACTTTAGAAAAGCATTGACTAAGGAGTGATTTAATCAAGGCTCTAAAATAATGAAAGGATTAGAGTGTGCTCACATTGGCAAATTACTTCAATTAGATAGGTTGGGAAGGATTGGAATATAAATTGCACAAGGACAGAAATAAGTAAGATGTTAAGTAATCCTCCTCCCAGAGGATAATAGATCTCTGGGACAAGTTGGTGGCTCATTCACTGAGTATCTTCAAAAGAGAGCTGCTTGGTTCCTGGCTGCAGAGATCACACCACACAAGGGTTGGTACAAGGTAATACAAACATTGATCAATGTCTAATTTCAGTCACCAAAGGGAATCGGAGAGGAATTTTCCATATATTATTTCCCTAATTGACTTTTTAAAAAATCTGTTTCTCGCCTGTCCCAGGAGATTACAAACCTGGTGGAGAGGTAGTATCTTAATCATGATGCATAAAGCATCATGAGTGTAGGTGACAGGCTGGGTGGACCAGTCTTCTATCCAGCATTTTCAAACGTTTATATAACATTGTATTTAGGGGCCATATAAATATGTGCATTCAAAAATGTTAAAGGCTGGCTCATGTTATATCAAATATGGCTTTTATTTGTGTATTGCAGCTCCAGCTTTTTTTTCTTTTTTTTTCTGCTGGGAGCAAGTACATTTCATATTTTCAGACCGTCAGCACATCCACTATGAAGGATGTAGAAGTGATGAAGTTTCAACACAGGCAAATTTTATTTCAGCATGGATTGTATGCCTATCTCCTTCGCGCCTACCCCAATTCTTAGAAATTCCCTGCCCAGTCCGTTCCTCAGTTTTTATGTACAACTGCATGTCTGTTTCTTGCCCTGTTGCACCAATGATGGTGGTCATTATATTGTATTTTTGGAAGGAAGTGTATGCTGCCATATTTCAGGATGCAAGTGTGTACACAAAATGATGAGAGCAATATTTGACTTTATTTTAAAGATATGTTACTGTTACTATTTAAATCAGGGAATTGTTGGAAAAGAGTGGAAGAAGCCAAAATGATTTATCTTCCTTTAAAAGAAAAGTGTAAATTAAATTACACTTCAAAAGGACGTCAGCGCCTGCAGGAACAAGAGGCCAGTGATTCATTGCCCTTGATATAATGATAAATATCAATGCATTTAGGAAATCAATATGTCTAGAGGGAGTGGAGAAAGGCAGTGACTTCAGACATTTAGTTCCTGTCAGAAATAACGAAAACTGTTGCTCTGGGAATGTGGAGATGCTCTTCTGGCAGACTGTATTAACATATACTGGTCATGCAGTTTCTTGCTCAGCTCAGAGTTTCTGGGCCATGCAAGTGCAATCTGCGCAATTAACAATAAAATGGGAGTCTGAACATTGTATAGAAATTGTGGTACAGCTTGTCAGAGCGTTGTAGCCTGAAGCTAATGCACCAACACTTAAGGTAAGTGCACTTAATTTTGACATGTGTCATTCAAAAAAAATTCACATGTTTAACTCTGATCTGTGATGCATTAATAATGGGAAGATCGTAATAGATTGTGGAGTTGATAACATAACAATGGCTATACAATCCTGGAGTGGGGGAAAGTTTGAGTAAATTTCAGTCAGCATCACATTTACATTGAGTGCAAGATGATAACAGAAATAATTGGTCCTCCATATTAATTCAGGTGCATTTCCTTTTTTTTGAGAAAAGTATTCTTTTTTTCCTTTCTTTTCTCCCGTCTATGGGCTCCCAGATAAAGCTAATTCCAACTGGTCATGTTGGTAATGGTCTGGATTTTATGGCACCGCCAGGGCTGGATTAGCAAATGGCAGGCAGGGGGCAGGGAGGCACCATAAATTTGGGTGCCATGCCATCTGGTGCCCACCTTCCTGCACAGACTACAATTTTACCAGCTGTGGAGCAGGTGTTGGGAAGGCATTGGGCCCACAGCCTGCCCATGAGCTTGTTGAGGCCCTTAGCTGACTAATTAATGGCCAGTTAAGGGCCTCCTTGTACCGCTGCTGGGATTTAACATGCCGTGGGAGAGGCCCACATCACATGTGCAGCAAGGCAACTTTCACTGCTTGAGCTGGTGGTTGGGCAAGGGGAGGGGGGTACCTCCTTTATGGGCCTCTCCATGCCCATCGGTGGCCCCACCCTAAGGTCTCCCAACCTCCTTGTTTCCCCTCCACCCCTGCCCTGCCACCCAGACCCCTCACCAGGGCATGCCAACCTTAAAGCATCCTTTAAGATGCCCCTTAAATCCTACCTCTTTAACCAAGACTTTGATTATTCCATCTAATAATATTCCCTTCTTTGACCTGGAGTCAACTTATGCTTTGTGAACAGCTTAGGGACATCTTTCTATGTGGGAGGCGCCCTGTGCTGGTACTGCTAGTTCTGCTTTGTGGTACATTAATAGGAATTTCTGAATTCTTACTAATGTACCACAAACTAGAATTGGCAGTTGCTGCTGGTCAATTTTCCCCTCTTCTTTAATTGCTGAGATAGGTCAATCAGGAAAGGCAGCTTACTATTTGAGGGCCAGCCTGGAAAAAGTGCCAGACAAGGCTGGAACTTAAACCTGTGACACTGCGATCATTATGCAGCTTGTTAGAATCTTACAGCACAGAAGGAGGCCATTCAACTCTTGTGCCTTTGCTGGCTCTTTGAAACAGCTATCCAATTTAATCACACTATGCTTTTTCCAAATAACCCTGGAAATTAATCCTCTCCTTGTACATGTCCAGTTGCTGTTTGAAAGTTCCTACGGAATCTGATTCCACCACTTTCAGGCAACGTGTTCCAGATTTTAACAGCCTATTGTGGCATAAGGAAGGGTTGACCTAACTTAGAATTTCTCAAGCTGGATGCTCTCCCATTACTCAGGTACTTCATTGAGTTATGTGAATAGCTTATTATATGCTAGTAACAGCTTTCTATTGAACAGTTAATAAAATCAAAGCCTTGATGCCGCTAGCTCTGCTTTAAATTAAAAATTGATGCTGAACATCAGAAGTGGAAGAATATTTCTTGTGTATATGTTGGCCCTTCAATAGCTTCCCTTAGCTATTCATTTAGGGGAATTTTAAATGATGAAGTGGAAGCTGTAAGTGAGCTTGAAAAACATATAATGTAACTTTTTGTAACCATTGGGACCACTGGTGATAATGAGCCTTCTGAGACATTTGGTTTTGAGAACATGACAATCAGCAAGCGAATCAAAACACTTTCTTGACAATTTTCCCTTTCCCAGTATGTACAATACAAGGATCACTGGATGTCTGATTCAATCAGTACATGTAATTTTCCACCAACAAAAGGGAGAGAAAGTGCCTTTTCTTTCACTTTGTAAATTACAGCTTCTCTCGTCTCCATCTTTATCTTGTGACAAATGTTATTCACTGTGCCAGTTCAACAAAGGCCACGCTGAAGATAATAACAGTATGAGAACAGCAAAAAAAGACATACAGATGTTTTAGATAGCATTCACATTTTGCCTGACTGTGCTAGTTATAATAGATGTTCTGTGAACCCTTGTCGCATTTTTTAGATTTACTGTCTAATGATATTTGTCAGTAAAGAATATATATTGAAGACTATAAGTGACTTCAAATTAAGTTTGCTTTTTATGTCCAGTTCTTGTGGTGAAGATTAATAGTGTCTGTTATCAAATAGCTGGAGGGTCCAGGCTGATTTCATTAAAATGAATTTTTAAAGCTGCTCTGATTGCAAATTTAATTGTAACAGGAAGTAACTGGCAGTGCAGAGTGAAGTGATTTACTTCTCCACTCAGGTAGGCAAAATCAGGCTATTGAGTTTCAACTATTTTGCCATTGGCAATTTTGATTACTTTAGGTCAACAGCAGACCACTAAGTACACAGTTAATGTTTTAGGTATTCTGCTGGCCCGTCAGACAGACACGGAACAATCATCCAATCATGCCCATGCTCCATTAATCTTGGTGCCTACTCATATTGTTGACATTGCTCCATTCTAATGGCATCACCTTAAAATCTTCCATATGATGAGACATATGGACTGACTGTGAAATTGCCTTGATCTTCATCAAAGGCAGTTACATAACTTACGCTTATATAACCCCAAAAAATACAGGATGAAAAGACAAAAGTTTAGAATATGTTAGGTTAATGAATAATGAAAAATATTTGCTTTACTAATTCCAAATAGAATCATTTATATCATTATCCACCTAATCACATTCATTTTGGATGGCTTTTAACAAGAGTAAAAAAGTTTTGTGTATCTTGCACATTGAACTAAGCACCACATAAGCTTACATTTCAAAAACGTTGTCTCTCGCTAAAGGCTTTTTGTGATTTATTTTGCACTTTACTTATCACAGCTGATGCTATTTTTAAAACCTCTGTTCCAAGATCACTTATTTTAACCTACTCAGAAGAGTGAGAGTCACAAGATGACTCATTAAGATGCAGAAGTACTTCATTTATATGTTTGTTCTATCCCTTATATCTCAACAGTCACTTCCTGTCTCATAATATAGGGGTGTGACCATGACAATTTTTGAATACAGGGCAGAATGAATGGTAGTAAAGGAGCCAATATGGTAGATACAAGTGGTGCTTGATATAAAAAAAGTGAAGTAGTATTTCATAATATGTAATATTACAGCAATGGGAGGATTAAATACATTTTAGTTGCTTTATCACTGAATTATGTTGCTTTTCGCATTATAACCTTAACATTTGCAAAATTCGCAAACACACCAAGGGAAAATTTTCCATGGGCCTCTTAACAGTCTAAGGATTAAGTGGAGAGCCAACAGCATTGCATATCAAAAACCTTATCAGTGTTGTTACGGTTAATACTGTAAGAAATAATTTTAATTTTGTAACATTGCCCAATTCCGCCCATGCCTCAACTCATAAAATCAGAGAATGGTTACAGTACATGTTCGGTCCTTCATGTCCATGCCGGCTCTCTGTAAGAGCAACTCAGCTAGACTGACTACCCTACTCTTCCCCCATAGTCCTGCAGTTTTTTTCTCCTTAGTTAGTTATTCAATTCCCTTTTGACAGCTGCGATTGAACCTGCCTCTGCCACACACTCAGGCAGTGTATTCTAGATCCTAACCACCCACTTTATGGATAGTTTTTCTTCATCTTGCTTTTGGTTCTTTTGCCATTCACTTTAATTTGGAGTCCTTTGATTCTCAACCCTTCTGAAATAGGAACCCTCTACTGCAGAAGCTCTCTTCCATGCCTTTATGTCATGTCTAGGCTTGACTATTCCAATGCTCACCCTATAAACTTGAGCTCATCCAAAAAATTTGCTACCTGCATTCTAACTAGCACCAAGTGCCGTTCACCCATTTCCCTTGTGTTCGCTGTCCTACATTGACTCTAAGTCCAGCAATTTCTTGATTTTAAGATCCTCATTCATGTTTTCAAGCCCATGGATGGCCTGACCATCCCCTTTCTCTGTAATCCCCTTCAACTGCACAACTCTAAGAGACCTTAGCCCTGTTCCAATTCTGGCGTCTTGCACAACCCTGATTTAAATTGCACCACCATTGACAGCTGTGCTTTCAGTTGACAAGACCCCAAGCTCTGGAATTCCCTCCCAAAATCTCACTGTCACTTTACCTCCCTCTTCTCCATTAAGAACGCTCATTAAACTACATTTTTGGTCAAGCTTTTGCTCATCTGTCCTAATATGTGGTGTGATGTTAAATTCCTTTTTGTTAATCGCTCATGTGAAGTGCAAAGGCAGTTTTACTACATGAAAAGTGCTGTATAAGTTGCAGCAGTTTATTAGTCAATTTGTAACAACTTTGGGTCAACATAAGTCTCTCGACTGTTATCAAAACTGAAGGCACATGAAATTGGAATCGATCTATTGACATCATTAGGAAATTGTTTAGGAGGTAGGAGACAGAGGGTAGGGATGCCGGGTATATAGTCCCATTGACAGTATGAGAATAGAATAATTTTAATTTATATAACGTCTTTTACTACCACAGGACTTTCCTAAGTGATTTACAGCAAATGAAGTACTTTGAAGTGTAGACACTGTTGTAATGTAACAACTCTGGCAGCCAATTTGTGCACAGCAAGCCCCCATAAACAGCAATGTGACACTGACCAGATAATTTGTTTTTGTTGCTGTTTGAGGAATGGATATTGACCAGGATACTGGGAACAAGTACCCCACTCTTCAAAATAGTGGTTTGGAACCTTTTGTGTCCACCTGAGAGAGCAGACAGAGCCTCAGTTTCAGTCTCTCCTGAAAGATGGAACCCCTGAGAGAGCAATACTCCCTTCAGTATTGCATTGGAGTATCAGCTTTGATTTTTGTGCTCAAGTCCTGGAGTGGAATTTAAACCCACAACTTTCTGACTCAGAAGCAGGAGTGCTACCAACTCTGCCACAGCTGACATGGCTATTATGCAACTAGTGATGTCCCCAAGGAATCTCTAGTGGGGCCTGACCTTTTCACTCTGTTTGTTAATGACTCAAATGAAGGAATAGAGAGCCTGATGTTCAAGTTTTCTGACGGTGCTAAGTTAGTAAACAGTAAACAGCGTAGTTGGAAATGGAAAGCTGCAAAGTGACATTCATACATTAACTGAATGGCTGATAGAATTCCATATGGGAAAATGTGTGTTCATCCACTTTGGACCCAGGCGAGATAGAAATTTTCTAGAAGATGAGAAGCTAGGAACTGTAGTGGAGTAGTCCGATTTAGCGGTTCATGTACAAAAATCACCTAGTGGACAGGTGCAAAAATAATTTTAAGAATAAACTAATGGAATGTCCAGTTTTTTTTTCAAGCATGCTGAAATACAAAGGGACAGAAGTTGTGCTATAATTGTCTAAAGCACTGGTTAGGCCAGACCTAAAGTTTTGCATTCAGTTTTGGGCACTGCACCCAAGAGAAGGGTATATTGTTGTTGGAGGGAGTGCAGCGCGGATTTGCTTGATTAATACTGGGCTGAAAGGATTAAATTATGTAGACTGTATTGGTGCCATTTCCAATCAGCCTGAACTGAAAAATTTCATCAACTTTCCTCCCAATTTCCACCCTTCTCTTGCCTTCACGTGGTCTATGCCTGTCTCTTCCCTTCACCTACCTTGACTTCTGTGTCTCTATTTCTGGGAATAGCCTGTCAATAATAATCATTATGAGCCCACTGACTCCCATAACTACCTTGACTACACTTCCTCATGCCCCACTTCTTGTAATGGCCCTGTTGCATTCTCCCAGTTTTTCCATCTCCGTCGGATCTTTTATGATGATGCAACCTTCTGTATTAATGCTTCCGATATGCCCCGCTTTTTCCTCAATTGAGGATTCCTCACCATGATTAACTGAAACCATGACCATGTTCATTCTATTTCACACACTTCTGCTCTCACCCCTCTCTTCCCTTCCCTCCCAGAACCATGAAAGGGTTCCCATTGTTCCGCCTTCCACTGCACCTCTTGACACATCTTCTGTTTTTTACTATCTGATTACCACTCACTTTTGCCTTACACCATGAATCCTTTTGTCATTTAATCTCTCCTGCCCTCTCCCACTCATAGACCTTCCCTTTTGGGCTTTTTCCCACCTTCCCCCCCCCCCCCCCCCCCCCCTTTCACTCACTCAAAATCTATTACATTTCTAATTTTTCCCTGTTCTGACGAAAGGCTGAATTATCAAGCTGGATTTACATCCTTGAGGTTGGTAGCAGGAGTTGGGAAAAGTCCAGACTTGGCCCACCCACTTTGGGAGAGAGTGGCAGGAAAGATGGGATTTTCATTCTTGGGGCGAGTGGGGGCTGCATGTGTCCAGCGGCCTGGGAAAAATTTCAGATGCAGTCAACAGGGCGACCTGATTCTGAGGTGGACTGTTTAAAAGGCTCACCTCTGTGCTGTTGGACTTCATCCAGTTGTAATGAACCATGTAAGAGCCTCAAGCCCTCACCCTCATATCTCCAAAACCTGCCCATGCCCTAGCCATGCCACCTCATGGTCCTCTATGGCCCTTTAGGGCCCCCTGCCCCTCCCAGACTCCTGTTGCATTCTTGGCTGAGAACCCAGAAATCCATTAGATTACTGAAACGCCCAAGTCCTAGGGAAAACATTGCCTGATTCACAGATCTGGCTCTCTGATCTCTGCTGTCAACTTCACAATGTTTATTTACACAAGATAAAGAGGGTTCAGGTATTTACAGTTTCTGCTATTGATACTTTAAAAGGTCTTGATGATTGACACTTTTATTGGGCTGTAGTAAAAATGAGTTTTTTAAGAAAGTGGGATGTTATCAATGAATTACTTGATTTTAAAGCTCTTTTTTTACACACCTTATTCTTGGTTCATTGGGTCTGTACAGTGTATAGTGGTTTAATGAGACTGGAAGTGCCATTGCTTATCTTGGGGGCTTGAGCCATAGGCAGTGGTTGGGGGACATAACTTGGCATGGGAGACACGAGGGGCCAGAGGGGGTGTGGGGGCATATCTTGACATAGCGGACATGAGGGGACATAGGGGGTGGATGGGAAGTCACATCTTGGCATGGAGTACATGAGGAGGATCTTTTGAACTTGCTTTCCAAAAGGTTCCCTCTTGCAGACTGGTTCACAACACCTATGAGATGCCGTGAACTATGCCTCTTTGCAGAGTTGGCCTGACTCCATGAAAATTGCAGAGGATGAGGATGTGCCTATCCCACATTGGAGCTAGCCAGTTCGGGAGTACAGGGTGCTGGCTTCCAACCCAAACCAGCCAGGACCCTTAAAAGGCCTGACTGAAAATGGGAAACCCTGGCTCTGGGGTCAGGAATCCCGTAATTGGGTTCCGGCTGCCATTTTTACACTTCCATGGAGTCTCCCTGACTCCATGAAAATCTAGCCCATCAACCTGGTTTCTCTCTTTCCTCATGTAGCCAGACTTGCTCAGTATTTCCTGTTTCCTGAGTATTTTCTGTTTTTATTGTAAATTATGATGGTAGTTTGTATAAACTATATGTAGTTTGTATTTCCTTTAATGTAGAAGATTAAGAAATTATCTATTTGAGGTGCTTTAAGTGATTAAAAGATTTGATAAGGTCGATTGTCAGGAAGTTCAAAACAAGGGGACATAAAATTAGAACTAGGCCATTCAGGGATGCTGTCCATTTATCATAACACTAAGTGTAGTGGGAGTGGAATTCAGGAACACTCTCCCCAAAAAATTGCAGAGGCTAGGCCAATAGAAAGTCTCAAAATGAGGTTGATGGCTTTCTGTTAGGTAAAGGCATTAAAGGAGATAGAATAAAGGTGAGTAAATGGAGTTGAGATACAGATTAGCAATGATCTAATTGTATGACTGAACAGGATTGAGGGACTAAATGGCTCACTTCTTTTCCAGTATCCCACAGCTTTGACACCAGGATGGAAAAAAGCCAATATTATTACGGTTGAAAAGATTTAAAGGGGTGAATTTCACAGGGGTGGGGGCAACAGATTACCTGCCTCCCCCAGCAGAAAATGCTGTTGGCGCTGTGCTGACCAGCGATCCGGCTACTGCACTGCAATAATATGCTGGGCGTAGCTTTCATTGGGTTGGGGTGCCCCCCTCAGTGACAGGAAGTCCTGCCCTAGAGAGCTGCAGCCAATCAGATTGATTGGCAGCTCTGTAGTCCCAGCAGCACCAGGATCAAGTAGTGGCCACTGCTGGGGCTGCAGGCAGTCCACGAAGATGGAAGTGCCATGGATCCCGGAGCTCGGGCAAAACGGGGATTTTGGTCAGACATGCAGCCTGCCTGGCAGTACCCGGGGTGTGGTCGTTAGGGGTCAGGGAGTGGTACAGTGGGTGCTACAATCTTGGGGGAAGTTGCCCTTGATGGGCACAGGGGACCCGCAACCTGCCTCCCTCACAGATTGAAAAATTGAGGCCCTTAAGTGGTAATTAAGTGTCTACTTCAGAGCTTCAATAGGCCTAAGGGTGGGTGGGCTGCCTGATGCCTTAACCTGCACCCTTGTATTATGGGGGCCAGGATTGGGCGGAAAAGTGGGGGCTGGCCACTGCTTTATTTTTTCGTACCACTCCACCTTCAAACATGCTGATGGTGGTGGGGGGGCGTAAAATTGACCGGAGTGTGTATTTGCTGTTGAATTAAACATTGCAATATGTGTATTACAATGAAGTATACCAGAGTTGACACAGTGGTGTTGGACACTTGTGCACTATCACTCAGTACAGCAAAGTGGAAATAAAAACAGGCTCTAAAATCAACTCCATGGTGACTTAAACATTTAGCTACTAAAGGGTTCATGGTATTTGTGATAAATGCAACAGAGAGATAAATATTACATTCCCTGGTAGCTGAACCATTGGGTGGAATTCTCCCATGCCCCTCGCGGCGAGTTTAATGGCAGGCAAAGGAGGGGAGAATGCGACAGAGGGTCCAAAAATCAGCTTCATGCCAATGTAAAATGACAGCGCGATCTTCCATTCCCGCCTGCCCCTTGGGTTGCAATTCCTTCCAGAGGCCGACGTGAAACCGATTTGGATGTTGCTAATGGGAGGCAAATGAAGGCCCGACTGGTATCGCCTCCCCACATGTCCAATTGTCCACACCGCCAGTGGGAAATCACACCGGTCCAGAACATGTCTGGACCAACATATTGGAACTTACCTGGAGAAGGCCTGGGGTTACCTCCAGAGTTCAGGATGGAGGCCTCCAGCGACTGTAGACCATGGAACATGTGGCAGTGGGTGGTGGGGGGGAGCATCTATCAGGTGGGTCTTCCAGCTTCAGAGTGTTCCTGGAGGTCCAGCTTCTTTCTTCAGGAGGTCCATCTTCTTTCTTTACTGCTGGGTCAGTGATGTGCTGACACCTTTTAAAAATGGCACCCAGATATGATGGCGGGGCACAAGCCATCCTGCCGCGCAAAACATCGCGAAACCCTTGGCTGCATAATTAATGAGGCCAGGGTCATGTGATGTGGCGCGAAATCTCAGCAGCCTCCACAGCAGGAAACACTCGTTATTCCGTCCCCGCCACGGGACTTTGTCCCAGATGGGAGAATTCCGTCCATTGTCTTAAGGGATAGTTTATTATAAACTGATGTAACTGATAAATACCAAAAGAAAAAAAACTTTTGTGGAAAACGTAAACCTGTACTCTGATTGAACGATGTGCATTTTTTTTTGACGTGACAATTACTGGTTTAGCTTTATAGTGAGTAACCGTACAAAACTAGCTGTGGCTGTAATAAATAAAACTTTGTTAGTCTGCTCTGAAACTGTTGTACAAACAAATTCCTTTTCCAGGATGTGAATTTAATGTTGTTGCTGCTGATAGAAAAGAATTGTAAAACTGAAAATGAATTCAAGATTAGCCATTACTCCATTTTCAAGCTCCCTGCCTACATCCTGCCACATACTCCCAAGCACCACCAGCACCCAATTCAGTGACATGGAGCACTCCAGCACCAACGTACAATGTTGTTGAATGCTCAGACATGGATTAATTTGCTGCACCCTGCTGGCTCACCTGTATCACTTTGGGAAAACACCAAGTGAAGGGCAGCGCCAACCTCACAGGTACTCTTGTAGCTGGCTCAGAGTCTCTTGACACTGGCAGATAGATAGGTCAAATAAAAATGTTAAAGGCTGTTAGGGAGATTAACAAGATAACCTCCTTATGAAAACAGTAGATCTTGTTGAATCAAAGTACAGTATTGTTTCATTAAAATACAACAAAATCTGCCAAGTACAGTAGGTAATGATTGAGAGCTACAACAGATATGATGATAGATTTGTGGTGAAATGGAACAAAATTATGCAGGTTTTTCATCAGGGTCTATACTAAAATCATAATTATTAAAGGCTTTGTCAGTTATGATGATTTTGTACTTCAGTGCTTTGAGGCATGTTTTGTTTTTGCCTTCCAAGTACAGGACAGTGTGAGTTTGAAAGGCATCTGACAATATTTCAATTCTCCCACATGCTGTGTTTCATATCTCAGCCCATATCAGAGTGAGGGGAAGAATTAATCAGATTTTTGAAGGGTTATCAAATAGAAATATAAGGGGTCATTATCGTGCCAATGAGGTACAGCATACCTTTACCCCCTAACAACAGATATTATCAACAGAGATCTGAGAATAGATTACCAGTCCAGAATACTGGCTATGAAATGGCCAGAAAAGTGGAAAGAAGGGAGAGAATAAACTACGTAAAAATTGACAAAGTTCATCACAGAACTCTCAAACAACCAAACAATAATTTCATAGACACTACATTTATCGAAGCTAAACTCCAGACTGGAAGGATGTGAAGATGCCGCCCCCCGCCACCTCCCCATTATCTGTTGAAGGGCATGAGTATTTATTATCCTTCTGTGTAAGCTCATGCATACATGTTTTGCATTTTGAATTGCAGTTTGCATTTTGCTGCATGGAAACATATTGTAGCATGCAGCAGAAAGATTCAGTTCCCATGAGTGGGATATGAATTGATTCTCCACTGGCCGTGTAAACGGAATAATAGCGTAACTTCGTCCCAAGCAATTCTGCCAGAGATGTTTTGTCTGTCGTTTTGTTTACATTTTACCATGCAATTATCTGAATAATTTCTTTTGTTGCTCATATGTGGCACGTTAGCTTGTCACGTGCTGTAGTGCAGTGATGCAAAAAGCCGAAAGGTCAAACAAACGCTATGTGTAATGGATTTTGATGTTGTTGCCTTTTGTTTAAGTAAATACTGGGGTCATCCCGTAGCAAAGGCAAACCGAGAATACATGTAAGTTTAGCAATCACATGGGTCGCAGATGTGGAATCCTCTAATCGAGGAAGCAATATGCTTCCGATTAAATTCATCCAAGACAAAATGTGCCCCTTAGATGTTGTTTCCTGACTTTCTAGTGTGATGAGCTGTCAAATGAAAACACATGTGAATGATCACGTAGCAGAAGACAGTTTAATATGACTGAAATTTCAGAATTTATAATAGGTTATCTCTTATCATTTGAAAAGAATGAGTTTGAGACTACATAAAATTGACGTGAAATGTTCCTAGATTGAATTCTTTAAGATTGTTACTAACTACAAGGCAAAAATAATCACCTGCATTATGTTGCGCATCAAACGCTAGTTCAGAGTCAAACAGCAATTTCACTTACAGATTATGAGAAAGGAAAGGGACAGGGACTTGAGGTTTAACACTGGAAAGGGCAGCTTAGCTTTCACTTTAAGTAATGAATATAGATAGCATTGGGCTCAGCTGGCTGTGAGCTATATCCATTTCTTCACTTTCGCTGAAAAGACTCTGGTTTATTTTTTCATTGTGTGAAGGATTTGAACAAAACACAAAAAAGTCAACTGAGGGATCAGTGGTCTTGCCCAGGACTTAGACAAATGCTTCATATACTCTTGATGGTAGACTGAGAGGTGAACTTGTCATTTTCTTTATATTTAAGGATTTATCTGACCATATGATGTTAAAATGTACTTTGTCTCAGCTTTATTTCCCTGGGAGCCTAATTTTCATCACCTTGTACAGTTCACAGATTTAGATTACGGTAGCTATTGAGTTGCGTTTGTTTTTTTGTGTACCCTTTCACTCTTTCCCTCATGCTCCACTCATTACATTCACTACAATCCATCCTCCTCCAGTCAAGAGGACTGTATATTTTGAACAGTAGGTTTCGCTGTGACAACCATCAATGCTGTGCATTGATAGGCTGGCAGGAGCTGCAATTCAAGTAGGGAAGCTATGCACAGTAAGCAGTCCATCTGGCTGAGAGCTCCCAGAAAAAATCATTCAACTGAGACTGGATAGATCAAGAGAGAGGCAACCATGGGACTTGCACTCTTGACCTTCATGGTTGGGAGTTAAGTGCTTTGACCTTTGAGCTACCATATTAAAGTTTAGGAGGGAACTTAAATAAATGTCCAAAATGCAGAGGAGAATTTTGTCAATATTAGTCACGATTAAAGTATTTTAAATTTCTTATAAATTTGGTTACAGAACATATCTGCAATTAAATAGTTTGTTTTATTTATACAGTAATAATGATCACTCTGATATGCTTTTAAGCGGCATAAGTTGTGAGGGAACTCAGTTAAACCTAAACCAAAACCAACCCATTTTAAAATGTACCACAACCAAGCTGCAACTTTGCCACTGTCAAGTTAATTTGTAGGTCATTCAGTAGGTGTATTGTCCCAAAACAATGACTAAGTCACTTGAGGACTATGTCATAGCATCAACAAATATGAGTATTTTATGTTATTAAACTCAGAGTTTCTTTTGAAAATAGGAAAATTGGGAGTGGTCTAGGGAGGTGCTTCTATAATCATTATGACTTGGAACACAGATGAGCAACATTTTTTAATCTTTCTTTCTCTCTATTCATTTGAAAGGTAAATGTGGCAGGAAATATTCATGTCTGTGGCATGAGTAATATCACTGCACTGTCAGAGTTTTGTCAGGTTTCACCAAGCTTCACAAATGGTGCCCTTTCATTAGAGTGCATGAGGCCAGGCACCCCGATGTTGGGAATGGAGAGGGGGAGGGTCATGAAAGTAGCGATGCTGGGCAGCATGTCACTTTCAGGATGTCAATTTCGATGACAGCATTAATCACCAGGGCAGGGAGAGGGAGGGACAGGAATCCCACTCTCTTCCTAATTGAGGCCAATTGAAGAATTTAAAGCTGGTCTGGGTCTTGGTTTTAAATTTTTTAAGGGGTGGGCAGGTTATCCGCACCTTCAGAAGCTGACCAGCTAAAGGCAGGTGGGTAAAGAGTGGGAAACCAGTCATGACTGCTTCAGACTACTACCGCAGTCCCATAAGAGGGTCAGTGTGGAAAAAAGGAGCTGGTCACTTGGTAAGGGCAATACACTGGTGGCAGGAAGAGTGAGCACTCAGCACCAGGGCTTTGAATTGGGTTGGCACCCCCTTGTATCATTGGGATAGAAGAGCAGGGGACAAAGCTGCAAGTCCAAATGGGTGGCTACCTGTCCAGAAGACATGCTGTAGCTGGCAATGGGGTTACGAATGTCAGATTTTGGGCCCAGTGGCGATGAGGGGTAACACCTCTGCAGAACTCCAGGCACAAGGAGGGCAAGGGAGAGGAAACAGGGACAGGAAGGCAATAAGAACATAAGAGCATAAGAAATGGGAGTAGGCCGTTTGGCCCCTCAAGCCTGTCCTGCCATTCAATAAGATCATGGCTGATCTGCCCCAGGCCTCAAGTCCTCTTTCGTGCTAGCTCCTCATAGCCCTCAACTCCACGAAAGCTCAAAAATCTTACCTACCTCCTCTTTAAATACTTTCAGTGATCAAGCCGCCTGGGGTAGAGTATTCCAGACATTCACTACCCTCAGAGAAGAAATTCCTTTGCATCTCAGTTTAAATAAGTGTCCCCTTATTCTGTAACTATGTCCCCTAGTTCGAGATTCCCCCACTAGTGAAAACATCTTCTCAACATCTACCCTGTCAAGCCCCCTCAAAATCATGTACGTTTCAATAAGAGCACCACTCATTCTTCTAAACTCTAATGAATAAAGGCCTAATCTGTTTAGCCGTTCTTAATAAGTCAACCCCTTCACCTCAGGAATCAGCCTAGTGAATCTCTTTTGAACTGCCTCCAATGCCAATACATCCTTTCTTAAAAATAGGGACCAAAACTGTACACGGTACTGCAGGTGCGGCCTCACCAAACCCTATACAATTGTAACAAGACTTCCCTATTTTTAAACTTCAACCCCCTAGCAATGCAGGCCAAAATTCCATTTGCCTTTTTAACTACTTGCTGCACCTGCATGCTAACTTTTTGTGGTTCATGCACAAGAACACCCAGATCCCTCTGTGCTGCACATTTTTGGAGTCTCTCTCTGTTAAATAATAGTCTGCTTTTGGATTCTTCCTACCAAAGTGCATGACCTCGCATTTTCCTACATTAAACTCCATCTGCCGAGTTTTTGCACATTCCCTCAACCTGTCTATATCCCTTTGCAGATTCCTTATGTCCTCATCACAACAGCCCTCCCACCTATTTTTGTATCGTCAGCAACTTTGGATACATTACACTCTGCCCCTTCCTCCAAGTCATAAGTATAGATAATTGAGGTCCTAGGACTGATCCTTGTGGCACTCCACTAGTTACATCTTTCCAACATGGAAAAGACCCATTAATCCCGACTCTCTGTCTTCTGTGTTTTAACCAATCCTCAATTCATGCTAATACATTACCCCCAATACTGTGAGCTCCTATCTTGTGCAATAACCTTTTATGTGGCACCTTATCGAATGCCTTCTGGAAATCCAAATACACTGCATCTACAGTTTATCAATTCTGCTTGTTATATCCTCAAAGGAGAATGGAGGCCAAACCCTCAGCACAGGATCTGCTGCTGAAGACAGAGCTACCTGGAGATGATCAATGCGATTCTCCAGGAAGATGATCAAAGACATCTGGGCCCTTATCACCCAGGACCTAGCACTTTACAGCACTGGTTACCATGCCCTGCCGGTGGCCGTCAAAATCACTGTAACCTTGAACTTCTTTGCTCTAACTCCTTCCAAGGATCAGCGGCAAAACAAAAAAAGGTTGCATACCAGTGCATATGGTCACTGACACCCTCTTTGCCAGAACTGGACAGTTCATTCATTTAATGACAGGAAGACTGACTCAATGTGCAACTGGTCTGCGACCACAAGAGGTTCCTCCACCTTTTTGTTTGCTTTCCTGGCCACTGCCATGACTTCTTTATTCTCTGCCAGTCTAGGTTACGTCTAATCTTCACTCCAACCCCCAAAGCACATGGATGGAGCCCAGGGGAGAAGTGGTATTCCATGAACGTATGGCTACTGACCCCTCTGCTGGAGCCCCAGACAAAGGCACAAAGGTGATACAAACTAGGACAGTCATTGAGCAGGCCAGTGGCCTTCTGAAGATGTGATTACAGTGCATGGACCAGTCGGGCGGTGCCTTCCATTACCCTCCTGCAGGGCCTCAGTCATTCTGTCAGTCTGCTGCGCTCTCCACAACCTGACCCGCCGGAGAGGTGCAGAACTTGAGGACAGTGAGATCCTGAAGGAAGACAACTCGTTGGGGGAGGGGCAGGAGATAAGAGAGGAAGTGGAGGGAGATGATGCTGAACAGAAAGGTGCCGCTGCTGCTTGACAAGGTGGCCACCTCCTACCACCATCCGAGAAGAGGACCCCTCTCCTCTCCCTTATGGCCTCCAGCATTAGATCCAGGACAGTGTTGATGAAGTAAGTGGCATCCCTGTCCTGAGTGCCTCACCTCTGCTGCAGTGGAAAGCTTGGTACAAACTGGGGATCTCATCCCAGGTCAAGCAAAAGCCTCAGTGATGGCTGCAATGGGGAGTCTAAATGACTACTAAACTTCATTTTATCATCCTCTATACGCAGCCCTACTGGCTCAAAGTGGTTAGGAAGCCCTTCTCCATATCAAGTAAGCGCTTCCCCATGCATAAATCTTAACTTTAATCAGTTTCCCACTGGAGATGAGTTTCTGACATGGAAGCAAACTCGCTCCTGTTTCCTGCCTCTGTGGCAAAAAGCTCAACACTATGTTGCAGGTTTTCACAAGACAAAGTTATATTTGCATTGAGGCATATACTCAGAACTTACATAGAGCTGCTCCCAGTTCTCTGCTGTAAATTTGCCAGAAATCCAGAAGCAGAATGGCAGCAGCACTGAGGAAGTTCATTCCCATATGTATGTATTCCCTAGGCAAATTTGGGGTGAATTCACCAAGTAGTTTTTAACACACATGAAATCAGCAAGTTGGTCTCAGAAGACTAACAGATTTTTGTTGGCTGAGAATATCAAAGGACAATGGAACAAAGGCAGCTACAGTCGTTGAGGTACAGATCAATCATTATCTAATTGAATGATGGAACAGGCTCAAGACTTAAATGGTCTTGCCTTGTTCCAATATTCCATAGTATGTCCGCATCTCAACACAAATCCTTATCTGTCACATCTACATAGTAAAGTCACTTAAAATATATTATATATAAGTTAAACTTCAAGAAATCATGAAAATTGACTTATGCAAGGAACTCTTGGGCTTGAAGTTACCCTGTACAAATATTAGTGTAAGGTCAAGTGATGTCTTTCTAAAAAATGCGTTGCCCAATAGCTAATTTAATTAATAACTCTGCTAAAATATTGAAGGAAATAATTTGGTTTGAAGGCTTTAAGTATTCCTATCCTAGTACACACACACTGCAAATTCAAGACCTTGCAATTTCTTCAAATTGTGCTTGGGGATATGTCTTTATGCCTTAACTTACCAAGCAATAAATTATAAACTACTTTTGGGGATTTTGCCAAACTTTACAAATATCTTGCTCTCATCAGACTATTAGGTACTTAGGAAACGTAGCAAGTGTGATACTATCCTTGCAAGTACAAAAAAACACAACTTGCAATTATAGAGCACCTTTCAAATAGGTGAATATCTCAAGAATGTGGGGCTGAGGCAGTTAGAGAATGGAAGAAATTATCTCCATCCTCATCTGCTTAAAAACTGACTCCCAGTTTAATTTGGGACCAAAATATTTGGGGACCAGGAACTTAAGTAGGTCAGCAATGATAGGGAGCATGACTTGGCAAAGGATAGGATATGGACAACAGGGTTTGCTGAAGTCTGCAGTGACTGGAGGATAGGAGACAAATCCAAAGGACGGTGAGTCTGGAGGTGAAAAACACATGGATGAGAATTTCAGCAGTAGAGGAACCGAGATAGTGGCAGACAGGCAATGTTATGGAGATGGAGCCTATGTAATAGGGTAGATATGGAAACAAAAGCTCAGCTGATGGAAAAATTGGATCCCAAGTTGCGAACAGTCTGGATGATCCAACCACCATAACTGTCGATTAGGGCTGGAATCAGTATTGAGGGTGCAGAGTTTGTGACTGAGCTTGAATGGCTTCAATCTCCTCAATTTTACTGGAGAACCCGGAGAAAATTTCAGTTCATTTTAGATTAAATCAGCACAGGCACAATAGGGATGGAGAGAGGGAGCAGTGAAGATTGTAACAACCTTTGACCTGGAAGCAGTACAGTAAGAAAAGATTGTAATTTCATTAAAATGTCAGGGAATCTGTAATTGTTTGTGAGAATGTTTGAAAAGGACTTTTAAGAGTTTGCACCAATTGCAAAGGGATCAATTGTAATTTTCTTGGATAATAAGAAATACTGGTCCATGTGACCTTGCAAGCCTTAACCTGGAAGTAATACCAGCAGTGCCAACACAAAGAGAAAGCAGTCAGGTTCAGAGAGAGGAACACAGAATTCTTGTGAGGAGAAGCAGAAAATCACTCTCAGGAAGAACTGTTTTTCTGTTTGGCAGTAAGAAGAAAAATAGCATTTCAGAAACTCTTGGGAAGCATGCTAAATGGGACTGAACCCTGAAAAGCTGTCTGAATAGCTCAGGCATGTGAAAGAGCTGGGTGTATACTTTTTTTTACCAGAAGTGGCCAAACTGTGAACTGGGATGTCACTGGTTGGTCGGTTGGAAAAGGAACTCTGGAAAGCTACACCATCAGGACTGTCATGACCCGAGGGAGAGAGGGTTCATAAAAGTGTGCTTCAGAGGTGAAACCTGTTGTCGGTTGGAACTTCTGACCTACCCTGCCTGAAGAAAGAACAGCATATTGTGGAGCTGTGTAACTATAGGGGAGTGATGTGAATGCTTGTGGTTGTGTAAGACATACCTTTGTTGTACCAACTATTTAAAGTGAAGTTTGCCTGTTTAATAATTGTTTGCTGTTCAATTCATGTTTAATTTGCATTGGTTCTGATTCGTGTTAAAGTAAAAATTACAAGAAGTGAAATTTTATTGGTAATTTTGGGGGTTACTTGGTTATTTTGGTTTTACAGTTAACCCACTGGATCGCAACAACACTTAGCGGGAAGTGGTGTATTGGTATTGTCACTGGGCTAGTAATCGAGAGACCCAGGGTAGTGCTCTAGGGACCCAGGTTCGAATCCCACCATGGCAGATGGTCAAATTTTAATTCCAGATTTTATTGTTTGAAATCAAAGTCTAAGGATGACCATGAAATCATTATGGATTGTTGTAAAAACCCATCTGGTTCACTAACATCCTTTAGGGAAGGAAATCTGTCGCCCTTACCTGGTCTGGCCTACATGTGATTCCAGATCTGCAGCAATGTGGTTGACTCTTAAATGCCCTCTGAAGTGGCCTAGCAACCCATTAAGTTGTATCAAACCGCTAGAAAGGAATGAAACCGGATGGACCACCCAGCATGGACCTAGGCACCGGAAATGACAACGGCAAGCTCAGCCCTGTTGACACTGCAAAGTCCTCCTTACTAATATCTGGATGCTAGTGCCAAAATTGGGAGAGCTGTCTCACAGACTAGTCAAGCAACAGCCTGACATAGTCATACTCACAAAATCATACGTTACAGATAATTTCCCAGACACCACCATCACCGATCCTGGGTATGTCCTGTCCCACTGGCAGGACAGACCCAGCAGAGGTGGCGGCACAGTTATATACAGTCAGGAGGTAGTTTCCCTGGGAGTCCCCAACATCAACTCTGGACCCCGTGAGGTCTCAGGACACCAGATGAAACAAGGGCAAGGAAACCTGCCAATTGCCACTTCCGCCACCATCCCCCTGCCCCACCTCAGCTGATGAATCAGTGCTCCTCCATGTTGAACACCACTTAGAGGAAGCACTGAGGGTGGCAAGGGCACAGAATGTACCCTGGAGTGGGGGACTTCAATGTTCATCACCAAGAGTGGCTCAGTAGCACCAGTACAGACCGAGCTGGCCGAGTCCTAAAGTTAATAGCTGCTAAACTGGATCTGCGGCAGGTGGTGAGGGAACAACAAGAGGGAAAAACATACTTGACCTCATCCTCACCAACTTGCCTGCCGCAGATCCATCTGTCCATGACAGTATTGGAACGAGTGACCACTACACAGTCCTTGTGGAGACAAAGTCCTATCTTCATATTAAGGATACCCTCCGTCGTGTTGTGCGGGACTACCACTGTGCTAAATGGGATAGACTTCAAACAGATCTAGCATCTCAAGACTGGGCATCCATGAGGCGCTGTGGACCATCAGCAGCAGCAGAATTGTACCCGAACACAATCTGTAACCTCATGGTCCAGCATATTCCCCACCACCGCTCCCCTGCCGCCATTGCTCTCAAGTCAGGGTTCAAGATCAACCCTGTTTCAATGAAGAGTGCAGGATGGCATTCCGGGAGCAGCACCAGAAATACCTAAAGATGAGGTGTCAACCATGACCAGCAAGCGAAAGAAGAGAGCTAAGTGATTCCACAACTAATGGATCAGACCTAAGCTCTGTAGTCCAGCCACATCCAGGCGTGAGTGGTGGTGGACAATTAAATAACTCTTAGAAGGAGGAGACTCCACAAATATCCCCATCCTCAATGATAGGGAAGCCCAGCACATCAGTGCAAAAGGTAAGACTGAAACATTTGCAACCGCCTTCAGCCACAAGTGCCGACTGGATGATCCATCTTGGCCTCCTCTGGAGGTCCCCAGCATCACGGATGCCAGTCTTCAGCCAAGTCGATTCACTCCACGTGATATCAAGAAATGGCTGAAGGGACTGGATACTGCAAAGGCTTTGGGCCCTGACAACATTCCGACAATAGTACTGACGACTTGTCCTCCGGAACTTGCCATGCCCCCAGCCAAGCTGTTCCAGTACAGCTACAACACTGGTATCTTCTTGGTTATGTGGAAAATTGCCCAGGTGTGTCCTGTACACAAAAAGCAGGACAAATCCAACCCGGCCAATTACCGCCCCATCAGTCTACTCTCGACCATCAGTAAGTGATGGAAGGGGTAATCAACAGCGCTATCAAGCGGCACTTGCTTCACAATAACCTGATGCTCAGTTTGAGTTCTGGCAAGGTCACTCACTCAACTCCTGACCTCATTACAGCCTTGTTTCAAAATTGGACAAAAGAGCTGAACTCCAGAGGTGAGGTGAGAGTGACTATCCTTGACATCAAGGCAGCATTTGATTGATTGTGGCATCAGGAAGCCCTAGCATAACTGGAGTCGATGAGAATCGGGGAAAACTCTCCACTTGTTGGAGTCATACCTAGCACAAAGGAAGATGGTTGTGGTTGTTGAAGGTCAGTTATCTCAGTTCCAGGACATGACTGCAGGAGTTCCTCAGGGTAGTGCCCTAGGCCCAACCATCGTCAGCTGCTTCATCAATGACCTTCCTTCTATCATAAAGTCAGAAGTGGAGATGTTCACTGATGATTGCACAATGTTCAGCTCTATTTGTGATGACTCAGATACTGAAGCAGTCCATGTCCAAATGCAACAAGATCTGGACACTATCCAGGCTTGGGCTGACCAGTAGCAAGTAACATTCAGAGGGATTGAGACATGGAGTCCTGGAAAAGATGGGCAAAGTTTTGGGAGGTGACACACGGTTCAAGGACTTTGGAGAGGAAAGGGAGTTGGTGATCAGCAGACAAGAATGGTCAAGGGTTAGTTTCTTGAGGAAGGGTTGATGACAGCAGATTTGAAAGAAAGAAGTACAGTACTTGAGAAGAGAGAAACATTAATAAAATTAGCTAAGATGGGAGCTATAAAGTGAAGTTGGGTGGTTAACAGCTTAGTGGGAATAGTATTGAGGGAGCAGGAGGTGGGTCACATGGACAAAATGAGCTGAGAGAGAGCAAGAGGGGAAATTAAAGGGAAACTGTTGAAAGGTATGATTTCAGGGCTAGGCCAGGGGAGAGCTGAGAGGAAATTAGGCCAAATGGGTGGGAGAAGGGAGTGAAGTAGCAGAGGCAGCTCATCATCTGGCCTGAGTCTTAGTTATAAAGGTATTCATGAGCTCTTCACATTCATTGGAGGGGATAAGAAAAACTTTAATTCGTGTGGCATATTTCATGACTACGAGAAGTCCCAAAGTGCTTTAGAGCCAATTAAGTAATTTTTGAAGTGTGGTCACTGTTGTAACATAGGGAACATGGCAGCCTATCTGTGCATAGCAAGATCCCAAAAACAGCAAGATGGTTATGATCGTATAATGTTGTGTTTGTGATGTTGATTGAGGGAGAAATACTAGCCAGGACACTGGGGATAACTCTCCTGCTCCTCTTTGAAATAGTGACAGGGAATATTTCACCTGAGAGAGCAGACGGGGCCTCGGTAGAATGTCTCACCTGAAAGATGACACCTTTTGATATTTGTGCCCAAGCCCTGGAGTGGAACTTGAGCTCACAACCTTCTGACTCAGTGCGACAGTTCCACTAAATGAACCATGGCTGACACGAGATGGGAGAGAGTAGTTTAAGAAGGCAGCTTGGGAGTAAAGAAAAAAACCAGGGCAATTGTGGGGGAAGGTGGGTGTGGCGATGGTAGCTATCTTTGTAAACCAGGGTGATCCTAGAATTGTGAACAGTTTTGACAGATTTTTGTGCTTAAGTACTGGAATGGGACTTGAACCCAGAATCCTGTGATTCAGAGGTAAGAGTGATACCCACTGACACACAAGTAGAGAGAGGAATTGTTCTAATGGGGGTGAGGGCATAAGAAGTGGAAGTGAGGATATGGTTATCCATATTGGTAGCTGTAGAAATGTTGCAAAAGGCTAGACGGTTGGGATTTTGAAATTGCAATCATAAATAAATTGGGAGGAAGTTTTTCCCAGCGGTGCAAATGGAAGGAAGTAGGGTTAGTGAGGGATGTGGGTGCAAAGAAGTGATCAGAATTGGCATTATCTGTGATTGACATGATGGGAGTAGAGAAGCCACATGAGATGGCAATTGATCAAGGGGGTGGTTGTGAATGTGAGAAGCCACTCTGTGCAGTCACTGAGGGAGAAACCATGAAACATATCAGGGAGGAAATCAGTCAAGATATCTCAGTGAGAACATTTTCATGGTACTTGGGTGGGTATAGAATGAGGACTTGAAACGAGAGGTGAGATGCTCAAAGGAGGAGAAAGTGTCAGAGGGGTAGGGGGACAGATAAGACCAACACAATAGTCAGGGCGTGGCAAGTGGTGGAGGGCATAGCCAAGCACGAAGGCTTCATTTAGGGGGAAGGTGTCATCACCTCCCAGCTAGGTTTCCATCGAGGCCATAATGTTGGTACAATCATCCACAATATGAGTTCAGGGTCGAAAAGAGCCTGTAAAAGGAAATAGGTATACCGTTGTCAGAGCATCCATCAGTAAATGTTAACTTGTAACCTTGGTATTCCGAACCACTTTACACAAGATTTCATTCCATCATAGCACATTACTTTTTCACATAATACTTTTGGACTAGTTTTAGATGCTGAAATACTTAATGATTAGGAATTTACACATTCTTATCTCTATGCTACAGGCTGTAAATTCGAAAACTTTGGATCAAATGAACTTTGTTATCTGAAGCTAAATATTTTCTACTTAATTAATCTAATTCTAGTGTCTGTGTATTCAGTTCTTCACATTTTCTTTGAACTGATTTTTGAATATTTCCTTAAATCACCATGTGTGGATGTGGATATGCACGAGTGTGGGTGGGAGGAGAGATGGAAAGGGTATTTGTGCGTGTCAGTTATTCTCACTGGTTATATCAATTCCATTTTACAGTAAAAATGAACAAAGCCTTCAGTATTATTTATCTGCCCACTGCTGTCTGCAATTTGTTTCAAATGCATAAAGTGTTTTTTCCCTGTTTAGTTATCAAAATGGTAGTAATTTGAATGGAAGAGTGCAAAACACAAATTATTATTTTCAAGAAAAGTGTGGAACTGGGTTAAAGCCATTAAAGGGTCAGGAGATCATTAGAGGAGCTTGATGAGTCCTGTTTCTGTGTACTCTACGACATGAACAATTCCAGAGGAAATCTATTGGACATTTTTTTTCTCCCAAGTTCCATGCCATGCTGCATAACATTTACAAGGCTGTAGGAATCTTATTCATTAGTTTCCTGATCAACCATGAAGCCAAAAACTCCCATTCACAATTATTTAATTCTGCTTCTTCACCCAAGGCGTCAATTATTTACACAGCTTTGTCCCTGAATCTTTTGGCTTTATAAAAATAACCCCTGAGTGATGGAACTTCATGGTTGGAAAACAAGTTACGTTTTGCTTTATTGGTCACGTTCTGTCCCATTGCCACTAGTTAGAGCACCCTGATCACTTAAGTGGGTGTAAGTTTAATCAATGAGAGTAAAATAGATAACTTCAAAATTATTAATATATTGTTCGTGTGTATAAAACAAGAATGTTCTGGTTAGGTTAGAAAGGAAAAGCAAGCATCATTGTCTGCATGCTATAAGCTAGAAATATTCTACTTTTCCTCCTTGGCAAGGAAATATGCAACAAACTGTATGGTTGCAAGATCTGATTTGGGTGAGGGTTGCATTTTCTTCAAGTACTGAACTGATTATGCAGCTAGCCATTTGCATTTTGATCAGGTGCAATCCTTTGGGGTTTCTCAACAAAAACATCTCTAATAGGGTTGATTATGTTCCCTGAAAGTGTTATGCGAGGACATAGGAATGTGCACCTGTCGGCATTCATCAGCAAAGGTTTTACGGAGATGATATGTAACGTAGAATTTAGTAGTGCCTCGTTCCCATTTATAATAACAGTGTTACTTGGATTACAAGCTTTGTTTTGTGCATTGCAAAATCATCTGCAACTCGATTTGTCAAATAGATGTATTAAAGGAGTAGTATTTGTGCTAATTTGTGCTTTTAGCAGTTCTGTTGTTATTCTACCGCCAACAACTGTCAAATTAAAAACACGTACGGTCTTGAAATTAGGCTCTTTAAATAGTAGCATGCAAATACTTAACATTAAATGGTTAATGCCTCCATTAAAATCACACACAAAAGGGTTTCAAATTAATATGTTAAGCTTTTGTGCACTAATATTCACAAAGCCTAATTTCAAAGCAATTGCCACTGCCATGTTCCTTATTTTTAGTCTGAGTGAGTGGATTGCAGCTGCACATCACTGTCCAACAGCACTCTGACCTTGTTCCCTTTCTGTAAAGAAACAGGGAATGAGAAAAAGCCAGTTATTTTCTCAGGCCAAGGACAATGCATCTTAGTATAGGCCTTTCCCCATCTTTGAATCTCTTAAGGGAGATAGCCCTGAGTCCCCAAAGTTAATTGACCAAAACTCCAGAATATTTATGCATCTCCACTTCCCTGCCCTGCTGCTCTGTATAGATAACACTTTTTTCCCTCCTATCTTCCTCTTTCTCCAGCCCTATAACGTGAGTACCATTGTGTCCATAGTGTATTCAATTATCTGGATTATCCTCAATTTCAACTCAGCATTTAAGTTAGCTCCTTTTTCAAGGAGGTAATCAATTCAGCTGAAACTGCTTTTGCTGGAAGTGTTTTTTTCCACATATATTTCACTTTACGGGGGAGAAAACAATTTTTCTCATCTCTGACACACAGTAAACAGATGCCACATGCATGTCCGTGTGTCTCAATAAAGATGATCTGCTTATCGTAATATTGTGCATTAAATTTACAGTTTTTTTAGACATCAGGACCATTTGGCATAAAATCAGAAATATAGCAAGGTTAGGAGTTGCTCAGTTATAGCAAAAAGTTAAGTTGAATGCTCTTAGGTAACAGCAGAATGAGAGATGCCATTCTCAGTAAGTGCGTAGAATATGAATTGTCCAGATATTATTTTACTTACATGTACAAATTATGTATGCACACAATTCCTGTAATACTTGCTTGTTGTGCTACTTTCATGATATCAAAAATAGCCTTTTGTATTATGCTTACCAGAAATGAGTTTTTTAGAATTATTATTTGGGACGTGGATGTCATTGGTGGGGCCAATGTTTAATGCGCATCCCTAGTTGCCCTTGAGAAGGTGGTGGTGGGCCTTCTTCTTGAATCGCTGCAGTCCATATGGTGAAGGTACTTCTACCTATTGGGTAGAGAGTTCCAGCATCTTAACCAAGTGCTGATGAAGTGATGGCATTATTTCCCCAAGTCAGGATGGTGTGGGAATTGGAGGGCAGTTTGGAAGTGATGGTGTTCCTATGCCCCCAAAGCCATGATCCTTCTAGCTAATGGAAGTTGCAGGTTTGGGAATTCGTGAAGTGGTGTTGTTCTTGACATTGCCACCATCCTCAGACTTACTAAACCAGGCTAGTGGTCACGTGAGCACCTCCACCCCTCCTCTAAAGACCCCCCTGACCTCTTCCTTCATGCTCTAAATGCCAGACCTCAATCACAGGCAGAAAGTACAGCAAAAGTACAGAAAGCTTTTACCACCTTAAAGCTCTTTCTTGGTTGTTGGCTCCTTCCAGCAGAGACAGGATTCTGTAAAGGGGTTTCCCAATACTTTGAAAAAAACTTAATATTTGAAGTGGAAACAATGCTTATACCATAGTATAATCCTGCCAGCCTCACCATCATCATACTAGCACTGCTACACCCTAAGAATATGCTCCTCAATTGCATGAGTCCAGCATTTCTCTGGAACTGCATCCACGCCCTCCACACAACAGTACCAGTGCTATCAGACTGTTTGCCCCTTGCTCTATTACATGCCCAAGGAGCTCCTTCCTCAACACCTTCAAATCCAAATGCTCCTCCATGCTCTTATTCTTGCTACACTCTTGCAACACCATCTCAACAAAATGGAAAAAAAATCATTGACTGCCCTCTCCTGAATCATATACTCCTCCTACCACCTGTAGCCTGTCACATCTCCCCTACTATCTTCCCACGATCCATAAAATCTATTATAACTCTTAGCAAAAACAAAATAATAATAAAGGTTACTGATTAAATTTCCATGAAAATGTCAATATAATCACAATTCGAATCATCCAACCTGCTCATAATATTTACGAATAAAAATGTAATGTGAATTAGACAATTATTAGAAACTTATGTATCCTCTGACTCCATGCCACTGGTGGGATACCTGTAAGTGTTTTTTTTAAGATTAAGAAACTCTTTGTATCCTCTGAGGACTGAATAGATTTAAGATGGAAGGTAAAGGAGGTACATAATCTAGATCTTCAAAATGCTGACAGAGGTGGTGCAGATTTCAGGAATTTTTTTTGGCCTTGGAGCTGTTACTTAAGAATGAGGAGGAATAAGTTTAAGATTAACAAGTCTCAAGAAGGGAAATTATTTTCTGTTAGGCAGCAGGCCACGAATGAAAAATGGTAATGTGAGGATAGATCAACATTACAGAATTTTTTGCCTAATCACCTATGAGGAATAGAGAATAGGGAATAGATTTGGTGACAAAACACCCTCAGGAGATTAAATGAACTGGATAGAATCCATGATTGAGTGGATTGTGTAGTGCCTGTGGAAAAACAATGATGGGCTGAATATCATCTCATTCCATGCTTCCTTATTTTCTAAATAGAAAGATTGCTTCTCAAAACTGAAAGACAGCATTTTGCAAAAGCAGGTGAGGAATTTTCAGACGGCACTGATCCGTGTAACATAAGACTTGCATTAAAAATATAACTTGAGCCTGGGTAACAATTTGAACAATAGAGAAAAATGTGCCGAAAGATCGGAAAGAAAATGACAGGAGCATAATGAGATTTCTGCATTCAATCTAAGTCCTGTTATTTATGTGAAATTCAGCAGTCAGCAGGCATGTGTCAAAACAATTAAACCAATCTAAGATATTGAAAGTTGAATGATGTTTCATAATTTTAGACACTGTTACAGCAAGCAGTGGAAAGCAATTAAACATAGAGCATTTGTGTGCCCTGATTTTATTTCTTTCTGACACCGGGTTAGATTTATATTCGTTGAAATACTGGGTAATAATAGCATCAGTATGGAATTTCCCAGTACTCTATTGTAACAAAGACATTGTCCCATTAAAAAATATGCAGGTTAATGGCGTACTTTAAAATAGCAGGCAAGGAATTTTATGCAATCTTGTTAAGCAGTTTAATTGCCAATATTGCATTGTGATTTCAATTCACTAACAACAAAGGTTGGGAAACCTTTATACTTTACTGTCAGGTATTGTTCTAGATTCTAACTTGTCGCCAACTAGCACAAACATCACCATTCTTTTTAGCAGAAAGCAGGGTCTGCACTGCATTGTTACTCCCTGTTTCTTTACCTCTAAACATACCTTGAATTTGCTTGAGTCAGTTTCTGGAAGCAAAATAATCTGGAGTGAGGTGTCCACCTGGTGCTTACAGTTCCCTGTTATTTGGTAGTAATGCCCGGGCCATTAAGTGTGTCAAGCCTCCTGTCATCACCGCTGGACAACTCTTCTGATCCTTGATCCGGTACCCAGCAGGTTTGGCCTGGCAGAGAAGTCACTATTGCCAGGCCCTTATGACTTAATTGATGCCCAATCTGCATATTTAAAGTCGGATCCCACTGGCATCAGGTGACTTTTCTCGCTAACTGCAAGTTAATTTCATTGAGTCAGATTGGGCGGGAAGGCAGTATTTAAGTCACCTAGTCCATTTTAACTGTTCCCCAGCCATTTTCTCTCAGGTGGAGAGGAGTTTAAAATTCCCCCAATACTGTCTAATAATTGCCTTGTGTCAATAAGCTGTTGCACCATAGAAGCTTGGTGTTGAAATGAGACAAGTTAAATGTAATGAGTTTCATGAAAGCCTTTGCTTCTTGTGCAGTGATTATGCCTCCAAAATATATTTGACAGACATGGATCAATCCAACGTATTGTTGTCCTCTGGTAAATGTTTATGGAATATTCCATTGATGCATTTTCAGATAGATGGTAGGCTGTGAGAATGCAGTGCATGCAGTAACTCAGCTTATTACCGTCCTACATTAAACATAGGCAAAACAGCAGATTTGACAACCTCTGGATTTTTTACTTTCATTAATTAGGATCAGTTTTCTGGATACACATGACCAGCAGGGAGCCACAACCTCAGCAAATTATAGTCATACTGTGGTAGCACGTACTCAAAAACTGAGCCTATAGCTTGAGCTTTTGAAATTGATGCCTTTTTTTTTGTATGGGACTACCCTTGCTTTGGGTCCACGCTTACCTGTTCAGTCCCCCTTCTCTTTTTCTTCTCCATGACGCCTTATGCCAACATTATCTACACATGTGAGGTCAACTTCGATATATAAGTTGTTTCTAGTACTCCCTCATCTCTCTTGACTCATCCATTACAGCTTGTTTGACATCCAATCGTGGATGAGACATTTCCAACAGACTAAAGTTATCATCTTTAGCCCCTGCCACATATGTCTCTTGGGCTTGACCAGGCTGCTCACAGTCTCACCATCCTGTTCAACCATCAGCTGAACTTTCAGCATTATATCTTCAAAATACAAAGATGGTCTATTTTCACCTCCATATTACAACCTGCCTCCTCTCGTACCTCAGCCCATCTGTTGCCGAATTCTTTTGTCATGCATTTGTCACTTGCAGACTCAAATATTCCTCCTACCTCCTGTTCTCTTAGCTGGCCTCCCATCCTCCATTCTGCATAGACTTCAACTAATCGTAATCTCTGCTGTCCGCATACTATTTGTGTAACATCTTTCCCACCCATTTCTCTTATTCTGCCCCTAAGCTACACTGGCTCCTAGTGCCTCAAATTTAATACTCTCTGACTCAGCTCCCTTGTGCATCCATCCTCTTCCATTCACCCTAACATACAGCCACCTGGGTCCTGTTCTCTGGAATTCTTGTCCTAAATCTCTCCACATATGCTCCCTTAAGATCCTTCTTAAAATCAATCATCTATAAACAAGAAGCTCTCCTGTGGTACCATTCATGGATAACCTGAGGGGTGAAGCATATTGTGATGTTTAGGTGCTAAGATAGAGGTGGATCTTGGCCTATCTCTTTAAAGCCATTGCTCAGTTACTTTCTGTGGAAAAGTAATCTAAACAGGCATGTCCCAAGATTATTCCAAGGCTAATTGACGAAGGAAGCTGCCCTACATTGGCAGCTACTTATAAAGCCCTAATTCCCATCGGTGTTGTGCAATCAATTAAAGAATGTTATTTACACACATCCGGATTGATGTGGTAGATCTTCGAGTAGTTGCGTGAGAAAACAAGTTTGAACAACAATTCCAGGTGTAGTTTGATGTTTACTGGCCTTCTCACTTTAATGCATTTGTTAACATTGCTGATGTCAGAAGGGCATTCCTTTCCAGAAGACTGGAGTTCCAGAATTTTTTTCTGCTACCAGATTAAGTACAGATTACATAACTGTGCTCAAGGACAGAATTTTCCGTCTTGCGGGCAGGTACACGTTCAACCCGAATGGAAGTGAAATAGTGCGTGATGACGTCGGCTGAGCATCCCAACGTCATCGCGACCTTTTGGCTGGCGGGTGCGTGCAAGAGGTGGCAGCACGCCGGCTGACAATTAGGAGGTCTATTAAGACCCTTAAGCAATTAATTAGGTTGCATTTTTCGCTGCCTGCTCAATCGTTCAGTTGGCAGGTGGATGACTAGGCCAGGTGGCCTTTGCATTTTTCACGAAGCCTCATCCACAGGTGGGATGATGTTTCCAACAGTTACTGAAAAAAACAGTAAAAAAATTTTTCACATTTTTTACATGACCCTCTTCGTGTGACTGAGTCACATGTGGGGACACGTTTATATCATTTGTAAAAAGTTTATTTTTTTAAATTTTAAATTCTTCAGCTCCCTGAGGCAGCTCTTGTGCCTTCAGGGAGCTTTCAGTGCATGTTCCCCTGCGCATGCTCACACTTCAGCGCTCGGCCTCCTTCCACCCGCCACCCTGGCAGCGCTGAGGCTGTTAGTGCACACTGGCTGTTAATTGTCCAGCCCGCGTGAAATTGCGGTCAGAGCCTGATCGCCAGCGGCGGTCAGTCTCGCAGCCATTTCCGGGCCCACCCACAGCCATTTCCGGGCCCACCCACCCCCCCACCCACCCCCCCACCCCATCCCCCGTCCAACGAGTGGAAAATCCTGCCTCAAGAAATGACTGGCAATGTTTTCAGTCTTCCATTCATCCTTACCAAAATTCATCAAGTGTTCTTCTATGGCAATAATGTTCATTTATGTGGCGGTTCTCATGTCTTCACTGTGTGTTCCTGAGAAGAATTAAAATTTTAAAATTAGAACCAGCCAATGTCAGAAAAGCAATGTAGTTCTAGCTTTCCCGTTGTTTGCACCTCTAAAAATCAAAATACACTCATCCCTGTTAGTAACATACTCTGGTTTATCACTGTTTTTGATTTAATGTAATTTGAGGTGGCTCCCTCACTAATAGGCAAATCACGGAACATGTTTTCATTACAACAAATTTTAACTGACTCCCAAGACAGCCTAGTACAGAGGGTTCAGCATACTGGAAAGAAACCACGAATAACTTTCATTCTTGTGGTTAGGTTTATCACTCGTACAGATCAAAATGAGTATGTAGGCCTGAGAATAATTTTAACCAGCAATTTTTTCCTAAAGATATTCTTTTATTTGGACCATTTTATCAGAATTGTGAACATCGCATTCCCACAACTAGATTCAAATTTGAAATCTGAGTGAAGTCTAATTAAGAGCCATTTCATGTGAAGAAAGCAAGTTCAGAATTTTTATTATTTGTATCCATCCCTTTTTACCATAAGAATGTAGCTTTGTTGTGATTCAATTTACAAGACATGGATGGAGTGGTCTGTTTCAGAAGCAAGGTTCGGGTATATTTTGTCATTAAAACTTATCGGAAACACTCAGTTCCTGAACGTAGCAAAACAAAGTGAAAACAGTTATGTTAGGTTTCTGTCTCAATTGCATTCCTGAGCTTTCTCCTGGTTACATGTGAATTTTCACCTAGACTACACGGGGATCTAGAGTTGCAGTAAAAGAGGGGCCAGAAGTAGGCATTCACAGCCTCCTGCATCAGTCTGTGCTTCATGTGACCATTCGGCTTCCTGAAGAAACCTGACTGCAAGAAACAGTAGTATAATGGTAATTTCACTGGACTAGTAATCAAGAGGCCTGAACTAATGCTTTGGAGACATGAGTTCATATCTCACCACGGCAGCTGGGGGAATTTAAATTCAATTAATTAACAGGCATACCTAAATACGAGGTGTCAAGCTGGTGAAGCTACAACACAAAGTACATGCAAGCTACACAGTGGAAGCAGAACATGCAATAGACAGAGCAAAATGATCTCACAACCAGCAGATCAGATCAAAGCTCTGCAGCCCTGTCCCATCCAATTGTGAATGGTAGTGGACAAATAAACAACAATCCATGCAGGGAGCTCCACAAGCATCTCCATCCTCAATGATGGGGGAGCCCAGCATGTCAATGCAAAAGAAAAGGCTGAGAAAATTGTTACCATCTTCAACCAGAAGTGCCAGGTGGATGATCCATCTCGACCTCCGTCTGATGTCTCCAGCATCACAGATGCCAGTCTACCTCCAAATCAATTCAGTCAATGTGGCATCAAGAAATGGCTGAGCGCGCTGGACACAGAAAAGGCTAAGGGGGTCTGACATCATCCTGTGGTACTGAAGACTTGTGCTCTAGAATTAGCCACGCTCCTGGCCAAGCTGGTCCAGTACAGCTACAACACTCAACAATGTGGAAGTCTGCCCAGGTATGGCCTGCCTGTTCATGAAAAGCAGGGCAAATCCAATCTAGCCAATTACTGCCCTATTAGTCTACTCTCAACCATCAGCAAAGTGATGGAAGGTGTTGACAGTGTTATTAAGTGGGAATTACGCAGCAATAACCTGCTCACCGATGCTCAGTTAGGTTCGAAAAGGGCCGCTTGGCTCCGGATTTCATTACAGCCTTGGTCCAAATGTGGACTAAAGAGCATGAATTCAAGAGATGACACAAGAATGACTGTCCTTGATCAAGACAGCATTTGACCAAGTGTGGCATCAAGGAACTCCAGTGAAATTGAAGACCATGGAAGTCACAGGGTAAACTCTCTACAGACTGGAATCATACCTAGCACAAAAGATAATGTTTGTGGTTATTTGAGGCTAAACATCTCAACCCCAGGACATGGCAACAGGAGTTCCATAGCATTGTGTCCTATGCTCAACTACCTTCAGCTGCATCATCAATGACATCCCCTCCATCATGAGGTCAGAAGTGGGGATATTCACTGATGATCGCACAGCATTCAGTTCTACTTGTAACTCATCAGATACTGAAGCAGCCCATGCCCTCATGCAGCAAGGCCTTGATAGCATTCAGATTTGGGCTGGTAAGTGGCAAGTAACATCTGCACCATACAAGGCAAGGACTATTTCTAACCAGGCTTTTTCACCTCTACCACCTAGAAGAACAAGGACAGCAGATGTTTGGGAATGTGACCACCTTCATCTTTCCCTGCAAGCCATACAACATTCTGACTTGGAACTATATTGTCATTCCTTCACCATCTCTGGGTGAACATTATGGAACTCCCTCCCTGATTGCACTGTGGGTGGACCTGCACTCCATGGACTGCAGTGGTTCAAAAGGCGCCTCACCACCGCCTTTTCAAGGGCAATTAGGGATGGACAACAAATACTGGCCCTGCTAGCGACACTCGTTTCTCAAGAACAAATGGACAAAAGGACCCCATGTACCAAAGGGTCTGTGGGGGTCGGTCTCAGGTGCAGCCTGAAGTTAGAAAAGGAACCCAGAACCAGTGGTGGACAGATACATGTCCTTTCTTTATGATTGCCTGACATTGGGGAGTTCTGGTTTCTACTCTAACAGCATCCAGAAGACTCTGACTGTTGTCTGCAACCAGGGGCACACTTGCAGGCCTCTCAGCCAGGCACAGGGCACCTATCAAGTGCCCAGCAGGGCCATTCTGCATATTATACAGACGCTGGAGGGAGGTAACTTGAATTTAAAGAGCTGACCAAAAAAAAACTTGGAAAGATCAAACACACCTCATTGGTAATTTTTCACATAATTTACATGAGGGAGTAAAATCAGGTAGCAGTGCTGATCCCTGCTGCTGCTGCTGTTGTTGGTCATAGTTGTAGTCTTACGCAGTGCCGGGTTTTTGATGTGTTTCATCTATTGCCAATCGAATCGACTTAGGATTGGATCTAATGTGTTCAAAGGATGATAGTATAGAGAGCGTTACCTTAGCATAAAGTATACCCTTCTTCACATAATATTGGGCTGTAACGTCTGAGCTCCAGCACGTTGTATTGGAGGGGTTCCCCAAAGATATGCTGGGGAATCCCCTCCCCCACTGAAAGTTCATAGGTAAGGTTTGCATGGTAATTGCCCAGAAGTTCAAACTTGTTCTGGGCAATTGCCCTGCACTGGGAACCATTTGAAAATGCAGTTTAAATAGCAAATTCAAATGGTTCCAAGTGTGTTACACCAATAGTTACCCAGAAAAAGTTGGAATTAAAACCTCTTCTAACTTCTGGGTAACCCTCAGCGTACCCCTCACGAAACTCCCCGCCCCACCCCAAACCCCCGGGGGGGCTCCCACCACCCCTCCCCTCGAACCCCCAGGAGACCCTACCCCCCCCCCACCCAAAGCCTGACACAACCTGACCCACATCCCCCCAAAGCTTGACCTGACCCAAACCACCCCACCCATATCCCCTACCCCCCCAAAATCCTACCCACTTGCCTTCTCCTTGGCCTGTGAAGGACCTTTTAACTTGGCTGAAAATTTAACTTACCTGGTTTACGGCAACTAGTGCCGTAAAAAAGGGGGCATGGCCTCCTCGCATCCGACAGAGCTGCTCTTGACGCTGGGCCCCGGGAACATGCTGCACCACTTGGATCTTGCCTGGCCTGAGTCGGAAGGTTGGATGAGACAGGATCGAAAAATATTTTGTGTAGGAACGGAGTGACAATTTAACTCTGTACGCCACTCCGAGGAAGTTCAGGCCCATTGAGTATTCTGTATCTTCATTTATGACATTGCTCTTTCTCTCGTCAGGCATGGGTGTCAGGTATGAGCATATCAGGAGGGACTCCATCTTCAAAAAAAATTGAAATCAGCCTGGTTTCCAATTTGGAGGCAGCTTAGCCAAGAAAGACCTGTATAGGCTAAGAATTATTATATTTCCAGCTGGTGTTGACTTTTCTCAGTGTGGTCTCTTCCAGATTGCCATTGATACCCGGTCCACCGCAGATCTGATTTCTGGATTTATTTATGAAGCCTCTCTCTGATCACTGGTAACACATGTCATTGAACGACTGGACCTCTCAAATGGATGGTCTCAGATGTGTCTGGGTCAAAATCCCTCTTTCAAGCTTGGAGATGTTTACCTATTGTTTTGATGTCACAAAATTGGAGAGGGAGTACGTTAAACTTACTCCCCATTGCAAGCTTCTTATAATGTAGCATACTGAGCATTTGAGGTAACCTAATACAGGGTTGGTGCTATTTGATGCTGCAGAAATGAGCCCTTACCCACTGTGAATATAAACCGGCATTTGTCTGCACACTCTATGGGATTTTCCGACCATTCCTTTTAAAGGGTTGAGGTACACTGTCATGGGTCAGACACCCTTTTGGCTGTGCAACATCAAAAATTTATCCTTTTGTGCACACAAAAGCCATTCTGCATATTACACAGATGCTGGAGGGAGGTAACTTGAATTTAAAGAGCTGACCAGAAAAAAAAATGCAAGGCTTGGAAAGATCAAACACATCTCATTAGTAATTTTTGACATTGATTACACGAGGGAGTAAAATCAGGAAGCAGTGCTGATCCTTGCAGCTGCTGTTGTTGGTCATAGTTGTAGTGTAATGCAGTGCCGGGTTTTTGATGTGTTTCACCTATCGCTAATGCAATTAGAAAGTATTCTAATGCTTTGTGATTTAACCACCTTAGTAAGCTTTGACTGAACTATAAAAATACTAATTACTGCATATATATATATAGATACATAATTAATATTTTAATATCCCAGTCACACCTTCCTGAGGTGTGTATATATATATATATATATATATAGATATATAATGCAATTGTGGAGTTAAGATTCAAGTTTCCAATATTTGTTGTTTCTAGACTGACAGTTTAGCTATTGTGAATGGATATTTTTAATGAACTGCTTATCAAAGGAAACAATTGGACAGAATTTAGGAAAGAAAGAAAACTACATAAAAGTTTGATGGGAAAAAATGAGAATTCAGAAAACCTAACTAAAAGGTTGAATAATCAGATGTAAAAGGAGCAGAAATAAAAACAAAAAATGCTCTGAGCCAAGCCTCATTATGTATTTTTGGCTGAGAGCCCAGACACCCATTAGAGTACTAAAACAAAAACAAAAATTGCTGGAAAAACTCAGCAGGTCTGACAGCATCTGTGGAGAGAAAGAAAGAATTAACGTTTCGAGTCCGGATGATTCTTCTTCAGAGTACTAAAACACCTGTGCCTCGGAAAACATTTCTTGATTAACAGCTCTGGCTCTCTAATCCCCGCTGTCAATTGCGCAATGTTTATTTACACAAGATAAAGAGGTTTCAAGTGATTGCAGTTTCTGCTATTGATACTTTAACGGGTCTGGATGATTGACACCTTTATTGTGTAGTAAAAAGGAGTTTTTTTCGTGGAAAGTTACCAATGAATTACTTTTTTAAAGCTTTCTTTACACATCCTATTGTCACAAGAGTGTTCATTGGTTTTATACAGTGTATGGTGGGTGAATGGGCATGGAAGTGCCATTGCTTGGCATGGGGACATGAGGGGTCACAGGGAGTGAGTGGAGGGTCATAGCTTGGCATGCAGGGTATGAGAGACCATAGGGTGTAGTTAGGGGCTATACCTTGGCACGGGGCATGAGGGGCAATAGGGGTTTGTGGGGAGCATACCTTGGCAGAGGCGCATGAGGAGCGCCTTTTGAACTTATGTTTCAAAAGATTCTCTCAAGCAACTATGGTTCACAATGCTTCTTGAGGCACCGTAAACCACGACTCTTTGAGAAGCTGGCTCGACTTCATGAAAATTGTCGAGGACTAGGACCGGCAGGGTCGTGCATGCAGGGTGCGGGCTCATGACCTGAACCAGCCCACACCCTTAAAAGGCCCTGTTGAAAATGGGAAACCCTGGGAATGGGGTCGGGAATCCCAGAATCAGGTCCCATCCACCATTTTTAAAGGCCCGGCTCTGCGAAAATCCAGCCTTATGTTCCAGGTTGAGCTGACCCTTCATACTGAAAGAATGAAATGTAAGAGTTTTTAGGCCAGCAGAAATAAGGAGGAGGCAGGAAGAACCAAATACGAGGCTTGTGATAGGATGGAGGCCAGGGGAGAATAAGTAACGAAAGATTTCATGATGCAAAAGCCAAAGGGAGTGGTAATGGGTGTAGTAAAGAAAGAAAGGTTGTTTCCAATTGAGGTGTGAATGACTACTTAGCGCAACCATCTGATTGCAACATGACGGGATAAAGAAAGAAACAAGACAAGACCAATCTAACAAAACAAAAAAAAGAAAAAACCCACAGAACATGACGCATGCAGAGGTTATGATCCAAACTTGTTGAACTCAATGTTGAGTCCCGAGTGCTGAGTCAAAAGATAAAGTGCTGCGATTTGAGTTTGCATTAACTCTCTTCACAGATGCTGCCTGACCTGCTGAGTATTTCCAGTAATTTTTGTTTTAATTTTAGATTTGCAGCATCTGCAGTTTTTTGCTTTCATAAAAGGAATGGAATTGTTCTTTTCAAACTGGCAAGAATAAAAACCAATGAAGTCAAAATTAAGAATGATAAGAAAGACCAAGGGTACAAGGGGAAAAAGGAGAGCTGTCTAACTGGAATAGTTGTTGAGGGAATCTACTTCTCTTCAGTTAGAAAAATGCACCTAATTTTTCAATTTGCAGGATGCACAGCTCCATAAAACCTGCAAGAGCAGATGGCCTTAATTTTCTTTGTGAAAGACCATTTTTAATCATTTTGTTGTAATGCAGTTATGCAAATTCTTGCAGAACATAAACAGTGACAGGAATGTCGTTCAAAAAGTGTTCCATGGCGTCAAATAAGCAATAATTTTGTTATTATGTTCTTGTCGTAAATGGCAACACAAGTGATTCTGGTTAAAATGTCTCAGTGAGCTTATGAAGTGAGAAAGTGAACCAGAAACACCAAATTCTACCCCTGAGTTAGCTCACCTCAGACAGGGGTGCCACAATTGGCCCAGTTTAGGGAGGGGAATATTAGACAGAGTTATCACTTGGCTGGGGGGAGGGGGGGGGTCGAATGTTTCTCCTCTTTTCCCACTCCTCATTTGCCTGTAACAGTTTTTTTTGTGAAAAGGATATACTTGCCAATTCACTGAGTGTTTCACATACTAGGATCATAAAAGAATCTGAATATTGCTGAAAAAAGACACATATTGAAGCCTTGCTTCTTGCACTCACCAGGACATTTTGCAGGAATACCAAGTGTAAAGGGAACAGCAATTTATACTTCATAAGAAGAGAATGCTTATTGGGTGGCAAGTGGACTTTGATTGGTAATTGTGTTGCCATAGAGAGTGCACCAGTTAACTGATGACTGACAGTGAATGCCCAAGCTTCATTTAAATTGAAACCAGGCAGGTTGGCTCTGATTGGTCAAGGCATTGCCCTGGGGAATGAACCAGAGAAAGGCTGTCGCCTGTTTTGATTAGTTGAACTTAGGTGCTGTTGGGGGGACTTCAAACTAACTCGGCAGGGTTGTGGGAACCAGCAGAGAGTATTAGAGAGGAATACCAGGGTGCACAAAATACTGGGAGAGATATTTGCACTAGTATAGAGAATAGTAAGTTAATAGGTGGAGTCAGAGTAAGAGAGAAAGCCATGAAGTCTAAATCAGGGTTACTGTGCATGCATGTGAATACACGGAGTATAGTAATTAAGATTGGGGAGTTACAGGCGCAGACTGCCATTTGGAAATATGATGTTGTGGCGATAGCAAAGACCTGGCTCAAGGAAGTGCAGATCTGGGTGTTAAATATTCCTGGGTATAAGGTGTTCAGAAAAGATAGGAAAGGAAGAAAAGGAGGAGGGGTGGAGGTATTGGTTAAGGAGAGCATTGCAGTGCTGGAAAAGGAGGGTGTTCCAGAAGGTTCAAGGACGGAATCAATTTGGCTACAGCGAAAGAACAAAAAGGGTGCAATTACATTGCTCGGTGTAGTCTATAGACCGCCAACTAGTGGGAATGATGTGGAGGAACAAATCTGCAAGGAAATTACAGAGAGATGCAAACATTATAGAGTAGTTATAATGGGGGACTTTAATTACCCAAATGTAGACTGGGATCGTGGTAACGTAAAGGGCGGAGAGGGGCAAGAGTACCCAGATTGTTTTCAGGAGAATTTTCTACATCAGCCTGTGTCCAGTCTAACAAGAAAGGAAGCACTCTTGGACCTAGTTCTTGGAAATGGGCCATGTAGATCAAGTGTCAGTGGGTGAACATTTAGGAGACAGTGATAATTGTATTGTAAATTTTAGGATGATGATAGAAAAGGACAATAGGCAATCCAGAGTAAGAATAATTAACTGGGGAAGAGCAGACTTGAATGGGGCAAGAACAGAGCTGGGCCAGATAGAGTGGAACCAACGGTTGGCAGGAAAACGGCAGCTGAACAATGGGCTATCTTCAAAGAAGAAATAGTTCAGGCATAGCCAAGGTATATTCCCTCAAAAGGGTAAGGTAGGACAAACAAATCCCCAGAGCTCCCTGGATGAAAAAGAAGATAGAAATTAAGATAAGGAAGAAAAAGTGTGCTTCTGACAGGTGTCAGGTAGAAAATGCAACTGAGAACCAAGTGGAATACAGAAGGTTCAGAGAGGAGGTGAAAAAGTAAATAAGGGAAGCAAAATGAGAAAAGACTGGCAGCCAACATAAAAAGGGATCACAAAGTCTCCTATCGGTACATAAACAATAAGAGGGTGGTAAAAGGAGGAGTAGGGCTGATTAGGGACCAAAAAGGAGATTTATACGTGGAGGCAGGGGGCATGATTGAGGTGTTAAATGAATACTTTGCATCTGCCTTTACCAAGGAAGCAGATGCTACCGAGGCCACGGTGACAGAGGAAGAAACTCTGTCACTAGAAGGGTTTAGAATTGGTAAGGAGGAAGTGTTGGATAAACTGTCAGTACTTAAGTTTGACAATGCACTGGGAGCAGATGAGATGCATCCAAGGATATTGAAGGAAGAAAGAGTGGAAATTACAGGGGCATTGGCCATAATATTTCAGTCTTCCTTAGGCTCAGGGGAGGTGCCAGAGGACTAGAGAATTGTAAACATTATGCCCTTGTTCAGAAAAGGCTGTAAGGATAAGCCCAGCAATTACAGACCAGTCAATTTAGCTTCAGTGGTGAGGAAGCTTCTAGAGACAATTATTCGGGATAGAATTGGTAGTCACATGGAAAGATATGGGTTGATTAGGAAGAGCCAGCATGGATTTCTAAAGGGGAAATTGTGTCTAACTAACTTGTTGGAGGTTTTTTGAGGAGGTAACAGAAAGTGTTGATGAGGGTAATGCTGTTGATGTGGTGTACATGGACTTTCAAAAGGCACAACAACAGTCTTGTGAGATAAGTTATACCTCATGGAATAAAAGGTACAGTAGGAATGTGGATACAAAATTGGCTGAGTAAAAGGAAACAGAGAATAATGCTTAATGGATATATTTTAGGCTGGAGGAAGGTTTGTTGTCGACTTCCCCAGGGGAGGGTATTGGGACCCTTGCTTTTCCTGACATATATTAATGATCTAGATCTTGGTGTGCAGGGGAGAATTTCAAAGTTTGCAGATGATATGAAACTTGGAAGCATTGTGAACTGTGAGGAAGACAGTGCAGAACTTCAAAAGGACATTGACACATTGGTGGAGTGGGCAGATAGGTGGCAGATAAAGTTTGATGCAGAGAAGTGTGAGGTAATTCATGTTGGCAGGAAAAACATGGAGAGAGAGTACAAAATAAGGGGTACAATTCTTAAGGTTGTGCAAGAGCAGTAGGACCTGGGTGTATATGTGCATAAGTCATTAAAGGTGGTAGGATAGGTGAAGAGAGCAATTAAAAAGCATACAGTACCCTGGGCTTTATTAATAGAGGCATAGAGTACAAGAGAAGGGAGGTTATGCTGAGCTTGTATAAGATACTAATTAGACCTCAGCTGGAGTGTGTGTACTGTTCTGGGCGCCACACTATAGAAAGGATATGATCACTTTGAAGAGAGTGCAGAAGAGATTTACAAGAATGGTTCCAGGGATGAGAAACTTGAGTTATAAAGATAAATTGGAGAGGCTGGGACTGTTCCCCTTGAAGTGGAGAAGGCTAAGAGGAGATTTGGTAGAGGTGTTCAAAATCATGAGGCGGCTGGATAGATTAGATAGGGAGAAACTGTTCTAGCTCGTAAAAGGATTGAGAACGAGAAGGCACAGATTTGTGTATCAATAGCTCCAGTTAAAAAATCTACCTCAAAAGCATAAGTGATAATTGAGCTACATCTTCTGGTAGATCAAATTATGCTTTGTAATTAAAAGCATGAGTGTTAAAGTTAATTTTCTAGAATAGATGTGCCCATGTGTTACACTGGAATTAATTATTCTAAATCTTGTCTAAGTGTGATAGTACATAAGATGCAACATTGATTTAATCTGTTAATTGCACAGAGATTTTATATTTGCTTTCCGTGTTAGGAAAGTTTAGTCAAAGCACCACAGCATGTGGGTGGTGCAGTAACAGTGCCATACCAGGGTATGATGAGGTGTTGTGCCTGCAACTTTCCATGTCCTTGATCACAGCCAATTTTTCTTAAGCATGTGAGAGTGAGGCCAGAGATTCTCCTTCTAAGGAGAGACAGAGAGAAAGAGACAGTCATGATTAGCTCACCAGAGGTGCCTCATCCACACTTTCTCATGTCTAGGCCAGAAACAGTATTAATTAAGAAAGCACTAGGAGGGTGTTGCCTCCTTATCTCGCAGCTAAGGAAATGAAAGGGTCAAGACATTCCCAGGAATAGGAATATAAATAAGAGTACTTCAGAAATTCGGGTAAAAATGACATTTGCTGAAAGCCAGACTTGACCTCAGGGTGAAATAATATTTTAAATTTATAACATTAAAATGTTAAGGAAGTTCATGGATAGCTGAAATAATTTTGTGACTATCCAAAGCAACCTCTTAACAAATAAGGATTTACTAAGACACTGTCAGGATTCGCTGATTCTGAATCTATTACATCATTCATTAAAAGTTAAAGAGGAAGTAAATTCCATTGTGACATACAGTTATATTTTTCTTCTGTCACTAATGTGAGGAAGGATTAATTGATGTGGTTATAAAAATAACGAGACCCATTTAGCATTATTTTCTTTTATTCATTCAAGGAACTTGGGTGTTTCTGGCTAGGCAAGCCTATATTGCCCATTCGTAATTGCTCTTGAGAAGGTGGTGGTGAGCTGCCTTCTTGAACTGCTGCAGTTAATGTTGTGTAGGTACACCCACAGTACCGTTAGGGAGGGAGTTCCAGGATTTTTACCCAGCGACAGTGAAGGAATGGCAATATATTTTCAAGTTAGGATGGTGAGTGACTTGGAGGAGAACTACCAGGTGCTGGTGTTCCCATGTATCCCCTGCTCTTGTCCTTCTAGATGGTCTTGGCTGTGAGTTTGGAAGGTGCTAAGGAGTCTTTGTGAGTTCCTGCAGTGCATCTTGTAGATGGTACACACTGCTGCTACTGTGCAGGTGGTGGAGGGAGTGAATGTTTGCAGATGTGGTGCCAATCAAGCAGCCTGCTCTGTCCTGGATGGTGCCAAGCTTCTTGAGTGTTGTTGGAGCTGCACTCATCCAGGCAGGTGGAGAGTATTCCTTCACGCTCCTGACTTGTGCCTTGTAGATGATGGACAGGCTTTGAGGAGTCAGGAGGTGAATGTCTCGCCTCAAGATTCCTAGCCTGTTCACCTTTTCACATTAGCAACTGGAGGAAGCTATATTCTCATGGTGCTCAATGTTACATGCATGTTTTTTTATAGCTTCCTTAGCCCTTCCTTGTTCCTTTATTTCCTGTTTTGTAAGTGCTATTCATACAGGACAGAAGTGGGGTGTGAGCAACATAGAAAAGTAACCAAGATTTCTTTGCTACATTTATTTTCATTGTTGATCTTTCCATATTAAAGAGCAGATAGTCATTGTATTACAATAAAGAGATTGGGAATTGGCAAGTATTGGTAAAGGCTCTATTGCGAGATACAGAGGCCTCGCAAGATGGTGGCAAGTGGAAGACTAAGAAGAGTCTTCTTCTCACTAGTAATAAGAGGCAGAATTGTCTAGAGCAAACCTTAATCAGGAGATTCACTAATGGATTGGTTTGAAGACCTTGCTTTAAGATGTAGGACAAAGTGCCAGGATACCTTGGGCAGCATTTGTTCTTCCTGAATGTAATAAAACCTTTTAGAAAAGGTTCCAAAATCTACAGACTCAGTTTTAAGACAAATTATTACCCATTTGTAAAAGCTGGTTTTGTTGGGGCTGACTGGAAGAGTCATGAGGTCATCCGCTTGCTTTATTTATCACTGCTACATCCCTTTTATCACTGTACCGTTAAAATAGGCCTCCATTAGTGAGTACAACCTCACACTGTCACCAGCACTGCCAGTATATTAAAAACCTTGAAGATGGTTTATTGCAGCCACTCTGATAGAGTATGTTTATTGTAGTCCACTATGTTCAACCAACATCAGCAATATGTTTACACATTGCAATTTATTGCAATGGTTTGGCCGCCATATGTATCATATTGGTGTAAATGTTTAGGCAGTTTTCTGAGGACTGTGGGAATACCATTGCAGTCAAACATGAATCCCCATTAAATTTGTTGATTAATTTATGATTCCAAGTGCTGTTTAGATCAATAATCTATGTTGGAAAACTCCTGCCAATCCACAAGACACCTGCAAAGTACATTGCACTTCCAGTACGCTAAGCCTCTTGTTTTCACCATCAAATTGCATTATTGAAGCAGTTTTCCAATTAAATTATGAAACCTCAAGACAAATCGCAAGGAGAAAAGTAATATTGTATGCAGTCATTATTTCTAATGCCATTGATACAAGTAGCAAAATGGTTCTTTCAGTGAGTTTTTGTTTGATTTGTTTTCTTTTATTGTTTTTGTATTTGTTTTCTTTTATTATTACATCCTTTAGCCAGGCAAAGCTATAATAAATGTTTTTAACATGGAAAGATTCCCATAGACGAAGGCTGGGGAATTTTTTGGATCTGCTCACACTCATCTTGGAACTTCAGCCAACGTGCAGCTGAAGTCTGATGATACGTTTAAGCAGGGGAGCACCTCTGAGGGGTTTCTCAGCCGAGCACTTAAAAAATGTAGAATATTAACACAACTCTGCTTGTAAACAAAGGGTATGGTCATTGAATGTAATGTTTTGTATTGACAGTGCAGCAATATTTCGCAAAAAATGCACGGCTAGTTCAAGGCTAAATAATTAGGTTGCTTATTGGAAAATGAAGGAATCTGTGGGCTTATTTAATTCAAAGTTGCTAATTTTATGAGTGTGGAAGATCAGCTGGATTGTATTACCTTTTGGGGAATGAAATATACAAAAACGCTGGAAATGTTGAAACTCTCATGGTCTTTTAACTCTTCATAAACCACTTATTTCATCCTTCGGTTTTAGAATGCCCCATCATTAAAGAACCTGTGTGTACACGAGTTTGCAAAGATTCAGCAGCTTCACAATGATGATTATACTTCAGTGAAAGTCTGAAAGAACAAAACACACCTTTAGCTCTTTGACAATGGCAGTGTTTATTGAGCAATTAAGATGCAAACATCATTATTAATATTTAGAAGTGAAATGGGTGTGAAACAGGTGAAAAGCATTCCAATTTAGCACTGCTAAGCATTAGCTTTCTTCATTATGCAAATGAGGGGCTAAACACCTGTTGAAGAATCCCTTTTTGAAAATTTGTCAGTAATGTGAACTGGGCAATATTGGGCCAGGTTTCTTCCCTGGCCCCTGTGGCTGACACAGAGTAACCTAGTAATTGTTACCTTCCTGTGGAACAGGAGTGCTCCCTCACTCCACTGTTGCTGTTGCAATTGCCCAACTCTCTCAGAGCCCACTGCGTCCCCTCCTGGATCTTGCCTGACAGCCGTTGCCAATATTGCAAATCAATGCCCACTTTACCCGTGAGCTGCCTGGGAATGCGCAGCTATGTTCATTGGTCTAATTGAAATGGGGCCCCCAGGCCCAATTTCAATTAGGTCTTGGGCCTACCTGTTCCAGTGCAGAGATTGTTCATGGCAACAGGCTGGCTTTATGCAATTTGTACCTCCAAGTGTTCCAAGAGGGAAAAGTAATAAGAGGACCACTATTTTTCCAGTATAAAGACAAGAGCTTGTAAATCTTCGTGATGGCTACTGCTCCAATTTCTTGTTCTGCTAAACCAGACCCATGTCTGACAATGTCACTTCTCCACTACAGACCCTATCTTGTATTAAATGGCATTACTTCTGGTTTGTGTCAAAGTGGGAATTCAGGTCACCCCATTTATTATTCATGACTCAGAGTTGCGCCGCAGAGTAATTTCTATAAATTATTTAACAATCTATAACACAATACATAACTGAGAGCCCTTTGCAAAATGGATAAATGATCCTTTGAAACATATAATTTTTGTAAATATAATTGGAGAAAATCTAAATCTTCTCCTTTAGATTGCCTGCATGTCTTAAATAGATAGCAGTGCTCCAGAAAGCTGCAGGAACATTTAAATTTTCAGTTTTTAAAGACAACCATGAAGCTTTTAACTTTAAAACAGCAATGAGGAACCACAGCAAATTTTTCAATCTTAAGGTAAAAATAAAGTCAGCTTCCACCAATGTATTCATATGGTGTATGTTAGTAATTCTCTTGTAGATCACAATAAAAACCTTGATAAAACAGTTTCCTCTACATTGCAAATGCAGCATCCATGATAAAACATCAGTAATGACCTTTGTTCGCCATCACTGCTGTCACCTTCAAACTGAAATACAGCCCTACATTGCTTAGAAACGACAGAATTTTTTTAAAAAATGTACAATCTGTTATGGACAGTGAACATTTCTGCGTAACTATATATTCTCCTGAACATTAACAAAATAACTGGATTTTTAAGTTAAAAATAATAACGATTACCTCTGAATGCATTTATAGACTACACAATAACAGATATCACTGAATTTAAAGGATTAATCCAATCTCATGATGATCATTAATATTAATGATGTCATTTGAATTTTTCGATTGGATCATTCCCTTGTAATACCTTTGCCTCTGTCATCCTGTGTTTCTGGTAGAGTCTTAGCTTTGACTTGTTAGTCAATAATGCCTGGCAGCTAAATTAGATATTTCATGTGTGCACGTTCACACTTATAGTTCTTGAAATTTTGTTTCCTAGTTAGGCTCACTCTGAATCTGCAAGCTATTGTCCTTTTCACTGGGTGAAGCATTTAGTGATGAGACAGCTCCACAGTCATTGAATTGATACATGCAGTGGGTTGCTAGTTTTAGTGGCAGGTTTTTGGACGTGGGCGAGCAGGATAGTCGGTTTTAATCCATACCAAAGAAAAATCACCTGTGAACTCCAGCATAACCAAAAGATGAAAAGTCAAATTTCTGTTCATTTCCACTAATCATATCAGCGCCATCTAGACCAAGTAGACCCGACTGGTGCAAATGGTCAGGGAATTTTAAAAATAAGGAAGTTATGCCCAAAAATGCTTACACGCATGTTTTCTGTGGTCTTTTACGCTGGCTTAAAATTCAGTTCACCCAGATCAGCTATACACAAAACACACACCACCCCAGACTGAAATTGCTTTAGTTCTTGAAGGCTCTATGAATTCCATTCATTTCCTTGGGCTCTCAGGCATTGAAAAAGAAAGAAAAACATTCCATTCTGTTTTATGGAAGATTTTAAATTTGTGGTTACGCAAATAAATTTTCTCAGAAACTTGGGGCAGTATATTAAACTCAGCGGGCGGGTGTGCACCTGACCCGGCTGAGTGTAAAAGGATATGCAATGATGTCGGGGAGCGTCACGACGTCATCGTGTAGTCCCGCGATATTTCGTTCGGCAGGTGCATGCCGGAGTCGGCTGAGCACCTGTTGACAATGAAAAGGCCCATTAAGGTCATTAAAAAGGTGATTCCATTCAAATTTACGCTGCTTGTCCAACCTTATGGTTGGCGGGCAGGCGAAAACGCCAAGCAGCTTTTGCACTTTTTAGGAAACCTCATCCACGGGCGGGATGACGTTTCCTAAAGCAAATTAAAATAAAATAAAAATTTTACATTTGAATTAAAAACACGTCCCTGCTCATGTGACAGAGTCACATGAGGGGACATGTTTTATGACATTTTTATTTTCTTCATTAGTTTTTTTAAACAGCGCTTCATCTCCCTGAGGCAGTTCCATGCCTCAGAGAGATTGAAGCGCTCTTTCGCGCGCATGCATGAGGTTCGCACTCGGCCCACTCGCCCTCCTACCCCCGCCCGCACAGGCAGCGCTGCCGCTCACGTTCCGCGCTGGCGGGCCTTAATTGAGCCGCCCGCATAAAATCGTGGTGTGGTGCTGATCGCGGGCGGCGGTAGGCTTCCTGACCGCCCCCGCCAAGGACAAAATCCTGCCCAGAGTTTACTTTGGATGCAGTTTCCCAAATGTGTCCAAACCAGAAACTCTACCTCCAGATATCCCAATCCTCTGCTTGAACCACTGCACAGAAGAGCTTAGCACAGAAAAGGACTTTTTCCATTAAAAAAAATATCAAGGACATCTCTCCTAAAATCATCTTTTATGAGGATCTATAGAATGACACCAGAAAGTCCAAAACATGGGCTCCCACCGAAAAGAAACTTTCTTCTAGACAGAAAATGAGACTATGTCAAAGCCACAATCTACTACAAATAAAATTATATATTTTTAAATTAACACATTTAAAAAATAAATATTACAAAAAACCATTAATTTTAATATATTTTTTCCCAGAATGTTGTTCGAACAGCAAATGCTGATGCTGTAAATGGGGAATTGCATGAAAGGAATAACAGCTGCACAGTGACCTTTTTAAAAAGCTTTTGCTGCCTGATATAGGGACTTGTATGATACTCTGTCTATGCAGATTTATAGACAGAGGAACATGCGTTTATGTGGTCTGTCATTTTTAGACATCCCCTCAGCAGTGTTCACATGCTGTAAAAGCTGTAAGGGGTTCCAATTAAAATCAATTATAAAACTAGAAAAACTATATCACAAAAATTCATGTTGCAACATCTGCTTTTGTTTAAGTGCAAACAGACTTAGCGACCAGTAAGGTGCCGGTTCAGATGAGCTTTATGGGAAGTAAAGCTCTGTAGGTTGAATCTGCCTCTAAAGTAAGGTCTGCTATTCACCATCCACATTGTGGTAGTGCAATGGTCAAAAACTGCAACTGATCTTTACCTTACATGAATATGACTTCTAATATCTTACAAATGAGAACAAGCATTTTCACACTGTATGTGATCGACTTTTCAATTATCTTTATTAGTCGTTTAGCTTTGTCAGGCAGCAATAGTGCGAAGCCAGGAGCTTTATCGGCTCTAAATTAGCTGACCCCAGGTACTGCTTCAATAATTGCAGTTGGCATAATGGTTTATAGGAATGTATTACAGCAGGAATAAAAATAATGCAGCTCTCGGTCTCTGGCTGCTTAGATTTAACCCCTCGATCAGTCTTGAAAGCTCTTGATTTTATTGTTAGAATTTTCTGAATTCTAAGTTACATTGTTAGTGGATTAACTGGCAGGGCCCAGCTCATGCCCAATTGACTTAATGAAGCTCATCACAGTGAATTACCTGAACACTGTGAAACCCCAGAATACAGAGAATTGCAAGACATAAAGGTCTCCTTTTTGAGGCCTGGAGGGAAAAATGGACAGTGGAAAATTAGTGTAACAAAGAGAGTAGAGTGCATCAAACAAATAGCAACCTAAGATCCTTGCTAAGGGTATTATAACATATTTTGCATGAGGCTCTGATTTCTGACTGCCCTGTTCCAAGGTGAACGATATAGCCAAGTTATTGATATTGGCCTGTGCTGATGGGCACAGACTGGATTCAAATGTTAGCTCTTTCTATGGATACAGTAATTGCACACAAATAAAAATTTTATGAATTAGTTAATATAAAGGGCATGGTGAAGGGTTCCTTGAAATGTTAACTGAGTGGGTCTTCAAAACTAATTGAGTTCTGTTCACTTTTGTGTAGTCCAGTATGCCTTTCTTGTGAAGGGCTGATGGCAGAACTATTTACCCTTAAAGGAGGTTTCTGCATCGATTATATTATTAGCTATACAATTGGCAAGTGGGGTGTTCAAAAATTAATATCCAGAATCTAAGTTTAAAAAAGGAAGTGTTTTTATTCCCCCTGCAACAAGAACATCTGACATTTTAATGCTGATTTATTTTGTTACTGAGGGAGCTGAAGCTGTCATTTCCAATCTGCTAGCAGCCTAACTTATGTGTCCTAGCATTGCACTTTGGAAAGATGTCGGGCTCATTGATGTATTGCACCCTGTGCCTGACCCATGAAGAACAGAGGGTTAAAGGATGAATATTAAACAATGATTATTGTTAAAGAATATGCTGATACTGTCACCTTTTTATTGAACTATTCAGGTCCCTTTTTAGTGTCAACATTATTACCAGTGCTAACAGTGAGATGGTCAAAAAACATTTTAGTAGCATGATGGTGTATAACACATCACTGATTTTTACGTAAGTATCTGGCACCTATTACTGAAACATCAGGGGCAGGATTTTTAGTTTGACGGGCGCCCGCGATCGGCGGGCCGGGGAACGGGCCCCCGACAGTGATCAGCTCCCAACCTGATAATGGCCAGCCAACGTGAAATGCACGCTGAAAGGCCCGGTGCTGCCGGGGTGGGGGGATGCGGGAGGAGGGCGAGCACTGAGTGAGTGTGGAATAAAAGCTCTCTGAAGGCAGAGCGTTAACTTGGAGAACTGAAGAATTTAAATGCAAAAAATAAAGATTTCAAAAACCGGGAAAAAATTCCCACGCATCAGAATCAGTCACCGGAACATATGGATGATGATAAATTCTGCCCAAACATTTTTTTAAAAAATTAATATCAGAAACCTCATCCTGCCCGTGGATGAGGTTTCCTGAAAAATGCAAAGGCCGCCTGGCCAATTTGCCCACCCACGTTGGATGGGCAACGAAAAATCTCAGTTAATTACTACTTTAATGGCCTTGATAGGCTTCTTAATTGTCGGCAAGCGCACTTCTGACCGAAATATCACACGACTACGCAGTGACGCCGGGTTGCCTGCCCAATGTCATTGCGCGCTATTTCATGCTCGAGCAGGTTGGGCATGTGCCTGCACGCCGAGCGCAAAATTCTGCCCCAGAAAGAGCTTATTGAATATTTTGTCAATAGCTAAAGAAACGTACTGGGCAAAAGGAAAGAAGATGACATTTTTTAAAAATGCAAAGCTCTGATAGTGCTTACATTTTCCCAACAACAGTGAAGTATAAGTGATACCACTATAACAACATTGAAAATGAACAAGAAGGCCTTTGGCAACATTTATTGTGCAGCGTAGTGAATTTCTCTATCCGACGCATGATGCTAATGGTTGAGAGGTTCATGAAAAATTTGAATTGAGTTTTATTTTTGTAATGCAGCAAGTTTTCTTTGCTGCACGATAAATTGTCAGCTTAGTTTATTCAGAAGTGGAAAATAAGTGAAAGGTATTCTGTCAGTATGCTCAGAGGATATGAAAAAATAACTGCTGTGCCTTAATTTGGGATTTACTTTTTTTAAATAAACCATTAATTCATCCAACCTTCGTTCATATTAATTTGTGACATAGTTTCTTATCTCTAAATATTGGTGCATCTTTTAGATTGGGACAGGTTTGCTAAAGTAGTCAATTAGGGAGATAAATTCCAGACACAATAAGAGGGATACAAACGTGTTTCACAATAACATTAATAATTGTAGAAAGTGTAATAAAGTGTTTGGTCCATTAAAGGATAACTTGGTCAAAATAATAGATTATCAGGATATGGCAGATGTACTGAGTGGATTCTTCACATTTATTTTCACAAAGGAGTTTTAAAGGTTGCATTCCAGTCATAGTTAATAGGGTTAAGTAACCTACAACAACTGGGAATTTGTAAAGAATGTGCTTTGCAAAAATTGGAAGGATTAAATTTCCACAAAACTCCTGGAATAGGTATGATGCATGTAGAATCCTCAAAATGAAATTAGTACTTACTCTTTGGTTCTCCAGTTTCAGAGGTTAAACAGTACTGAAGTTGTATCTGAGGATATTGTATAGTCAGAGAGATTGACACCGTCTCTGTGGAAAAGAGTGAGAGTCTAGAAGGCTGTGATGCCCGCCTGGTGCCAGGGTTCAGGACATCTGCTCAGGGCTGGAGGCGAACTTTCAGTGGGAGGGGGAGGACCCAGTGGTCGTGGTCCATGTTGGTATCAATGACCAGGACAAAGAAGGAGGTTCTGCATCATCAGGGTGGCAAATGTAGTTCCAATATCCCAGCAAGGAATAAAGTATAATATGGTAATTACAAGCCAGTAAGCCTGTTATTTAATGTGGGGGGAAAAAAATGCTTGAAGGCATTTATGGGAACCTTTAATTGAGTGTCTAAAGAGTATAGGAAACATAGGCAGACATCAGAATTGTTTAGGAGTAATAGGTCATGGCTTATAATTGTGGTGGAATTATTTGTGGTGGCACATCAATTATTGGATGAGGGTAAGTCATTGAGTAGATAGTTCATTTTGACAAAGTTCAAAATATTAGACAATTAGAGCAGCTTATGGGATAGTTGACAGATTGTCTAAATTAATGATAGGATGGCTCAACAAGAAGTATTGGATGGCGACAAATGGGAAGTGTTCTGTGCATGACAAAATAAACACCCGCGTTCCACAGGGATTCATTGTTATTCACTATGATTGTGAGTTATCTAGAACAGGTTGTCGAATGTAGTTGTATTAAATTCGTTGATGATTAAAAACTTTGTGGCAAGTAATGAAAGTGGTGACCTTCCGAGAGATCCAGATGAATTATGTGGACAGATGTGGTGGGATATGATGGGGAAAATTTTTATGTGGATAAATGTAAAGTGATGTTTATAGGGACAGACATCAGTAAAAATGTGTATAATATGAAATGGGATCCTCACTGGCAGATATTGAACAGGAAAAGGATTTGGAAGTGATCAGTGATCATACCCTAAAAGCATCTGGTTGTTGTGGAAAAGTTAATCAATAACTTGGATACTGGGATGCATTGGGTTCCAAATCGGAACAAATTGTACTAATGGCGCACAGATCAATTATGAAAACCACTCCTGTACATTGGAGTGCAGTTTTGGTCACCTTACCTCATAAACATGTATGCATTAAAAAAAGTTTAAAGAAGAGTGACCAGGATAAATCCAGGCCGTAGGGTACTGAATGGATACACGATACAAGTCTTTAAATGAACAGAATGCATGGACAGTATTGAAGTAAATTAGCTCCTTAACTTGGACAATGAGAGTAGGGCTAGAAGATACAAATAGTTATTCAGATGGCCCGAGCAAGAGATTGCAAGAAAATATTTCCCACCCAGCAAAAGACTTGTGGTGTGGTACAAACACATGGAAACGATGATTTGCTCAGAGTCAACTAATTCCTTTGAAAGAGTTAGTTTACTATCTATTGCAAAGGGAAATTGCTTTTTAGCGTTCCTCAAAGCATAGAATCAACAGGTAGTGAAGGAGGAGGAAGTCTGATAAAATAATCATGAGTGGAGTCTGTATGGAGTAGGTTTAATTGATTGGATGACCTTTTCTTGCATGGAATTGAGTGTTTATAACAAAGAGCTTTCTAATGAGTGTGGAGTGGCTCTGTAGAAAAGTGTTGAAATTACACAAATGTTTGATAGTGTGAACATCTAAAATGCAAAGAAGCTTTTATCTTCATTGATTCCCAATCCTCTCACTGTACTTGATGGGTTCAGGTTGCTAAGCATTGCAGAGTTCCTCAAAAATATGCATATCCATAATATTAAACAAATTCCAAGATGTCTGCACTGTAGAGGAGAGACAGCAGTGATTTGAAAGGTTTGTGTACTTTGCTACTTCTCTCTTAAAGAACTGGGAAAACCTTTAACAGTGTATTTCTGTTAATTACTTAACTGTTTTTGATAAGTAGTAAATTTATTATGCTTGTAAAGGATCATCCAGCCCATATTAATTTATCAATCCAGAAGCACTATATAAACTCTCCCCCCGCCCCCCCATTTCAGCAATTTGATTTTTCTAAAACTATTCAGGATTTTTGCCTCAAAAATCCCCTCTCCAACCTTTTCTGGGACTCCAACAGTAGCAAGAACAGCAACTTGTATTAAATAGCACCTTTAATATCGTGAAACTTACCAAGGTTAAATAGCCTCGCTAAACAGACAACTTAGTGGCAGTTAACTGTCAATCAGCTGAAAGCCATTGCCTGAATAGGTGTTGATTACTGTAGCAGAAAGCTAAGCTAGAGAGTGATTTATCACAGCAATATATAAGAAAGGGACTTCTAAAGTGCATGGTCAGTAAGAGGCATAAGAGGCACACGGTCAACGAGGGGAGACTTCAGCCTGAGTGAGACAGACAGTGAGAGAGTATATTTGGGGATTTGGTTCAAAGTGGGAATTCGGTGTACAGGGAGAAAGAGGTGCTTTAGGTAAGGTTTACTCCAGGTGTGTGCTGAGTGGAGAGTTCAGTAAAGGGCAGGGAGAAGGTGCTTTTTTTCCCTACTCTTTTTCAGCCTCTAGTATTTGATTCCACTTCGGTACAGCAGAAGGAGCAGGTAAACCAGTAACTGGTAATATTTTATCAATATTGTAAGTACTGTATTGCTTTATCAGCATTGTAAACTTTCCTGGCAGTTCCAAAACCTATTGGGAAGTGTGAGCTTTATTAATTATAACTAATTATAATTAATTAATTAGCAATTAAGTAATTAACAAACATTGGAGATGGCAGGGCAGATGATGTGCTGTGATTGCAGAATTTGGGAGCTTCTGGATACAAATCCAGGGCAAACACGTGTGCAGCAAGTGTTTGCGGCTGTAGGAACTTCGGCTCTGAGTTATTGAGCTGGAGGCCGAGCTGCAGACACTGCAGAATATCAGGAAGGGGGGAAGTTACCTGGACACAATATTCCAGGAGGCGGCCACACCCCTTAGGATGGAGTCTTCTGATTTGGCCAATGGTCAGGGACAGGAGGGTGTGACTGCAAGTGAGGTAGGTAAGGGGACCCAGAGGGCAGGAGTGCAGGAGCCTCAGCCCTTGCAACTGTCCGACAGGTTTGAAGTTTTTTCAGCTTGTTTGTATGAGAGTGGGGGCTGCAGGGTGGGTGACCTAACTAACCATGGCACCGTGGTACAGGGAGTCATTCAAGCGGGGGGCAGGGGTGTGGGGGAGTTACAAGGAATGTAGTGGTAATAGTGGACAATATGGTGAGAGGGATTGACACCATCTCTGTGGCAAAGAGCGTGCGTCTAGGCAGCTATGCTGCCCACCCGGTGCCTGAGTTTGGGACATCTGCTCGGGGCTGGAGAGGAACTTGCAGTGGCGGGGGGGTAGGATCCCAGTCGTTGTGGTCCATGCTGGTATCAACAACATAGGCAGGACAAAGAAGGAGATTCTGCATAGTCAGTATGAGGAGCTTGGCACAAAGCAGAACCTTAAAGGTTCTCTGGATTATTACCTGTGCTACGTGCAAATTGGCATAAGGCAAATCAGATTAGGAAGATGAATGTGTGGCTCAAAGCCTGGTGTGGGAGAAATGGGTTCCAGTTCGAGCAGCACTGGTACCAATATTGGGGAAAGTGGGATCTGTACTGTTGGAACAGTCTACACCTGACCTGTGCTGGGACCAGTGTTCTTGCGAGCCACATTAACTAGGGGAATAAAGAGGGTTTTGAACTAAGTAATGGGGGTAAGGGTACAAATTTGTGAAGATGTGATAAATTGAAGTGTAGAGACAAGGCAAAAGAGAAAGGTATTATTACGAGAAATGAAAAACTGACCGTGACAGGAAGGGATAGAGAGTACAAATCTAATAGTAAATTGACAGATGAGACTAAAGGTTATAAAAAGAATAAAAGGATAAAACTAAAGGCTGTGTATCTGAATGCATTCAAAACAAAACAGATGAAACGAGCTCACAGAGAAATAAATAAGTACGATTTGATAGCCAATACAGAGACATGGCTGCAGGAGAACATGGTTTGGGACCTGAATATTAAAGAGTATAGGACATTTAGGAAGGACAGGAAGCGAGGAAAAGGTGGAGGGGTGGCTCTATTAGTTAATGATGGTGTTAGCACAATAGAGAGGGATGACTTAAGCTCAGGAAACCAGGATATGGAAACAGTTTGGGTAGAGATGAGAGATGGTAAAGGCATGAAGTCACTTGCAGGAGTCATGTACAGGTCCCCTAATAGTAACCACATGGTAGAATGGAGCATAAAGGAAGAAATAAAGGGAGTTTGTCAGAAAGGCATGGCAATAATCATAGGAGATTTTAACCTACATTGAGACTGGAAAAGTCAGATGGGCAAAGGTAGCCTAGATGAGGAGTTGATAGAATGTTTCCGGGATAGTTCCTTAGAACAGCGTGTTCTGGATGCAACCAGAGACCAGGCTATACTAGACCTGGTATTGTGCAGTAAGATGGGATTAATTAACGATCTCACAGTGAAGACGCCCCTAGGTTGTAGTGACCATAATATGATTGAATTGTAATTCAGTTTGAAGGAGAGAGGAGTGGGTCTGAGACTATGGGTTGAATTTTACATCCTGTGGGCGAGCGTGCGGCCGACCCAGTCAAATGTAAAATTGCACGCAAAGGCATCGGGCGAGTGTCCTGATGTCATCGTGCACTCGCACGATATTTTGATTGATGGGCACGCGCAAAAGTTGGAAGTACGCCCGCCGACAATTAAGAGGGCAATTAAACCCATTAACGGCTCAATTGTCTCCGACTTTTCGTGGCCGGTCCAAGATGGGCCAATCGGCCAGGCGGCCTTCGCATTTTTCATCAAACCTCATCGAAGGGTGGGATGAAATTTCTGTTATGAAATAAAATAAAAATAAATATCTGTGGACAGCATTTTTTATGAGGTATGCTGTCAGGTGATTGATTGTGATGCGTGGACCTTTTTTTGCAGCTTTTTAAGCCTTTATTTTAGCATTTTCAGGTCTGCAGCTCCCTGAGGCAGCTGTTTGCCTTCAGGGCGCCTCCTCACAGCGCTCACCCACGCCCGCTGAAATGTCATCGCCTCACCCTCTTCCCTCCCCCACCCCGGTAGTGCTGAGTTTTTCAGCACGCGTTTCACGCTGGCTGGCTGTTAATTGGTCAGCCAGCGTGCAATCACGTTCGGGGGCCCATTTCCCGACTGCTTCCAGGCCCACCAATCACGTGCTCCCGCCAAAGTTAAAATTCAGGCCTATGTTTTTAAACTTAAATAAGGGCAATTATGAGGGCATATGAAAGCAGAGCTGGCTAAAGTGATTTGGCAAATTAGGTTAAGGGATAGGTAATAGAGATGCAGTGGCAAACATTTAAGGGAATATTTCAGAATACATAGTATTCCAATGAATAAGAAAAAGGCCAAGGGATGGACACATCACCCATGGTTAACTAGAAAGGTTAAAGATAGTATGAAACTTAAAGAAAAGCTATATAATTGTGGAAAGATAGATGGAAGGCCAGAAGATTGGACAGAATATAAGGAATAGCAAAGGATGACTTAAAGATTAATAAGGAGGGAAAAATTAGAGTACAAGAGAAAGCTAGCCTGAAATATAAAAATGGATAGTAAGAGTTTCTATAAATATTTTTAAAAGAAACGAGTTAACAAAGTGAGCGTTGGTCCAATAGGAAGCGAGTCTGGAGAATTGATAATGGAAAACGAGGAAATGGCAGATGAATTGAACAGCTATCTTGCATCAATCTTCACTCTAGGGGATCCCAGAAGCAGGTACAAATCAGGAAATGGAGGGGAGGGAGGAACTTAAGAAAATTACAATCACCAGAGAAGTGGTACTGAGTAAATTGTTAGAGATGCGGGCTGACAAGTGCCCGAGACTTGATGGACTTCATCCTAGGGTATTAAAAGAAGTGGCTAGTGAGATAGATGATGCATTGGTTTTTATTTTCCGAAACTCCCTAGATTTGGGCAAGGTCCCATTCGATTGGAAGATAGCAAATGTAACTCCATTAGTCAAAAAGGGAGGGAGGCAGAAAGTGGGAAACTACAGGCCAGTGATCTTAACATCTGTCATAGGAAAAATGTTAGAAGCTGTTATTAAAGAAGCTATAGCAGGGCACTAGGATAAGTTCAAGGTAATCAGGCAGAGTCAACATGGTTTTGTGAAAGGGAAATCATGTTTAACCAACTCATTGGAGTTCTTTGAGGAAGTAACATATGCTGTGGATAAAGGGGAACCAGTGGATGTACTGTACTTAGATTTCCAGAAGGCATTTGATAAAATGCCACATCAAAGGTTATTGCGGAAAATAAAAGCTCATGGCTTAGGGGATAATCTCTTGGCATGGATAGAAAATTGGCTGGCTAACAGGAAGCAGAGAATAGGCATAAATGGGTCTTTTTCAGGTTGGCAAGATGTAACGAGTGGTGTGCCACAGGGATCAGTGCTGGGACCTCAACTGTTTACAATTTATATTGGATGAAGGGATGGATGGGATAGTTGTCAAATTTGCTGATGACACAAAGGTAGGTAGGAAAGTAATTTGTAAAGAGGACATAAGGAAGCTACAAAAAGATCTAGATAGGTTAAGTGAGTGGGCAAAGATCTGGCAAATGGAGCATAATATGGGAAAATGTGAAATTGTCCATTTTGGCAGGAAGAATAGAAGAGAGGCATATTATCTAAATGCTGAGAGATTGCAGAGCTCTGAGATGCAGAGGGATCTGGGTGTCTTAGTGCATTAATCGCAAAAGGCTAATATGCAGGTACATCAAGTAATTAGGAAAGCTAATAGAATGTTATAATTTATTGCGAAGGGAATTGAATACATAAGTAGGGAGGTTATTCTTCGGTTGCACAGAGTGCAAGTGAGACCACATCTGGAGTATAGTGTAAAGTATTGGTCACCTTATTTAAGGAATGATGTAAATGCATTGGAAGCAGTTCAGAGAGGATTTACTAGACTAATACCTGTAGTAGGTGGGTTGTCTTGTGAGGAAAGGTTGGGCAGACTAGGCTTGTATCCGCTGGAGTTTAGAAGAGTAAGAGGCGATTTGATTGAAACATATAAGATCCTGAGGGGACTTGATAGGGTGGATGTGGAGTGGATGTTTCCTATTGTGGAAGAACCTAGAATTATGGGTCATTCTTTAAAAATAAGCTGTCGCCCGTTTAAAACGGAGATGAGGTGAAATTTTTTCTCTGACGGCCATGCGTCTTTGGAACTCACTTCTTGAAAAGGCGGTGGAAGCAGAGTCTTTGAATATTTCTAAGGCAGAGGTGCATAGATTCTCGGTAAGCAAGAGGGTGATAGATTATTGGGGGTAGGTAGGATGCAGATTTCAGGTTACTATCCGATCAGCCATGACCTTATTAAATGGTGTCGCAGGCATAAGGGGCTGAATGGCCAACTCCTGCTCCTTGTTCGTATATTTGTATGTTCGTATGTACTAAGGGGTCAATGTTAAGCCCAAGTAGGGAATGAGACAAATGTGAAACAGACTTGCTAGCTTAAGTTTCAGCATCATCTGAGAGATGTTTGACTTCAGCTAGCATCTTGCTCTGAATGTTCATGTAGGATCATCTTATTATTGATTTATCCTCTTTCAAGTCCCCCATATTTTCCTGGTCACTAGTTCATGTTTGCCTCTCTAGGTATATGTAGCACTACCCACTGTTGGCTATCTTTTCCACAACTGTCTCGATCACCAGGATATGGCGTTTCTCCTGAGATTTCCCTCACTTAACTCGTATGAATGATTTTTGATAGCTGTCTCAATGTTCTTTCTAAGTCTTTTTGTCCCAACTTTGTTTAGGTGCAGTTCATCTTTCCTGTACCAGTCCTTTTGTGTTGAAAATTTGATCAATTATTCATGGAACTATATAGCCTGGGGAGCCTTTAATTCCCTATTACTTTCTCCATGGCAATGCCTCAGCCAATCCGAGTCAACTTGCCAGCCAATCAGCACCCTTTTCTTCTGCAGTATAAATTGTTGTGATCATTTGAAAGTTGGCATTCTTGTGTTTGTCCTGATGAGCACAAGATGAAAATCTTCGGCAACATGCCTTTCTTTACAGCAATATTCAAACCTAACTCCATTTCTAGAAACCTGATATCTGATTCCTATTGCATGCCACCTAAACAGATATATAGCAGCAATCTATTTATAACAGGGAGCATTATTATTAAACCATTCTGTACGGGATCATATTTTAAATGATATTAGCAGTTAGAACTATCTTTTTCCATAGTTCAGCCTTTTAGGTTGTATAGACCAATATATTGATTTGTGTTCTTTTAAAACCTAGAATTCATAAACTTGAATTTCTGCCTTCCAATGGCCTGCTGGGTAGAAGAATTAGTACCAGTAAATTTTTAAACCAACCTGACCAGAAGGTCGCAGCTGCCATCTCCTGTCTACTTAGTTACCGTCCTCGACATGGGCTATTGTGAGCAAAAGAAGAAAGAGCCACAGTTCCAGCTCCTGATGGTAGCCAGCCTAACCATTTTTTTTCATGTGGAGGTCAAGTGTTTGCATGATCAGGGGCTCTAGTCTTTCAGCATTACCTGGATGACTGGAGGGGTGTGGAAGCTTGTAGAATTATACCCAAGTATGAATCAATATCTTTGTGAGAACAGCAAGACATTAGGGGAATAAAGAAATGACATCTGTTGCAAAGGTATTTTAACACTTCTGTTTAAGGCTTCACCTGCATGTTCTCACAGGCTGTTGTTGTTGTTGATCTTATGGTGTTCTTGCAGAACTGATATCATCATGATATGTCAGTGTGCGTGTGAGAGCTCGTGATTGCAGAGTGAAGTTAGATAGTTCAGCAACAGATTATGTGAAAAGCATGCCTCAGTAGTTTATTATTGCTGTGATCATTGGCACCAACTGATAGCAATCATGCTTCTGGGCATAAAGCATCAAAGTTTCATAGACACGTTCATCTTGGACAGCCGAATCAAACCAGGGAGTCAAAAAATATCCTCGTTAACAGAAAAAATAAATAGGAAATGCTGACTTTACTTAATTTAGAAGCGTATATGTGTTTATGTTCGCTGTAACAGTGAATATGGAGGAGACTTTTGTTCTTTAAACAAAGGCATAACTACTTTAAACAATTTCTTATAACATTGTACTGATCTATGTAAATAAGGGTCTAGTGCCTAGCAGGTGTACAGTAAGTGGGGGAAGGGTACTAAAATAACTCAAAATATCTTTGGAAACTGCTTTCAATTGCATCTTGGGTGCTCAGTAATTTAAGGGTCAAGTTATTAAAACAGCGACCCTGAATTTCTGCGGGATTCTCCCGATCTCTGGCTGTAGCTTGGAGTGATTTTTTTCTAGCATAGTGAACAAACATTTTAAAAAATCATGACAAAACCTTTGAACTTATCCATGAAGTTACCTATCCTGTGTTTGAAATTTCTGGAAGAACATTTTCCTCCACAACTTTGCTGCTCTCTGGAGTGTAGAGTCCAGTTCTGCCATGTTCCCACAGCATAAATGTTTTCCTTCTTAATCTAGGGGCTCAGATGATGAATTAGAACTGGAGTGCCACTCTCTGCTTACCACTATGGTTGACTGCGACACCCAGAATGCAGTTCAGAGATGCCACCTCTTGCTCAAACTGGCCTGGTGAAATCAAATTTCCAAGGAGGAATAGCGCCACGCCCTGCCAATCACAAAAAGAAAAGCCCTAGTGCAAACAATTCCAACTCTTATGAAAAGTAGGCTAAAACACCAGAATACATTTTTTTAAACTGTTAACAGGAAACTGACCATTCACTATGTGTGTGTGTGTGTTAGGAGTTCCCTTTTGTAAACCCTATCTTCCACAGAGCAATTCAGGTTCAGCATAAAATAAAATAGATGTTTGAATAAATTTGTGAAGTGATGGCCAAGAGTTTAACTCACTCAAAACCCATTCGCTTACACAGAGTTAAAATCGGACCCACTGGCCTGAGTTTTCATTCATTGAAGGTGGCAGGTTCAGAGATGGATGAGCTGGCAAGTTTGCACTGCCACCTGGCATGCCATTATGTTCCCTTCTCCAGCCTATTTTGAGAGAGGCTGCTTCGGAGGGGTAGTGGGTGGAGTTCAATGATGGCTAACTGTCTGCCAGTGGAGGATAGCCAATTAGGCCAATTAAAGTATATTTGTAGGACACTGTTTGCACCCTGTCTGGAATTTTCCTGCGGGAATACGGGCCACCCACTGAGGCTGACGCCATTAGATGGATGGAGCTGACCTCCTATCAGCAGGCCAGAGGGCCAGTGATGCCCACTACACCCCTTCACCACCCCACCTGCAGCAACAATTGCCACAGGCTGCTCTGTAGAGAGGTCCCCCCTCCACAATTTTGGCCTGGCAGCTGTGACCACATTTCATTTTTAAGCTTTATAAAGCCTTCGGAGGGTGTATCCATCTTGATGCGTATTCTTGTTCTCCCACTTGGGGCTGCTGGCTGCACAGAGCCTTCACTGCTCTGATTGACTCTCCCCACCGTCCTTAATTGAATAGGGCTCCCAGAGGTGGTATATTATTTGGCCACCTCCTCGAAAATCTCCCTCGGGTTCCGGTTTCCCAACACACATTTCATCTGACGGCAGGATCAGAACTCAGTAAGGAAAATTCAGTCCAAGGTGCCAGAGCCATAAAAAGAGAGAGAATCCCAGAAGGGGATGGAGAGGGAAATTTACAGAGAGAGACAGAGAGACAGGAAGGAAGAAAGAAAGAGAGTGAGATCATGTTGGACACAAATGGAGAGATGTAGAGATAACAATCAGGATTATGTGAAAAGCACATAAAGGAAGAGAGAGAGAGAAAGCATGCAAGACAGAGGAACAGAAAGGATTAGAGAATATCAGATGAAGACTGGAAGACGGAGGCACAATTTTATTTTTCTTCCGTGAAAGCAGGTTAACACTGTTACTAAATTAACAGATATAACCCTATTGTGAGCACTCTGTACATTCTTTATTATCTCTGTCATTATAGGTTGAATTTTACAAAGGCTGGTCCGTTATGATTGGTTAACCATACGAGTCCCAGAGATTGACACACCAAATTTCTGCCATGTATTCCTATTATGCAAAGTTCCTCAACAGAAACAAAGCATCATCTAGCCAGATCCCCACTGAGCTGTGCCACAGCAGATCCACACGTACAGCGGAATCTTGCTGGCGTGTCAGGAGTCTCGCCTGCTAGCTGGAAAACTGGCAAGAGACCTGTGCTGCCTGTTTTCAGGAAGGCCTGCAGAACACAAGCCAATCCGGCTGTGGGAAGGACACCGGCGGGCCTTCCCCAGAATCAAGACCTGAGGGGCAGAAGTGTTGCCTACCAAGAGCCCAGAACGGAAAAAAAAACACACTAGAAGCTGGGAAATAATACTGGTCCGAACGGGTCTTGTATACCTTAAAATGGAACACCAGTAAAAACTGGGAAATAGGAGTACTGGTCAAAACTGTTTTTATCCATCTGGGAGCTGCCAGCCAATCAGAGGCCAGCATTCTTGTGCTCAGCAATGCTGCACAGGAGGCTGTGGTTGCTGCTGGACAGATAGGCACTGGAGTCACAGGATCACGGAGTGACCCAGGCCACTGATAAGTAATGTATAGTGGGGAGATTCACAGGCTGGGAGTTGTGGGGAGAGAGGCGCAGGGAAGTTGGCAGCAAGGGTGAGGGGGGAGGTGGGGGGAGGCTTCCAGCAACCCCCTACCCTTCCCAATGTTGAGTCCCTTGATCAGGCACTACCCAATCAAGCTGGCTTCCAGGTGGGGAACTGAACAGTGGCATTGCATGACAAAAACAAAAATACCTGGAAAAACTCAGCAGGTCTGACAGCATCTGCGGAGAGAAATACAGTTAATGTTTTGAGTCCGTGTGACTTCTTCCTCAGTGGCATTGCATGTTTCTACAGTGTATGGGGGAATCCCCATTTCTGGTTTCCCTGTTCCTTTTCAACTGTGTTCCTAAGCTGATGCAGTGCTCTCCACCCTGTGTAGATTGTGAAGTTACTTAACTATTATTTTTGCATACCAAGCTACACCAATGATAGGGTAGATGGTTCGAATTCAGAGAAAATAAAGTGAGCAATTGCTGTTCATAGAAGTGCAGTTGTTTTAAGCAAGGTTATTGTTTTTTGAGTTTCAGCAAATTTTTCAATTGCTGTAAGTTATGAAGAAATACAAGCTAGATAAAACATTTACGGAGCAGATTCTTTCCCACCGTGTGGCTGAAAATCCCTTATCAAAAAAACTCTTGATAAAATACCATATGTATCTTTCCAAAACAACTTTACTGCAGTCATAACACTGGCATGCCAAAAGGTTTGATAAGTCATTAAAAGGTTCATGGTCGTTTGGATGCGTGTAAAGTACAAATTGAGTAATGGTCCTTTAGTAATGCTGTTTTATGTGTGTTTGCGTACGTGTGTTTCCAAATACTGTCATTTAATGCTGCATCACTTTTACAGCCATTTGCTGTGATTAACTTGATGCAAAAATTCTCTACTACCTGTTGAAGGGGAGGGGAGAGATGGGTGCAAACTTTGTACACGGAACTGAAGCTTTATAATGCCTTGCTGCACAGGCATTTCCACCGATAAAAATTTCAGGAGAAAATGCACATCTACACCATTTCCAAGATTGTGAAGCATGCCCAACAGTGATTTTAAAAGGCCAACGGCATCATTATTTCAACCAGAAAAGTCTGGCGGGCCAGCAAGCTGAACTTACTTAAAAGGGAATAAAATTATGTGGAGAAATTGTTCTAACTTCTCAAGGGTATGCTTAATGTTGAAATATAGAAACTTGGTGCTTTTGTGTCACAGCCCATGTAGAAAACAGTCACCACTGAAATGCCACAAGGGCCTAATGGCCAAAATTGTAATACTTGCATCAGTACTACTGAATGGATTGCACTTAGTTTTAAACTCCACTCAATTCAACTCATTTTTTTCCTTGGCCATTAATGTTACCTTGATTATAAAATAGGTCACCTTGCATGTGCAGTGTACATAGTTAGAGTAAGTGCTTTACCAACTCATCACCACCAAATAGCTTAAAGCTACAGCAGTGGCTGGAAAGTTGTTTTAAAAAAAAGTTGTTTCTTCTGAAGCTGACTTGGACTTATCGCAATAAATTTACAATAAACATGGTGTACTGTTAGGTGGTACCATTCAAAAAGATCAATGTGTGAAGAGGTAAAACAGCATCACTAAATTTATGCTGCAGCCTGCATGTACCCAGATGATCTTTAAGCTCTCAAAGGCCTTTTGGCATAACAGTAGATTCTGGTTACGGTCCCATTGCTTTTGAGATTTGCATTTAGTGTTTAAAAACAGCTTTTGTTAAAGAAGTTTCAGAGCAGCACCGCAAATCCTGGGGGCATGGATGCATTGGGGCTAAATTGAATCTCGTTGCAGTGGTTTCCAGGCATCACGGGGGCCCAGAGTTCCAATTTAGGGGACCAGCCTTCTGTGCCTGAAACACTTACAGTGCCTTTTGGTTTTTTGATCTGTAGAGATGGTTATGGAAGTTACCAAAAACAGGCACTGCTCTTCTAAGAATCTGAAGCAGCATTTGTTTTATATTGAATGGAGCAGATGCTGGGCCTGCTATACTCAGAATTATCTGGCCTACATGCGGCCTAACCAATGGTCCTGCTTAGGGACTACCGGAAAAAAGTTATTTTTTGAAAAATTATCATCATGATCTTTAGCAAAACTGTGGGCTGCTATCAGCCTTTGCTTGGCCCGCCCTTTTCCTCAGCCCCCACCCCCAGGTTTTGTCTTGGGTGGCCACCTCTGGAGGAGCACCAGGCACTAGCAGCTCAGCTGAATTATTGTAATCACTCAATATGGTCCACAAGCTGTCTCATCTGGTGCTTGCAGGCTGAGTGCAACCCGTTTCCAGACTGAAAATTGACATGGACCAATTTATCCCTCATTGTATCATTGTATCACTCATTGAATTACATATGTGTCAACAGCATGTTAAAGCTCTGATTTTCAGACAAAGCCAGAATGTTCAGCGTGTACACCCAGTGTAATCTAGCAGGTCATATTCACCGGTGAACACAATGCATTTGGATGATATTCCTTTGTCTGATATTTTGATCGTTTGATAGCAAACCCATTTTATATAAAACTAGTTAGTTATATCTATCTACCATGATATAATCTACCAACCAGAGGGAACTGATTGTGCTAATTTGTGAGTAATGCTGTCAAGGGACAGCTCTGAATTCAGTTATATTGGATTTGGTGCAGTGTTCCTCCACTGCCTGGTGACCACTTTAACTAGCCCAAGTGGAAACAGCACAAAAAGAGGGGATGATAGTGGTGAACAGTATACTAAGCTACAGCAGAAAATGTGGCACTTTGATTGCAGTGCCAATGGTCAAAAGTGCTTCCTTTTTCAAAGTTGCCTGCGCCTTTGTTGTCCAAAGAGAAACAGCCACAGCAACAATGAATGATCAGATGTATAAGATGCAATTTGTTTATTAATTTCAACGACATTAGATTAGAAGAGTTTGCCAACCTTTGGTTTAAAGGGTAAGTGTAAGGACAATGCTGTAATGCTATGCTAGCAGGGAGCATATCTCAAGAAATTGCAGGCCTGTAGCCTTCCAATCAAATGAATTGAAAATCATAGCTTTGCCCCCTCCAATTCTTGAGGTACACTCCCTGTGGATCTTGGTCCTGGCCGCTCCCCCTTGTGACGTCGCAGGAGGCATCAAAGCCTGATGAATAGCAAAGGAATCCAATCTCCTTTTTGAGTTTTCAGCGTCGAGAGTGTGTTTGTCTGTTCAGCTGTTAATTTGCAGCAGAGTGTTGACCAAGTGTTTTAGTCTGCATTGAAGGCACAGCACATTCTACAAGCTAGCTTGATCGAGTTCTAATGCTGCATTGTAACCTCCAGCGCAATAAAAATAATTGGAGCAGAATAAGAAATAAATCCCACAGATGTACATTGGAAAAGTGCCAAGATGATGGCGGGGATTGCATGAAACCATCGGTGTCTGCAAAGTGAACACCTGCAGCTGTGAAAAAGAATAACAATTGCAAGGCACTTAGCATGCGTCTCACATCATCATTGGGGCTATAAAGCAGACCATAAATTTTCAAATGGCTTACTTTTGAACTAACCATTTTCCATTGCCTGATCATGTGTGCAATAACTATTAAAATGTAATGAAAAATATTTTTTAAAAGCCTTTATGAAAATGCAGTTTCATAAAAATCCTGAGAGACGATGCTGTCTGTTGAAACATACCCCTGCAAGAGCCCATGATTTAAGAAGGGAAGGGGGAGGAAATGGCAGGAAAGGGTGGTGGTGGGAGGTGAGGGGTAAGACTATGCTGCCTGTTTAACTCTGGATTTGTGGCTTTCCTCCCTTAGTGCTCCTGGATGGCGTAACTTTGTCAAGCTACAGCACAGCCTATTAACTCTAACTTTTATAATTGATCTGAATGTTAAGTCAAATGTGCTGTTTCTGGGCTTCACATGTTTACCCACCAAGTAATCAGTCATCCAAGTAGTTGCCTTCATCTACTTTAAATGCATGTTTGTGGTTTGCTGTTGTTAAAGAGTCTTTCCTTTTCTATTTCTCATCGGCATGGATTCCTTGGAAGTCTTGGGCATTGGTGACATACCTATGAAAATTAAGATAGGAAGCTTTGACAGAGGCTCAATGGGCAAACATATCACCTGGTGTGATGCTGAGTCCAACAGCCCTGGAAAATTGCTTCTTTGATCCCTGTTCTGAATTAGCTTATCTCAGGTGAGGCTAGAGTGGAGTCTATGTATCTCGACTCAAATGTCCCTGAGCTCAAGACAGGTTTCCTGTTACTGACTGGTAGACATTGTTTCCTACTGGAAGTGGGTGATCGTAAATGTCAGAATGGAGCAGGATCAGCTGTGATACTCCATGGTCAAACAGCATGCCAACTGCCTAGGCATGCTTAAAGAGAAGGACTGTGTTTCGTCAGATGTCCTCACTCTCAGGAGACTATAAAAGAAAATTGGGGAGAAAAATTGATTGTATTATATTTCAATTTACTTTATGACATAACAAAGTTCCTCTAGATGTTCAGCTGGTGCATTATCAGTGTGGGAATGTGTGTGTCAGCAGAGAGCAGCAACAAAGCTGTAAATCCATTACTTTAACAATGTGCAAATTACACAATTTATTTGCCTATAAAAATCCAAGGCTATCATTCGATAGACAGTTTTGATGACCTTCTCAGTCAGAAAGCTACAGACAAGGATTTCTTCTGGCAAATGAATGTCAAAGAGCTGTCTAAAATATGAGGCAGCTCTATTAAATGCTAATAAAATATAGCATTGATCTCCACTTCTGCTGTGATCCCAACATCGTTCTATTCTGCCCTCTCTGTTGATGGGCCATTCATTATTTTAAAGTTCCAACAGCGATGGTTCAGCTGGTAGATGTGTTCACCCACAGCCTACTTAAGTTCCTGGTGTGTATTGGGTTCGCTGGCCTCAGTGCCTCAGGACAAGGACAAGCTGCTGCTCCTAAACAGCTGCTGGAAGGTGTCCATGTGTAGATGGCAGGCGAAGACATGAGACAGTTTAGCTTGATTCCTCTTTACAGATCATAACCTATCAACAAAAGCTGTCTAGCTTCAAATGTGAAGAATGACCACTTTGAAAGGTACTGGAAGCATTTGACAGTGCATTTGTATCTCATCTTGAGTTAATACAAAGGGGCAGGAAAGGGAAAAAAAATGGTCAGGACAAAGAATAAAGCTGACTAGGGAAGAGACTGTAGGTGCACTGACATAATGCTGCAAGGCCCAGCTCCTTGTACAGTACCATTGGCATCACTGGTTCCTCTGCAGTCCATTTCCTAACATGACCAATTTTTGAGATTTTCTGAAAGCAGGCATTTGTTACATTGCCTGAGACCTGTGCCAGTCACTAGTTATTCTTCCTAGACATTTGGAAACATATTAGATGTTCGTAGCTGACGCCTGAGTCCCAGTTCAACTACCTGTCCTATTTTAGTTCTAAATAAATCTAAAGATTTGTTTCTAATTAGTTCATGATATTGGATTGATTTTTTTTATTCACACGTTCATGACTGACACATGACTAAGTACTCTGCTGTACCTGTTAAATGTTTAGTGAGTCATTGACTGCAGTAATCATGGGGAGGTGTAGTGGGGTGCAACTGAGGTCGAAAACGCTGTATTAGGGCCGGGCACGCAGCGATCCTGCCAAACTTAATGTCAGAACCTCATTAACATTTTGTAGCTCTGTTTCCTGTCCAGCAACTGGTCGCATTGACAGCCTAGCTAGGGAGCGGATGACAACACCAGTGGCAGGAGTGCTGCAGTCTGGAACCCCTGGAGAGTGCCCCGGTAAGTGGGAGGTCAAAGAGCCCCAGGAGAGAGAGCATGATCGAGAAGGGGAAGAGAGATCGGTAATCAGGGATGCGGGAGGAGGCTCGTGATCAGGTATGGGAGGCTGAAGCTTCTTTGAGGGCCTGAAGAGGGATTCTTGTTCCTCCTGAACCACAAGGAGTGTTGTAAAAGGTACTTGCAGAACTGCCTCTGTTTCACTACCAGGTTTCCTGACTCCTAGGAAACTTGACAGCGATAATGAATTTTAAATCGGGTTCCTGATTGCACTGTGGAAGCCAGATTTAAGTATGTTAATAAGGATCTTGCTGATTCACAGTTGGATAGCCAGATGACCACTGCCTTATGCAAAAGCAGACTGCACTGCATATTAGGCCACATTCCTTATATTTAACTCTTTAGCCCAGTACCCTCTCCCACCCATTGTGGGCAATTAATATTGAACGATTTTTTTGGCCACAAAGCAATTTGCAGGAACTAAGTGGAGGCTAATAGTGTGACATATTTTTAGAAATGCAAACAGCTGCATTACACTGGCGCACTGAAGTTCAGTTTAGATCTATGAGTTATGTACGTGTAGTAACATAGGAAACATAGAGCAGGAGTAGGCCATTCAGCCTGCTTCGCCATTCAATATGCTCATGGCTGATCATGCACTTCAATGCCTCTTTCCCACACTAACCCCATATCCCTTTACATCATTGGCATTTAGAAATCTGTCAATTTCTATTTTAAACATACTCAATGACCCTGAGCTTCCATAGCCCTCTGGGGTAGAGAATTCCACGAACTCGGAAATATTACATTTGGTCCCCATATCCAAATCATTGATATATATTGTGAACAACTGGGGCCCAAGTACTAATGCTTGTGGTACCCCACTAGTCACAGCCTGCCTACGTGAGAATGACCCGTTTATTCCTACTCTCTGTTTTCTGCCTGTTAACCAGTCCTTAGTCCATGCCGATATCCCTTGTGCTTTACTATTTCTAACCAACCTCCTGTGGGGAACTTTATTAAAAGCCATCTGACAATCTAAGTATGCTATGTCCACCAGCTCTCCCTTATCAACCTCAAAAAGACTCCAACAGGTTCATCAGCATGATTTCCCATTCATAAATCCATGTTGACTATACCCAATCAGATCATTATTATCCAAGTGTCCATTTATCATCCTTTATAATAGATTCTAGCATTTTCCCTACTACTGATGTAAGGTTAACAGGTCTGTAGCCCCCTGTTTTCACTCTCCCTCCCTTCTTAAATCGTGGATTGATATTTGCTACCTTTCAATCTGCAGGAGCCATTCCAGAATCCATAGAATTTTGGAAGATGATCACCAATGTATCCACTATTTCCATAGCCATCCCCTTCAACACTCTGGGATGTAGGTCATCAGGCCCCAGGGATCTATCAGCCTTCAGTCCCATGAATTTCTCCAATCCAACCTTCCTACTAATACAAATTTCTTGCATCTTCCTCAGTAAGGACAAACACAAAGTAATCATTCAGCTTCTCTGCCCTTTCTCGATTCCCCATTATAAATTCTCCTGACTTTGCCTGGAATGGAACCACATTTGCCTTAGCCAAACATTTCCTTTTTACATACCTGTAGAAGCTTTTACAGTCAGTTTTTATGTTTTTTGCTAGTTTACATTCATATTCTATTCTCCCTTTCTTTAGCAGGTTCTTGATCCTCCTTTGCTGTATTCTGAAATCCTCGCAATCCTCAGGTTAACTACTATTTCTGGAAGCTTTTGTTCTTTTCTTTTAGTCTTTTACAACCCTTAACTTCCTTTATTAGCTACAGTTGACTGACTTTTCTTTTTGGGTTTTTGTGCCTTAGAAGGATGTATAATTGCTGTAAATTATGTAATTCTTTAAAGACTGTCCATTGCATATGTATGGTCTTACCTTTTAATGTAGTTTCCCAATTCATCTCAGCCGGTTTGCCCCTCATACCTTCATAATTTCCTTTGTTCAAATTTAATACCATGGCCTCAGATTGAACTACCTTACTTTCAAACATAATGTAAAATTCTATCATATTATGGTCACTCATCCCCAAAAGGTTCTTTTACATGATTATTAATTATCCCATTTTTGTTAAATAATACTACATCTAAACTAACCTAAGTCAGTTCTCAACATACTGCTCTAGAAAACCATCCCTAACGCACCCCAGAAACTCGTCTTCCACAGCATCAGTACTCATTAGATTTACCCAGTCTATATGCAGATTGAAGTCACCCATGATTACTGTATTACCCATGCTACATGCCTCTCTAATCTCCTGATTAATACCATGCTCCACACTAACATTACTGTTTGGTGCATACAAACAACTCCTACCAATGTTTCCTGCCCCTTGCTGTTTCTTAGCTCCACAGAAACAGATTTCACATTTTGTTCTTCTGATATGAGAACCTCCTTTACTAATGTACTGATCCCATCCCTTATTATCAGTGCAACAGCATCTCCTTTTCCTTTTGCCTGTCCGCCCTAAATGCCAAACACCTTGGAATATTCAGTTCCCAGTCTTGGCCACCCTGTAGCCATGTTTCCATGATGGCAATTATATCATACCCATTTACCTCTATTTATGCCTTTAGATCATCTATCTTGTTGCGAATGCTGCGTGCATTCAGGTAGAGTGCCCTTAACTTAGTCCTTTTGATATTATTCCGCATTCTAAGTTTAGTTGATACTTGCCTTGGTTTTGCCTGCCTGATTTCACTTGCCACTTTTCTATTTCCCATCACCAGCTTTACTTCCTCGCAATTTGAGCTACCCCTCAGGTTCCCACCCCTCTGACAAGCTAGTTTAAACCCTCCACTGGTTTGCATGGGATTGACTTACAGATTGTCCCAAAACAAAAATAGTCTATTTGAATGATCATTTGAATGAAACATCATGTCTGATGTTTTTCTCTACATGAGTCATCTAATGTAATCCCACTCTTTGCTTGCTCCCCATATATTCTTTAATATTTCTCTTTTCCAATTAATCATCTAATTCCACTTTTCAAGTAAAGCTACTTTTTGTAATCTAGTTTTTGTGACAAACAATTTACAAACAATATCTCTCAAACAGCAATGAGATAATGAACAGATAATCTGCTTTAGTAATGATGTTGAGGGATATGTTTTTTAATTCATTCATGGGATGTGGGCGTCACCGGCTAGGCCAGCATTACTGCCCATTTCTAATTGCCTTTGAGAAGGTGCTGGTGAGCTGCCTTCTTGAACCGCTGCAGTGTACGTGGTGTAGGTAAACCGACAGTGTTGATAAGGAGGGAGTTCCAGGATTTTGACCCAACGACAGTGAAGGAATGGCAATATATATCCAAATCAGGATGGTGAGTGTCTTGGAGGGGAACTTTCAGGTAGTGGTGTTCCCATGTGTCTGCTGCCCTTGTCCTTCTAGATGGTAGTAGTAATGGGTTTGGGAGCTGTCTAAGGAGCTTTAGTGAATTCCTGCAGTGCATCTTGTAGATGGTACACACTGCTGCCGCTGCGCTTCAGTGTTGGAGAGAGTGATTGTTTGTAGATGCGGTGCCAATCAAGTGGGCTGCTTTGTCAGGGATGGTGTCAAGCTTCTTGAGTGGTATTGGAGCTGCACTCTTCCAGGCAAGTGAAGAGTATTCCATCACACTCCTGACTTGTGACTTGTAGATCAGCGGAGAAGAGCACAGTTGACGTTTCGAGTCCTTATGACCCTTCAACAGAACTAAGTAAAAATAGGAAAGGGGTGAAAACAGCATCTGCAGTTTTTTGTTTTTATCCCTGTGGTTGAATGCAGTTCTGCTGCTGCTGATGGCCCACAGTTCCCCAGGATTGACCAGTCTTGAGTTGCTGGGTCTGTTTGAAATCTAGCCCATTCAGCACGGTGATAGCACAACACAACATGATGGAGGATATCCTCAATATGAAGATGGGACTTTGTCTCCACAAGGAATGTGTGGTGGTCAATCCTACCCTTACTGTCATGGACAGATGCGTCTGCGGCATGCAGGTTGATGAGGATGAGGTCAAGTAAGTTTTTCCCTCTTGTTGGTTCCCTCACCACCTGCCACAGACCCAGTCTAGCAGCTCTGACTTTAGGATTCAGCCAGCTCAGTCTGTAATGTTGCTACCCAGAGGACATTCTGCGCCCTTGCCACCCTCAGTGCTTCCTCCAAGTGGTGTCCAACATCACCAATTCATCAGCTAATGTTGGGGTGGGGGAGTGGGAGGTGGTAATCAGGGGATTTTCTTGCCCATGTTTGACCTGATGGGGTCCAGAGTCGATGTTGAGGACTCCCAGAGCAACTTCCTCCCAACTGTAAACCTCTGTGTTGCACTGCCTCTGCTGGGTCTGTCCTGCCAGTGGGACAGCACAAAGCCAGGGATGGTGATAGTGGTGTCTGGGACATTATCCGTAAGGTATGATTCTGTGAATATGATTACGTCAGGCTGTTCTTTGGCTAGCTTGTGAGACAGCTCTCCCAATTTTGGCACAGGCTTCCAGATGTTGTTGGTAAGGTGGACTTTACAGGGTCAGCAGGACTGAGTTTGCCGTTGTTTCCGGTGCCTAGGTTGATGCCGGTCCACCTGGTTTAATTCCATATTGACTTTCTAGCAGTTTGTTCAACTGAGTGACTTGCTAGGTCATTTCAGAGGGCATTTAATAGTCAACCACATTGCTGTGGGTCTGGAGTCACATGTAGGCCAGACCAGGTAAGGACAACAGATTTTGTTCCTTAAAGAGCATTAGTGAACCAGATGGGATTTTACAACAATCGACATTAGGTTTTTAATTCCAGATTTTTATTGATTGAATTCAAATTCAACGATTTGCCATGGTGGGATTCAAACCCAGGTCCCCGAAGCATTACCCTGGGTTTCTGGATTACTAGTCCAGTGACAATACCAAAGAAACATAGACCAGAATTTTTAGCTCAGTCTGTGGGCGGGTGCCCGACGTGACCGAGCGTGAAATGACTTGCGACGACGTCGGCCGAGCGTGCTGATGTCAACGCACAGTTGCGCGATAGTTCGTTCGGCGGGCGTTCACCAGAGCCGGTAGCGCGTCCGCTGACAATTAAAAGGCCTATTAAGTTATGAATTGTGGTTAATTTTTCACTGCCCATTCAACCTAACGGTTGGCGGGCAGACGAAAAGGTCATGCGGCCTTTGCATTTTTTTAGAACTTCGTCCACGGGTGGGATGAGGTTTCCAAAAGCAAATACAAATTAAATAAAAACTTAATTTTTTAATTAAAAACATATCCCTGCTCATGTGACAGAGTCACATGAGGTCACATGTTTTATTAAATTTTTCGGTTGTTTAATCATTTTTTCCAATATATTCTTCATCTCCCTGAGGCAGCTCCATGCCTCAGAGAGATTGTTCAGTGCTCTCTCGCGCTAGGCCTACCCGTATTCCTCCCCCCCCGCCTGCACAGGCAGCGTTCAGCACCGCCACTCACATGTCACGCTGAACAGGCCTTAATTGGCCCGACAGCTTGAAATCGTGGTGAACTGTCAATAGCGGGCGGCAGGCTGCTTCCCGACCGCCCACCCCCGCCGATCCCACATGCCAAGGGCAAAATTCTGCCCACAGAAAATAGGAGCGGGAGAAGGTTCGTCGGCCCTTCAAACCTGCTCTGCCATTCAATATGATCATGGCTGATCCTCTATCTCAACACCATACTCCCACTGTCTCCCTTGACGCCTTTCGAATCTCAAAATCTATCTATTTCCTCCTCAAATATATTCAGTGACTTGGCCTCCACAACCTCTGTGATAGAGAATTCCACAGGTTCACCACCCCTGAGTGAAGAAGTTTTTCCTCAGCTCAGTCCTAAATGGCCTACCTCTTGTCCTGAGACTGTTCCCTTTCTTCTAGATCTCCCCAGCCAGAGGAAACATCATCCCTGCATCCAGTCTGTTCAGCACTGTCAGAATTTTATGTGTTTCAATGAGATCCCCTCTCATTCTTCTAACCTCCAGTGATTACAGGCCTAGTCAACCCAATCTTTCCCCATATGACAATCTACTACGCTACATCCTCAATAAATACTGGCCAAGAGACTGGGGCGAACTCCCATGCTCATCTTCAAAGTGCTGGACAGACTGGATGCAGGGATAATGTTTCCTCTGGCTGGGGAGATCTGGAACAAGGGTAGTGCTATGAAATCTTTTACATCCATCTGACCAGAGCAGAATGGGGCCTTTAATATGTCATTGGAAAATACACTGAAAGATTGCTGCTCCCCTCAAAAACAAGAAGCCAAATGGTCAGCATTGCTTTGTGAAAACAAAGCACAAATATTTTGGCTTGCTAGCCCTTTTAATTTTTAGTTGCAAAATCTAGATGCACTGTACAAAATGGTAGCTTCAGTGGGCCATTGCATGGAGAGCAGTAAAATATAACAGCATCTCTTTTTATTCTTTCACGGGATGTGGGCGCTACTGGTAAGGTCAGCATTTGTTGTCCATCCCTAATTGGCCTTGAACTGAGAAGTTTGCTCGACCGTTTCAGAGGGCATTTAAGAGTCAACTGCACTACTGTGGACTTGGAATCTTATGTCAGCCAGACCAGGTAAGGATGGCAGATTTCCTTCCCTAAAGGATATTAGTGAACCAGATAGGTTTTTTAACAACAGTTGATGTGAGCTTCATAGTTACTGCTACTGAGACTAGCTTTTAATTACAGATTTTAAAAAGAATTAATTGAATTTAAATTCCACCAGCAGCTATGTTGGGATTTGAACCCATGTCCCCAGAATGTTAGCCTGGGCCTCTGGCGCACTAGTCTAGTGACACCATCATCTCCCCCGATCGAAATAAAGTTTGGCCAGCTTTTTTGCCACCACTGTCCTATAACAGTTTGGATATATAAGGGTTTACTGAAATGTAGTTTTTACACATAAAAGTGCAATTTAATTTCCAATGAAATATTTTTTGAGGTGTGCCCAAAACAATGGTTAGATGTACCACAGCTGCGCTCAGTTGTGTATGACCTTCCAGAGCAAAGACCTATCATTGTGTTAAAGAATTCAGAATAACTGGAAAATGAGCCATGTTGTCAGATCAAATCAGCCTCAGATAATAGGCTTTTTTTTTGCAGTATTTTCAAACAGGGTTAGTGGTCAGGATGTGGAATTCAGTTGCTTTTAAAACCACTTAAGCTATCTGTGGTTATCATTAAAATTGCATTTCTTGATGGCAGCACGTCATCGCTGCCTGCTTCTACTGCGTACAATGCCTAGGAATTAAAATCAAAATGAGTCACATGTCAGTTTATAACTTTTTTTAAAAATCATTCCCTCAAAATATTGCAGTGCTTTTATCTGATCAACCATCTTAAAAAGCAACATGGAAAAGGATAAAATCTACAGAACAGATCTGTTATACATGACAAGTACGTTACAATCAAAAAATACCCAGTGTTATTCGTAGTAAGGCTCATTCACTTGAAGCTTTGCTTTTTTTCCTAATTACCTCCTGTGGTCTGTAGTAGGCATGTTCACCCCTCTTTCAAGCTGTTCAGTCATGCTCAGAGTAGCACTTTGGCCTAGATGCCTCAGTACCTGTTTTCTGTTCCACATCCACCACGTCCAAAGGCAAGAGAGGTGCAGCATCTAGTTTAAGCACAATGAAGGAATGTGAGAAAGAGCAGTTAAATCTCCTTGAGGTATATTAGTTTCTTGTTTAATAACCCTCATTAGAATTGTGTGCAAAAGTGAGGAGCACAGTTAATGAGCTTTGGACATGACAGCATCTAATTCAAATTTGGGAAATGATCTCCTGTCCTTCTCACACGACTCCCATATTTTTCAGCCTCTCAAAATCACTGTGCATATGTCCATAACCAAAGAAAGTGCACTGAATATGCCTTTAATTCAATTTGAATCAGAGTTCTATTGGTATAAATGGAGTGCAAGAACTGAGATTGAGCTTATGTAGACCCATGAAGAATGTATTAGATTTTATTCTTCCTTAGTTTCTGCCGGGAACAGAGATTTCAGCAGGTCTCTGTCCAAAATGATAATGGCAACAATTGACACTGTAGCCAAAGCAATTGAATTAACAGCATGGCTGCACTCTATACAGTCAATATGTGAATCAATAGTGCAAATAAATACCACTCACCTTATTTAGTAGAAATATTTGTGTTGTATTGGGAGTAGTGGGGGGAGATGGGTCGCAGAGGGGGATGCACTGCAGGTTGAAATATAGAAGGGAGTACCTGAAAATTTGATTCTGCTTTCAATAACCCTTCAGCTCAGTGACAGGCCACTGCCATTTGTATTGTTGCAACATTTAATATTGTTAATATGGTAACGTGACAGCTTCTAAATATTTTCTAAAGTTCTGGTCATTCATAGAGCCTGCTTACTTATTCAATTTTAATGCACACCACCTTCCTTGAACTATGTGGCAAATCTGTTATTTTAGACTGTTTCTGCTAACGCACTTAAACAGCTGCCATTTTTATTGTTACTACTGAGAGGAACTGGCCATGCATCCAGAGAAAATTAAGGATAATATCACAGCGCTATTGCCAATTGGTTGCAGTGGAAGCATCAATTTAAATGCTTTTCATATTATTACATTGACAAAATTAATTCTTGCACCAATGAAAATAGAAGTGACTCATTTCTGAGGTGCTCAACAGCAGGGGCTGCATAGGGTCAATCCAGGGTTTCTCCTTGGTTGCTAGCAGTCATCATTGTTTTCACAATGACAACATTTCAGAGCACTTTACATGATCTGCTATGGTATAATGTGGCAAATAGCATTATCGCGACCAGTTGCCGCAGAATGTTACTGTGTTGGGTAACTTTGAATGGGTTCAGTTCTGTTTCTGTGTTGCAATCCTTTTGAAAACTCTTAAGAACTTTTAAGAAGAAATTACGTCCAGGTGGAGTAAACAGCTTAACCAGCTCATAGGAAAGGCATATGATTGGCTGGCACAGAGGGTTCACTTGCTGTAATTCCATCTACATGAACAGGGTTTTAGACCAACTTAGATGAATGGTTCCCTGCTTTCTGCTGGCTGTTAAGCTTGATGTGAAGTAAGTTAGGGTTGTCACAACTTGGTTCTTGCTGGACTTGAGCCATAGTTGAAAATGACTGCTAATGTAATACCAATGGGCTATCTTATTCAGGGAGTCCATAAGGGGTAATTAATGTAGGGAATGTAGGTGCTCACACTGGTGTTGTTCGGGGTGCTTTTCTATATTTACAGGCAAAGTAGGTTGTTAGAGAAGAGTAAAACAAGTTTTATTCAACTGACTCAGGAGCTTGCTGCTGATTTTGGGTACCAAAAGAGAAAATATGTCCAATATTGCTGCACTGATATTCCTTAAATTAATATGTGCAAATTTTCACCCAAAATCAAAGTAGATCAATGTATAAGTTTGAGTTTTGATTGTCATTCAGGCTGGCCTGCGTTGAAGAATAAAAACACCGCATGCTATTCTGATTTTGATTTATTTTAACCAAGAACTAAAGAAAATGTTAGAATAAAAGTAATGTATTGTGAAGTGTACCTTGTGGTCCAATACTGTATTATGTTTGGTATCCTGCCTAAACAAGTAAAAACCATTGAGGGACAAACATGGCTTACAAGGGTTCTTGAACTGCCCCTTGCAATGAGACCTGGGGTGCTCTGAATATCCCCGGGTTATCTAGAACATACCGAATGCAGACCGAGTAACAAAAATGTTGCATTGCACTGTGAAACATGCATTGTAAAAGCATTAGTTAAAAAGAAATACATTTTCCATGTAGCTGAGTCAATTCCCTAGCGTTTCTAACCATGATCATTTGCAGACAGTGGTGTTGAAAAGCAGCAAAAACAGAACATATATTTGCCATCTGTTTTTCATTATCCAAAGGAGAAATATCTCATTAAGAATTTGATCAGAGTTTTATTTTATAACCTAATTACAGGCATCACTTGAGTCAAGTTCTATTTTTGTGTAAGTCAAGTTCAAAGATAATGGACACATATTGTTATTTGTCGTCTTTGAGTCACTTGCCTCATATATCCTCTTCCCTGCAGCTGAAAATATACCCATCTGCAAAGATGCACTAAAATGCCATTAGAAGCCTGAGAGATAAAGGGAGAGTGAGTTGGGCACTATTTTTGTTGAAGTCTGATCCTTTAAAAAGAGGATTCTTTCATTTCCATCAGCGGTGATTGAAAAGAGTGTAATGGATCAGACACGGAGCAGCTTCACATTGAGCAACCTCCAGGGGACTACTTCACATGGCAGAAGTTTTATTTCATGGTGTTTCTCTTGACTTCCGAGTGACAAAGCATCATGTGGCTAAATTGAGCCACAGAGAGTGAAGCGCATTGTGAACATTCAGTAGGTTTTATTGTGATAGGCGTTTTGAAAATGTTATAATGCAGAATAATTGCACTCTGCTGTAAATTATGGTATATTACTGGTAAAATATGAGAAATAGTCATAAATGAGGTCAACACCAGCTGACAAGTCATTTATGATCTGTCTTGTGAGTGGGGATATTTCATCTATATCGTACTGTTGCCTGTGACATTTATATTTATGACCCATGGCACATATAACTCTACAGCTCGAGGGAATGAGTGGAAACCTTTTCGTGATATAATTTTGCTACTTCTACTGTGATAATAACATGTAAAAATCATTGCATCATGTTTCACTTATTGTGAAAAGGCTAAGTGTGCTTTTCCCCACCAGTTTTTTCCTTCCCTCCCCTGAAGGCACTTACACTTGTGGCCATTATTACTGAGCCTAGAAAGCGAGTGCTATTGAGCCATACAGGACCAATACTGTCCTCCACTGATGTCCACAAGAGGATCTATTGGATAGTAATAAGGAAAAAAAAGGAACAAACAAATGAACATGCATTTTTTCACATCCTCAGGATGTCCCAATGCCCCAAAGCAACCAATAAGTTCTCATTAACATACAAAATAAACACCCACTCTAGCCATTAAAAATCACACGGGATGTGTTAATCACCATCTGATATTGGAGATTTTGTTTTTCTCCTGATTTTCAGTCAAGGAAAGCGAATGAAGGCTGCAGGCAGATCAACAATTTCTCAGGTCACAAATTAAATAAAAATATTTTGAAACAGAAAAATTTTGGATTTAATCAGCCAAACAAGTTAGAAAGAGCCAAGATACCCTTAACCCCAGCAAAAAAGGGAAGTGTTTTTCCAATGTAGATGTTTTTCCAGTAAAACCTTTACATAGACCTTTACATAATGTGATGCTAACAGGACTTGACCCGCATCATTAGATGTGTCCGCAGTAACTTATCGACTATGGAAGTTTGTTCCACTGTCTGAAGGTATGGATTATGTTGATGGTTCCTGGCAGCACTGAGATAATATGTATTTCTTATAGCAAAAAGGGACAGGTTTCTTGGGTCACAACTGCAATATGTTCAATCAAATTTAATCTGAATTTTAATATAATCTTTTAAAAGGGTCATCCTAATTTTACTAGGGATGAGCCCTAAAATTCAGAGGCATACAAATGAAGAATTTTGATTTTGAATGATTACTGTAGGCATTAAATATTGTTAATTGGGGTCACAAATGAATGGATAGCTATTTCTTCTGTTATTACAATATCATTCTCATTAGGGTGTAAACCTGCTGAATCACCAAGTTGCTGAAAGCTAAAATAAACTCAGTTAGTTTGTGTCTTTGGAAGAACTGTCTTACCACCAAGATATAATCATAGACTAACACCAATAAAATCGGTGCAGTATATTGTATCGAACCTCCTTATAGTTTCTTTAATCTTTCTAAATATAATGACACTGTAAGTGTTTCTTTATGTTGCAAACATTCTTGTTTTTAGAGAAAGCAGGCTCATTACAGAGGGACAGTTGTCATGAAAGATACTGGTATTGATATAACCCTGGCAGATGCACATTATTTTCATATCTATGGATTTGACTATTCGAGTGTTGGTGCGTACTAATTGAACAAAAATTCCTAATTGTCTTCTTAGGATTTCTAATGAGCACACTCTTGTATATCATGTTTTGTTACTGCCTTTACAATAGGCTTAGTTATCTTGTCTTGTTAATGATCCACAGCATGGATTTTCAAAAGTAACTTGGAAAATTGCATTGTTGTCAGATACTCTGTAGCTGTCACTGATCTTCCTGGTTGTAATCCCAACATTGAAAGGCTCCGGGCATGGTCTCCACTATGTAGCAAGGTTTTCAATCAAACATCTTTAAAATTCTGCAGCACTGCCAATGACTTGGGTCGGGGGTGAAGCAGAATGGGCATTCGCACATGGATTACTTCCCTGTGCCCATTATTCCCTATTTTATCTTGCAGATAAGATAGCACAGAAATATCAGTTTTTGCAGTCTATAATGTATACACAGCTGAAAGAAAAAAGCTAAGTTAAAAAAATTGCCAAATGCTAAATTCCATGTCAGATGTTCTTCAATACCTAAGATTGGACAATATTTGTTTTCTATGCAGATGTCTTGAGTGTTCAAAATATTGTACATGTATACCTATTACACTGCAGGTGGTGCCCATAAACAGTGACAACTCTCATTGCTCTTATTATCTAGAGATAAGAAAGTTGATTCTTCTTGTTACTGGTAGATGCTTTTAGCTTGTCAGCCCTTCCAGAATACCAAGCCCAAACAATATCATGACTCTTCTTTGGGCAGAGTTAGCACTTTAATCCCCTGTGGCACACAACTTGTGTCCAGTGTGTCTGTTGATTAAGAGCTAGGTTTGCTTGTTTTCTTCTTGATGTCCTTGAATCTATTCCTTCTTTATGTACCATTAACCCAGCTCATGATCCACTTTCATACTTGTGTTCTTGCATGTAGATTAGTGGTGTGTACCATATTGCTGCTCTTCACAGAACCACAGAATTGTTATAGCACAGAAGGAGGCCTTTTGGCCCATTGTGTCTGTGCCGGCTCTCCGTCGGTGCAATTTAATGCCACTTGGCTGCCTTTTCTGCGTAGCCCTGCACATTCTCCCTTTTCAGATAACAATCCAATTCCCTCTTGGCTGCCTCCAGTACATTCCAGATCCTAACCATTTGCTGCTTGAAAATCCTTGTCATCGTTGCTTCTTTTGCCAATTACCTTAAATCTGTGCAGCAAAATAACCCAGCCAGTGGGTCTTGTCCCCAAATAATAACAAAAAATTCATTTATTCCGAAATATCTTTGACAGATCCGAATCCTATTTTAAATTAAATTTTGAATATTAATTCAATGATAGGTGAATGCAATTCAGCCTTAGTAACATTTGAAATTGACTTTGCATGGCTTTGAATCATCTAAATCAACACAATTTAATGCACTGCTTATGACTGTAATCTCACTGGTAGAAGAAAAATTAAGCCTGGGGTGTATACTAAGGACATTTGTGATGAATTTTTAGGGGATTCTTCTGCCATAATTTCAGCAGAAGAGCAGGGGAAACACCAGAAAAATAGCATAAAGATCATTTTCCTAACTTGTCCTGGTTTTCTGCCGCTCTTCTAGACGATTGACAGGGGCTCCATGGAAATTCACCCCATTTTTAATATATTATTTGTCTTTACTATTTAAAATTCGGCACTAGTAACTCAATAGAAATTTAATGGAAACCATTTATCTTTTTGTAAACATCCACAGCATCTCATATGAGTTTAGCACAGGACAGGAATATTTTGATCGCTAATGGGGGAGAAATCCCACTTGCCTTGTGAAAAGTATATTAAAAATGTATTAATTTGTTTTGTCTTGGCAACAAGCTCAGTTCTGAAATTTCATTTCTGTAAGATTGGATTTGTTAGAATGCATACAACTGATGGTCCAATGTGTAATGCTGTTGCTGTAATGTTGCTGAGCAACTTGTTAAATTGCTAATGGCTTACATCATGAACTCAAATCATCAAAATGTTGCACTTGTTCGTATTGGATTGGATACGCCCTCAGGGTCCTTTATTCACATAGCCCAGGAACGATGACCCTTTTCCTTCCTGCAAGTAATAACTTGCAATCTGTTCGAGCTGTTAGGAGGGACCCTTGCTGTTCATTTGATATGACTTGTCACCAGCTGCAGGGTGAATAATCCATGGACCCACTGGAATAGATCAGTAATTTTCCTAAACTGTAGAGGAAATCAGATCAGATGTCTGAAGAGAGTCCTGTAGTGCAAGAGTAAGATTTTACTTTCTAAGTCTGACAGAATGCAACTATAATCGTGCCCTGAGATTGACTATGTCTTAGAGGCACTGATGCAGTTGAATTTTCTTGTATATTTTGCCATATTATTATTTATAAGTGTTACCGTGCCTCGTCAAACATCTTTTGCAAGAAGAATAATCACAGATTTGTTCCCTTGGTACTTGTTTGGCTGTGTAATAGTACATACAAAGCCATAACCATAAAATATGTTTTAATTTACCAACATTCTCAATTATAGTTTATGACTCTACTGATCTGCCCCTTACTCTGTCACTGTTTGTGTAGTTAGTAGATGGAGGATAGCATGAAGTCCAAAATATCCCTTTTTCAAAACTAAATGCTTAATATTTTCATGCACACATTTCCTGAAAATAAATACAGGATTCCATAGTTCAGGTGAAAAAAATTAAGTGCAGTACATGTCAAACACTGCAGTGCTACACTCATTACTATTACAGGTGTAAGTGTTTTACAGTAGCAGCAGCCAACTTTTGTGTTCATAGCAGTGTCACCACATGTGTAAACAAATGCGTCCTTTCTGTAAACCTCTTGTGGTGGTTCTGCACTTTGAAGCACAAATTTGAACATGCAAAGCTGACTTACCCAGGCAGGGATCTCACCAAGTACTTCATTCACAAATGTTTTTCTTGATACTAGTGCAGAATATGGTTTATAACTGATGGTGCCGCGTTATTATGGAGTTTGACCACATAGTGCATGTGGGAACCCTGATCTCAGAGTTGGTCAGAAATTCCTATCAGGTGCATGGGGCTTGACCTTGAAATAAAGCAGCAACAGCTGGAAAGAACTGTAGCCAGGACTAGCAATAAGAAGCACATCAAGGAGACGGTGGAGAGAGTTAAAGGGCGAATATCATTCTCATCTATAGATGGGGGTGGTTTGCGGGAATGTTGGCTTTGTGAACTGGGGTAAAGGAAGAGGAGAGAGTGATTGTTGAAGTAACTTATGGTGATGTGATTGGTTGGCCTTAACTACAGATTCATCCAAAAATTTTCTATCTTTTGATTAAAAATCTGTCGGCTGCAAAGTTGTTTACGATATGGAAAATGCTGCCTGAAAGGGTAGTCGAAACAAATTTAATAGAAACTTTCAAATGGGACCTGAACATTGAAAAGAAAATATCAGGAAAGGGCTTGGGACTAAACAGCTAATCGATCAAAGAACTAGCAAATTCATGATGAGCTAAATGACTCCCCTTGTAGGAAACTCTTTCGAGTTATCAACAGTCACAGATTGCAACTCTTTCGACTACAATCACAGTTCTTGGTTTCCGGGAGTGGGACATGAACCCACAGCCCTCTGATTCAAAGGCGAGGGTGCTATGAACTGAGCCACAGCTGAAGCCACAGGAGGCAGGCAGACAATTAATTCAATTAAGGCCCCAATCAAGGACCATTATCCCATGCTAACGGAACTTTCCTGGCATTAGATAGACCCCTGCTTAAGTCTGGGGCCCAACAACTACTTGGAGGCAGCCTCCTGGTGGCAGGTCAGAGGGCCATCCAATCCTGCACTCAAACCCACAGTGAGGGAGCTGCAAGGCTGAAATGGCTGGTGCCACGGCCACAGTCATTCCACCTCCACATTGATGGCCCTAACACCCCTGGGCCGCCTTTATTTTGAAATGTTCAGCAGCCATCCGAGGGTATCATCATTTTGAGATGCCCTTGTGGTGCCCTATCTACCTCAGCAAAATCCACCAGCCATTCAGGATTGTTGGCCCTCCCCTTGGGCCTCCTTTACTGCAGCCCTGCTTGCAGTCCTTCATGGGACCGTGAACGTGGAGGCGACCTATTAATTGGTTGCCTTCTGTAAGATTATGACGTTGTGCATATGGCAGGCACCAGCTGGGTCAAGTCCTGGAAATGGTCCTGACCCTTAAATACTTTCTATGTTGGGAAGATTCCGCCAAAGATTCTATGAATTGATGAGCATATTTATATTTTATAAATTTAGCATTTTCAGGAGGAGCATACCTTGGACCTGCTATAAATATGGCATTATTGGATGTGGGGGTTTGGGGACATCATCTAGAAGAACTATATAAATTATTAAATTTGCTGCCTACTGATCTGCTGCAGAAAGAGTCATTCTGACACGAGTTATAAACGCATCCCATGCCCTGGTCTCCTTTTATGTCCCAAATTAGTGGTATTTGGAAATCCTACAATGCAGTTATGCCAGGACAATAGCAGGTCGAACATCTGCAGATTTAGAAAAGGTTAACAGTCCCATTAGTAGCATGTTGACCCTCTGTGTATAATTTTTCAGAGACTGATGTCAACATCTTTGTGGAGTCATCTGCTCCTATGCTTCATTCTGTCTTTTCATTTGGAGATATGCTCTATCACAGAAATATAACTGATGGGCTTGAAATTAATGACAACATATGCTCTGGGCACACACGTAACACTTTTACCAGCTTTCCCACAGTATTCTCTTTTGTCCTTTTCAGTTCACCTTTGTTTGATTAATGCCAGCTCCAAGCAGTTGAGACATATGCATTTGCCGTGGGAATTCCAAGGCTGCAGGATTTTGTGTCATGTTCCTTTAATTACTGCTTACGTGTTTTAACAGGTGAAGCTCCACTTTCAATATGACTGATCACAACTATTCATTGAACCAACTTAAAGCAAGATTTTTCAAAGAATCAGATAACCGCTTTGTACATGTTAACCTTACAAGTTCCCAACAGTTAAGGATCATTCTTTGTGTGGGATAATTGGAACTACAGGAGGAATTTCTTTCCAAAGAATTTATAATCAGACTTAATGACCTATGTAATCACCCTTTGAAGTCAAAAAACGAAATGTCAGTTTTCTGAGACATTTGTTTTTGTTTATATGAAAACACTCAAGAAGTAATCTTGACTTTTCTCAAAGACAAAGATTGAAGTTCATGTCTACTGCAGGTACTGTGTCAATGTTTTACAACAGTGTGTGAGACAACGTTCAGTTATCCTGCTCTAGAATAGCCTGAGGCAGTGGAGGCCTGTTCCCTTCATCAGCCCTCACTCCCAATTCAAATTGAATTTCGAATGGCAAAAGGAAGATGATGGAGCATTAGAAACTTAAAGACAGTCCATTTGTAAATTGAAAATTGCATACTGGGTTATAATATTCAAGAGAATTGTTTATTGAGCAAATACAGCAAAGTTAGGTGTGTGCCCAGATGAAAATTTGAACTTGGAAATTTAGCATTCTTTAATCCTTACATTTTGGAAAATATTCTGAATAATTCTGGAGAATGCTAAGCATCAGGGGCGTATGTTTTGGAGTGCTAAAAGCGAAAGGCATGGAATCAGAGTAGATGAGGAGATTTTGTCAACTGGAGAATGTCAACTTGGCTCAGTCAGTAGTATTGTCACATCTACATCAAAAGTAGTGGCTTTGGGTCTCACGCCAGTAAGCAGACAGGGGATAAGTTTCAACATAAGTGCAAAGTCAGAAGTTTATACCTTCAGTATAGACACTTGAGTGTAGCACTGAAATGATAAATTGTTGAACATGTCCTCTTTCAGGTGAGACATGAAACCTGAATCCTGCCTACTTGCTCAGGTGGATGCTCAAAAGTTGTAATGGAATAAGAGTAGTCTTAGTATTCTGAGAGGATAAGATCAAATGGAGTGAAGAGCCTTTTTCAACTGAATCTATCTTGCAGTCTTGAGAACTTGCTGCCTACGAGGGTGGTGGAAGCAGAACATAGGAACTTGGAAGCTGGAGTAGGCCATTCACCCTCATGAGCCTGCTCTGCCATTCAACTAGATCATGGCTGATCAACTACCTCAATGCCATTTTTCTGTGCTATCCCCATATCCCTTGATGCCATTCGTATCTAGAAATCTAGTGATCCCTGTCTTGAACGTACTCAATGATTGAGCTTCCACAGCCTGCCAGGGTAGAGAATCCCAATTTCCTCTGAGTGAAGAAATTCCTCCTCACCTCAGTCCTAAATGGCCTGCCCCTTATCCTGAGACTGTGTCCCCTGGTTCTAGAACCCCCAACCAGAGGAAACATCCTTTCTGCATCTATCCTGTCGAACTCCTAAAGAATTTTGTAAGTATCAATGAAATCATTTCTCATTCTTCTAAACTGTAGAGAATACAAGCCCAGCCTCCTCGATCTCTCCTCATAGGGCAGTCCTGATAGGAGACGACGAATGATTTCAAAAGGTGATTGGGTGTACCCTTGAGGGAAATAAACTTAAATGAACTGGGCTACCAGGGTAGAGCAGGAGAATGAGGCTGACTGTACTGTTCTACAGAGAGGTCAGCATGGACTCAATGGGCCAAATGGCCTCTTTCTGCGTTATTATGACTCTATGAAGGGACATTCAAACCAAGCTAATTTACATACAGCAAGCACCAAGGCTGGCTGTTCCAAATTGCAATTTACAGAAACTGCTACAAAGTAGTCTGCTATGTCCCTTTTTTGGTGGTCCCATTATAATCCTAGTTTTAAATGGTAATTTCATTAAACCATGCCCTTTTCCAATAATATGACCCATTCAGGGAGCGCAGTGTGACTTCACCAAAATTATCCCAGGATTTAAAGGGCTCAATTACGAGGACAGGTGGTATAAACTTAGCTTGTATTACCTTGAGTTTATAAGGTTGAGGGGGATCTGATTGAGTTGCTTAAAATGTGTTATGATCTTCGACCAGGCCCCCAAGTTTTTGGTACGATTCAGTTAGGGCCCATGAATGTTTTTTTTAAAAAGTAGACTAAGTTTCAGATTCAAGACACTTGCTAATAGAATAAAGCCGCACGATCCCATGGGTTTCGAACAAACAAGAATAAACTTTGCTATAAAGGTCAGAAAGATGAAACCATTTACAATATCTAATATTCTAAAATTCAGAGTTAATATGAAGTGCATGTGAATTAACAGGCAACCTGCGGCTGTACACACCACACTGCACAATAAATGTCAGTTGCGGCCAAGACAGTTTCCATGGATTTCTCACCAACCCACCCAGATGTCAGTAAACACTGAGTCAACCAATTTTGTTGGAACTCTGTTTTTATCATGAGGGATTCCAGTGTTCGCCTTTGAAGATCTCACCTTTGAATTTTCTCCAATGGTCGCTCCAACTTGGATGGCGTCAATGATAGCCCATCTCACAGAGTTTCAATCTCATCTCCTGAGACTCCGTTCCCCTAAATTAACAAGTGTACACTTAAGCATCAACTCACAAAGCGCAACTTCAGTTCTTTGGCCACGCCAAGCAGATTATTATTGCCCCAACGACCCACAGCACGGAGTCACCCACCTTCTGCTGCCTTCTCCGGGACTTCTCCCAAGTTCTCTTTGATTGCTAGTGCTTCTTCTGAGCCCTCATCACTTAAAGTCAGCTAACTGCAGCCCTTTTCCTGCATGGAGCCTCTTTCTCTGTTTCCCTCTTTTTAACTTAACTTCTTCCTGCCTCTGTCTTCTTTTGGGACCTCTCCCTGCCCCTTCTCCCTTTGGGTCCTCCTCCTGTCCCTTCTACCTGTCCCCTGCCTGGAACACTTGTCTTCTTCTCGATGGCGCTCTGCTCCCGTCACATGACCCAGGTTTTCACACCTTTTTCCCTTTCTGTACAGGCGTGGTGGGCTTGTCCTCGACCCAAAGAACTTACATTGCTGAATTGCGCATGTGCAGCTTGCTCCCATTCTGCATATATGCAGAAACTCTGAGGTCTGTCAGGACCCAGAGCTCCCGATCCCCGCTCTCCACGCCAAGATAAGTCTGGCTTTTATAACAAATGATAAAGGAATTTGATAAGATAGATGCAGAGAGAAAATTTCTCTAGCAGGGGAATAAACATAAGAATATAACAAGAAAAATGAGCAGGAATAGGCCATTCAGCCCCTCAAGCCTGCTCTGCTATTAAATAAGATTATGGCTGATCTGATCATGGCCTCAACTCCACTTTTCTTGTCTATTCCCATAACCCTCGACTCCCTTGTAGGTTAAAAATCTGTCTAACTCAGCCTCGAATATATTCAATAACCCAATCTCCACTGCTCTCTGGGGTAGAGAATTCTAATTCAATGACTCTCTTAGTGAAGAAGTTCTTCCTCATCTCCATTTTAAATGGGATACTCCTTATTCTGAAGCTGTGCCCCCTAGTTCTAGATTCCCCTCTGACAGGAAACATCCTATCAGGATCTACCCTATTAAGCCCCCTCAGAATCTTATATGTTTCAATAAATTCATCTCTCCTTCTTCTGAACTCCAATGAGTATAGGCCCAACCTGCTCAACCTCTCCTCATAAGACAAATCCCTTATTGTAGGCCTTCTCTGAACTGCTTCCAATGCCATTATATCCCTCCTTAAATGAGGAAACCAAAACTATAATGCAAAACTCTGGCTGTGGACTCATCAATGCCCTGTACAATTGTGACAAGACTTCTCTACTTTTATACTCCATCACCCTTGCAATAAAGGCCAATATTCCATTCGCCTTATAATTACTTGCTGTATCTGCATGCTAACTTTTCGCGATTCGTGTACGAGGACACCCAGATCCCTCTGCGCTGCAACAATCTGTTGTCTCTCTCCATTTTGATAATCTGTTATTCTATTATTCCTACCAAAGTGGACAACCTCACATCTTCCATCATTGTAGTCCATCTGCCATTTTTTTCCCCAGAAGAAGAGAAGCTAACATGGGAGCTAAGTCAGTCAGGAATGAAATCAGGAAGCACTTGTCATGCTAAGGGGTAGTGGAAATTTGTAGCTTTCCCCTCCAAAAGGCTGTGGTCATTGAAAATGTTCAAGATTGAATTTGTTAGATTCTTGTTACATAAAGGTATGAAGGGATATGGAGCAAAGTGGAGCTGAAGGATAAATTAGCCGTGATCCAATTGAACGGAGGAACAGACTAGAGGGGTGTAATGGCCTACTCCTGTGTTATGACCCCAAGCATTGGCGATACTACCAGAAAATATCAACCCTGACAGTAGCTCCAGTGGAAAAAGTATGGAAAGATTACAGCAACTCATAAAACACTTTATATGTTTTTTTTAAAAAGGTGCGTCAGAAGGCTATAAGATCAATGAATCTTTGGTGCGATTTTTTGTGTTTTACAGGTTTGTGAAGTCCCTTCAAGGTAGTTCAGTTTTATAATATACTCCCTGTGAGTATATATTCTCCATCTAAAATAAATAGGATCATTGAACTCAATAAAAAAAGCTTTTGTTCTGGAAAAGACTCCTTTTTTCTGCCATATGAGAAATCCTACTTTTCAGTGTAAAAAAAATCGAAATGTAACGTCGTAATCCGATGCTTAGATCTATCTGTATTGAAGATTTGCATCTAGCATGTAGCATTCCTAGGGAAAAAGATGTACGTAGGGTATGGGAAAATGTTTGTCTTGTCTCAGATTTCCCAAGGGGAAATCAAGGGATTCCTAACACTTCTACTCCTGTCTCCAAACAAACCTGTCAAAAATCCTTTGCAATTACTTTTGTTAGCCACATTGCCTCCCCACTCACCTTACTCTATACCCATGCAATTAAAGTTTAGAATACAGTACATACTTCCCACTACTTACTGAGGTGTGAAGCTAGTCTTCCTGTCAGCAGCATGCTTTTCTAACACCTTTATAATTATGAACATTTATAAAGTCTGGCGTTGTGTGCAAAACTGTGACGCATACACATGGATTGAAATGATTACAACCTACAAATGCTCCACTCTCTCTGATTGTTTTATAAATTCCAGGCCTTAATAAAACACCCTCGGCTATGTTATTTCATAATATCGGCAATGAGTAACATGATATCCCACCAAAGATATGCTTGCATTGAATAGTCTACTACCAGCCAGGTTAATTGCTGTCTTGTGCTTAAATAACTAACTTGCCTCCGCTTGTATCATAATGATCATTACACATTGTAGAAATAATTATTTTTATAACGCAAGCTCATGGCTTCTGAACACTTTATTAGAAGCCATTTTATTACTTTGACAAAAGTGGGGTAACCAGGCTCTTCTTTCACCTTTAGAACCTGGAGACTGTTGGGTTGAAAGCCTACTTTCCCAAGCAGCTGTAAGAGTCCTACACAAAATAGATTTACGTAGTTTCAATCCAGCTCTTGGTAGACAACCTCCATAGCTGAAGTAGTCATTTATAAACATGAAATTAGGAACCACCTACAGAGATAAGATGATGGTAGCTGGTGTAGGAATTGGAAACATTTGCACATATGCAATGAGATGCTATCGTGATAAAATAGAGGAAGCTCTATTCTGCACCTGCATGTACTTTGTGTTGTGACTAGAAGCTAAAAGTGGAATACCTGTTCTGCTCCCCTAGACTGAGATTTCTAACGTTGAGAGCCAGGGAAGTACACAAAAAAACTTGCAATTTTGTAATGGAAAATAAATGTCAATGAGTTTGTTTAAAGAAACTAATTTGGTCATTTATTTCACATGGCTGTGTGAACGTTTCAATTTTATGCCATCTAAGTACCTCTAAATCTAAATATCTAAATTGTCCCATAACTCACTTCCACCCTTTGCTATTGTATTTGCACATTTTGGTTGCCTTCATACAACTACGCTTAATCCTGCCAACAAACTGAATTACTTTGTAATTGATGTTTTTTTTAAGTGGAGCTTTATTTTTCATATTGAATAATGTAATATTTTCAACCTTCAATCTTTCGAAAATGGTGTGTTATATGGCTGGTCTCTGGTATAATTTATCCTGGGGCTGATTTTTTTTCTCCCCTGACTCCAGTAAATGAATCTCCACAATATCAATTTCTCATTTCCATTCTTTGATGACACGATTGATTGAAATTCGAGACACTAATAGAGTTGGTGTAGACTGTAACTTTTTCCACATGAACCTCGATTCTCTCCGAAACATGGGAATTAAAATGCTTGGCCCATTTGTGGTATTAACCACTAATGAGAGACATGTAATTAGGTTTATGTTTGAGACGGAAGTTTACAGAAGAAGTGAATGTCAGTCAGAATGAGAACATAATAATAGATTCTGATAATGTTTCCTTCACTGTGAGTGACGTTTACATTTGCTGCCTCACTATAAGCAAGTCTTCTCTCCGGCTGAAGCTAATCTTTGGCCTCCATGCACCCTTGATATTTTTACTGAATGAGAGTGAAAGCAGATAGAAGGAGAGATAATGGCATGAAATTGCCCAAGAGTTGCATCTAGGTTGAAGGGAAAATACTTCGAACTACATCTGTCATTTCAAAAGATGTTTGTTCCATGACAGTACAATGGAACCGTGGAAGAGAATAAAATAAGCCATATCTTCAGTGGCTCCAGCAACTGCTGCAGCCAAATCATATTCTAAGAAGCAAATTCAATTGAGAGGCAGAAGATTTATTTTATCTATGTAAGACCTCAAATGTTTGCCAACATGAATTTTACAGAATATTTAAGTAATTGAAATTTATTTTTCAGGCTTCAGAGAGGGGCTAGGATGTTCTTCAATTTTGGGCCTGTGTTTGGATTAAACTTAAACTAATGTAATGGAAATCTGCTTTCTCTGTCAGCTATGAGGATTGCTCACAAATGATTGACCCTTTTCCTAATGACCATGGCCTGGGATTTTTACGACGATGGAGAGCCTATCTGTCATTGCGAAAATGGCAGAAGAGGCTGATTGTTGGAAGTCCCACTCCTGAACACGGCACCTATCATCATGGGAGCGCAGGGATGGGCCTAGGTTGGCATTTGTGCATGCACGTTTTACAGGGGCAGCTGCCCATATAAATCAGAACTGCTTCCAATCATGTCTAACTTTGGTGACACAGGTGTGTGAAAGACGATGTGCACAGGTTAGACCCCTTAGGAGCAGGTCTGAATTTTGTGGCATACTTTGGCGATGTGGGGTACCCTTTTGGAGAGGTAGGGTACCCCTTTCGATCTGGTCCCAGAAATCTTTGGGGAGAGGTCAGATGCCCCTTGGGAGAGGTAAGGATTGTTAAAAGTAAGCATAAATATGCACAAAAAATGTATGAACTCAATAACTGTCAAGCTCATTGGAACTGTCAGAAGTTTCAAAATGAACTGTCAGAAGCAACTATCAAGGCACTTAAAACTCCTACCATTTAAATCTTTGGAAAAAAAATGTCTGGAGTGTTAAAAAAAAATCGTGGCTTACTATTTTACTGTCTGTTGACATAAGCCTGAGGGTTACCATTACCAGATGAGTGCAGCATGACTGATTTCACAACCTTCCATTATCACAGGGTGCCTTCCATTTCACAGTTTAATTGATGCCTCTAAGCAGTTATAGACTCTTTGAAGTGGGACTATAATTTCCAATGTTTGTTTTTATAAGAACTCATGCACTTGAGTGAATTTTTTTATAAGAATGTAGTTGAAGGAATGTAGATGTAGTCGATGGGTTTTTTATGAGCATTTTTAAAAATAAAGTCTGCAATAGACACTTAGAACTTAATTTTATTTAATCTCTGCATGGGTCTTGAGATCTGCCCATGTTTGATACTTGAGGTTGGCACTCAGTTGGCATATGGGCTATAAAGGGACATGGTGGGTAGAGTGGCATAAGTTGGCATGGAGGGTATGAGAAGCCATGGGATGAGTGGAGGGCATGAGGTGGCATGGACGGGGCATGGTGAGTGTCTGAGGGGATGAGAGGGTGTGAGGGGCGAGAGCTGCATTTTGTTTTATTGCTTTTTTTTGTATACCTTTGACACAGTGCTGGAGCACAAAGGCAGGCCTTCCACCCAGCTCGCTTCTGCACTCATTGCAGGGGGCGGCAGACCCAACTCCCAGAGAATCCTGCCACCTGGGAACGAATACCCAACTTTCCGGGACACTTTTTCCTCTGACCCTGCGTGGAGCGTAAATTCAGGCACATGTATCCACAGGATGAAAAATGCCCGTAATTCAACACAATTTGACACTAAATTGTTACTTGCCCTCTGAAATGCCAAAAAGAGGACTTGTGTGGGAAATGGAAAAGTACTTGACAAGTTCTCATAGGATTCTGCAGCACAGAAGGATGCCATTCAACCCATCACAGTCTTGCAGGCCCTGTGAAAGAACCAGGCATTCAGTCCCATTCCCTTGCTCTACTCCTTTAAATGTTTTCAAATGTTTAGCTGCTTCCATTTTAAAAGCTGCTATGAATGCTGCTTCCACATCTGTTGCTGGTAGGATATTTTGTGTTCCTAAAACCCTTTACTCCAAACCATCTCACTCTTTTTTTGGTGATGATCTGAAATTATAAATTCTAGTTACAAACTCATGAAGTTAGAATAGTTTTTTTTTTCACTAATTATCTTCTGAAAACTTCACAATTTTGAACTACATGCTTTCTCCGTTTTAGTGGAAAATGTCCCAGTTTATCAACTCTCTCCTCATTGCTGTACTGAAGCCTCTCATCCCTAGTCATGGGTCTCTTCTGTACCTTTTCACGGACTTGACATTCTTCCTAAAATGATGATTTCAAATCTGGACAAAATATTTTATCTGCAGCCAAACCGATGTTTAATAACGGTATAAAGTTATGTAACTGGTGCCCTCATTTATAAAACCTAGGTTCCTCAATTTTTCTAATTACACATTTATCAATATCTCAATATCTCTCTGCTTCTCTATCCTTTTAAAGTTTTTAAGGCTTTAATGGACCTGACATAATCTGACACTCAGTGTGTCAAATGGAAAAGTGTTTCATATCCCAGCAGACATGTTACCTCAAGAGCCACCAATGCACCAAGGAATACCTATAAATTTAAGTGTAGCTTTAGAAATGTCAGCCACCAAGTAGTCATCCGTTCTTTCAGGTGACATCACATTAAGAGAGTGCTGTCAATTGCAGATGGGAAGTCCTCACGTTGTCAGTAGTATTCTGCAACATAAAGCTGCTGAGTTCTGGGAAAGCAACAATATTAAAGACCCAAATGTATATTGGTCCCATGAGTAGCTGTCAGTATCCACTTTCCTAGCGATGCTAAATTTTTTTGAACAGTGACAGAGCTATTAATGCCAAATGGGAGAGGCAATGCCTGAGGAAGTATGGTACTCCCTCTGACAAAAAGCATTGGATGCTTTAAATCTGCTGCTTTAAATTGTAAATCTGATTTTTGAGAGCCAAGGGAATTAAAGGACTTGGAGCTGATAGATGGATGGAGTTCATATCTCATTCAATGGTGGAACAAACATGAGGGGCTGAAGGGCCTACTCTTGTTCCTAGGATACTTATTAAATGTAAAAGTGTCCATAGATTTTCCCAGATAATTTAGATACATTGGCCTCTTGCAAGACCACTTATTTGCTGCACTAAAAGGCTAATCATTAATAAGCAAATTTCAGTCAACCAGCAATGTGAAAGTTTCAATGTGTGCTTCATACCCCTCAGTGCTTGAAGTACCTGTGCCTGTGGGGGAGAGGAGATTCAATTAAGCTTTTTGGGAGGATAGTCTCTCAGGATTTCTCAAGGCTATTAATTGTCTTTTAACCAATTAAACATTTAAGCTATTCTTGATTTAAATATTCATATATTAAATCTTTATGTTTATTTGGCACTAGTTTCTGTAATGAAATCACTTTTCTGTAGTAAAATCACTTGGAAAGTTAATTTAAGCAAACATTTGCATGAAATTGCATTACAAATTACCGGGGCTGGATTTTAGCCATCGAGGCGGGAAGCTCGAGTCAGGAAATTTCAGACCCTCTCCATATAAATGGCCCCTACACGCTCTATTTTTGCTTCAGAGAGGCAGTGTTGGGATCGAGTTACAGAAGCAGCTCCAATGCGGCCACAGAGGCAGACAAGTGTCAAGACGGGCTGGTTAGAAGGCCTGCCTCGGTTCTCTGGGACTTTGGCCTGTTGTATTTAAGGCTGCAAGCCCCTTTCGCCCTCATCCCCACCCCTACCCACTCTGCATGCCACATTAATGCCCCCTGGCCCCTTCCATAGTCCTCCTGTCTCCTCCCTGACCACTAACCCAGTATGCACTATGGAACCAATGAGCCATATAATAACATTGGCAAGTCTTGAAATGCACTGTAAAAAAAAAAAGAAGCACCCTGTATTGGAGAATTTTAAGGTGCTATCTTTTATTGCCCATTTATATTTGTATGTGAGATGTGTGTATTTATTACCCTTGGAGTGAGTGAGTCAATTTTAAATAACTCAGTAGCAGGTTTTTTTTGTCTTTAACAAGGAAAAGGTTAGTTTTCTTTCGCAGCCTTGCCTCGCGGTTACTAAAGAAACTTCAAATCACCCACACTCTCACACACACCAAAACTGGGTACAGCTGAAAATACAAACAATATTTAGAAAAATGGAATAGATCTAAGTCTCCGTTTCAATGCAGACCTGTTATTTCATAGTTGTGATGTTACATTGTCGGAAATGAAGGCTTTGAAATTGCAGAGATGTCTCAGCAGTTGCAATGGCTTCTTTCGTTGATCTGCTGGAGGTTGGTTTCACAGGTAAGCTTGAGGATGGGTAGTTACTTCTCTTTCAAGGAACTGCAGTGTAGTCCTTTCTTAGCCTGATTAATTATGGCAGTTTCATGGCTGTACTTCTAGTTCCTTCTCTCCCTGTTTAGTGAAGTTCTATTTGGAAGTTCTGACTTAGTTTGTAGCAGTTTGCTATGTTTTAACAGTGAGTTAAAGATGGCTGCTGTATCATGTGATCCTGTAACAAATGCCAAGCCATCTTCCAAATAAGGCATTGAGATGATTTGAATTAGTATTCTGAAGTCTTTTCCCACCTGTGGCTTTAGCTTTTGTTGTGACCAAGATAAAATTTATATTCCTAGAATGAGGTGTCGAAAACTTTTATCATCTCCTGGATGAGTAAGCCATAATTAAATTAAAGATGGTCTTTGTTCTCTCTAAAGATAAACATAGTCTGATCCACAAATCTGTCTGTTAGCTTGAAACCATTTTGATATTCAGTATTTTAAAAAACAGCTCAAGGTTTTTAAATGTAACCTTAAAATGTAGTTTTTTTTAAATTGTAATCCTCATGCCTACACGAGCATGGTACTCATATTCAAAAATCTCCTTTTGAAAGGAACTGTTGCTCTTACAACCCTATAAAAGTTTCAATCAGACAGAGTCATTATAGTATCAATAACAGAAGCATTACTTTACTTTACACCTCTAGGTATCAATAGTAGAAGTTTTACTTTACTTCACAGCTCTTAATTTTTTCCAAATAAACATGTAGACATTGAAAGAAACAGTTTAAAAAAGAAAGAATAACCTATTATAATCTCAAAGATGCCAATCAATCAAAGCAAACACTCAACTTCAGCCTGTGTAAACAAAACCCCTGCAGAGGTAGTCCATTATTGAGTCCTAGAGCTCAGCTAAGCATTCATAATGAGGCCATATGGATAAACCGGTGTCTGGCCAAATGTTTCTGTTGATACCACTCACACATGGCTTCATTATGAATGATCGGCTGAGCTCTAACACCCAGTAGTGGATTAATTCAGGAAGGGTCTGTTTTTACGGTGAAATGCTGACTTTGATATCTTATGAGATGATAAGTTATCTCTTTGCGCTGTTTTTTCAGTGTCTGTATGGTTATTTGGACAAGATTAAGAGGTATGAAGTGAGGTGTAAAGCTTCTGTTATTGATGCCACTATGGCTGTGTCTGGATAACACCTGCATCCTTAACCCGCGCCAGTGAAAATTGCCAGCACCGGGATTTGGGGCAAGAATCCCAGAATCAAATCCAGTTTGCTATTTTTAAAGGCCTCTGGAGTTGGCTGACTCCAGGAAAATCCGACCTCTAGTGTCTTTTAAACTGCATTTAAACAAAAAGGTTTCAGTTTTGATTTCAAGTTTTCTCTCCTTGTTTCCTCTTCACTATTTGTACTGAAAGCACAGACTCGTGCTGTGGAAACAGCTCCACAGCAGGTAGGAGTCCTCCAGTACTTTACCCAAGTGCCAATTATTGAAGGAAGAAATTTCTAAGGAGAGGACCTTTCTTCTTAAAAGTCATTGTTTGTGGTGGTGACAGACAGGCTTTTAATGTACTCATACAACACTTCTCTATCCCTTTCTTTAATAGAGGTATTAACCCATGAATTACAACAATGGGCATTGGTCCATTAACATCAGCAATAGTAAGTTTGAGGCAGTTGTTTTAATTACTCCCAATTTATGCTCATAAAAAATGAGCAGAATAAGAACTTTAATTTATATAGTGCTTTTAACATAGTTCTTAGTCATCTTTCTAGGCAAAAATGACCATCTTCATCATTTATGGTGTTTGGTAGGGTTCTGGTGGGCATGTAGGTGACTGCTAAGGCTGATCTGCACCCTGAAGGTTCTGCTGCAAATAGGACAGGATATCACAGACGATTGAGTTTTGGGCGAGTTGATTTAACACAGTAAAACAACATAAAATGGAATGGCGATTTTTTGATCAGGAAATAGTAAACCTATGTTTTCCTTCTCCAATCCGTGATATTGACATTGAGTATTTATGGACTATTCCAGAATGCCATGCCATGCATTGCAATCAAGCCTGATAGTGCTTTCCCTGGTATCCTCACCCATTAGCTCTCTAATAGGTGTTGTTTCCTGCTCCCAACCATTGTGCAATATGTTGGATGTTTCCTCTTCCTAGTTCAGAGACAAATTATAGACACCCAGCCCCTTATCACTTCACTATTAAAACTGAGACCAGTTAACTCAGTGCAAAACAGGGATTAAACCTTGTGTTTCCTGGTCTGTATGATTCAATGCCAGGTCAGATCAGCCATAATCTAATTAAGAGGCAGAATGGACTTAAGACCTGAATGGCCCACTCCTGCTCCAATGTACTCAACTCACTCATACATTAGAGCAGCCGGCACTGAAGACTAGTATACAGTTCTAATCATATGGACCCACTCCGTCAAAACTGCTGCAACCTCGGCAAGATGCATTTTTGTTGTGTTTAGGTAGTGTAAATTTGTGGAAGTGGTGAAATTTCCACTTGCTGAACCTTCTGATCTACTTGATGATTTTGAAAAGACGTCCATTAAGATGTCAGTACTTTATTATTAAAATAATTGAGAGCCTCTTGACTTTTTCATTATCCTTTCATTAATGCAAATTTATGTTGAAGATATTTTTTGAAAGATGCTCCTTTGCCAAGCAAGGCATTTTAAGAGCCTCGTTTCTGTTTTCCTCTTTACGCTGTGGTATTTTTGATAATTACATCCTGTTATCAAAGCATCAACTCTTTCAGTGCCAATAATAAATTTATATGTAGTATACTAAACCCACTATTTGGGGTACATATTTCATGGAAAATTCATTAGAAGCACCTGCTGTAATTGTTGATTTGTACATGCCATGCTATTACAGGTATCTTCTTTGTTATAAGTATCATACTACAATTTTATCGTGGGTGTAACACTCTGTAATTGTGCAATCTGGCCACCAGCTTTCATAAATTGCTTCAAATGCTTTCTGATTTTTTTTTTAGTGGGAGTTGAAATTTCAGTTTAAAATACTTATTTCATAATAATATGATTAAATTTACCAAGTGTGTCCTTTATTAAACTTTTTACTTATAGGCCTTAATGTTCACCAAAAAGCTGATTTTAAAAGATCTTAAGGGTGGTTGGAGGTGAATGGGTTTAGAGAGGAAAATTACAGGGCATATGGAGCCTAGGTGTTGAAGATTCAGTGTCAAGAGTGGATTGAAGAGAGAGAAATACGCATGAGACCAGAGTTACAAGTAATCAGTGATGGGAAAAAGGGAGGGGAGATAGGAGAATTGTAAAGCTGAAAAAGATTACAGAAATAGAGGGGGCTAGTTGAATTTTTTTGGAGAGTGAAGTTTTGGAGGCTGTCTGGGAAAGCATTGAAATATTCGAGGCTGCAGGTGATGAAGGCATAATGAAAGTTTCAGCGACAGACAGGCAGAGCTAAAGGCGGTTGTCGGCTGTTTTGCAGAGGTAGAAGCAAGTGATCCTTGTGATGGAGAGTATATAGACTGAATTGGTCAGTTGAGTTTGAATAGGGCATGGAGATCTGCTTTGAACTAACATTGTGGCTAGAGGAGCAGTTAAAATAGATGACAATGGTAGGGAGTTTGTAGCAGGAACCAACGATGATGACTTAGTTCTCCCTGTATTTAGTTGGAGGAAATGGTACCTTATCAGAGCCTGGATGCTAGACAAACTCGTTATGCCACCTCATTTCAGTTGGTGCTCTTGCTTGACTTAAAAGCTCTTTTGTAACACCTCTGTCCTATGTTCCATCTTCACAGCCTTTTGCTGCCTGTGCAACACCCTGATTCCAAAAGCCACACTGCCTGTTTGATTATTCTATCTCTAGCTGTTCACAGCCAGTAAGAGATCAAAAATTATCCAACACAATGAGTATGAGGTGTTTTTCCATTAATAATGATGAGTTGCATTTTGATTTGCAGTCTATAAGTGAACAACATTAAAGGCAGCTCTCTAGCATCACAATTATCATGACTCAGACTCCCCATACCAATAGGAATATACTGTATTTTGCGACATTTCAAGCAATTTTGCATTAAATCTGTTCCGTGAAAAAGTAGTCAAAAGTCACTCAGAAAATACAAATATGTGTTGAAAATGAAGACTTCTGATTTTTTTTTTAAACAGCATTGATTACACAAGTAGTGGAGGGAGTTTATAAAATCTGCTGGGAATTAGCTTTAAGTACCCATTTATAGTAAGCCTCAGCATGCTGGTCAGAAAATAATGGTTAGAAGACAAAAGCACAGGAAGATGTAGCATTCCACTGAACATGCCATTCTCATTAAGTATTAAGCACATCTGTTTTTATTATGATTTTGAAATCCTATTGACTTACAGCTTCTGCCATCTTTATGTAAACAAGCTAAAAGTTTGGGAAAATATTGCAAGCTTATTTTATTTTTGTGTGCGCATGTTCACGTTTTAAGAATCTGATTGTGTAGATATAAATTGAATCAGGAATGTTTAGTTGGTCCAGTTGCCACGGACCACAAAAAGCTGGGGTAGATTTTCAACTTGACTACATAATTATAGAAATAGTCCGATCTTCATTTGTATTGAATATAAATTTTATGACCAGGCGCCCAGTGAGGAAGACTGGAGATGTGGTAGGATTTGTGGAGTCCTTAAGAAGTATGTACAACTATTACAGGACAATGTACTAGGAATGCCAGGCAAGAGTAAGAAGAAGTGTGGGGGGAGAATGAGAGAATCAAAGTCAAAGTTGGACTACACCAAAATTTGCTAATTAGCTCGCTCCTGTTCCTGATTGTCATGGATTTTCTAACTGTGGAAGTGAGATGGAGAGTGCCATGGTCAATGATGTTTGCAGATGACATTGACCATGTGGTAAGGATGATGAGAACATGACCCAATGTTTGGAGAACTGGAGAAAAGCACTGCAAGACAGGAGTATGAAGATCAGCAGATCAAAGACCCTATTTATGGGCTGCCAGTTTGAGCCAAGGGAAGAGGGTCAGAGTGAAGGTGTAAAAGACTATGGGTGAAGAGTTGGAGAAAGTGAGTAGATTCAAGTACCCAGGGGTCAGTGGTGGCAGAAGATGGTTGTATTGGAATGGAAATTTAAGCAATGGGTTAGCTATGGTTGGAGTAATTGGAAGAGGTGCAATGGAGTGTTATGTGATAGAAAAGTATCGCTGAAATTGAAGGGAGGAATCTACAAGACAGCCTTGTTATATAGTGCAAGCACTTGGGCAACGTCAAGAAGACAGGAACAATGACTGGATATTAATGAGACCTAGATGCTGGGATGGATATGTGGAGTAACGAGAAGGGACAAAAGCAGCAACCAGTACATCAGGGAATTCGTGAAGATTGTGGGAGCATCGAAGAAAGTAGCCAAGAAGAGATTGAAATGGTATGGTCATCTGTTGCGAAGACAGAGAGGAAATGTCATGAGGCTAGTGTTGAAGATGCGACTGTCAGAAAGAAGAGGAAGGCCTAAGACCACATGGAAAGATGCAGTGGCAAAAGACTTAAACACAGTGGGATTGGAAGAAGAATGGGTAACTGACAGGAGGCGATGGAGAAGGGTGATCAACCAGCATTGTGGCAACCCCAAGTAAAATGGGAGAAACCAAAAGAAGAAAATAAAAATTGGATGTCTCTATGATGGGTGGGCAATTCCCCCATGTCAATTTATGCCTGAATAACAAGTTAAAAATCTATACTGTTTTATTCCATAGGGAATCGGAAGGACTCAAACTGTACACTCTGGCCTTAACATGCAAATCTGCAACACATAGCAGTGTGTCAAGCACATCAGTGCTGATGTAACAAAGTTCTGTTGGAACCTGTTTACTATTATTTTTCTCTCAACAGCATTCATTGGAGTCATTGACAAAAAGCAGAAACTCCCACTGCCTAAAACATGTGTTTTTCGTATTAGAAATGTGTCGGACACATGTTTGGATCTGTGCTTGGTGAAGTAAATACAAATAGTGCTGTTATTTGAGAATTCTTTTTAAGCTCACAAATAGCTTGTTTATATTTATTATTGGGCCTTGTGCCATGTTCTGGAGTTCACTGCATTTGACTTAGTACCTGTCTAAACAGGGATTTGCTGAACATAGAGTACAGTCTGTGCAAGCACATTTACTTCATAGTCTCTTAAATCACATTGCATGGACAGTATGCATGTGGCCTGGCATGTTTCTCAGACACAAAGTGCCTTTCAGATGTAGCCAAGCAAATACCACTTTGAAACCTGTGTATCTTCTGCAGTGAAGCCAAAACAATGTGAAAGCACTTTCAAGCTTTCATCTTCAGAGATATTTTTCCTCATACTTCTTTAAAAGTAGCTTTTGTCAGTTCTTCCTGATACATTTATGGGCTGAATATTACTTTGTTCACCTTTATAATTTTATATCAGTAGTAATGTGTAAGAACAGGGAAATTACCTCTCCTAATAGTTCAATGGACCAGCATGCCAGAAATTGTAGTCTGAAGCCATACAGCATTGAGGATCCCAGGTTTGAATGTGGTACATGCTGAGTTAGGTGATGTCAACGGTGAGGGCAAGGGCAGTGCAGTTGGCTTAAATTTCCCAAGGCTAGAAAATGGAAAATTAGCTTGGGTTACTGTTCTTCATCACTATTCCGTGACTCCCGTAGGACTGAATGTTGCGGGGTGGGACTAGTTATAATCCTTCCCTTGTAAAGTAACCTGACAGCAACCACTGTTTAGGCTTATCTGTGAAAATGACTGAGCAAATTGCTAGAAGGATACTTCCACTCAAGGAGCTCCAATCCAGCGTATGCCAAGTCCTCCAGGTAAAGATAAAATTTGGGAAAACAGGAAAGTGATGTATATGGCCGTTCAATTTGAAACCATTGTCAATTATACAACATGCTACACATATAACATGTACATGATATTTTTTGTCATAATTTGGGGATTTAGCTCTGATAGTGGAAGAATACTTCACTGCGAACAGGATTGTAGAAAATAAAAGCATATTTGAACCTGTGGCACAAAATCTGTGAAGGTGGATCCATCTCAACAATGTTAACTGGGATCAAAAATTGTGGTGAACTCACAAACACATTTTTTTTACAAGTGTATAGCATCTCATTACAATTACCAAACAAAAGAAATGTTCCACCATGGACAGCTGTGGCACTGTTGGTAGCACTCTTACCTCTGAGTCAGAAGATCATAGGTTCAAGTCCTACCCCAGGTACATGAGCACAGAAATCTAGGCTGGCAGTCCAGTGTTGCACTGTTGGAGCTGCCATCGTTTGAATAAGATGATAAATCAAGGCCTCTCTCAGGAGGGTGTGAAAAATCCTATAGCACTAATTCAGGAAGAAGAATGGTCTAGATGCCCTGGAGAATATTTACCCTTCAATCAGCATCATTTAAAAAAAGCAGACTGTCTAGACATTATTACATTGTTGTTTGCAGGAGCTTGCTGTGTGCAAATAGGCTTCTGCATACTTCACCTTTGTGCTCCAAAAGTATTTCTTTGGCTGTAAAGTGTTTTCGATGTCCTGAGGCTGTGAAAGGTGCTGTAGAAATGTAAGTCTGTCTTTCTTTATCAGTACATGGTTGCAGATATCAGTAATTCTTTGATCCCATCTTACCAGAATCAGCAACCTCTGTTCCTGACCATTTGGAATTCAAGGGTCAGGAGTGGTGTTTCTCTCATTAAGATAATCTTGACAGAACCTTTTAAGAAGTAACCTTTTATGAGAGTAGATGAGGGTTGTAAGGTCAATGTTGTGTATATGGATTTTCAAAAGGTGTTTGATAGAATACCTATTAATAGAAATAAAAAATGAAAATGCTGGAAATACTCAGCAGGCCAGAGAGTATCTGTGAAGAGAGAAAAGGAGTTAATGTTTCAGGTCCATCACCTTTCATCAACCTGAAACATTAACTCTGTTCCCTCCCCACAGGTGCTTCCTGATTTGTTGAATATTTCTAGCACTTTCCATTTCTATTTCAGATTTCCAGCATCTGCATCATTTTGCTTTTGTACCATAAAATAGCCATGTTACTAAGATTAGAGGCCATGAGGTCAAATGGGCAGTGGCTGTGTGAGTACTGAATTGGTTCAGGGGCAAACAACAGAGAAGGATGGAGGACAATTGCCTTTCATACTGGAGAGAAGTATACAGTGGTGACCCCAGGTGATTGTCTTAGAACCATCACCCATTGCTCTTTTTGAGATATATATTAAAGAGCTGGTTTTGGATATACAGGGTATTGTTTCAAAGTTTACAGATGAGACAAAAGTCAAAAAGGTAGTAAATGGTGAGGAGGATAGTAACAGGCTTCAGAAGAAGAGACTGGGGAAGCGGAAAGACAAATTGCAGATGAAAGTTAATACAGAGAAGTATGTAGTGATTCTTTTTGTTAGGAAGAATGAGGTGAGGTAATATAAACTATAAATGGTACAATTTTAAAGTGAGTGCAGGAATAGAGAGACCTATAGGTGTACATTTACAAAGTTTTGAAGATGGCAAACAAGTTCTGAAGTTGTTAAAAATGCATAAGGGGCTCTGATTTTTCTCAGTAGAAGTATAGAGTACATAAGCAAGGAAGCTATGCTAAAACCTTTGTAAATCACTGGTTAGACCCCAGCTGGTGCATTGTGTTCAACATTGGCCACCACACTATAGAAGCATATCACGGTCATACAACGGGTGCATAGATGACTTATTAGAGTGGTACCATGGATGAAATACTTCAGTTGCATGGAGATACTGGAGTTGTTCTCCTTGGAGCAGAGAAGATTAAAGGGAGATTTGATAGAGGTGTTCAAAATTATGATGTGTTTTCATAGAATAAATAAGGAGAAATTATTTTCAGTGTTAGAAGGGGTGGCAACCAGAAGAACAGATTTAAGATAATTGGCAAAAGAAGTAAAGGCAACAAAGGAGCTTTTATTTTACACAGCAAGTTGTCATGATCTTTAATGCACTGCCTGAAAAAGTGGTGGAAGTAGATTTAATAATAACTTTCAAAAGGGAACTGGAAAAATACTTGACATAGAAATGTTTGCAGGGCTATAGAGAAAGAGCAGGAGAAATGGATTAATTGGATAGTTTTGTCATAGAGCTGGCACAAGCACGACGTATGACCTTCTTCTGTGATGTATCATCCTGTGATTCTACGACCGCCACTATGGGCAGGCTCATCTCAGACACACTAAATCGGTTTCGGTGAGCAATTCTACTTGGAGCCTGTATGTCTTTGGGAGGGGCGGGTGTGAAGGCCTTGCCCATAAACATGTTGTAAGTGCCTCATTGACTCTTTTATAAGGAGATGAAAAAATCTTAATTGGCATATTTTATGATCTTAAGAAGTCCAGGTCTGTGCCACTAGATAGCTCCACTCCGACTGGCTGAACTGCTTGTGCATGTTCCAGCAGGCTCAGGCCAGGAGGGAGGAAGGTCCTGGCTGAGACACTCACCCCACCCTTAGCCCTACCCTTTCTGATATAGTTAATCTTGTTTGGAATGGACAAAGACTTAACCACATGGAATCCAGCAGGGAAGTTTGGGACATGAAATATTCACTTCCCAAACATTCTGCCTTACTCCCACAGCAGCAACAATAGAGGTACATCAGAAGGGGCATGATCTTTCACCTCTCCTCCCACACACCCAATCCCCCAACCCTCACCCCTCCCCACACATATATTTTATTATTATTTGGATCAAAAAAGGAACTGTAAATTGTTAGTAATTTGCTTATAAAAGGGCAGGAGCAAACTTTGATGTTGTAAATACAAAAGTGATGTTGATGATGTCTCCAAACAAAGTATTAATCCTTTTTAAATGTCACAGGTACCGTCAATGAGTGAGCTGGATGCCATTGTGAAGGTCAATACGTATTTAAATTGTTCATAAATGAATCACTAATTCAGCATGAAAGATTAAATTCTAATAAGATCCTTGGACACATTCATGTGTGATGTAATGAGCAATAATGAGGGTCCAAACAGAATGCTTTTATTTTTTAACCTCATAAACTTGATTTTATTTCCAGACATTGTTATATCTAAAAACAAAAAACTACTGCGGATGCTGGAAATCCAAAAGAAAAACAGAATTACCTGGAAAAACTCAGCAGGTCTGGCAGCATCGGTGGAGAAGAAAAGAGTCGACGTTTCGGGTCCACATGACCCTTCAACAGAACGGAAGTATAGTTAGGAGAGGGGTGAAATATAAGCTGGTTCTTTTTTGCTTTTCTTCTCCACCGATGCTGCCAGACCTGCTGAGTTTTTCCAGGTAATTCTGTTTTTTTTTATTGTTATATCTAAGGTAGTTTTCTTAAGCAACATAATTGTATTAGTTTCACACTGTGACAGAGATTGTTCAAAAGCTAGCATTTGAAGAACTTCATAATGCAGCACTTACAGTTAATCTCAGCTGTCTGTCTACAAAGAAGCATTTTGCGGTTAATTTTTCTACCTATTGGTACTGTGTCAACCAATTAGTGCAACGTATCAATTATAAATTGATCCATTTATTTGTTTGGATGCATTTAGCATCAGTAAAGTTTCACTATAACTGGAGCTGAATTCCAAGCTGACCCAGAGAAAAGTGATGAAACCCTTTGGAGGAGGCAATCTCATACTGTTGTTTGACACCACAAATAGCACAGAAAGAGGCCATTCAGCCATTTGTGCCTGTGTCAGCTCTTTGGTAGAGCTATCCATTTAATCCCATAGTCCCTCCTATTTCACTATAGCCCGATTTGCTTTCTTTTTCTCACGTAAAAATCCAATTCAGTTTTGAAAGTTATTAGCGAATCTGCTTTCACTACATAGAACCATAGAACAGTTACGGTGCAGAAAAAGACCATTCAGCCCATTGTGTCTGCGTCGGCCAAAAAGAGAAAAAGAAACTAGCCGCTCATTTTAATCTCACTTTCCAGCACCTGGTCCATAGCCTTGCAGGTTACAACACTTCAGAGGCAGATCCAGGTTCCTTTTAAATGAGTTGAGCATTTCAGCCTCAACCACCAGCTTAGGCAGTGAATTCCAGTTGCACACCTTCTGGGTGAAGAAGTTTTTCCTCATGTTCCCGCTAATCCTTTTCAATGTATTACTTTTCAGGTAGTACATTCCATATCTTAGCAAACTTGCTCCATAACACAATTTCTCCTAATTTCCCTCCTGAATTATTGCCAATTAGCTTAAATGAATAGCCTCTCCCTGCCATCCCTTCTGTAGTGGAAACTGTTTCTTTTCACTTAATCTTTCAAAAGACTTCACAATTTTGAACAGTGCAATAAAATCTCCCCTTAACCTTCTCTGATCTCGGGGAAACTGTCGCAACTTCTTTACTCCTTCCATCCTGTGTAAGGAAGTAGGCTAAAGCGCAGTTTTAAACTTGGTGGATTCATCGGGAGTCATGAACGCTTTCTAAACTTGTCTGGAGCTGATTTAAATGCTATAGCATAAGTGCTTCCACTCGCGCTCCAAATATTTAAAACATAATAGTTGGGAGCAGAGCTGTTTGCATATCTTTAAGAGCTCTCTCTTGTGGAATCTGCTTACAAATAAAGTATGTTTCAATAAATGAATGTATATAGTTCAACATAACCCAGATAATGGGTGGAATTTTACTGGCACCATGGAGGCAAGGGGAGGGGAAGGAGGGGGCAGTAAAATGGTGGCGGCGGGGGGAGGGGAGGGTGGTTCCCATGTCAGGCTGCTTCTCTGATGTATTCCTGCTGCTGACCAATTTTACTAGATGCGAGCGGCGGAACAGATCAGCGACTGATGGATTGGCAGCGAGCAGTTACTTAAGGTCATTAAACAGCCAACTGTCAGGTATCTTCCTACCATTTTTGATTTTACCAACGGAATGCAGGATGCACAGAGGCTCAGATTCTTGCCTGCTCAAATGAAGCAAGATCTTAGCATCAGCTGAGTTGTGAAGGGAACTAGCAGCCATACTGTGAAGCTGTCGGCAGACTGTGTCTTCAACAAGAGACGCTATCAAGTTTGTAGGCACTGCAGAGGTTGGAGCCAAAGTGAAGTGCTGCTTGTGGAAAGGTGTCTCCCAAGCCCACAGCAGCCACTGGAGGCGGAACAAGGTTCTTGAGAGGCTCATAACTGTATGTTTCATCTGGCTATGGAGTCAATGCTTTCCGACTTTGACTCCTCCAGTGAGGTGGAGAGGCACAGAGATGGGGATGCAGACATGTGGAGCAGCTGCGCAGTGGCCATGGGAACTCGAGCGGTTTTAGGAAACCATTAGATATACATGGCAAGGAGGGCACATGGGGGCAAGAGGGACTACCTCATGGTCACACAAGGTGCAACCCAGTTCATGGGTTGTCGCTGAGCCAAGAGACTCAACTTCATGAGTTGTTTGTATACCAATGTCCACAAAGGTTGCATTTCTCCAGGGAGGTGCTGTCAGAGCTTTGTGGTACGCTGGAGCAGGAGTTGATGCAAATTTAAAGTGGTGGACACCCAATGCCTGTAGTGGGAAAGGTGACATTGGCGTTCAACTTTTTTGCCAGTGGTTTATTCTAGGGATCATCTGGAGATCTATGTGGCAATAGTTAGCCAGTGGCCCATCACTGCATAAAAAGGAGTTCATGGATGCCCTTTCTCATCGGGCTGGCCAATATGTCAAGTTCATAATTGATCAGGTCAGTCAGGCTGAGTGGGGAGTCGACTTTGGGGCCTTGGCTGGATTTCCCCAGTTGAAGGGAGTCATTGACTGTACTCGTGTGACCATCAGTGCTCCCTCAGAGTAATGAGGTGTCTTTGTGAACAGGAAAGGGTTCCTCCACTTTAGTTCAAGTTGGCTGTGACCAGCATAAACAGATCATGCAAGCATGCAAGAGATTTCCAGGAAGCTACCATCACTCCTACTCCTTAGGCAGTCATATACGCTTCAGCTGTTCAGCCACCTGAACGTTGTCATAGCTGGATTTTGGAGGACAAGGGGTATCCACTGAAGACATGACTTTGGAAGCCCAAAGGACACATACAACTGGAAGAGGACACAGAGGACACATACAACTGCTACATTTAACTATAAAGGCCACAGGCCAATGTCCCCTTGAAGATGAGGTTTAGATGCTAGTTGTAGATCTGGGGAAGCTTTGCACTAAGCACTCCCATGAGTATCCCACACCATTGTTGTTTGCTGTGCATTCCACAACCTGATGCTCCAAAGGGGAGTGGTGCTGGAGCCAGAGGGAGACACTGAGTTGCATCCTCAGAGGAGGATGAGCTTGAGGCACCTCAATAGTTGTATAACACGTTGAATGTCAAAACCTTTAACTCTCATTAAACAGTAAAGGCTCCTGAAGTTAGCAAATTTGTATCAGCTAGTGAAACCTCAAGTGCTAGCCCATGCATTTATGTGACGACTCTTTTAAAAATTAATTCTCGGGATGTGGCCTTCGCTGGCTGGGCCACCATTTATTGCCCATCCCTATTTGACCTTGAGAAGGTGGTGGTGAGCTGCCTTCTTGAACCGCCATAGCCCATGTGGTGTAGGCACACACACAGTGCTGTCAGGAAGGGAGTTCTAGGATTTTGACCCCAACAGTGAAGGAACAATGATACGTTTCCAAGTCAGGATAGTGAGTGACTTGGAGGGGACTTCCAGGTGGTGGTGTTCCCATGTATCTGCTACCCTTGTCCTTCTAGATAGTAGTGGCCATGGGTTTGGAAGGTGCTGCCTAGGGAGCTTTGGTGAATTTCTGTAGTGCATCTTGTAGATGGTACACACTGATGCCAATGTTCGTCAGTGTTGGAGGGAGTGAATGTTTGTGGATGTGGTGCCAGTCAAGCAGGCTGCTTTGTCCTGGATGATGTCAAGCTCCTTGAGTGTTGTGGGAGCTGCACTCATCCGGGCAAGTGGTGGGTATTCCATCATACTCCTGACTTGTACCTTGTAGGTGGTGGACAGGCTTTGGGGAGTCATGAGATGAGTTACTCGCCACAAGATTCCTAGCTCTGACTTGCTCTTGTTGCCACAGTATTTATATGGCTTGTCCAAATCAGTTTCTGGTCAGTGGTAGCCCCAGGATGTTGATAGTGGGTGATTCAACGATGGTAATACCATTGAATGACGAGGGGCGATGGTTAGATTCTCTCTTGCTGGAGATGGTCATTGCCTGGCACCTGTGCAGCACGAATATTACTTGCTACTTGTCAGCCCAAGCCTGGATATTGTCCAGGTCTTTCTGCATTTGGATATGGAGTATTTCAGTATCTGAGAAGTCGTGAATGGTGCTGAACATTGTGCAATCATCAGTGAAAATCCGCACTTCAAAGCTTATGGTGGAAGGAAAGTCATTGATGAAGCAGCTGAAGGTGGTTGGGCCGAGGACACTATACTGAGGAACTCCTGCAGTGATGTTCTGGAACTGAGATGATTGACCTCGAACAACCACAAACATTCTTCTTTGTGCTAGGCATAACTCCAGCCAGCAGAGAGTTTTCCCCTGATTCTCATTGACTCTAGTGGGCTCATTGATGCCACACTTGATCAAATGCTGCCACACTTGATCAAATGCTGCCTTGGTGTCAAGGGCAGTCACTGTCACCTCACCTCGGGAGTTCAGCTCTTTTGTCCATGTTTGAACCAAGGCTGTAACGAGGTCAGAAATTGAGTGACTCTGGCGAACCCAAACTGAATGTCAGTGAGCAGGTTATTGCTAAGCAAGTGCTGTTTGATCGCACTGTTGATGACACTTCCATTACTTTACTGATGATTAGGAGTAGACTGATGGGGCGGTAATTGCCAAGTTGGATTTGCCATGCTTTTTATGTACAGGACATACTTGGGCATTTTTCCACATTGCTAGGTGAATGCCAGTGTTGTAGCTGTACTGGAACAGCTTGGCTAAGGGCGCAGCAGGTTCTGAAGTACAAGTCTTCAGTACAATTGCCGGAGTATTGTCAGGGCCCATAGCCTTTGCAGTATCCAGTGCCTTCAGCCATTTCTTGATATCGCGTGGAGTGAGTCAAATTGGCTGACGACTGGCATCTGTGATGCTAGGGATCTCCGGAGGAGGCCAAGATGGATCATCCACTCCCTAAAGGACATTAGTGAACCAGGTCACTTCTAAGGGTTCCTCTGCTCCTGGAGTTGATGTGGGAGCAGGCTGCTGCCTTTTCTATACTGGTGCATTAGATTTCCACGATTGTGGCCAAGGGGTGCCTGAGCTCTGCAGGGGCCCGATATATTCGAGATCACCTGTATCTGTGCAGGGGCAGCCCAGTTATCAGGCCAACATTCAGCATTGGTGTCATTGTTAAAGAGGCTGAGGACCTGCCTTCAGCACTCCAGGCACCTTGAGAGGAATCCTCATTGCCTTTAGCCTTTCCCTCCACTGCCCTTTCAAGCCCCACAGATGCCTTCTGTGGTTGCCTGGAGTGGTTTAGCTGTTGGCAACAGGGAGATTTGTAGATGGCCCATCTCACTGGCCCATCTTACCCACCCGTCGCTCCATAGACCTCACTGTTGAGGCCATGCTTTGGAGATCCGTGCACATTGCACACCTTCTGCAACCACTCAGTGCTATGCTCCGTGTGTCTCTCCATGAGACTCACCACTTTTTCCATGGAGGGAACTGTACTCTCACATGTCTGAGATTTGGATCCACTCATGGCACGAATGGGCTTCTCCATCATTTGTGCATGAAACATCACTGCCTCTGGAAACTCAGGTAGGCATTCCCGCATTTGCCACTACTACTGGAGCATTTACTGCTTTGCTGATGACAGCTGAGGTTTGCCATCTGCATGAAGTGGAGCATCGCTGGGCCTCCTCACTCCTCTGAGGGGAAATGGCTGCAGCTGTCACTGCCTCCATTACCTCCTCCTGGATGTCTATGTGCTGCTCACCAGTTCTACACAGGCAACAAAATCTACTGATGTGAGTATATCTACGCTGCTGGAGGATGTTCTGGAATGAAGTGCTGATGTCTCCTGAGATCATGGTGGATCCTCTGAGTTTTCCAGTGGACCAGGATGCTGGTCTGTTCATTTGCTGCTGCTGTACCCACTGGAGAGTCTTGTGAAACAACTGCCGCTTCATCCAAGCCCAGGTGCCTCCCCGTGGTCAGACCCACAGAGGTGCCACAGACCACACATGGTCAAGGGAATGATGGACCCAGCCAGCAGATTTACTCATGCTGCATTGTTTCCACACCTCAGTGACAGGCTGCCCTATTGTGACCCTGTTGATGTCCATGGCTTCCTCCTCCATTGATGTCACCACGATGATGAAAGACATTGACGCTCCCTGGTATTATGACCACCCTTCTCCTGCAGTGTTGCTCCTGTCTCATGGCCCGTCTCTGCTGGTCACTATGAGGCACTATAAATGAGCAGCACCAGACTACTGAGATGAATGGTGATGCAGCCATTCAGTCACCTCAAATCATTGTTCACCCATCGCTGACCACAGAGGGTTCAGTTTTATGTGAACTGGGTGCCTCAGTGTGGACATTAGTGCCTGGTGTTGCCCCAGACATGGGTCTACTACCTGGCCTCACATTTCTTGGATGCCTTTTACTTCATGATGGCTCCCAGTTGACAACTGTAAAAGCCACTTGCCTTTCCCGATAGCAGCAGGTCATTAATCCTCTTCCCGCACTGGATCCAGTTTCTTGTAATGACTTTTCGGCTGTTCACAATGTGTCTGCCATCATCAGCCATGCCTTCTTGGTCAGGCTTGCTGGTCATCTCCTTCCCCTGTTTGCTGGAAACAGCACATGCTTTCCAGCCCTTAATTGCTCTTGCTGGCAAAATCTTGTAGAAAATCCCACTGTTTACCTATGTGCGCCAATGACTCATATTTTCACCCGACATTTAGTCATCCACCCGACCAGTAAAATTCAGTCCAATGTTTCTTGTTGCAAATTGTAATCTTGTAATTAAACTTGTATTTATAAATTGTAGTTGTATCCCTACAAAATGGCTGTCATTTCACAGTGACTAGCTCTCAGACTAGATGCTATAAGTGATTTTTCTCAGGAAAATTAAGAAAGCTACTAAATACAAAGAGGATCTGTGAAAAAGGAGGAAGGCCTTATATAATTGAGTTATCCTTATTTTAAAACGGCCCATGTAAACCTTCAAACCATTTAGCATGCAACGCGTGTTATTGTTCTATTCATATGCAAATATTTTAGGAAAAGAAAATTGGCTCTTGAGCATTTCAGCATTGCATAAAACTACGCTCGTGGAGGAAAGTACAAGTCACGTGAATGCATTTACGTTTTTCCAAAGTAGCACAAGTTAAATCTTGTCAGTTATTCACAAGGTCAATCCTTCAGAATTTCAAAATGTGATTATTAAGGGCGCATTTGTTGCTGAAAGTTGAGGTACAATGACCATAATACCCCACTTTGAAATACTATTCATTGGAGAAGCTTTTGGGTTGAGAGAAAAATATCATCACACTCTTGAATATAACCTATAGCTGTGAAGTGATTTTGTTTTGCCTCAATTTGTGTTCTTATTTGTGCTAATTAATTTTAGGGTTAAACTGGCTAGAATGGTTCAGCTCTTAAATTTAATCCACAATTTAACTGTAACGAGTTCTTGTTTGTTTTTTGTTTGAAATCTTGTGATATTCTTAGGATTTCAAAATGTTATCAGGGAATGCTAAGATCTTGTGATGCTTGAGTCAAAGACGGTGACTTTGGTTTAACAGGAGAAAATCACAGCATATCCGAGACCAGATAATGGACAAGCACTCTGACTGCACATAGTAGGGTAAAAACAGTATAGGGATTGAGAGAGTGTAAGTGGAGGTCATCAGTCTACATGTGAAATATGACCCTAGGTCTTTGGATGATGTCGCAAAGCACCAGCATGTTTAACTCATTCAACTTAGATTGGTTAAGAGCTAAAACATCAGTTTGCACCATTCTGGGCAGTTTAATGTTTTCTTTCATTATAACATTGAACAATGTATTCAGCAGTATTGAAATGCGAAATGTTCTACTTGTTTACATTTTTTATGTGCAGCATCAACTTGGATGATTTTATTGCAGCCAAACTTCTTGGTATAATACTGAAACCCTATGTAGAAAACATTTAGTTGTCCAGGTGCACATGTGGCAGCTTTGTTTCCACGTGGGTTTCTATTCATGCAGTGGGTAATGGGACATTTCAGTGGTTCTAACTCTTACACAGAGCTAGAGATGACTTGCCTATTTGACTGATGTTTATATTTATACTCGTCATGCCTTAGTTCATATGTTGAACATTCTACATAATATATTAAAATAGTATTGAACTGACATTCAACATGGAGTTGTGGTCCTACGTTGACTAGAGCTCTTTGGCAATTTTTTGTGAAGCCGATGATTAATTGGCACATGGGTGTGTTTCTTTTATTGTCCTTTCTTTCAGAGGATCAGCTTCCTGTGGGTTATCCCACGATAGACATGGGCCCTCAGTTGAAGGTGGTAGAACGAACACGCACAGCCACCATGTTGTGCGCAGCAAGTGGTAACCCAGATCCAGAAATTACTTGGTTTAAAGACTTCTTACCTGTTGATACAAGCAGCACTGGACGCATCAAACAGCTACGGTCAGGTAGGGTCTTGTTACTGTTATCACGTGGTAGATTTGTTTTATAGGTAATATTTTTTCTATTCCTATCCTCTTTATGTGTACTTTGGTGTGTTGTTCATGTCTGTGATGTTGTCATAGCCTGTTCCAGTGTCTGTGTGTGCAGCTTCTGTTAATTCCATATTACTCACTGCTGTGACTGTATTTTTGATGATTTTTTTTAAACTGCTTTTAGCAGTACTTAACAGATCCATTTCCTCTTTTTGTTTCTTTTTTTCTTTTTTTTACTGATTAAGTTCAAAACATTGGGCTTCATTCAGAAGTGCAAGGAGAACCAAATGGTTTTAAACCTTTTAAAACCAATCTTCAAACTAAAAAAAACTAAAACCAAGAAAAGAAACCGTATTTTGTTCTGTCTTCTCTACATTTTTTAACCTAACAAAGAATAGACAGCTGTTTTGTTCCCTCTCATTGACAAAGTGTACTGTACTTTTTTTCCACACCTTAGTATACAATGAGATCTTTGGAGACTGACTAAAGTTGATGTTTATTTTTTTGCTCCTGAAGCATTTTTCCATTTAGCCACAGTAGTGTGTACGCACTAAAGCCTTCCAGACTAAATATCAGGATCTACAGAAGCCTGCTTTTCATGTAGACTCTAGCTTTTTCTGCTATCTTTGACCATGGCCTCCCTTGAAATACCTTTAATATTCTTTATCCGCCTCCCCTAGTTTCTTCTTTTGCTATAGCTGATAGTTGAGCTTTATCTGATCCTAAATTTATTAAGTGACGTGCTAAACATTTGCTAGTGCCCACTGATAGTCTTGTAAGAACCTGTTTGCATTCACAATAGTAACTATATATTTCTATACTGAGATGTTTGATCACCTGTGTTACCAGGATTCTCAGCTTTGACCTGTCCTGTGATGTTTAAGTCGTCTTGTTAACTGCCTCTTTGCTTGTTGTCAGCAGAATTGTGTAAATTAACCTGTTAATGTGAATTAAGATTAATTTTCACCTGTCAAGTAGATGATATAGTTTTAAAGCTTTAATTCTGAAAATTTGTGCCAAATTATAAGGAATATAATAATATTTTTATGCTGTCTTTCTTCTTTCCGTGTTAAATCTCCAGAATCCTTTGGTAAGTGCTTAGTTCTGAAGCGCACTTCACCCCCACTAATTCCATATTCAGATTAAAATGCATGGCATGCATTTTACTAACAGTTAGTGTAGTCACTGGATCTCTCCGTAGTGGCACACACTTCCACAAAAACAAGTGCTATCAGCAGTAAGATATACCTGTCTAAAAAACTTGATACACAAACTTCACTTTAGATGTAGTTGAATAGATACCGTAATCCAACCTAAACTGTAGTAGTTATATCCACCAAGCCTACAGTGTTTCCGATATTTGCTTAAACAGTTTTAAATATGTTAAGGGTTCTAGGCTGTCAAACACTATGTATCTAACCCTTGTGACCGATCTCCTAAGACTTCACAGTCAATTTCTGTTCTGGCAGAGGCAATGTTGCCAACAGTGGACATTGTCCTTATGGTACAACTTGCTTTACTAACCTAATACTATCTAATATAATCCTGTTTACCAATACAGTAATTCAGCTTCTTTCTAGACCTTTATTCTGTAAATCTAATTTGATTTTATCTTCCAAAGCCCTAGCCTCCTTCTTCTCGTACTAATGCTTCTTCTTTCTAATCTTATTTGCATTCATATTATCCACCCAGGTGGTACACCAATACGAGGTAAGAATGCTGAACTAACGTTCACAGAATTGATCCTCCTCATTTCTTCTGTCCTTTCATATCTCTCATGTTTGTCATGTAAAGATGTCCATTCTTTCCTGTTTTGCTTTGTCCAGTTTGTTTTCAGTTCAATGATGTTCCTGTTGTGTCTGCTTTTTTTTTTTGTTTTGGATGTAAAGGATTTTGTTTCTGATATGCTTAGAGACCGCATATCATTGTCCTTTGTCCATATCCAGTCACAGCGTATCATTTTTCCCTCTTTTTTATATTATTAGAAACTCAGGATAAACTTACCCCCTTCCCTTTCTCAAACATGACCTGCGTAGCTGTTCTTGATCTTGGCCATAAGATCATAAGGCCTGTGGAGCACCTGCAAAAGACTTGAATAATTATTTTTTTTTTGTCAGCTTTTTACCCTCCCCTCAAGGAAACGAGTTTTGTCATTTTTCTTCACTTTTTCTTTTTCCCTTCTTCAAACTAGCACTTTTCAAACTTTCCTTATCCAGTTACACTTTTTTTTCTTTTAAAAACTTTTTCACGGATTTGCGCGTTTCGAGTTTTTCAAGCGACCTCCTTCTTCAAGACTTGCAAGCCGGGAGCTCCCAGTGAACGTTTTGAGGCGTGGTGAAGATGGTACCGCTACATTTTTTTTCCTTTTTAACACATCGTGCAAAACAAAGACAATAATTTTGGAATTTTTTTTCTTGCATTTTGTGGGCAGACACCAAACTACTAATCCCACTTGTGGATTTTTTCGTGTCTTTGGGCCTTAGAGGGTCCTGCGGCAGAGGTTGGTTGTTCTTTCCAATTGGCTTGGGCCACCATTTTCAATAAGACGAAGTGTGAATTTTTCTTTACTGATCCAATTTACTCTTATGTATTTTTATTTTTCAGCAAAAGGGTCTGAAAGATTGTAAGTTGCACAATAATTACGTTTATGTCCTACAAGGTTGCATGTGTAGCAAGAGTTACTTTTTAAAAGGTCTTTTGAAACAGTATTTTGAGAGATTATGCCTAACTAACCAAAATTCTTTTTTTTTACTTTGAGCAGCTTTTTGTGTTTTTGCTGCACATTTTTGACTGAACTCTGAAGAGAATGTTTCTTGAGAACGTGTCTGCCTTTTTCGACATTTCCGAATCTTTGTGATGACTTTTTTAATGTTAACTCTTTTATTTTACCCAAAAGCCTTGCTCCTTTGAAGCAACCTCACCCATCCATTGACCAGTGAATTGCCCAGAGCAGGATTTCGTTGTGAAAAAAAAAATTCCTGCTGGTTTTGATGGTGTGAAATCCGTCTTTCACTAACTTACCCATCACATCCACTCTGTCTGTTCACCCTAGCAAAGCAATGACTCGACGCTGAATGGAGCTTCGCAGACAAGTCCTTTCATGATGTTGAAAGGGTTTGGAAAAAAAAAATGAATAAAAGAACTAAAATGATAAGGCATTCTCTAACTGTTTTCTGCGCACATTTTTTTTTCTCTCTCCCATGCAGGTGCCCTCCAAATAGATAACAGTGAAGAATCAGACCAAGGGAAATATGAGTGTGTGGCAACCAACAGTGCTGGTACACGTTATTCTGCTCCTGCCAATCTATATGTGAGAGGTAGGAAAAACCAAACCGTGGCATCCACTATTCAGAAAGACTCAGGGCATTGGGAACATATCTAAATGTAAAAGTTACTGCACTAGGGAACAGAAGGATCTACTCTAGCTGGCTTATTAGTGCAAAAAAAAACTAATACAATTAAAGGTACAGTGATTAAAAAAACAGCACGCTTGAGCCCAATCTATCCTGTGTGATGGGTTTGTAAGTATATATTTTTTTACATTTTAACTTTTTTTTTGCATTAATTTAAATTTGTGCTTTACATTTTCTTTTAATTATTTTTGTTTCATTTAACTTTGTCATGACTTGATTGCTTGGTGTGCTACTAATCAGCAACAAGTAACTCCAAGCACTGGGGTATGTGTATGTATGCACTTAAATCCTGAGATGCAAGGGGTGGAGATAATAAGTGTGTAAACACTGCCCTCACAAATAAAAACCAGCAGAGCACAATCGATTCTTTTTTCTTTTCCTTCTTTATATATTATAGAGAAACCTGCAAATCCCTGCCACTCCAGTAATGAACTGGGTTTGAAAGCTGTCTTGTTTTCAGCCTGAATTGTTTCAATACACTGAAATTAGAACATAAATTCAGAATGTGGCTTTCAAAACTGCTGACTCTTTTGACCACGTCAACCTGAGTGTCTCTCCACTTGCAACATTTATCAAATCCACAATTAATTTTTTCAATATGTTTTTTTCCATATATGAAGTGTAATTGAGGATTGTTTAGGAGATGATGCAAAAATATGATTTTAATACTTATTTAAATTACAAAGCAAAATAAATGAGTGAATTTAACAGCTTTGAGCTCATTACTGCAGTGTAGGTGCTCCTAGGCTAAAACTAGCTTCTTCTTGGAATCTTTTCCCCCTGCCTTTATTTCCTGTTCTGTCTTTAACAGCGGAGGGCTTGATGATTGCAAACTATCCAGAAAGTCAAGTGATCTTGACTTCTAGGTAATGGCATAAACTCTCTATAGCATTAGGGAGGATGACCTATTTGTTTCATCAAATGGATTGAAAATTTCAAAATGATGCTAGTTGTAGCTCTTGACACCATCTTAACGTCAAACAAATGGTGATTTTGGAAGTTGAGGTAGGAAGGCTTAATCAGAGCTAGATAAAATGTACTAGTAGCAGTTGAAAGCCTTGATACGGCCTTTTTACTCTCTCTGTGTTTCCCTTGTTTTTCTCCTTTCCTCATTTCATTGTGTTCTGCATCAAACCCCCTACATCCCTCAGAGCTGCGAGAAGGTTGGTGTGTTTTTTACTTTTTACCCACCTTAAGAAATATTGATTGAAATAACCAGAAAAAAATCTGAAATGAATGTAGCTGCATTGTGGCCTTTGATTAATGTTATGTCTTATATAATGCTCTAGTCATGGCTGCTGGTGCTTATGAGCTTATGGGATCAGACAGTGGTGCATGTTGGAAGTGAATGTGCATTGGGACGCATGGCAAGCTGTGGTCTGCTAAACTGGTCAGTGTTCCTGCTCTGTTATTCTCACCAATGCCTGTTGCTCAAAGAAACCTACTAAATTCGGAGAGCTGTGCTATTTGGTACAAAGCTTTCAAAAGCATGAATAAATAGACTTATTGTTCAGTTTCTGTTTTCTATAGAAAAAGATTACATCATCTTGCCCTGCAAATTCTATATTAATATTGGCTGCTTATTGCTTTTTTTTGTACCGTCTGCTCATTGTCTAGAAATTGCTTGCTCCGTTACCCATGTTGCCAACCATCATTGCTCACAAGGTCATAATGGGTCACTGCAAAAAAAAAACCTTTGCAGCACTATTTTTCGAAACAGCTCTTGTATATTGCTAAAATAATCAATCTGGGGAAAGGACTGCAGTAGATATTTAGTAGCACATTTATGTGCAAATGTTTCTTTGCAAATATTTTGCCCGGTTTGAACTCACTCCTTGGCCAATGCTAGTGAATTACAAAGCAGGCTCAATCTACAATGTTGTCTATGTAACCAAGTTAAAAGTAATGATACAGGCATTTGAGCAAAGCTTATTGTATTTACTAAGCAGGAACACTGATTATAATGCTTTCTTAAACTTTTGATCTTGGTGTTCCCTGTATGTGGTTCAGTCTTGTCAATGTGCTTACGTGCTCTATGTTTTGATTGATTACATGGCTTATTTGCAGTAATGCCGAGTGCAAATAACACTAGCTTGTTCATGTGGCTTACACTAGCTTCTGCTTAATGTGAATGCATAGTCCATATGAATGCTGTTAGCGAAACCTTGCTTCTTGTCCTGGCTTTTCCTACTTTAGATTTAAAGTGTAATACTACAGTACTAGCATATTCTAATATGCTCCTGCTAAGTTCCTTCCTGTTTCTCTCTCCCCGCCCCTCCCCCCCCCCACCCCTCTCCCTTAAACCTTGAAATATATTTTCAACTTTGATTTTGTTTTTCTTTTCAGTTCTGTTTTATTTCTTTAATGTTTTCCCTGCCCCCTTCCTAACTGTCTTCAGCATGGTGGTATATTACAGTCAGCCGTATGCTTGCTTGCATGACCAGACCCAGTTAAAGTACCAGGCTTTGCCTTGTTTTCTAATGTGCACATATGTTTACATGTTAGTGTGAGGTATTGAAGCTGCATCCACTTTGACTGAGTCTGAAAGCAAACGAGTTGCACTTTCAATGTACTGTAGATGACGTGTACCAGGGCTCTGATGTGACAATGTGGTCAAGCACATTTACTCACATCAACTGGAAGTACGCAGCATTGAAGTTGGTTTTGTACTCAACTCAAGCATGCTGTCGATCCTCCAGTTCTTCCTTCTGTGCATATTTATTAATATATCTTCTGCATGGTGTTTGTGTATTGTTAGTCTGTAGTTTAGTCCAATGTGGGAACCTGATAGGTTTGATCTAAACTAATGTAAGATTAGAATTGATGCAAACATAATTGAAACATTCTATAAAAATTAGTTATTTTTTTTACATACTACTGGCTTGTGTTTGACGTCAACCGTGTAATGTAGATCTATGTTGAAACAAATATCTGCAGAATGCATGTAGTGCATAAAGTATGTGGACAAAGACCTCTTTTTGTACATGTTATTACCTTTTTGTGTTTTGTTACAGTTCGGCGTGTCCCACCGAGATTTTCTATCCCTCCGACAAGCCATGAGATCATGCCTGGTGGAAGTGTCAATATTACCTGTGTCGCTGTGGGTTCCCCAATGCCTTATGTGAAATGGATGCTTGGAGCAGAGGACTTGACTCCTGAAGATGACATGCCAATTGGACGAAATGTTCTGGAGCTGAACAATGTCAGAGAGTCTGCAAATTATACATGTGTTGCCATGTCGACACTTGGAGTCATTGAAGCATTTTCTGAGGTCACTGTTAAAGGTGAATAATAATTACTTTTATAACCATTGACCTGAAATAAACTTCATACGGCCGTAACTTCCTTGGAGTGGCAATCAGAGTCAGATTGCCACTCCGCTCCTAGTTACTTATCTTAAAATGAAGCTGCTCCTTTCTCACTTGACCTTCCAACACGGGCCGGGTGAGAAAGATGCAATGCAGCGGGTTCCCACGGCCTTGTGTCGAGGGCAGCTAAGTCGGAAGTAAGGAAGCCATGCCCCCCACTTTTTTTACAGCACTAGCTGCCTTAAAGCAGGTAGGTTTAAAGGTCCAGTCACTTTGAGAAGCCAGGGAGAAGCTAAGTTTGTAAGGTAAATGCATAGGATGGTAGGGGGAGGGGGGATCCGGGTCAATGGGATTGTGGTGAGTGGGGAAGGGACCCAGATGGTTAGTGGGTGGGGGGTTGTCAGTTTGGTGTGGGGTGTGGGGGGTGGGGTGGTCGAGGTTAGTCAGAGTGAGGGGTGTCGGGGGTTGGAGGTGTGGTCGGGGTGCAGTTAGGTGGGGAGGGCAGTCAGGGGCCAGAATTTTATGGCCCCATCGCAGCAGGGATGGGGCTGTAAAATGCGGCGAGCCATTCTAAACTCCATTGACTTCAGCAGGACCATAAAATCCCACTGGCGTAAAATTCGGGAGGTAGTTGTGGGGTGTAGTCGGGTGTGGGTGGGGTGGCGGGGGGGAGGTGGAGGGATAGTTTGGGGAGTAAGCGGGAGGTCCTGAGGGGGATTGGGGGGTTTGGGAGTAGCCCCATAGTGGGGGAAGGATCAGTACTATTGTTACCAAGAAGTTTCAAGTGGTTTTAGTTCTTCTGGTTTTTTTCTAGGTAACTACTACTGTAAGACAGCCGGAACCATCCAAAGTTTGCAATTTAAATTGCAGCATCGGATGGTGCCAATGCAAGTTGACTGCCCATCAGCAGCTTGAACTTGCTGAGCAATTGCTGTGCAATCCTTATGTAGGGATCTCTGGGTGGGTTCCCCAGCGCACCTTTGGAGCAACCCCCGGATATGACACCCCAGGGGATGGAAGTTATGGGCCTGTGCTGTGTTTTTAATGTAAAACCCGTCTTAGCTGTTGTACTGCAGTATATGTTTGTTCTTGTGAAACTGGAGCAAAAGTCATAAAATGAGATAAATTGCATAGGCAGAATCTTAGTGTCTTTGGGCGTAATCAATGGTCATCGCTAATTCAAACTATCATCAAAATAGTACTTTACACTTTCCAATACATTCCAATCAAATGTTGCTAAATCTTTTAATAATGTAAGCACATAATATTTGGAAGTTTAATTACAGCATTAAACCTCTAATGTCAGAGAATCCATTTTGTGTTGTAGGGTATTTAACTGTATGAATAAAAATGTTAACATATCTACAGATCTACCTAAAGCTGCTCTTGTACCATGCTTTTATCTACAGCTTTGCCAAAGCCCCCAGGCACTCCTGTCGTAACTGAAACTACAGCAACAAGTGTCACGTTGACTTGGGACTCGGGAAACCCGGAGCCCGTGGCTCACTATATTGTACAACACAAGCCCAAGTATTCAGATGGACCTTTTCAAGAGATTGATGGGGTCGCTACAACACGATACAGTGTTGGAGGACTAAGCCCTTATTCAGATTATGAATTCAGAGTCATTGCAGTGAACAATATTGGGCAAGGGCCGCCAAGCGAACCGGTAGAAACACGAACAGGTGAGCAGGCCCCTTCCAGCCCACCTCGTTCTGTACAAGCACGCATGCTAAGCACCACCACCATGCTAATTCAGTGGGAGGAGCCAGAGGAGGCAAATGGTCAGATCCGTGGATACAGAGTTTATTACACTATGGATCCCCAACAGCACATTAACAACTGGCAGAAGCATAATGTGGATGACAGTATGCTGACAACAATTGCAAACTTGACCCCAGAGACAACTTACACCGTCCGTGTGCTGGCTTTCACTTCTGTTGGGGATGGACCACATTCACCTGAAATACAGGTTAAAACCCAACAAGGAGGTGAGTTGTCTGTGCTTGTGCTGACTTGGAAGCATCTGTACTCTAATTCCAGACTTCAGGATTTCCTGCTGTTAACTGTCAGATAATTATTTTCTATCTATTGCAAGCTTTCTTTATTGACAGTATCTTGCCAAAAGTTATATTCATGGTATGGAGTTTGCATGCTACTCTGTTACAGCAAGCATTAGAGCCTTGCAGTGGCACCTGGCTTGGTTTATGGATGATGCTGGACAGCAGCAGCAGTGTTGGAAAGATGCTCATTCTTCTCAGTATTTTGTTGATAAAGGAATGAAGGATTATGGCTGGACTTAGCAAGAGTAAAGCTTAAAAATGATTTTTTTCCCCCAATCTCTCACTCCTCCAAAGCAGAAATTCTACGGCCGTCTAAACTGAAATGTACAACATAAACAGCCAAACTGAGAATCTAGGTAAAATTGAATGGTTTAAAACACTAGAAGCATCCAAACCTTTGTTGTGAATGAATAAAGTGATATATTACCACACAGAAAAATAAAAGTGCACAATCATTTTATCAGCACAGTGAGCCAGAAAGCAAAAGTGACAGAGTGGAAATACTAATCAACACAATTTCAGCTCCGTGGCTGTGATTATTACCATCATGAATCAAAATTTCATGGGCAAGAAAACATTTCTATGGAAGATAAAGTGAAATTTTAAGTGAGATGTAAATAAAGAGACATATTTTAACTATTAATACATCTGTTAATTGAAGGCATTGCAGCTACATGGGTTGAGAGATGTCCAGTTGACAGAAAGATAAGGGTGGTGGCAAATAGGTTGATGACTGGCAGACTGTGCGCTGGGGATTTGTGCTGGGTGTTTTTCAAATTTTGTTTATGTAAGTGATTTTGACTAAAACACAACCACATAATGGGGCAAGACTCACTTAGAGGATGAATGCAAGAGAGTGCAGCAGGCTGTAAATTGTGAGGTGGGCATATAAGTGGCAGATGCAATTTATATAATGCTTTATTATATGTGGCTACTGAGGCAGAGGCTGTAATATCATTTATAAGGGAATTGGATAAGTAATTATAAATGAGAGAAAGGCAGAGAACTGAAATAAGAGTTAATAGTTCCAGTTATTGAACCAGGACCAACACTGGTGTGATGACCTCAGCAATCTTCTTCTGTGCTGTTATTTCAGCATTGGAAAATTTGAAGTTTTGTTGATGTCATTGTGGTTAGATTTTATTTATAAAAGTATAACTGTTAGTAGGACATGGTTTAAAATGAATAAAATGTAAACATTTCATTACTTTGGTGAGAGCACTGGCATATTTTGCTGGGTTTGCAAATTAATGGCATATTTTGGACAGTATTCCACAGTTCACTGCTATAATTTGGTGAAGTTGCTGTGATACTTGGTGAGGTTACAATCTCCTAGTATACGACAAGTATGCTTGTTGCTGGACGTTGAGAGTTTGTCAATGTATTTTGCTGAGTTTACACTTGGTCAGTTTTACTGATGCATTTTGAATGATTCTCATAATCTGAGGCAAACACCCTCTTGTGGCCATTTGCGTATGTATGTATAGATAATCAAACCAGAATATACTAGTTTTTTTTCAGTTGGGTACTTTTGAACTCCATGTGCTGCACACAGTCCCTTTTCTGTCCTGCAATGATCCCACACTTTGGCAACAAAGTGGGACTGCAGATGTCCTTAGTCAAGCAAATTTTATTGGAGAAGCTTCCAGCAATCCAGTAGAGGAATTGTGAGGTGTTTTATTTGCTGAGAAATTGTTTTAAAAATCTAGCCTTTGTGAAAAGGCTGTTTGTACACATGGGTGGACTGACCTTTGAAGATGACTGTATCAACAGATATTATTGAGAAACTGGGAGAGTATAGCCATGACGAAGAGTCTTTTGGTGCATATGTGGAGTGGTTAGAGATGTTTTTCACTACTAATAATATCCTCAATGTTCATGATAATCTGGCTGTTAATCAGGCAGTGGGGGAAGGGAAAAGGGCAATATTTCTGACTGAAGCAGACGCAGAATTGTATGAGACACTCAAGAATCTGATCGCCCCATTAAATCCAAAAGGCATGCTACCATCAGACATTTTGTATAAGCTTGAGCAGCCCTACAGTCCAATCCATTGGCAATTGCAGAAAGCTATGGGTTTGGAACCAGGAATCAGTTGCCCAGTGGGGACATTGGAGACTTTGTCGTGACTTTGGAAAAGCTGTCCATTCATTGTAACATTGGAGAATTTCAAGAGAGAGCTTTGGGGGCTGATTTGTGTGCGGTTTAAAAAGTGAATGCATTCCAGAACGTGACTCAAGAGAAGCCCGTGTTAACAATTGTCAGTCGTCTGCTGAAGTAAATAGATTAAGCTAACATTGGGCACAGAATTGTCCTTTTTTGAAGACAGAGTGCTATAACTACAAGAAGAAGGGTCACCTTGCCAAAAGAATCTAAACGGAGAAAATGCTGGCTAGAGGAAATGGCAGTCACTGCATTCGGTTGTCAAACAACACCAGATGGATGAGCGGTCTGGTGAGACCAATAATAGCCAAAGCACAAGGATGTCTGGTAGACATTTCGAAGGGCATTGTAGTCCAAGTAGCATTGGATGGAGCTCTGGGAAATATGGAGTTCGACACGAAGACATCTGTTAGCGTGATTCCTGAATCACTCTACTGTGAAAAGTTGAGTCAGGATCAGCTGGAGAAATCATGCGTAGAATTTCGAAGTTGTAGAGGAGAGAAAATTCCCATAATGGGAAGTGTGTCGGTTCCAGTCATCTTCAAGTAGTAATGTGCAAAATTGCTCATTATTGTACCGAAGGGTGAAAAACCAGTCTTGCAAGGAAGCAACTGGTTAGCAGCACTTAAATTAAACTGGAACAAGATTTTTTGTGTAGAAACAAACTTCACAACGCAGGACAACGTGATCGCCAAGTACTCTCATATGTTTAATGAAACCAACAAACCAATTCGAGGATATTAGGCCAACCTGTGGGCCCAGAGGAATGCAAGACCAGTTAATTGCAGGCTCCCCCAGTACTACATGCTCAAAAAGAGCAAGTAGAGCAAGAACAGAAATGACTTGAGTCTGAAAACATTGTGAACAGAGTAATTGGACTAATCCCATAGTAGTAGTACCAAAGTCAGATGGTAGTCTAAGAAAATGTGGGGATTATAAGGTAACTAAACCTGATACTTTGTCCGTTGTGGAGGATCTGTTCACAATGTTGTCAGTAGGCCAGATTTTTTCTGACAAAATGCCGATCTGTAACTAGTGTTGTTAGATGATGAGTCTAAGTCAGATTTGATTATTAATGCACACATGGGTCTATTTCAGTTTCATCCGCTGCCATTTGGTGTTTCTTCAGCCCCCGGAATTTTTCAAGGTGTAATGAGCCAAATTTTGCAAGGCATTTGGGGAGTAGTGTGCGATTTGAGTGAAAAACTGATTTCAGCTCCGAGCAGGCAGACCCATGATGACAGGCTGAATAACGTTTGGAAAGGGCATGGAGTTCAGACGAAGGCATACAAATGTAAAATGTTTCAAAATGCTAGTGTATTTGGGTCACAGTGTAGGCAAAGATGGATTTTCTCGTACCAAGAGTAAGGTTCAAGCAACAAGAAATTCACTACGCCCTCAGAATATCTCTGAGCTCAGATCTTTTTTAGGTTTAATGAATTACTATTTAAATTCATACCAAGCTTGGCAACCCTAGTGCATCCATTAAATGAACTCTTAAGGAAGGGTGTTCTGTGAAATTGGACAAAGGAGTGTGACAAGGCATTCCAGTTTTGTGTAAAAGTAAATTTGTAGATGGTACGATTCTTGTATATTACGATGTATCCAAAAATATTTTAAAAAATATTCGTTCAAGGCATGTGGGTGCCGCTGACTAGGCCAGCATTTATTACCCATCCCTAACTGCCCTTGTTCAGAGTCAACCACATTGCTGTGGGTCTGGAGTCACATGTAGGCCAGACCAGGTAAGGTTGGCAGATTTCCTTCCCTAAAGGGCATCAGTGAACCAGATAGGTTTTTCTGACAATCAGCAATGGTTTCAGGGTCATCATCAGACTTTTAATTTCAGACTTCTGAATCTAAATTTCACCATCTGCTGTGGGATTTGAACCCAGGTCCCCAGAGCATTACCCTGGGCCTCTAGACTACTAGTCCAGTGACAACACCACTAGACCACTACCTCCCCCATATGGAATAGTTGCTGTGATCTCCCATGTGTTGGATAATGGTGAGGAACGACCAATTGCATTTTCTTCACACACCCTCAGTGCCAGAGTGAAATAATGCTCAGATAGAACGTGAAACATTGTGGTTGATTTTTGCAGTAAGAAGATTTCATAACCACTTGCATAGTCGCAGTTTCACGATCGAAATTGATCACCTGCTACTGACAGTTATTCAGAATCCAAAATCTCCAGCGTGAATGCAGATATGGACTTTAATTTTGTCTGCTTATCAGTGCGACATTAAGTACAGACGATCGGAAGATCATTGTAACGCCAATGCGATATCTAGATTACCATCCCCATCCGAGGTAGAGCCCAACAGGGAAGATGTATTTTTCTTTTCACATATAGATGAGTTGCCACTCTCAGCAGATGACATTGGTCGAACTACTCATAGGGACCCTGTATTGACAAGGTGTACGAGGTGTATATTGCAATGAGTGGCCAGAAACTGGATTTGGAAATCGGACCATTTTTTGTATGTAAGAATGAGTTGTCGTTGATAAAGGTTGTTTGTGGGGAGCCAGAGAGGTGCAGATTGCAGTTGCTATGTGATCTTCAATACTTAGGGATGAGCTGACAAAGAGTGCAGTGAGAAGCTATCTTTGGTTGCCAGGGTAATAATAGGATAAGGACATAGAAGACATAGTGAGACAGTGTAGAGTATGTCAAACAGTAGAAAAGAAGCTGCCACCAGTCTCTTTGTAACCATGGAAATGGCCAGCTAGAGTGTGGCAGAGGCTGCACATAGATTTTGCAGAATTTGAAGGTCAGCAGCTATTCATTATGATAGATAGTCATTCGAAGTGTGCTGAGAGATTTCCAATGAATCGAACAACAACCAACAAAATTCTAGATACTTTACATAGCCTGTTTGCTGCTTATGGGTTCCCCGAGGATGTTGTGTCCGACAGTGGACCTCAGTTTTATTCAGAAGAGTTTCCAAATTTCATGAGAATGAATGGGATAAAACACAGTAGAATTCCACCGAATCATCCTGCTTCAAATGGAGCAGCAGAACACACAGGACAAATTGTTAAGCATGCTCTTGTTAAACAAATGCTAGATACAAATTAGAAGAAAAGTCAGTTGTCATTGAATCACAATGGTGATTTTTATTTATCGTAACACACCGTACACTACTACTGGCTGAATTGTTTCTTAGAAGACAGCCCAGAACAAGGTTTCCATTGCTGAAGCCACATTTAGCACAGTCAGTAGAAGACAAACAATCCAGCAGAAAGAGAGTCATGAAAGGGGTAGAGTGAAAGAAAGAAGTCTGAAGTTGAACTAGTAGGTTAAGGTGAAAGATCAACATCATAAGTGGTTGAAGTGGCTTCCAGGAAGAGTCATGAAAATATGTGGTCCATACACATATTTGGTCAAGATGTTTGGTAATTGAAAGGTTAGGTTTGTACATTTAGACCATATTTTACCTTCAGAGGCTCACAAAGAAGGAAGCTGAAAAGAATCAAATGAGTCTGATGAATTGGATAGTTGGGGTACAGGGTAGTGTATCATTAGTAACTCCAACACAAGTTGTGCCTGAAACCAGTTCAGATCCAAGTCAGAGTCAGACAAATATCTCTGATGAAGTGGAAATTCAATTGGAGGTCAAAGCCAAAATTAGTCTTTGTTGGCGAAAACCATCAGGCTCAGATGGGTCAAGGTTCTTCCCCAAATTCTGGAAGTTTAGATCAAGAAAACTGGTATCCTCTTAGGAATAGGAAACCAGTGGTTAAGTTCAATTTGGTTAAGTTAGATTTGTAAATAAATGAAAAACAAGAAATGTATGTAAGTTGTATGGAGTTTGAACTTTATGTAACTTTTTCATTAAGGAGGGAGGAGTATAATGGCATCCTCTTGTAGCCATTTGTGTATGTATGTATACTTAGTCAAACTGGAATAAACTAGCTTTCAGTTGGGTACTTTTGAAGTCCATGTGCTTTGTGCAGTCTCCTTTATGTCCTACAAAAATATCACAGGTTTACATTTGGCCACTTTTACTGAGGCATTTTGAATGATTCTTTTAATCTGAGGTGAGCTGAACAAAAGTAAAATCGACAGCTGACAGCATCTAATCGCAAATGTCCTCATCCTTATTCTTGGTTATTTCCAAAACAATACACCAAAAGTGGTGTTCTTTAAAATAAAAGATGGTGTCAGTACTTTACCTGCAAAAACAATAAACGCCAGAGCAAGTGACCTTTCTGTCATTTTCGGTCCCAGCCAGGTAAAGCAACTTTCAATTGTATTGAGGATCTGTGGCATATCATATGAATTACATAAAAAACAGATGTCCGTCTGTCTTGCACAGCTTGCTCACTGAACTGAGATGCATCCTGAGTGCTCAGGGGGATATGAGAGGAGTGTAGATCAGTGCAATATTCTTTCACAAAGCTTACTTCCTCAACGGGCTTTGCATATCTGGTTACTGGTCTCATTGTGCATTGTGGTCTGAATTGCCAAGATCAGTCCAGCAATGTTCTGAGCCATTAACTTGAGGTTTTACATTGGGTATCAGATTTAAAAGTCAGCCATTTTAACCCATGTGTCATTGGAAACAAAACATGTACCAGAATAGACTTATGTTTTAGAGAGGAAGTAAATGCAGAGTAATCAATGGGAGAAATTTTCAAACAAACAGTTCGGGGGAGGCCAAGAATGCTGGCTCAGCTTGCTGGGAAGTGGCTTACTGTGGATCTCTGCATTGATGTTGATTTGGATTAGAGGGTCTGAACTAGATTACGCTGTGTCAAAGCTGATGAAGGTTTTGTATATGCCACAGGCCCCTTGATGTCATTGCAGTCATTTTAACACTTAAACTCTTTGCCTCTGAAATAATTCATCATGGTTTTGGAATCTGCCTATTCCCTTTGCCATTGCATGTTGTTTAATGAGAAAAACAGTAAGGGATACTTAACTTTTTGTAGTGTAAAATAAAAATTAATTTCTTTTTTTAAGAAATAACCTGTCCTTGTGGTGCATAGTAAAAACCAATTACCGTGGTGATTATGTCCCTCTTGATCCAGGGCATCCGGAATGAATTCAGGCATGCTCAGCAGTTTCATAATAGGTTTAGTTGTTGTCCCTTGAAGTTCATTTAATCTAGTCCCTACTGCAGTCATCATACTTTTGAAACAATAAGCCTGAAATTCCAGAGGGAACTCCTGTTTGCCCACAGTTGAGGATCTGGACAACATCCCAAATTGTTGCATGTTCAGCACCTACAAGGGTAGCACATCTGATCCTGTGCCTGCTCTTGTGAGATAAAGCAGCCCAAAGCTGCTCCCCTAGAGGCACACTCAGCTTCTTTAAAGTAAAAAAAAATCTTTAAAAAATATGTTCTGGTGGTACAGGAAAGAACAAAAAGCTTGCATTTAAATAACAATTTTTTAGAACTTTGCAAGTCCCAAAGCACTTAACAGCCAACAAAGTAGTTTTTAAAGTGTAGTCACTGTGTAACATATGGAAATATGTGTACTGAAAGGTCCCCACAAACAGCAGTGAACAGATGACCAACAAAACTGTTTCAGTAATGTAAATTGACACAAACATTGGCCAGGACACAAAGAGAACTCAACTGCTCTTCAAGTATTGCCATGCAATCTTTTATATCCACCTAACATGCCAGACGGAGCATCGGTTTAACGTCCCATCTCATCACACCTCCAATATTGCAGCACTCCCCCCCCCGGGCCTCAGTGAAGTGTCAGTGTAGGTCAGTGGTATTCACTCAAAATAGTCCGGGTCAATTGGGATGTTGGAAAATTTTACTTGGGCAGCAAGTAGAATTTTAAAAATACTTATAGATTCATTGTGATTTTGAAAAGGGCATCTTAGTTCGTAAAACACAAAAATAATTATAAAAGATAAACATATTAGTAACTAGTAATTAGTATGCCAAATGTATGATTACTGAAGTGTCTAATAACTTACTAACCCTCAGTAACTTACTAATTCTTTATACTTACCTCCCGCTCACCACCCCTTCCACTCCCTGACCCTTTTGCTCACAGCCTCTCCCATTCGCTGACCCTCCTGCTCGCTGTCCCCCTCCACCCCAACCCTCCTGCTCACCGCTTCAGTCCCTTATCCTCCGGCTCTCCTGTCTCCCCACTTGCTCCTCCTCCCGCTCCCCTCGCCTCCCCTCCCCTCGCCTCCCCTCCCCTCGCCTCCCCTTCCCTCGCCTCCCCTCCCGCTCACAACCCCTGCCTCTCCCTGACCCTCCTGCTCATAGCCTCTCCTGCTCACCATCTCTCCTGCTCACTGACTTTCCCCTCTCTCGAACATTCACTATGATGTGGCAAGCAGGATGGTCAGCGAGCAGGAGGGTTGGTAATCAGGAGAGAGACAATGAGCAGGCCACAGGAAAGACAAGCAGCCCAAGGGCCACGTTATCAATACTGTAAATTATATGTTCACGCCCCTGGAATGGTGCTTGAACCCACAACTTTCTGACTCAGACAAGAGTGCTGCCTCTGAGCCAAGGCTGACACGAGGGGCTGAACTTTACCAATTGAGCCATGAGCTGGTTGGGCTGACTTCCGGGTCGCAAACCAGATGTGCATGTAACAGGACATCTGGTGGTCAATTAAGAAGACTTATTTTGCAGGAGGTTGGGTAAAAGTAATGGCTGATGAATAAATAAAATATTTGAGTGGAACTTGGGAAGTCAGCGTACAATTTGTTCTTGTGAAATGTGGAGTAGTACGTACCTTGCTCGATAGCTTGACTTACATTGATTTACATTGCCGTTCATATTAAAATACAAACTAAAATGTTGGGAGAGCGGCAATGCTGTATCATACCCCTTCTGTGATAAACCATGTTGGATCAAACAGGAAGGATTGCTGCTGACAATGTGCCTTTCAACAGCCCTAGAAGCTGTGAATAGTTACAAACATCATCATATGCCCATAAGAAACAGTTACTCTGTATCTGTGCCATTAAATCCCTGAATCGCTTTAAAAACTCGATTAGTTCACGCCCTCAACCTCATTTACGAGCTGACCTATAATTTAATCATTTAACTTCTGGTATACCACTGCATGGTCAAGTGTCTGTACAACGAGAACATCACTTTTGAATCAAACTCCTTTGAAATAAAGACCAACATTCCAAGAGCCTTTTTAGTTCATTTTTGAGTTGTGCAATAGTTCTTTGTGATTTGTGTCTGAAATCCTTTTGCTCCTCCTGATCGCTCACTATTAAGAAATATTCCAGTTTCTCAATCTCAGATCCAAGAACCACACTTCCCCTTCTTGAACTTCATCTGCCATGGTTTCACCCAATCACTTAGGCTATTGAAGTTCCTTTGTAACTTCCTGCGCTCATTCACACAACTTATTGTGCCCTCCCAACTTTGCACCATATGGAAACTTGGATGTGCAATTCTCTATTCCTTCATTCAAGTCATTAAAATATATGGTGAATAGCTGAGGCGCCAGTTCAGATCCGCTTGTAAAAGTTCCTCCAATCATAAAATGAACGCTTTATACCATGTCTCTGTCTCCTATCTCCAGACTACTTATTGACTTATGTAACCTGCAATTGCATGCATTCTCATTTTTGCGAATAACTTCTTGTTCAGACCCTTAACAAATGCCTCCTTGAGTTCCATACAGACAATAAGTACACTTTCCATCTACCGCACCATTTGCATCCTCAAAGAATTGAATTATGTTAGCCAAACACAACCTGTCCTTCATCAGTGTAATTACAGTATGATCAGTTAACTTGGGTGATCTCTATTATAAATGTAATTATGGAAAATTTTAATGTAAATATAAAAGAGGACAAAATGTATGGGGAAAATGTTGCAGAAAAACAGGCAAAGAGCCTGGGAATGAGATTAGGCAAATTACTGTTCAAAAGAGTCAGTGCATAATTGATGGTCAAATGGCCACCTCTTGTGACGTACCATTCTATGAAACCCATGCTCTCTTTGATCAATTGATACTTATCCATAGTGCTCAGTCACTCTTTCAGATAATAAAAACCATCAATTTGGCCCAAAGCCTTGAAAACCATGTTGAGGATAGCCTAAATTTTCATATCAGTCTCCACTCTGTATAACATAAGAAATATTCAGATATGCTGTCGATCTCCCAGAGGGTTATGGCATGAGCAATGCTAGAAGATTTTATATTGCCTTAACCGACTACAGTTGCAGCTCTGTAGTCTTTATCAATTTAAGAAGTCGGCACAGAATATGAGTGGTGAAGCTTCACACACTGAGCGTCTCATGCCTGTGAAATACTCTCCCAAGCAGCATAATCAGCTGGAATACTCTCCAGAAGGTCATGTTGGTGAACATGGCTTGCTGGAGCATGCAGTCGGGGATCTGTTGCCTATTCTGTACTCTCAAGAATTACCTGGAGCAAAACTTCACAGCTATTTTTTGCAGTTGTTTCCAATTGATGCTATGCCAGTTAATATACAAAAATATCTGAAAGAGAAAGGGGAAAATAAAGTAAGGGTGAAATTTGACGGGCCTGCCGTGTCAGGGCTGTAAAATGCAGTGAGCCATTCAAAAGTCCATTGACTTCGGCAGGAAGGGAAGATCCCGCCGATGGGAGGGGCCGTAAAATTCCACCCTAACAGTGTCTTCTGAAAAACAGATGATTTGGCGTTAAATCCTATTCCAAACAGTTAATACATCTTAAAAAAATTAGAATAATGGAAGAAAAATTGTTTAATGAGTGCTGGACTGGAAAACCTGGGGTCCCTGTTTTGCCATCAAAAATACAGTGGAGCTGAACTCTGTCACCTCCAATTACAGACATTGATCTTAAACGATAGTCATGGAGCGTTTGCATACTTGAGGTGGGCTCATCAATGCTGATAAGGAACTTCAGGAGATTGGGGCCTGATGGACGGTGTTCTGCTTCTTTGACCATGAAGAGGAGGCTAGGGAAGGACTCAAATGAGAATGAGGTTGTTCTCAATCTGCTCCTTTAGTAACAAATTCCTGCCATAAGGGAACATGCCTGGGAGAGTTTCCAGGTCTTTTACCTCTTTGGAACTCATAGCAACTGAAAGTTGGTGTTATTCCTGTTGAGTCTGCAAAACATTGACTATGACCAAAAGACACCCTTCAATTGTCTCTATGGATTGGCAGCATACAATTTTCAATGTCTTTTCCTCCAGTCTTCCACTTAAGTAAGGTTAGGTTTGCTAGTAGCAAACTAGTAGCTTGCCTCTTTGCTGTGAACGTCTTTTTCCTGAATCTATAAATAGATTACTTGAATACTTTTCTTATACAATGAGTGATAGAATTGCTGTCTAATTGGCCAGGATGCCTTCTTGGATAAGAGGAGCATGCAAGTGAATATTGGCGGAAGCTTTTATAGACCATCAGCATTGAGTGGTTTGCTTGTAATTTGGCAGGCATGCCATGCATGATTATTTTCATTGAGAAATAACTAAATAGTATCCAAATAATTGGCATATATCCGATGTAAGGATGCAGGTTAGCTGAAAGTGAGTATTGCTGCTGTGCATTAACATCACAATAGAATCAAATGCATTCAGCAGACATTTATCGTAGCAGTCTTCTTCATTATTTTAAACTTCTTCCACACTTTTTATGAAGACGTCTTGATCATAGAGATCGAGTTCAACTGTCTCTACCACCTCTACAGATGTACCCGAGATGGCAACCCTTCTTTGTTTGATGCCTTTGTTAGTTAACTTTTGTGTGTAAAGGGGGCAGACTACCTTCCACTCAGAGGCCATATACTCTCCTCTAACATTACCTAAACTGCAGCCAGAAACAGTTGCCAACAATAAGGAATGGAGGAGCAGGGGTAAGCCATTCAGCCCATCGCCATTATTTCACCATTTAGTTTGATCATGGCGAATCTGCTTTCGACTACATCTGCTCATTTTTATTTTTGCTTGGCAAGAATAGTAAAGGTTACAGAATTGATCTGTCTCAATTTTGCAATTTGGGAGCATTTTGGGAGAGAGATTTTGAGATTTTCACTGCACTCTGTGTGAAGAAGTGCTTCCTGAAATCATCCCTGTACAGCCTGTCTGCAATTTTAATGTTATGCCCCTTATTCTGAACTCCCTCACCAGAGCAAGTAGTTTCTCTCTATCCACCCTTTTACGGACGGGAGGGGGGTTAATTTAAACAGCACTAATTTCTCCCCTCCCCACCCATCCATAAACAGAAAGGTATTTTGATTTGTTTCCCTCTTTATAAGTGTTGGTGTATTGCTCGAACCCCTCGGTTTTGATGTGATCCAAGTTTCTATTAATAACCTCACAGCATACACAAGCTATGATTAACTCAAAGGGTTAGTTTATTTGCACACACTCAAAATGCAGGGAGGAGGGTTTGCAAAGTCACCATCGCACTCAAACAGTAAAGAGAGGGACTGGGAAAAGAAGGTTTTACAGTACAGAGACCGCAGAGAAAAGAAATATTGGTTCACGTGAGTTCCCAGGAGTCCAGAATCAAAGTCCAGTGAAGTATTCCTTCACGGAGGGCAACGGGCTGAAAACCAATGTTGTAAAATTCACTTTTCAGGTGGTGTTGACTTTGCAAGATGAGATAGGCCTGCAGAGATGAATCAGTCTTGTAGGCAATGGCACAGAACTTGCAACAGAATGGTGGTGGACAATTAAACAACTCACTGGAGGAGGAGGCTCCACAAATATCCCCATCCCCAATAATGGAGGAGCCCAGCACATCAGTACAAAAGATAAGGCTGAAGCATTCGCTACAATCTTCAGCCAGAATTGCTGAGTGGATGATCCTTCCCGGCCTCCTCTGGAGGTCCCCAGCATCATAGATGCCAGTCTTCAACCAATTTGATTCACTCCATGTGATATCAAGAAACAGTTGAAGGCATTGGATACTGCAAAGGCTATGGGCCCTGACAATATTCTGGCAATAGCACTGAAGACTTGTGCTCCAGGACTTGCTGCTCTCCAAGCCAAGCTATTCCAGTACAGCTACAACACTGGCATTTACCCAGCTATGTGGAAAATTGCCCAGGTCCTGTACACAAAAAGCAGGACAAATCCAACCCGGCCAATTGCCACCCCGCCAGTCTATTCTCCTTCATCAGTAAAATAATGGAAGTGGCCATCGACAGTGCTATCAAGCAGCACTTGCTTAGCAATAACCTGCTCGCTGACACTCAGTTTGGGTTCAGCCAGGGTCACTCAGCTCCTGACCTCATTACAGCCTTGGTGCAAACATGGACAAAAGAGCTGAACTCCAGAGGTGAGGCGAGAATGACTGCCCTTGAAATCAAGGCCGCATTTGACTGAGCGTGGCATCAGACGGCTCTAGCAAAACTGGAGTCAATGGGAATCAGGTGGAAAACTCTCCACTGGTCAGAGTCATACCTAGCACAAAGGAAGATGGTTGTGGTTGTTGGAGGTCAGTCATCTCAGCTCCAGGACATCACCACAGGAGTTCCTCAGGGTATTGTCCTTGGCCCAACCATCTTCAGCTGCTTCATCAATGACCTTCCTTCCATCATAAGGTCAGAAGTGGGGATGTTCGCTGATGATCGCACAATGTTCAGCACCATTCACAACACCACAGATACTGAAGCAGTCCATGTCCAAATGCAACAAGACCTGGACAATACCCAGGCTTGGGTTGACAAGTGGCAAGTAACATTCGTGCCACACAAGTGTCAGGCAATGACTATCTTCAACAAGAGAGAATCTAACCATCGCCCCTTGATGTTCAATGGCATTACCATCACTAAATCCCCCACTATCAACATCCTGGGGGTTACCATTGAGCAGAAACTGAACTGGACTAGCTATATAAATACTGTGGCTACAAGTGCAGGTCAGAGGCTAGGAATCGTGCAATAAGTAACCCACCTCCTGACTCCCCAAAACCTGTCCACATCTACAAGGCACAAGTCAGGAGTGTGATGGAATACTCCCCACTTGCCTGGATGAGTGCAGCTCCCACAACACTGAAGAAGCTGGACTCCGTCCAGGACAAAAGCAGCTCACTTGATTGACATTGCATCCACAAACATTCACTCCCTCCACCACCGACGCACAGTAGCAGCAGTGTGTGCCATTTACAAGATGCGCTGCAGGAATTCACCAAGGCTCCTTCAACAGCACCTTCCAAAGCCACGACCACTACCATCTAGTAGGATGAAGGCAGCAGATAGATGGGAACACCACCACCTGGAAGTTCCCCTCCAAGTCACTCACCATCCTGATTTGGAAATATATCGCCGTTCCTTCACTGTCACTGGGTCAAAATCCTGGAACTCCCTTCCTAACAGCACTGTGGGTGTACCTACACCACATGGACTGCAGCGGTTCAAGAAAGCAGCTCACCACCACCCCTTCAAGGGCAAATTGGGATGGGCAATAAATGCTGGCCCAACCAGCGAAGCCCACACCCCATGAATAAATAAAAAAAACCAAAGCAGTTAGGGCCAGGTGTTCAATCTGGGCGTGCTCGTCAGATGTTAAAGAGCAGATTGAGTTATACAGTTCAGCAAGGCAATATTACTTGTTCCATAAGCCAGAGGCCTAGGTCACATGACCTCCACCTCTGCCAGGTCTTGAACAAAGGATGCGTATCCATCGCCCGCAATTTGGCTGGGTCTCAAAGACTGATAAATGACACCGCCATCATGAGTTGAAAGGAGTGTTTAAGGGGCCTTTTGTCTTAGCAGACCCTTTGTCTCCTGCTGGCAAGCCTAGGTTATCATATGCAAATGACCTATGTACAGCTCTCTTTGAAGTTGTGCTGTGCAGTCCCCATTAGATCGCTGGTGGGACCTCAGAGATAACAAGGTGTGAGTTTTCCCAAAACTGCAAAGAGGCTTCTTTTGTTCTAAGGTCACAGACAGATATAGGTTCAACCATTTTAACAATCGTGTTCAACCGAGTTCCAGTTTTAAAATTTAGAAATAGCAATTATATATATATATATATATATATTATTACCGTTACAGATTGATTAGCAGTATAACTTGGCCACAGCCATAGAGATGTTGTCAACATGCTCGAAGGCATTGGCATAACTACTTGGCAACAACCATGCAGAACTGCCTTCAAACAGACAAAGTCAGTAGAGAGTCAGATGCAGAACTGTGCCATCTGCTGCATGGAAATCTGTAACTAATACACACGATAGAGCTGTAACAGGCACAAACTGACTGTATTGGTGAACTGTAGTCTTGAGCCTGCCTCCAGTTCCTTCCACAGATTCTGTTGTGTTGCCTACTGGAAGTGGCAAACAAGGCCACTCTCTTTCCAATCATTTTGTGCAGCACCATTGCTAGTATACAAGCCATCAAACAGTTAGTCAAGTGCTGAGCTACTCCATGACTAGACTGCAGTGTCATGCCTTCATGAGGTTTTTTTTTTCACATAACTTGCTTTGCATAAATTGTCAGTTGCTTTTCCTACTTTACAATAGTGACAATACTTCAAAAAGTACCCCATTGGCTGTAAAATGCTTTGAGACGTCTGGTGGTCACAAAAGGTACCATATAAATGCAAGCCTTTATTTTTCTTTCTGTCTATCTTTCTTTCTGTCTGTCAGTGTCTGACTTTGCCTTTCTTTAACTGCATTATTGCCTGTGTCATTTTCCAACCTTTGCCAAATTTTTCTGAATGATAGAAGTTATTTACGTCCACCTGTGTAGCACTCCCTTTTATGTATCCATATCATTTTGAATTGTACCCACATCACAATTTTCTGATGTCCCTACCACACACCTCCCCCCCTACCCTACCAACAACAATTTCCATTTTTATAGTGCCTTCACTGTAATAAAACATCTCAAGAAGCTTCATCGGATTCCTATGAAACAAAATTTGACACTGAAACACAGATAGGATGTAAGGACAGTTGACCAAAAAGCTTGGGCAAAGAAATTGGCTTTACGTAGCATCCAAAAGGAGGCGGAGAGGTCCAGGAAGGAATTTCAGAGCTTAGGGCCTAGGAAGCTGAAGGCACAGCTGCCAGTTTTGGGGCAGTTAAAATTGGTGATATGCAAGAGGCCAGAATTGGAGCAGTGCTGAGATCTCAGATAGGGAGAGGGCTAAAGTAAGTCACAGAGGAAGGCTGGGGTAAGGCCATGGAGAGATTTGAAAGCAAGGATGAAAGTTTTGCCACACCCCATAGCCACTAATTTATTAGGCTGTATCACAGATCTAAGCTGCTTATAATTCTGTAAATTTTGTACTATTAGTGTATTTCTGGCAGAATCTGCACCAGCGCATAACTATTCAGGTCTAAATTATGCTAGTACATGAAAATTTCTCTATAGTGTACAGATTTGGAGAGTAGTTCATTTTTATAGGAGCTGCAGATTTTAAGTGTTCTCCACTCAATCAGTCATAAAACTATAAAAAGGAACCCATTTTCCTGCCAGAATGAAGTGACAAAGGGTGTGGGTGCTAAGGGTCATGACACCTGCCCCAAAGTAATTCATTTATATCAGTTGTACCCTGGGATAAGAGTTCCTCTTAGTACTACTATACAAAGCCAAATTATACTGTGGATATATTCTTTCTAAAGGCCTTGATTTCCCTGCAGGTTATCAAACAGATGAAATCTTATTTCCTGAATTCTCAATGCAGATCATATGTTTGGGCAAGGTTTCAGATATACACAAGAGCACATTGCCTGTACGAAAAGCAGCAGCATGTTCTTGACATGCCACCAGTGTCAGATGGATGTTTTACTTGATGTTTACTGATGGCTGAAGGCTTAATCTTCAGGGGAAAATATAATAGTAATAAAGAGCAGCCTTGCTGTGCCCTTCCAGGGAATGAAAATGTACTGTTAGAGATTACAAAGAACTTGTAGATTGACTATAAACAAAAGAATGCTGTGATAATGGTATTGACAAACTTCGCCTTTATTAAAATTGCCTCTCAAATAATTCAACTTGGTTCAAAGCCTTTTCCTCATTAAGAGCACATACTACTAGAACTCTCAGCCACAAATGCACTGAGAGTACAATTACCATGAATATTGTTGACAGAGTGCTTTCCGTAGATAAGCCCAGTCTGATCTGGGTGATTTAATTTAGTGATCAAATTGTTCAGGCATGAAGCCAGAATGTTGGCTAAGATTTTATGATCACAGTTAGGTAGAGATAAAGGTCTGCAGGAGAACCTTTGTATGGGATCTTTCTCCTGCTTTTAAAAAAGGGGGGATAGTGGCACTGTGACGAATATTAGAGGTAGTGTCAATGAATGCCTTATGCTACACTACTTTTAAAATTAGAAATGCAAATTCAGCAAATCTTTTTGTTAAATTCATGGGGAAACTATCTGAGCTGAAGCCCGCCCCTGTCTTTATAGAGCTTGTAGCCTGTTGCATTTCCTGCAGCAAGGTGATCAATTCACAGTAAGTTATCAATTCACAAAAGTAGAATATTTGCTAAATATATATTGTGTTGTTCTTCAGTTACTGCAGTGCCGAACAAAACTTTCAAATAAAAACAGAAAATGCTGGAAACAGGCAACAGGTCAGGCAGCATCTGTGGAGAGAGAAAGAGCTAACAGACTAGATTTTCATGGAGTCAGGAAGACTCTGCAGACTGCTGAAAATGGCCAGCGGTACATAGATGTGGAAGTCCCACCCCCATCTCCGACATTTACAATTTTTTGCCAGCAGGGGTAAGGGGGCAAGGCATGATTCACATAGAGGGAAGTCCAAACTCAGCATGGCCATTTGCACTTTGTGGTGAGTTCAAACAGACCCCTATTTAGCTGTTGGAAGGGTCTTATCCTGCAATGTGGGAGTCATGAATTGGTGGAATAGACATAAACACTCTTGAAGGGTGGATAAGGACTGAACAACTGTCATGATCCATAGTTTTTAAGTGCCTCGCCTCGAAAAACCCTCTGCTGGAAAGTAGCATCTGGTTATGCAATTTCAAAAGCTACAATTATCTCAGCAGGGGGTTCTATGTTCACAGTTTGATTGACAGTTTGAAGAATCTATTAAAAGATTAGCTGTCTTTGATGTGGAGTCTGAATGGAAGTTTGTTTTTATAAGAGATTAACTACTTAAGGTTTAAAAGCTTTTAATGGGTTCTATGAATGGGAAGTATTTTTCACTATCAAGTGTATAGGAGTGAGAACTATTATTGTAATGTTAGAAGTTTTTTTTAACCTCCATATGGCTCCTGTGGTTGTGCCTATGGTGGACAATAAGTGAGTGGCTGTGGAGATGGGATGAAGGTTGGGCAGGGCACATGAGTTGGCATGGACGTGGAATGGGGTATGAGGGGGCATGGGGTGTGTGGGGCCATTATTTGGCATGGAGGTGGCATGACAGTGGCATGGGGGTGTAAGGGGTGAGGGCTAGAGGGCCCGACAGTGAGTGGCTATGGAGGTGGCATGAGTGGCTCTGGAGGTAGCATGGAGGGTTTGAGGAGGCATGGGCGGTGGGTGGGCTGGTCATGGGTTGGCGTGGAGGTGACATGATGGAGCGTGGAGGTGTGTGGGGGGGGGCAGCAGAAAGGGTGAGGTCTAGAGGACCATACAGCTTCTACAGTAACCAGGACAGAGCCCCAGAAAACCAAGGTAGGCTTTCTAACCAACCTGCGTCAGCACTCGCCCTCCTCTGTGGCCACCTACAATCTGGCCCGCCAACCACTGAAGCAAACTCGAACCCACCCCCGCCTTCCCGCAATGAAAATTGGGTCTAACGGAGCCCTTTAAACCAAGACGGGTCTGCCAAGTCAGTAAATTTCCTGACCCAAGCTACCTGCCTTGGTAATGAAAGCCTGTCCCTTAGTACAGATGTGTGTGTGTGTGAATCACAATGGTGTCCATCAGGCACTACATGCCAAGGCTACAACACCTCAAGTGCCCCACCATCTCTACTGTATCTTATTTAACTATTTAGGTTTTCAAGTTTTGAAATAACACTCAATTATCTAAATATAATTTTTAACCTAGGTAATAAGCTTGTTTAATTTATTAAATATAGTTATATTCTTTATGTTTTGACTGTAAATTAGTCTCCAGTCCTCAGTTTCTTTATATTTATTTTTTATACATCAAGCAACACCTCTTGCTCCCCATCTCACCGAATTCCCTGAATCGCCAAATTCCCTTGCACTCTGGTGAAATCTGCACTCAGGTGAAGCTGTTCTGTATTAATACTCTAATTATTAATTCACTTCCTGTTTTACTTAACCTGATTGAAGTTTTTAACTTCCCAGCTCTTAGTTTAAACCAATGCCCTAGTTTAGAGAGAAAAAACTAATAAAAAAGCAAAGTGTTCATCACTTTGTTCCGCTTCGATTTTTCTCCCCTTATTTTTGCGAACTCTTGATTTGACAGCAGTCCCATCCTTCCAATTGCTGCCCCCCAACTCAGAGCGAAAAGCATAGATATTTATTTCTCTTAGATGATGAAGTTTGGAGGGTCCACACTCATTTCCAGCTTTATTCATGTCCAAACCATGGCTGTGTGACAGTGTGGGGCACTTGTAAACTCACAAACTACAAATATTTGATGACATTCTCCCAGATTTTCTGGGAAATCATCGCCATTCGTTTCCTTCTAGAGGCATGATTGTTCTCAATTCACGATCTTTACACTCGTCCAAGAAGAATCAATGAGATCTGTGATTTTTTTTTGTCCATAGTTTGATCAAAAGAAGTTAATTACTTCTCAGACGTGGTTAAAAATACCAATCCATGAGATGTGAATAAATTGGCTTCTTGGGCTCCCTTTATCCGTGGAAAATGGGAATCTAAGGTTGAAGCTAGCTGAGTGGGAACACTTTATTCAAAAAGGGAGGGAGACAGAAAGCAGGGAATTACAGGCCAGTTATTTTAACATCTGTCATATGGAAACCATTATAAGCTCTTATAAAAGATGTTACAGCAGGGCACTTAGAAAAATTCAAGGTAATCAGGCAGAATCAACATAGTTTTGTGAAAGGGAAATCATGTTTAACCAATTTATTGGAGCTCTTTGAAGAAGTAACATGTGCTGTGAATCAAGGGGAACCAGTGGATATACTGTACTTGGATTTCCAGAAGGCATTTGATAAGGTGCCATATCAAAGGATATTGCAGAAAATAAAAACTCAAGGTGCACAGGATAACATATTGGCATGGATCAAGGATTGGCCAGCTAACAGAAAACTGGGTCGACATAAATGGATCATTTTCTGGTTGGCAAAATGTAATGAGTGATGTGCCACAGGGATCAGTGCTGGGGCCTCAACTTGTAACAGCTTATAGAAATGACTTGGATGAAGGGACTAAAAGTACAGTTGCTAAATTTGCTGATGAGACAAAGGTAGGTAGGAGGACATAAGGAGGCCAAGATCTGACAAATGAAGTATTATGGGAAATAGAGTATTTTCTGGCATGAATCGCAAAAGCCTAGTATGCAAGTACAGCAAGTAATTAGGAAAGCTAATAGAATGTTATTGCTTATGGTGAGGGAAATGAATACAGAAGTAGGGAGGTTATGCTTCAATTGTACAAAGCATTGTTGAGACCACATCAGGAGTACTGTGCATGGTATTGGTCTCCTTAGTTAAGGAAGGATGCAAATGCGTTGGAAACAGTTCAGAGAAGGTTTACTAAGCTAATATCTAGATTGGGTGTGTTGTCTTATGAGGAAAGGCTGGACAGGCTAGGCTGGAATCCACTGGAGTTTAGAAGAGTAAGGGCAACTTGACTGAAACATATAAGATCCTGAGGGGTCTTGATAGGGTGGATGTTTCCTCTTGTTGGAGAATCTAGAACTAGGAGTCAATGTTTAAAAATAAGGTGTCATCCATTTAAGATAGGGATGAGGTGAATTTTTTTCTCTTAGAGGGTCTTTGGAACTCTCTTCCTGAAAAGGCAGTGAAAGTAGAGTATTTGAATGATTTTAAGGCAGAGCTGGATAGATTCTTGATAAGCCAGGGGAGGTGAAAGGTTATTGAGGATAGGTGGGAATGTGGAGTTGTGGTTAAAATCTGATCAGCCATGAGCCTGATTTGAATGGCGGAGCAGGCTCGAAGGGCCAAGTGGCCTACTCCTGCTCTTAACTTCTAGGTTCGTATGCATTTTTGTATATTCACCCCTTAACCATAAGGCCACAGATTTAAATCCTACTCCAGAGGCTTGGAACACATAATCTAGGCTGATACTTCAGTGCAGCACCAAGGGAGTGCCATACTATTTGAAATGCTGTCTTTTGGATGAAGCCATAAGACGTAGGAGCAGAAGTAGGCTGCTTGGCCCACCGAGTCTGTTCCACCATTTAATGAGATCATGACTGATTTGATAATCCTCAATTCCACTTTCCTGCCTTTTCCCCATAACCATTGATTCCCTTACTGATTGAAAATCTGTCTATCCCAGCCTTGAATATGCTTAACGACCCAGCCTCTACAGCCCTCTGCTGTAAAGAATTCCACAGATTCACTACCTTCCGAGAGAAGAAATTCCTCCTCATCTCTGTCTTAAATGGGTGACCCCTTAGTCTGAGATTACGCCCTCTGGTCCTAGACTCTCCCACAAGGGGAAACAACCTCTCAGCATCTACCCTGTCAAGCCCCCCTAAGAATCTTATACGTTTCAGTAAGGCCGCCCCACATTCTTCTAAACTCCAATGAGTACAGGCCCATCCTACTCAACCTCTCCTCATAAGAAAATCCCTCCATACCAGGGATCAACTTAATGAACCTTCTCTGGACTGCCTCCTATACCCGTATATATTTTCTTAGATAAGGGGACCAAAACTGTTCACAGTATTCTAGGTGCAGTCTAACTAGTGCCTTGTATAGTTTTAGCAAGACTTCCCTACTTTTATATTCTATTCCCTTTAAAATAAAGGCCAATATTCCATATGCCTTCCCTATTACCTGCTGAACTTGTATGCTAGCTTTTTGTGATTCATGCAGTAGGACCCCCAAATCCCTCTGTGTTACAGTTTTCTGCAGTCTTTCTCTATTTAAGTAATATTCAGCTCCTCTATTTTTCCTGCCACAGTGCATAACCTCACATTTTCCCACATTATATTCCATCTACCACGTTTTTGCCACTCACTTAACCTGTCTATATCCCTCTGTAGACCCTTTGTGTCATCCTCAACACTTGCCTTCCCACCTATTTTTGTGTCTTCCGCAAACTTGGCGGTAGTACATTCACTTCCCTCATCCAAGTCATAATATATATTGTAAATAATTGTGGCCCCAGCACTGATCCCTGTGGCACTCCACTAGTTACAGGTTGCCGTCCTGAAAATGTCCCCCTTATCCCAACTCTGTCTTCTATTTGTTAGCCAATCCTCTATCCATGCTAATATACTACCCCCAACACCATGGGCTGTTATTAAGTAGCCTTATGTGTGGTACCCTATCAAATGCCTTTTGGAAATCCAAATATATTACATCAGCTGGTTCTCCTTTATCTAGCCTGCTTGTTAACCTCCTCAATGAATTCTGAAAAAATTGTCAGGCATGATTTCCCCTTCATGAAGCCATGCTGACTCTGTTTGACTATATTATGCATTTCTAAATGCTCTGCTGTTACATCCTTTATAATAGACTCTAATATTTTCCCAATGACAGATGTTAAGCTAACTGGCCTATAGTTACCTGTTTTTTTGTCTCCCACCCATTTTTGAACAAGGGTGTTACATTGGTAGTTTCCAATCCTCTGGGGCATTTCCGGAATCTAAGGATTCATGGAAAATTACTACCAGTGTACCCACTATCTCTGTAGCTACTTCCTTTAATATCCTAGGGTGCAACTCATCAGGTCCAGGGACTTATCAGCCTTCAGCCCCATTAGTTTCCCTAGTACTTTTTCTCTCATGATAAGTTACTGTGTTTATTTCCTCCCCCACTTTTGCCCTTGATTATTTAGAATTTTTGGAATTCTATTAGTATCTTCTACTGTGAAGACTGATGAAAAGCATTTATTCAACTCCTCTGCCATTTCCTGGTTCCTCATTATTATTTCCCCAGTGTCATTCTCTCAGGGGCTAATGTTCACTTTGGCCTCTCTCTTCCTTTTTATATATTTAAAGAAGCTCTTACTGTCCATTTTTATATTACTTACTAGTTTACCCTCAAAGTTTATTTTCTCCCTCTTTATATGTTTTGGTAATCTTTTGTTGGTTTTTAGAGCTTTCTCAATCCTCTGACTTACCACTAAGCTTTTCCACATTGTATCAAATTGAAAGAAAAAAACATACAATCAACATACAACTTCCTTGGTTAACCATGGTTGGTTTATCCCATTCCTAGAATCCTCCTTCCTCACTGGACTATATCTTTGTTGCGAGTCATGAGCTATTTTCTTAAACGTCTGCCATTGTTGATCAACCGTCTTTTCTGCTAAACTCCTTTCCCAGTCTACTCCAGCCAACTCTGCCCTCATTCCTTTGTAATTACCCTTATTTAAGTTTAGCACAGTTGTTTCGAACCCAAGTTTCTCACTCTCAAGCTGAATGTTAAATGCTAACATGTTAGGGTCACTGTTTCCTAGGGGATCTTTTACTCTGAGATTATTTATTAAACCTGCCTCATTACACATTACCAGGTCCAAAATAGCCTGATCCCTGGTTGGATCCAGAACATATTGTTCTAAGAAACTGTCCCGAATACACTTTATGAATTCTTGCTCATGGCTCCCTCTGCCAATTTGATTTTCCCAAACTACATGAAGATTAAAATCACCCGTGATTAATGTGCTGTCTTTTTTGCATGCCCTCATTATCTCCTGATTTATTCTCTGTCCTGCAGTATAGTTACTGTTAGGGGCCTATAGACTACTCCCATCAGTGCCTTCTTCCCATTGTTATTTGTTACCTCCACCCACGTGGATTCTACATCTTCCGATCCAAACTCATTTCTTGCTATTGTACTTATTCCATCTCATATTAACAAAGCTACCCCATCATCCTTTCCTTCCTGCCTTTGGAAAAGTCACATACCCGAATATTTAGTTCCCAGCTTTGATTTCCTTGTAATCACGTCTCCGTAATGTCTATAAGATCATACTCATTAACCTCTATTGGGCCGTTAATTCATTTATCTTGTTTCGAATACTACATGCATTTAAGTAAAGGGTTATTAATTTTGCCTGTTTACCTATTTTTCTCCCTTTGACCCTATTTTCTGCTGTTTTCTTATGTTTGTACACTCTGTCCCTTCCTGTCACACTCTGGGAATCACTACCTAAATAGATTCCCTGCAATGTTGTCATGTCCTTTTGCTTTGTAAGCCTACATATCCCCTCTCTAGAACCCTCCCCTGCCCCCACCACCACTATTTAGCTTAAAGCCCTCTCTACAGCCCTCATTATTTTCATCATAAAGAGCTCCCATCTGCCCTCTCAGGTGGACATATAAGACTCCATGTTTCTATTCAGCAATCAACAGGAGAGTTCTCCTGGTGTTGAGGACAAATTATTTGGTCAGTATCTCATTCCTGTTGGTGAAACATTGGTTGTAGTCAAAGTGTCTGCATGTTTCCCTATATTATGACAGTGACTATACTGCCAAATAACTTAATTGGCTGTGAAGCACTTTAGAACATCCCACAGCTGTGAAAGATGCTATGTGAGCACAAGTTCTAATTAAATCTCAAACTCCCATGCCCCCAACTCTGGAAAGGAACACAACTGTTGGAATGGAAGTTCTTAACTTTATTATTAGGTTAGCTAGGGCATCTGGAGTACATTTAAAATGCCCATACAAACCTACCTTATTAAAAACTGGGAGCAAAACAAAAATGAACCACAAAGGATGAGACACCATTTGCACATAAACATTAAGTAGTGTGACTAGATTGCAACTCTGATAGTTTGCTTCAATAACAAAAGAAGATAGTTGTGGACTATGATTCTTGCCTCCTGTTAAGAAAGGAATATTGACAAAAATGTGTCAGACCCATGAGTTTCTGCAGATTCCCCTGTAGCTTAACTTCACTCCTCTCCTTCCCATCCCAATCATCTTCACACTGACAGTTTGAAAGTTATTTTCTTGTGCATTGAATATGCACAGCACAACAGGGGTAATTTTCCAGGCGTATCAAGAATCTTATCTGCCACCAGTGTGGATCAGGAAATTGCGGGCAACTTGCCCATGATTGTACAATATGCACTGGAGTCAGCTATGGTTCCTGGCTACTGGTACATACTTGGAAAATTACCCAGTGGTCTCAAGTGAGTGTTGCCCTTTATTTTGACTGTAATGCGCAGTTTGTTAGCACATCTTCATTTCTGGAATCTTAATCCACCAAAATTTATAATGAGTACAGGTTCTAGTACAAAGTGCCCACAATTCAGCATCACATAAAGGCACCATTGTGTGGAATAAGTTGAGGGTAAAATCATCTTTTAATGCTGAAAAATGATCCACTCCTCTGCATTAGAACAAGGACAAAAAATATATACAATTATCTTACCATTTGGAACACATCAGGAGCAAACCAATACTCTATTTCAAATCGCTAAGCCTGCACCATCACATTTATTATTCCATGTTTTAACATTGTCTTACGTCTGATAACTGTGTATTTGCATTTTGCTCTTGGTGGAAAAATCTTGAAAAACAGTAAAATATGAGACAAGATATGAAGACATCTACCAAGCAAATTGAATGATGAAAGAAGATAAATTACTGAAAATAAAACAGCAGGCTGGTGTTAATAATAGCTGTCTGCATCTGCCCAAGGGTAGAAAAATGGTTAAGAGGCAACTGGAAAGATATTTACTGCAGGGGATGATTCTGAAGTATTCATTTTTAGGACCAACCAGATAGATCGCAGAGTCTTTCTCTGAGCCCTGTACATTCCTATGTTATTATCTTAGCAACTTCAACACTCAGTTGTAACTGTAAGAAAAAAAAATACAGTACACATCTGAATCTAATTACAGGATTGAAATCCAGCAAAGCAATTATCCAATACTTAGGGAAATATATCCCAAATGATGCTTCTTACTCAGGACTTGGCGGGAAGAAGCAGAAACGACAGACATCTTGCGTGTGATTCCATTGCCACCTTTCTTTTGCCTCTTGTGTTCTGAATGTTTTGCAGGTTGCCATCAGCGACTTCTACTTTTTGCTGTTTATCAATGAAACTGTTGAACTAAAATGGTCATGTGATATATTTTTGAATAATCTGTAGCTATATGGTTGTTTAGTTGCAGTCTGAGAATTTATTTGTACATATTCCTTTGGTCTGTAAATACTTGTTCTGAATTAAAAGCACAATTTTTGTTGTTATGTAGGACGGGAGTTTGTGGCTGTCACTTTGATACACCTTGGAATGTAGGCAGTGTTAGAAACTTGGATCTGTTTTAGTGCATTTTTAATTCCTATTTCCCAATGTGCACTAATATTTATCTAAATATATTTTAAAATCTTATGTATGCACATACTTTGTCAACTTTTTCCATTTTAATTCTTAGTCAAAATTGCCTATGTAAACTTGTCACACTGTTCTTACACCTTCCTACAATTGGGAATACTGAAGTGCCTCAGTTTTGTATCTCCCAGCTCTTCAACTGGTACTTCCTAGACACACCTATGATCCAAATACCTCTGCTTGCCAAATTGGCAGGTTTTGCTCTTCAACCCAACATAAAAATATCAACTCATTGTATAAATACAGGGCATCATATGTATCTCTGAAATGCTGACTGAATTTCATCTCCATACCTTCAGCAAATTATCCCCCATTCTCTAACTGTACTTCATCTCAAGAATAAACTTAGTCTCGAATCCTCGTGTGCAACACTACAGGATTACACAAGTGGTGTAATATATAATCTCATGTTTTCTATCCAGTATACACCAGATTTTTTAAAAATTCTTTCCCGTGGCCCATGCAGTAAGATAAATTCACAATAAAATTAATCAAAACATTTTAAATTCTTGGCAAAAGAAAAATTCATTAGTGACTGGTGAGTGTCATCTTTTACAAAACCAGTAGTACTAGTGTCTTGTAATTCGTAAATTGTAAAAGAATTAGATAGTATGTGGCACAGTGAGTGATAACATGTGCTTTTCACCTCTGGGTCCTGCATTTTAAACAGGGGCTGAGGAAACAAAAGTTTCCTCTATCTGCCAGCTGTAAGTAATATAAGTGAAATGGGAGCCGAACTAATCCTAAATGACATGAATTTATATGACAAAAATGGCCCATATTTTGACACTAAATTGGTACTATCTGACAGAGGCCAAAAGGACGATTATTATATGAAATAGGAATGTCACCAGAGGGTTGCTGTTAAGCAGCTTGTTAAAAAAAGGTAGAGGTAGCTTTACCCTGACCTGGCAGTTCTTTATGTTGACAAGGATTGTAAAACGTACAAATTCATTCTAATCTCAGCTCTGACACTAATCACCGTTAGCATGAAAATCTATTGCTTCCTCTCAAAACAAAACAGCTGTAAAACTATAGTAATAATCACAATACATATTCTGCTGAACAGTAAATCCCCTTTTGCTCTTGATAAATCTTCAACATCAAAGGATTACTTTTTATATTCACTGAAAATTGTACCATGATATAATCTACAGGCAAAACAAAACCTGTTTGTGTCCCATACAAGATCACCAGACATCAGTATTAACAGCAAGAGTTTATATCGTGCACACTTCCTATTTACGAACACTGTTGTTTTTGATTCATTTTTGTGTCAACTCGTACTGCCGAGAATTTCCCATGTTCTAACTACTTTACCTCCCAAATTACCCAAAGTTTAACTCTTAAGAGTACTGTGTAAAATTAAGGACAAATCTATGTCTTCAAAATATGGACTAAATATGCATGTATTTTATATTTAAAGTTTATTATAAATCTTGCATACCTTGGCCCAGTTATCTCCTGCCAGCTAATCTAACTATACTTGGTCTTGTTTTCAGAAAGGGAAACTAGCTTTTTAATTAACTGCAAACAAATTAAAAATAAAGAATGCTTCTGTAAGAGATTGGTGGTTACTGTGCTTTAAGGATTCTGGTTTGTGTGTACAGATAGAGATGATAAATATTTCAGATCAACTGGCATTCTAGCTTCCGGCAGAGGTGAACTGTATTATTTCATTAAACCCCTTTTTTCCCCTTTCTTTCTTCTCAAGTTCCAAGCCAGCCAAATAACTTCAAAGCTGAACCGAAATCAGACACAAGCATTATGCTGTCATGGACACCACCACGACAGGACACCATCATCAGATATGAGTTGTATTACAGGGAAAGCGAATATGGCAAAGAGGTATAGTGCAATATAGTCTCTGAATTAAACTTTTGAAAATGGGTATCCTGTCCCTATATTTAATAGAAATGGTATCTTTCATCTGTTAATTTTACTCTTGGCACCATTCATTTTCATACTGCACCCACAAACAGGAGGTTTGAGAGAGACTTCAATATTGCACCTTTCTTCAAGTCACTGAATGTATGGATCTGTTAGTTTAAGCTTAATTCTGTTAGTTTCTGATGTAAATATATTAATATTATCTGCTTATTTCCTGTTCTAAGTTGTGAGAAGGTATTTTCTCCTGCCCATGTCAGTGCCTTCCTCTTCAGCATGATTTATCTTCAGCTCATTATCAGAACGTCAAGTGCAGATTTGAACAGATCAAGCGAGCACACTCATGATGCGAGTGGAAAACTGCCTGTGAATCATATTTAAAGGGGTGACAACAAAAAATTCTGAAAGACTTTGGATAGTCTCAGAAGGCATCTTAGCCCATTTGCAGGCTTTAAGGGAATAAGAAGAGACAAATGGAAATGAAGGAAAAGAAGATCCAAGGTATAAGCAAGAGCCTGCAGGCAGGTGATAGAGCAGCTCAGCATCCAGCCATTATCTAATGGTAGGGAGATGGTAAGGCAGGAGATTTTTACTAAGTCAGTGGTCCATTATACGATTCCATGGGAACCATGCCCATAGGTCAGTATTACAGCATGTCTGCATGGAGGTGAAGCCAAGTTTCCAGCTGCAGCTGACTATTACCACGTGCCAACCTTATGCTTTTTGGTAGCTGTGGGTGTCCTTCCACCAGAATGCACAACATTACACCTGCCGCTTTCCTGAGCCAGACCCTAACAAGATAGTTAACCCACTTATATTGCAAGGTAAATAGGTCTTAGCAGGGACGAAGAATAAAACAAAGTCGGCTGTTAACTATCTGGCACTATCAAGGTCAAGGCAGTCTGCTTGATTGATACCAGTCCACCACCTGAACATTCACTCCCATCACCACCAATGCACAGTGGCAGCAGTGTGTACCATGTACAAGATGCACTGCAGCAACTTGCCAAAGCTCCTTCCTGGCACACCAAGTGACGGACTCCAATGTGCTCATAAAGCTAACAGAGGACTATTGGGCAGGAATCAGTGTAACAGGAAGTGAGCTCACCTGAAACTTTGTACCAGTTATATGATTTTGCTGTTCTATACTGATTCATTTCTTGGTCACAGTGGTGAAGTTACACCAGTAAGAGGGTGCTATTGTGAATGGCATTCTCAAAATCTTGCCGAATTTTGAAGCTTGGTGGAAGACAGTCTGAGACTTGGCATCAGGGCAGTGCATTTAGGCGAATCAGTCAGTGGAGGAACATCCCATTGATATCTGAATTCATACAGGGCAAAAGATTACATCCAAAAGCAAATGATTTTTTTCCAAGGAGCTGAACTTAATCCTGTAAAACTCACATCATTCCTGCGTTCTGCCTTTGACACTAAATTGGAGGATAGTACGACTGGCAGAACTGGAAATAATATAGAAAAGTATTGAAGTAGATGCCTAGGCTTAGGAAGTAAAGCATTAAGAATAAGGAGTGCTGAGGTCCCCTGTGTTGTGTGTTTTCTTCAGTAGATTGTCGAGTTTTACTTTGAGCTGGCCACAGACTTTGTTCCATCCAACATGGCATAATTGGCCAGTTCCCCAGGTAGTAGCAGTCGCCTGGCAATCTGAAACTGTCAGAGTTGATTGTCGAATACTTGTTGTATTCCAATAGGCAAGAGGCTTCATCTGTTCAGAAATACCATTTACAAAGGAGTTCACAATGCTCATGGCTTTGGTGTCAGGGTGAACTTGCTTCATCACTTTGTAGATGTAGATCAAATAACTCTCCTTCCTCAGCCTTCTCCACTTCTTTCTGCCTTTTGCTGTAACTTTACTCATGGCTTTCTTGGGGCCCTTCTTGGGTGCTATTTTCCACTCCTTAGGCAGCATCATCACATCCACTTCCAGACACAATGATTAAGTCTTTGAAAGCACTGTGTTCAGGTCACAGTCTTTTCATCCCATAATGGCATTCAGTCAGGTCTCTTTGCAAGTCCCTTATTAACGGTGAACCTTGAATTTCATTCAGACGATTGGATTGTCACTGCTTGATGATACCCTGTGGAACACAAGTGAAAGATGTAGTGTAGATTCCTTGATGTGCACTGAGTTTATTTCTAATGTGCAAATGAAACTAATAGCTTCAGAAAATACCACAATGATTGTGACAAATGCAAATTAGGTGTTTAGCTCAGTCTTTAAACTAAGTGAAAGTCATCATAGTCCTAGAGGACCATAGGCTGCTCTCATTAGAGAGAGACGACTGGTGGTGAGTTTAACCTGAGGGTTACCACACCTTAGGTGAGGGGTGAGGTTGAGAAGACGGGGCCTTTATGGATGACCTCAGCCGGTACGGGAATTGAACCCACATTGTTGGTGTTACTGTGTATCTCAAACCAGCTGTACAGCCAACTGAGCTAACTGACCCCCTAATGCTGTCAACTGGCAGTAGGTCATCATCCTGAGTAGGTTAAAGAAAACTTAACTTCAGGTCCTCTAAAAGTGTATTGGTTCGCATGTATGACACAGCAGAGATTGATATTATGAGCATTTTCATGCAGAGGAAATGAAATTAAATTAAGTGAAAGCTGGAAAAATGGGACTATATTGAATGAATATTATAATAAGATCAGAACCTCCCCCCTCCGCATGTGTTAAATTGAGGTAGGACTAGTGTGTGGAAAAGTTAACCCAAAGAATAAGTACTACTACACCTGTTGCTAAATATTCTTTCAAATGTAATACAGCTTTTTCCTCCGGTGAATGGTAGAAACCATCTTTTTTCATATTTCTTCCATCACACGCTATTTTGTTAGACATACTCCACTGAAACAAAAATAGGACGTAGTGAACACCCTAATGACAGGCCATTGCTGTTAGCTGTCCACAAGGAGATATATGACAGGGTCACACATCCAAGTGTTCACATTCCTCTGCAAACAGATGTGCAGCAGCTCTCAGCACTGTGAGTGTGATATATGGAAAAAAAACCTTAGCTCTTTCTGCTCTATCTCACTCAACAAGGGTGCTCCAGTGTGTTGCTACACTTGATGAATATTCCATTTACTGTGTACATGACAAAATTCTGCATAAATTTATTTCTTCACTGAAACCCCTAACCACTGTTAGACCTCTTTGGGCACTGATTCTGGAAGAATAGGCTGTGCTTGATCTGACAGGATCATAATACCAACTAAATCAACTTGTCTAGTAACATTATTTGACAATATAGGGATCATTTTCCAATTTGCCCATGAGAGTAACTTAGAGAACAGATCACCAGACCATTGTAGAAGACATCTGATTTATCATCCCATTACAATCACTATGATGAGAATCAGGTTAGTACTACAATGGGTGAATGATCCCTGTGCATAATTTTATCAAAATAGTACCAGGATCATGAAATTTTAGCATGTTTTAGGCTGCATTTGATTTTTCATACTACTGAGGAACAGGGTAATAGCCCGATCAGAGTGAGAGCTCTCTGTAGTATTTGAGTACTAAACCAATCTAGACTCATGTGATACAAGTCTTCAATCTGGTGGCTAAAGATGTGAGAAATTAGTTTGGGTGCTCTCGGCCTACTTCTGAGGAGGTGTAATGTCCCTAGCAAAAAATTGCACCCAATTTAGCACCTCAGAGTAATAAATTAATGTTGGTGCAGTAGGGGCTATTGTTCTGATGTTGGGATTAAGGCATGTTGTTGAAGTGGAACAAAGGGAGTTTTACTCTCCAGCTGTCCTGGGAATGTGTGATGCTGACACTGTGTGCCTCAAATGGGAAAGTGTTGTGCTCTCCATCATCAGAGCTTTGATGATCACAGAAATTTACCATTTCCTTTACTTTTTGAGCTTTCATTGAAGTATTATGAAAAGTTTGCATATTTAGTTATGACTGTATTTGTTAATTCCATATTTTATTTATAGTTGATTGTATCTGTTGAGTGCCTGATGCTGTGGACATGTGCAGATATGCTGGCTCAGTTTTACATCTGCCATAATGTTTTAATCTTGCTTTTTATCTTGTATTGCTCCACTTTGACTACAAATTGCATTCAACGAACATATTCTCCAATTGTCTTTCCCCTCCACAGCAACTTGTCACATTTGAGCCAAAGACAACGTACCTTTTAGAGGATCTCAAACCAAACACTATGTACTTCTTCCGACTTGCTGCCCGCTCTGAGCATGGCCTTGGAGCTTCAACTGCGCAGATTTCAGCTCAAACCATGGAAACAAGTAGGTTTTCTTCTGTTGACTAATTCATGATTGTTGGGGTGCTTGTTAGTCTGATGAGGTCTGTCCCTAATAACTAGTGGCTGACTGCATGCAGCAGGTGGTATTCTAATAAAACGCAGTTAGATTTTGAAAGGAGAGAAAACAGGAGAAATTTAGAATGGAAAGGTTTAGATTTCATCACAGTGTTTGTGTTTACAGTGACTAACAAGCACTTTGAATGACGAATAGGAGCTTTCGTAGTTAGTTGACCTTTCTTGTTACGTTTCTTTGAACACAGTTTCTGTGTTAAATGTACTGCTTCAGAAATGACTTAACAATATGGATCACAGTTTCTTATACTGTACCAACTATTTTTCTTAAATTGGTTCTAATTAAAAGCCAGGAAGCGACATTTCTAATGACCAGAAGTAATAACATAACCTGTGGTTTGTTTCATAAGAATTTGACATTCTTCTCTTTTCTTTCTAAAACATTGTGAGGATAATGATCTGTATTTCATTGGGCATGGAATGATGGGAAAACTTGTAAAGGTCAACCAACTACAAAATGGTCTATTATATTCTAAGTGTCATTACTTTCAATAAAGTCCTAAAGGTCAAATGACAAGATTGAATCCTGTGCACTGCTTAATGAAATGGTAATTATGTTTCACATTTAAAATTATTTCTAGTGGCATTGACTGCTGTTGTAATACCTATTTCACAGAATGTTTTCTGATAGAGTTGATTTTTAAGTAGCCATGTAGGACCTGTATGTCAATGTTTGTACTTTTAAAGTCAAATAGGGGAGATAACTTTTAATTATTATTGGTATTTAGGGTCAAAATTTATTTCAACAATCTATACTGGCACTAACACCAACACTAAGGGCAATTTGAATGTAACCATCAATGTTAGTCAAGCTGTTGGATATGCAGACTCCTTTCCTCTGGGTGTGTTGGGCTGGGGGGAAGCAACGAGGTCCATTGAACGAGGTGTGGTAATTTAAATCTTTAAAAACAGCCCAAAGAAGTGGGTAACTTTGGGGGGAATTTTCCCAGGCAAGAGGAGGCAAATTCGGGTCTATGCTAGGAGTTAAATCTCCAAAAATTGATGTCAGACCAGGATGCTGACATCATTCTGCCTACTTCTGGGTTTCACCCAGGGCAGGTTTGAAGGTGAGTGGGAAACCCCCTTGAAGCTGCTGGGTAAGACATTTAAATATTCTAATAGGCAATTTAGTAATTAACCAAGTATTCTGGCTTTAAAAGCCAGATAACCTATTTCCTGAGCTGTCAGCAACTCGCCAGGGTCAACCAGGTGAGTGCACAGTGGGTAGGGCTTTGTCAATGAAATTGGTGAGTGAAACTGAAGAGCTCCAGCCATGGCCAGGTGAGAGACTGCTGCTCAGCGCTCCTTCTTTCCCATTTGCCATGATACTCTCAGATTTCTTGAAAATGGGCCACTTGCCGAAGAAAAATCTAGGTTGTTTCTTCGTTAAGAGGGGGAAATGTTGGAGGGAGAGCCAGCCCTTAGCTGAAATCCTATACCAATTCTATCAGTTTTACCAAGCAGCTCACCTGCCCACCCTCAGCTTCAGTAATGAAGAAAATAGGCGCTTTATCAATAAATAACTCAAGTTGCTCAGCATTCAGGACAGCGTTTGAAAATTCAGAAATTTTTGCAACATGCTGTCTTGTTGATACCATTGTATTTTTGGAAAGAGTGACCTTGGTCTTTATAAACATAAGGCATCCTGCTCAGAACCTTCTTCTGAAGATGTGTGTGCAATATATCCCACCTACTGAATCTCCTGAGGGAAAGTGATGAGCCCTAAGGAAGCAAATCCCATAATATCTATCCGGCCCATTATTCAATCCTGGCTGCTTACCTTCCAAAGATGAGCTCCCCCTGGTCACAGCAGCATGGTGACCATTGCATCCCATGGAGATTTGATCATTCCTTATTGTACTTAACCAATAACCTTCAGTTCCATACCTGATCATCCAGTGCTTTACTGGAGCAGTTAAGTGACACAGCATGAACTGCTTTTACCAGAAGCCTACTTCCACAGCTCAGTGGAGGAAACCTATTCACACTCATGCACACAGATAAAGTTACGGCTTGCAAAATAACAAGGGAAAAGGCAGCAAAAGGCTCCTGGGCTCCTACTTCTGTTAGAAAAGTCTATACAGTTTTCTGTTTTATTTTTTCAGCTTTTCAATTCCAACACATTATGTCCAAAATGGCATTAATTGGAGTCCCAGATTAATTATATACCACTGGCACTTTGCAATACACATTAATATGAATTTGCCTGTTCAGCCCTGTCCACAGACATGCTCATTGCAGCAAGCAGGTGGGAATTAACCTAAGGGTGCTTGGCTCTCATTCCGTTACTACTTATATCGTGTTCAAAAGCAATGACATTTTGGGAATTCACTTTTTCCCTATTTCTGTGTGAAAAAGGACCACAGGGGAGCAGTGGAAACTTCTCTCCTGTGGTGTATGGCTTTACATATTCCTGTGATGTATTACACCAGCTGAAAATGAACTGTCACTCAAAAAATAGATGCTGCACGATTGGTTAAATAATATAAGCATGGAAATAGATGTAAAGAGATCCATTTTTAACAGAAACACTTGTTACTTGACCTTTAAGGAGAAAAACAGGATGTACGTGACACCCATCAGTAGCAGGTGGGTGCCACTTAAAGACAGTAAACAGGCCTCTCTTTGTGTGTGATAGGTAGGTACCCTGGTATTTCACTTAGATCTTTTTTTTTGGAATGTAGAAATATTTGCAACACATATAGAAGGTAAAGCGCCCCACTGTTTGCAGCTGTTCAAGAAGGGTAGGTAATAAAAAAAGGCTTAGAAGAATTAAAGAAATATACATGATGTAAGAGCTATAATTACAGGTAGGTAATATTACTTGTAGGCTCCATTTTCAGAATTTTATTTTCCTTACCATCACCCCATTTTCTAGCCTTACGTTATGTAAGAAATTATTTTTGAGTTTTCTTTCATTTGCTTTTCTAAGCCAAGGTGTTGCATTTAATTTATGGAAACATGTTTTGTTTTATGATTTTTGGTTTCTTTAAGTTGTTGGATCTGCTCCCATTTGTACTTTTTTTTAAATTTTCTTTCACAATTCCCTCACCTTTTCACCTGTACTTGACCCAACTTCCAAAAAAATTAGAGCCATCAGCCCCACCTCAGGATATCAAGTGCACGAGCCCAAGCTCAACCAGCATTTTGGTAAGTTGGCTGCCCCCACCAGCAGAAAACCAGAATGGCATCATCACCAAATACTCCATCAAATACACAGCAAATGACCGAGAAGCCAGCTCGCCCAATGAGGTCTCGGATATTCCGCCAGATACCACGCAGTACTTGCTGGAACATTTGGAGAAGTGGACTGAGTACCGCATCATTATGACCGCCCACACGGACGTTGGACCAGGCCCAGAGAGCTCTCCCATACTGATTCGCACAGATGAGGATGGTATGTTGGCTTAGCACAACCAATCAGCAATTTTCTCGGCGAGCAAGTCTTCCTTTGCCGACACTTTGCACCTTTCTGTAACTGTTGTGTCTAGTCCTCCGTTCCACTGAATCTCTCCCTCTCTGTTCCTTTTTGAACTACAACTCTGGAACCTCTCTACACCTATTGTAGTGCAAAATTGCTTGTATTTCAAGTTTCCCGTCTGATGTTTTTTTCTTCCCTCACCACTTTATGTATTAGATTACTGTTGTTAATATTGCTCCCCACTCCCAATAGTATCTCTTTCAATTACTTTTATATGACATAAATTATTCAATATTCTTCTCAGTGCACCAGCATATCACAGAAACATATGTGCATTATTTTTGCCTGGATTTCATGAGATGTTGGTCAGTGAAAAGCAAACAGTCCTGGGACAGAGACCCAGTAGTGGCTGTCATTTTCTTTCCACAATAAATATCTTTTTGGAATCATTTTTATAAAATCAGGTATTTAAAAAATCTTGCATTTTGTGATGCTTTGGCATTCAAAGCATTATCCTTGGCTGCCTTTTATCCTCTGTTTTTAGTATTTATGCCTTTTCCTCCATGTTTTTCACATTTTTCCACATTTTTGGTATTTTAGAAAGATGCAGCTCAGGCATTTTTCAGCTTATGAAGCATTTTTGGACACAGTTTCCTACATCCCTTTTGAACTATAGTGGGTCTGTCCTTGTGCTGCTGATTGGGAGGGACAGGGCATCATCAGTTTTTTTTTCTTTTAATCAAATGGTATTCTTCCAGTTCCTAGTGGTCCTCCTCGCAAAGTCGAGGTAGAGGCTTTGAACTCAACAGCTATTACAGTGTCATGGCGCTCACCAGTTCCAAATAAACAGCACGGACAAATACGTGGCTACCAGGTCCATTATGTGAGGATGGAACATGGAGAACCAAGAGGACAGCCCATGCTCAAAGATATCATGCTGGCAGATGCACAGGTATGCTGGCTAAAATATTGATGCTGATTTAGTGACTATACACTTTTATAATGTTCCATTGTGCAAAGAAAAAGTATAAATTTATGTCAGTTCAATGTTGCTTTTTATCTCTTCCATTCTACCAGCTGTACTGTTTTAATGGAGGGCACTTGGTTATCTTTAAGTTGATATAAGCTGCTGTGCCTAGTCACATATAAGGCATCCCACCAGCTCCACCACCCCACTCCCAATATCCAGAAGGATGTGACCTACATAACAGACCAAAAGTCTAGCGTTATGGGAAGTGAAAGCCTAGAAGATGAGGTGCGGTGGGGGGTGCAGGTGTGTGCAAATGAGAAGTCTGGTTTTGAGCTTATTAATGGATGATTGATCATGTGTGCTTTGGGTTGAGCAGGACATCTAAATCTGCACATTTACCACCAGCTTCATTTCTTTCCCTGATGACTCGTTCAGGCTGACCGAGATGGTGTTTAACCTCACTATTGTATTCAGAACTAAGTTTCAAATTCCATAGCCTGCCATCATTATTTCTATAAAATTGCCACCAAAGCCCAAATCTTTGCTTGCATTATCTCTAAACGTACTTCCTCAATACTCACCTTACCAGCCCTTTGAGCTGCTGCTCCACAGATACAAGCTCCTCTAAAGCCTCCTGCCCCACATCCTATCTAATGCTAAGTTCTATTGGCTCCCTGTCCTCCAGCACATCGAATTCAAAATCCTTATCTGCAGACATAGACTAACTGGGCCCTACCACTGCTGCCTCAGTCTGTTCTATGGTCCCTCTGCTTTTTTTTCTCCAGAACTCCTTTACTGACCCACCCCCTTCTGTTTCATTATTGGTGATAGAGCCTTCAGTTGTCTCAACCCTACTCACTGTAACTCCCTCCCTATCCCCCTTGACTTACTACCTCTCATTTATCTGTAAAAGCTGTTTAAAACGTATCTATTCAGTGACACTTCCTGTCAATCATTGCTGCTTGGCTTCAGTCATCTTCTGTGTGAGGTGCCTTTTCTGCATAAAAGAGACTCTGGAAATTCAACTTGTTTTTTTTGTCCTGCATCTCTGCGCTTAGCATTAGGTGACATCCATGAACATTGATGAAGTCAAGGTTGAATGCTTGCAGTTGTTTACAGCAGCCAAAGAGGATAGCTTCAGTTTTACTCCTATTTACTGGGGAATGTTTTGGCTTATCCAGATCTTAATGTCATGTGGGTAATTGAGAGAGTAGCTAAAGTGGTGGAGGGAGGCAGAGGTAGTTGATAGCAGGATGATACAAGGTTCTCTCTGTGAGTGAGGTTGTTGAGGTAATCACATGAGATTAAGTACAGCTGAGGTGCAAGACTTGACTCTTGTTTCTGAGCTGTAAGACCCATTGATTAGACAACCCCTCCACTTTCGGCCTCAAACAATGATGTAGCTTTCATCTAATATTTGACTACATCCGGTAGTTTTACACAGTTAATAGAAAAGGCTTTGTCAATTTAAAGAAATGTAATAAAAACAATCTGCAGTTTCAGTCCTAGAAATGACTGACCCTAATATTAGCAGATGAATTCTTAATGTGCTTGAATGGCATTCCTTTCTCTGTTTTGTGGAGGAAGGAATATCATATCTATGTGTTAATCATTTGGCCCTGATGCCATCAACAGCCATTTCTGTATTAAATTTCCTTTTATAGTCTGGCCTATCAAACAGATTAGATTTTTCTGTGAGTCAGTCATGCAGGGGTTTTGAAGTTTTTAAATTTGAAGACCATGCAAGTGATTCTGTGATTTGCTATTTCTATCCAAGAGCGCATCTCAAGAAATTGCAAGCACACAGCCCATGAATTTTCCTCCATTTAACTTGAAAAAGAGAAAACCATGGTCTGTGTCCAATCACCCAAGGTGAAACTTCTTATCCCTTTTCCTCTATTTATTTTATATAAAATTGGCACAGTATTCTGCGCTCCCCATGTCAGCTCAGACCAACCGCAAATGGTGAGTAGGTGACCTGCTCTCAGGTTTGAGGAGGTCGCACCCTGTTATTTGCATTAGGGGTTGGGCAAGAACTTACAGATGCCCTTACCTTCTACTCAACACGGTTGAAATCAGGAATTTGGCAGGATGTGGGGAGTGATCCTGGTTGATGTTCCTTCTAAGCCTTGTATCCAGGCAGCAAATCGAAAGTTCCCGTACAGTCCGCACACACTTAAGTTACCATTTAAATAGGGGCCTTTAAATTTTTTTGCGTTTCTCTGCAAACGGGATAATTTAAAGGACCCACACAATTAGACAAATTGGCAGTGCACAAACAAAAATGAGAATATTTTGGTCCTGTTTCCAGTCCCAAGTTCTACTGTTCTGTGGCGATAGGTTGGGAGATTTTATTTTCATTATTTTCTGAGAATGCATTAAAGGTGTCAAAAGTAAGAACATAAAAGGTGGATGAGTTACAACCCACCCACCATTTGATTTAACTGCCAATAATGTTAAGTGAATAATAAAAGTAATAACCATTTCTTTCAAGCGTTGGGGCAATCTTTTTTTTCACACTTGAACAGACAAAAAAATCAGGTGTTATGACTATCATCAACTGACTGAATAATGCTGTACACATTTCATTATTTTATTATAGCATTTTAAAGAGATATACCTCTGTCTTTCTCTACTTCTGTACTCAATAATAGAATATGAATAAACACATATGCATAAAACACTGAGATACATTCCAGAAATGCGTCAGTTTCAAAATGTGCAGTGTAGAAAAGCAACTGAATGAATGCAGGAAAAAGATTACAAAGCCACAACAGATTATAAAAATTTGCTAATATATAGGTGATACATGTTGTGGATAAGAAATTGATGGCATTCATAATTTAGGAGCACATCGGACGTGGTCAACTCATGGAGACTATGTCACAAAAGGAGAATTTGGTGCTACACAAGTTATCCTGGTGTATTCAATAATATTATTTACCTTCATATCCTAACTGCGACTTTGTTTTCCTCTGCTTTAAGGACATTAATTTTTTTTCATTGCCTCAATTTTAAATTTAAATGGGGGCTCTCAACCACAACTGCAGGCCCATTAACAGAACACAGTAATATTATGAAAGCAAATACCACTTTGTTAGCCCAGATCATAGTGATATTTTTTCCAGTGTCAGTCAGGTTTGGGCTGATAGATGGTAAGTAACATTCGCACCGCGCAAGCGCCCAGCAATGACCATCTCCAACAAGAGAGAATCTAACCCTCTCCCCTTCACATTCAATGGCATTACCATCAATGAATGCCCCACTATGAACACCCTGGGATGTTACCATTACCAGGAACTTAACTGGACCAGCACACACACATTATGGATGCAAGAGTTGGTCAAAGGCTGGGAATTCTGCGGCGAGTAACTTACCTCCTGACTCCCCAAAGCCTGTCCATCACAAGGCAAAATTCAGGAGTGTAATGGAATACTCTCCAGTTGCTTGGATAATTGCATCTCCCACAACAGTCAAGAAGCTCGACACCATCCAGGACAAAGCAGCTCACTTGGTTGGCACCTCAGTCACCACCTTCAACATTCATTCCCTCCACCATCCGCAGTGGCAGCAGTGTGTGCCATATACAAGATGCACTGCAGCAACTCATCAAGCCTCCTTTGACAGCACCTTCCAAACCTGTGACCTCTACCACTTAGAAGGACAAGGGCAGTTGATGCATGAGAACACCACCACCTGCATGTTTCCCTGCAAGACGCACACCGCCTTGATTTGGTGCTATATCATTGTTCCTTCACTGTAGCTGGGTCGAAATCCTGGAACTCCCTTTCTAACAGCACCATGGCTGTACCTACACCAGACAGATTGCAGCAGTTCAAGAAAGTGAGTCGCCACCACCTTCTCAAGGGCAATTAGGGATTGACAACAAATGCTGGTCTAGCCAGTGACACCCACATCCCATGAAAAAATAAATAAAAACAAAATTGATTTTAAGTAAATTGCAGGAAATTCACCTTAGATCTATTGTTGTTGAGAGCCCCTTTTAGGAATAATACTGACTTGATGGCAATCATTGTTTTCAATGTTAGATATTTAATTTATCCATGTATCCTATGGCTTACTCCATAGATCCCAACAACTTTACAGTAAATTATTTCTCTTTGTTCTATTCTGCCAAAAGCAGATCACCAAAGCCATCTCATCTTCCCCTAATGAGTCAATAGAAAATGATTTAAATAAAATGAGTTTGAGTGGTCTCAGTCCAATTACTTTGACAAATATACTTAGAATCCTCCAGAATTTGTTAGTTTTCATCAGCCCTGTGTGTGCAGGTAGCTGCTGGTGGAGGCACTTTATATTTCTCAGGCACTTGTAAAAGTAGAAAAGCACATTGACCTCAATGTCCCGCTGTTCACCATTTCATGGTGCTGTATGAAAGGCAATGTTCCATCAGCATGGGTACAATGGAATATGAGAAAGTAGGTCTGAAGCTTAGCTTTACAGAAAGGAATGTAGCCTGGTGGGTAAATCTTCAACTAACCACCATTGTGGTCCCCTAACTGTTGATAAAGAGTGCTATGGACCACAATATTGAAGCAGGCCACCTGCCTGCCTTTCATTAGTGGGAGTACTTGGCTCAGCAAGACCAGTACCAAGGGTACAATGGATAAATTACTGAGTAGGGCAGAAAAATATGAACAAAAGGCTACATTAAGAAAAGATTTTTTAAAAATCACAACGTATAGATGCTTAAAAGACGGTTTTGTGCATGTGACCATTGTTCGCAGTTTCACCAGAACAAAGGTGGGGCATGAACAGAAGCTCTCAGAAATTTTAAGATGAACTTTGTCAGTTTTCTTTTTAGCTGCTTCCATAAGGGACTGGAATTTGCTGAAAACTTGCTCCATAGTAATGGTGCAGCTACAGTGCACCTCATTATTACAGTGCACAAGTTGTAGGAAATTATAGTTGCTGGCTTTTTGCACTGCTCCACAAAGACTCTCGCAAAAAATATTTGGAGAGGGCTGTTTATCACACCTCCACATTGCACCTCCCCCTGTCCTCCCACCCTGGGATTTTCCGGCCCCCTCGTGGTGGGACCTGCTGCGGGAGGTTCAGCGGCCCAGCCAAAAGCCCATTGACTTTCGGTGAGGCCGGACGATCCAGGCAGTGGGCGGGGCCAGAAAATCCCACCCAATCTTGTAGATGAGTTTGCTGAATTAATGCCATTGTCATCACCTCAGCTACTTTAAACAGCCTGCTGAGCGATTGAAACTATTTCTATCCAATAAATAACAATCCAGCATAGTAGGGTATCTTGATCATAATCCTAATCAGGCATTGGTACACACAGAGGAAGGGTATAATTTTACAATAAACTTAAAGTTTTATGTTACCTCAATCGTAAAGGAATCCTTGAGGATGTAATTTTTACTGACTTTTTGCAGGCACTTAATTTTAAACTTTAAATCTTAGTTAATGGGAATAAGTGCTTTGGCAGCCAGGGGATCTCCCCGATCGATCTTGTCTTGTATTCTTGTGTCTTTACGTTAATATTTATTGAGCTCATATGAATTGTTGTCAGTAATGAAATATTGCTGGGGATCGCATGATTCAGGGGACAATTACTAAATAATCGACTCAAAAGGTAATAATCATAAATCAATATTCAGAGTTAAAAACTATTAAAGATAATGAACCACAACTTGTATGGAAATGTTAAGTAATCTGTTTTGCGTCCAGCTTAGTCACCTTGGATATGTATTTGACAATGGCTGTACCACTTGGAACTCATACCTATGCCCACAGCAGCGTATTCTCATCAGTTATCCAGCAAAATTTGACATAAATTTGGCATTGGAGCATCAGGCAGCATGTTAGTTGCCAGTTTCAACATTGCAGCAAATTCCAGGCCATTATCTTTATCTCTGTTGGGCACAAGCCCATATTGATTGCCTCTACCAGTTCAATTCACTCAACTAACCTAGTAAAACGCAGTTAATTTATTTAACTAAAAAGCTCATAATTTTATGTGAGGTGAAAATTTATATAAAATCACCCTTTCATAGAGAAAAGATGATGAGGCGATAAACTAAGGGCGGAATCTTATGGCCCTATCGCGGCAGGCATGGGGCCGTAAAATGCAGTGAGCCATTCAAAAGTCCATTGACTTCAGCGGGACTGTAAAATCCCAGCAGTGTGAAATTTTGCCCCAAATATTTTTCTAGTTTCGGCCAAATTGAAATATGAGCAGGCCTTTTAAATATGTGTTTAAGTCTTTAAGTGCAGTAAGAAACAAACCTTCCTCAATAAGAATTCTATTAAACCTCAACAAATTCTAAAAATTACTTTCTCTAAAACATATAAAATCAACAGTATGAGGCTTTGACAACATGCACCTCTTCACATTTCAATATTTTGTTATACCCTTCTCATGGGTAATAAGGATTGCAACAAATGCTGGTCTTGCCAGTGACACTCAATCCCAAGAATGAATAAAAGAAATGATTTTGAAGCATAAGTTCGGAGTTCAATACACATTTAAAATCGTTACTTTATTCTATATCTTTTCTTTCTATCGATCTTGTTTTGTCTCAATCAGTGGGAAACTGATGACTCTGCTGAACATGTGAGTAAAGCATAATCGGACAACTACAAACTTGTGTTTGTTGTTAACTCCTTAGTGTCTTCACACAATGTCTTCTTGCAAATTTTATTTCATGTATGAACATTTTTTGTTGGTGTGCTGCACTGCATGCACTAACTGGTCTTCAAGACTTTCTTGTAAGTTTTATTTTGTACTAACTTGTGCATTTATTTTACTCTTTTGGAGTGAACACATTGCATGGAATGAAACACTATGTGTTGATTTTGGGAAAGGTGCCTTAGGGAGTTACCCTGTGTGTTGTAATTATTGGGATTAAATGACTTGATTGATATATGTATTTACACACTTACACATACTACCACTCAACTTAGAAAAGAACTATGCACTTGTCTGATCAGTAGTATCGCAGGATGGTACATTGTGCAATGAGTACATGTTTCTTTGTAGAGACCCTCAAACCCCATGAAAAAGCTGATGTTTTTAGTAGGAAGTCTCAACAGAGACTTCACCAAATCTCTCTGGAATTCATCAGGTGCCTCTTATCTAACCAAGAAGTTCATGGGCTCCAGGGAGATGGTGCACTGTGTGCAAAATGTCCAGCTTCATTAAGTGTTTTCAAGGGCCTCTATTATGAATGATCACTGGTTATATTGTCACCAGAAAAATCACTTTTTTCTCACCAGCAAATGTTACAATTGCATTTCGCCACATTCTACTTCGCAGAAGTGTACCAATTCTATAATTGCACCAGACCTCCACTACTCACAAAAAAGTGCAATGCCTGAAAACATGAGATTCAAATCTACTTGTAAATAAAGCTGCTCATTATCCTTTCACATTGGGCCTGTGAAGCTGTTGTGGTACAGTGCCATGTGTATAATACTGCTCTGCCTGTGTAGGATGCAAGTGCAGTAATCCCTAAAAAAAAATTATGTTGCGTTGATATTTATTCATAATAGTTTTAATATGTTTTAGAATGTCTCATTTATTATTAGGAGCCCATAATTTTGTGAGTGTTATTAACTGTTGCAGTCAGAGTTGTGGAGGAATACAGTTTTAACCATCTTTCAGCACCAGTTCTTTAAATCATTTAACTTTTGTCCACATCTCAACATCTTCAGTTGTATTTGTCAGTCGAGCAACTGACTGCCATCTGTAGTCCTGAAAGGTTGCTATGTATCATTAATGCCTTAGCTTCTTTTAGTTAGGAAGGTGGCCTGGGGTACATTTTGACTTCAATGTCTGGCAGTAATCTGGCGGAGTAGATCGTCTACCCTTTACAGAACATGGAAAGCTTTTTATTCCAGTTAAATCAATGTTATAAAAATTACTGCCCATATCCGTCCTGTTTGATCACTGCCCCAGATCCTCTCCAACTGATCACCACCCAGGCAGTGACATCAGAAATCTAAATCTGTATTTCTACTTAGGCAGAGAACAGATAAGAACAAATTACAATAAATTCTGCCTTTGTCACTTGTTCTTTTAAAGTGTACAACAATTAAAGATAATTGATTTCACAACTGCACAAACACAGCATGTTAACCCTGAGTAACAGCTTTTATATCAAATTGTAAAATGATGTCTATTGTCACAGTATGATGAATTAAAAAAAGTAAGTTTCTTTACACTTTCTAACTGAAGTTCGCTGTTGAACATTTGAAATGTACAGAAAATGCTTGGAAGAAAAAGAAACGTGTATTTTAAATACTGACAACATCTGTTACTCAAAAGATTAATACATGTTAAACATACAGGATAGATTACATGTAGCACCATACAATTTGCTCTATTCCCTTATTACTCAGAGACCTGAATAATACCTGACTGATGACCTAAAACTACATTTCTCATTGTTGTGTTTATTTCTTTCTTTTTTTTTGCCTTTTTTGTGTACAGGAGATGATCATTTCTGGGCTTTTGCCTGAAACGACCTACTCTGTCACTGTGACAGCTTACACAACAAAAGGAGATGGAGCTCGTAGCAGAGCCAAGCTTGTGGTAACCACTGGTGCAGGTGAGTGATTTCTGGAGATAATTATTGGGTTTCAGGCAGTTGATCCATAATACCAAGCAACGTCCAGATTTAAAACACTGGTCCCAACTATTTCAAATCCTAAGTTTTAACACTAGGACGGTTATTTCTAGAGTTCAGACTTTTATCTCCCATCCCTCGACGTGAAAGAATGAAATAACAGGGGATCCATTCTGTTTGGTGCTTGTGCCAAAACATCAGAGGCAAGAATGGATTTATACAAATTCTATCAGTCTTTACAGACAAGCTTGCTGGAGCTTAAACTCCTTCTGCGTTGGAGTTTCAGTTTGTCAAATCAAAATCAGAACTATGCAGAATTTTAACACAACTGTTCTTGTAGGGAGGCTTGTGAGTACTGCAATCAATGCATGTAAATCTTTGGTTACCTGTATATTTCTGATTTTATTTTAATTTCACAATTAAATCTTATTGTATAATCCATGCAGGATCATATACAGTATTCTGCAACTCTTTGCCTTATTGTTTCAATAATTTATTTGTGGCTGTGAAAAGGATACATTATAGTGCCTGCTTTGAAAAAAAAATTCAACTACTTCCCCATCATCACTAATGGTTTGAATGGCATTTGTCGTTAATCACAAATATTACAATTAGATGTGTCTGTGAGGCAATGCTGCTTAACAGTATTAGGGTCTCAATAGAGACCAGTAATGTGTGTGTTCATTTATTTTTAGAAAATTATGATTTTTTTTTTATTCATTCACGGGACATGGGCTTCGCTGGTTGGGCCTGCATTTATTGCCCATCCCTAGTTGCCCTTGAGAAGGTGGTGGTGAGCTACCTTTGAACTGTTGCAGTCCATGTGGTGTAGGTACACCCACCGTGCTGTTAGGAAGGGAGTTCCAGGATTTTGACCCTGCAACAGTGAAGGAACAGCGATATATTTCCAAGTCAGGATGGTGAGTGACTTGGAGGGGAGCTCCCAAGAGGTGGTGTTCCCATCTATCTGCTGCCCTTGTCCTTCTAGATGATAGCGGTCATGAAGTTTGGAAGGTGCTGTTGAAGGGGCCTTGGTGAATTCCTGCAGTGCATCTTATAGATGGTACACACTGCTGCTACTGTGCGTTGGTGGTGGAGAGAATGAATGTGTGTGAATATGGTGCCCATCAAGTGAGCTGCTTTGCCCTGGATGCTGTCAAGCTTCTTGAGTGTTGTGAGAGTGTTGCACTCATCCTTGCAAGTAGGAAGTATTCCATCACACTCCTGGCTTGTGCCTTGTAGATGGTGGACAGGCTTTGGGAAGTCAAGAGGTGAGTTACTCGTCGCAGGATTCCTAGCCTTTGACCTGCTCATGTGACTACAGTATTTATATGGCTAGTCCAGTTCAGTTTCTGGTCAGTGGTCACCCCCAGGATGTTGATAGTGGAGGATTCAGCGATGGTAATGCCATTGAATGTCATGGATGATGGTTAGATTCTCTCTTGTTGGAGATGGTCATTGTCTGGCACTTGTGTGGCATGAATGTTACTTGCCACTTGTCAGCCCAAGACTGGAAGTTGTCCAGGTCTTGCTGCATTTGGACATGGACTGCAAGACCTGGACAATATTTGTTAAATGTTATTTAATTTAGAATCTGAATACACAAGTATTTGCTAAAAGAATGAAACCACAAGGTTCATGGTTAAAATCAAAAGAATTTTACTGAACAAAAACCAAACTATGAATATTCATTACTACACTCTAACTTAAACAGTCAGTTACATTAAAGATATTAAAAGTACAATGAATGCAGTTACTTATTTTCTAAACCGAACTTCTTAACTCAAAGTTCCTTCTACACCCATTTGACTGACACCCGGAAGACTCACATCAGATACGTATCAAAATTTGCAAGATGAACTACTTGGTTTGAGTATTGCTTCAAAGATTTGTATAAGGGTTGAGATTTCTTGGGCCGTCCACTTACTTCCAGTAAGGTTTTCCATTCAAACCTCCTCCAAATGTCCCATGGTTGTCGACTCCCAATTCAACACAGGCATTGCTGGTGTCTTAAGTGTAGCCACCTCAAGTCAGCACTCTCCTGGTTCTAATTTTCTTCAACTCTAGAAGTCTCTGTCTTCTCAGCTTGGCTATCCCAGATGTTTAACTCACTGTTAGGAGTCCTTCAGTGAATAAGAAGTTTAAGCTCTTTCAACCTAGCACACTGAATTTAAAATGAGCTCTGCTGGAAAGAGATGTTCCCTGCTCTGCAGCCAGATTGTTCTAAAAATTAAAACTGAAAACCCTGCTTAAGACCAGAGCCACACCCACAATCTACTCACCCCTATAATTAACTTCCTGTTGATCCTTTGTTATTCTACCAGTCACATGACCATTTACTGAAAGCCCATGTGCTTTACCAGAAATCAACCCCTGGAGAAAACTAGTTCTTAAAGGAACCATAACCCCAACGTGAAATATAGATTCTTTCCCCAAAAGCTCATGGGCTATCACAACAGAAAGAGGTGATTGAAAATCTGAGGCATTAATGCAGAGGTCTCCCAGGGTAGAAGCAGAAGTTCTTTTACTGGGTGTAATCTTAACAAGGGGATCGCATTTAAATTTAGCCATATGAACATTTAACCATCACAACTACACCATACTGCCAAGGCAGTAGACATCCCAGTGCCAAATCCCTCAATACTTATTGGAACTTGAGGGAATTTGGTTGAGAATCATAACTATGAGGCATACGTGCATTCTTTAGGCTAGTAATTCTCAAACTTTTTATTCCTAGGGCCCCTTTTCATGTGAGTTAGTTATCATGGACCCTCCTAATTTAAATTATAATGCTATATATTGCTTATATTATGAAAATGCTGCATGCATAGAATGTTTAATTAACGCTTTTATGAAAATGGATATTTGACTATCAGATTTCAGTAAAATGGATGTCTGTTTTTCACTGCAGAGTTTCTCTATTCTTAACATGAGCATGGAGAAGGTAGGAGTCCGAGGAGTTCAGAAGCACAATAAAACATTTGCCCTACTTAACAATATCTTAAAAATGCAACACTGTTTGTCTAAATGTCTAAAGCAGTGGTTCTCAAACTCGGGTTCACGAATCTTTGGTGGTTCTAACAGGTGGGCAATTGCCCAGGGCATGATGGTTGAAAATAAGCAAGTTAAAGGCGGTCGAAGGCATGCTCTGCCCTCCCCCAACCCCCCATCAACCCCGTGCTCCGGTTATCCAGTACTCTCTCCCTGCTCTGCTCTCTCCATGCTCCTGCTCTCTCCGCACTGTGCTTCCCCAATGCTTATGCTCAAATTTTAGGTTGGCGGGAGGATTTCCTGGGCATTGAGGAAGCTCAGAAATGATTGGGCTTAGGGGCTTCGTGGTGAGTGGGGCGGTGTCTCCTCCATCAGAAGCGCCCTCCTTCTAACTTCAGGTGCCCCCCTTGAGGTCTGGTGGCCGCTGGACCTCCCTGCCCCCACCATCCTACCCCCAACTCTTTCCCCCCCCCCATCCCCCAGCCTCTTATTCAGGCACCCCAATAGCCCACTTTCCACCAAACACCCCCAGGCCTTCCCTGCTCTTTCCATCCAGTTCCAGGACTTAGGCTCTGTCTCTTCATGCACTTCCTCTTCTGTCCACTGCAGCTCCTGTTGCTGCAGGGACTGGAGAGCTGCCAGCCAATCAGATTGGCCAGCAGCTCACTAAGGCACGACTTCCTCCCGATTGAGGGGCGGAAGTCCTGCCTGCAGCCAATTAACACTCGGAGCGTGAAATGGCTGTGGGGCAGACAGAACTGGCAGGGATGTGTTCCCCGCCGACTCTTCGGATGGCAGGAAGGGAAACCCCACCGTTTGAAATGTCCTGGCCATAATTTTTCACCACACACGTTGGATAAGCTTGTCCAAAAGCTTTGCTGCAAATGTCTGTTGTCATCATTCTGACTTAGCACATTGTATTCACCATGAACTTTCTGGCTATTTATGTCATTGATACTCAAGGCAAATCCTAATCAGCATGGTATCAGCTTAAACATTCAAATGGAGAAGGCAAATGGAATAATTTTGTCTGTGTGTAGCAGTGTAAAACGAGTGATTGTGAATTGCCAGTCAGTTTTCAATCTCTCTTGATTTTCTTTTCTGCTGATTTTGATTAAGTGAATATTGGGAGTGATGTGTAACAGGCAGTTGATTCAATATCGCTCATTTTCCAGTATTTTGCAAAATCAAATTTACACCCAATGCCTCAACAGACATTTGGCTGCAGCCCTTAGTATTAAAAAATGCTTCCTATAGTGGGTGAATCACGTATTTGATGACGAGGCAGATGTAAAAGATTCCTGAGGGTTGTGGGGTGGGGGGGCGGTGATGCGGGGAAGAAGTGTTGATAGATCTTGGAAAATGTGGTGCCAGCATGACAGTAGCAAGATACAGCAATGCCTCACATTTTCTGATAATTGGATACAAATCGGCAAAGCTGTCAGCAAAATACCAATGAATCTCACTAGCTGTGAGTGTTTATCCACGCATACATATATGTAGTTGATCTAGTGAGAGTGGATCAGCCCTCTGATCCTACAATCTTGAGAGCCTTGCACACCTGTTATCCATAAGTGCAGCTCAGAACTGGCAAGAACAGGATGTAACTCCTCAAGAAATCCAGCCACAGCACAGGAAAATTTATACTGTTGTTATGGTCATCATGTGTCACATGTAAATTGGGACCTGGCATTCATCCCTCCATCTAGCAGAGGTGGGGGATGGGCAGCAGTTGAGTGCTCTCTAGGCAGGAGTCTACATCACTGGGGACCTGGCCTGGAGAGTATTGCATGCAGCAGTCCCTTGCACTAGGCTTTTAAGCTATTTCAGACTCCCAGGCTGTTTGTAGCTTTTGCAGTCTGGATGAGTCTGTGTTTCACGTATTTGTTACACGTGAGAGGTTGCAAATTTTGTTCAGTTATTTGAAGTGATTGCTCCTCAACTTCAGGCTTCACATTAACCAAGCACTGCTAACCTTTAGCTACTGCTAAGGTGTCAGATTGGGTGCTGGACTTTCTTATGTATTTGCTCCTGCTCCTGCCTCTCTCGCATGGTCTTTGTCCATGCCTAGGTGCCCCTGAATTTGCTTCCACTTGGTCTCTTCAGCAGGCACTGTAAGGAATAGTGTCTTGCGGGCACTAGTAATAATATGATGATTTTGTTTTATAACTTCTTTTTGTTTTATTGAAGTCCTTATTCTGTTTAAATTCCTTTGTTAGTTATGTCTCTTCAAACAGGGATGACATGTGTGAAAAAATCTGTTGATGACGCTGGGACAACCCAATATTAACCTTTATGGATGTTTTTAAAAAGGCATGTGTAGCAGAATACATAGGAGGTGCAGCTGTTGAGCTCTAAAACAGATCTTATCCAAGGGTGAGGACTTGTAGGCACTTGGGATCAACAGACAAGCAGTGTCAGAGGAGGAACTCATGGACTAGAGTTACTAAATTGTGCCACATGGTAGCAAAAGATTTGAGGATTTTCTCCCTGATGAAATCAATTCTTTGTGGCTACAAAGGGCACACCTGCAGTAAGCTTAGTGAAGGACCAGTTAGCTTAACATCTATCCTAGGGAAAATGTTAGAAGCTATTATTGAGAATGTTATAGCAGGGCACTTAGATAAATTCAAGGTAATCAGACAGAGTCAACATGGTTTGGTGAAAGGGAAATCACGTTTAACCAGTCTATTGGAGTTCTTTGAACAAGTGCTGATGTGCGATGGATAAAGGTGGATACCGCTGGACGTACTGTACTTGGATTTCCAGAAGGCATTAGGTAAGGTGCCATATCAAAGGTTATTGCGGAAACTAAAAGCTCATGGTGTAGGGGGTAACATATCGGCATGGATTAAATATTGGCTAGCTATCAGGAAACGGAGAGTAGGCATAAATGGATAATTTTCTGGTTGGCAAGAAGTAACAAGTAGTGTGCCACAGTGATCAATGCTGGGGCTTCAACTTCTTACAATTTATACAAATAACTTGGATGAAGGGACCAAACATATGGTTGCTAAATTTACTGATGACCCAAAGGTAGGTAGGAAAGTAAGTTGTGAAGAGGACATAAGGAGGCTACCAGGGATATAGATAGGTTAAGCGAGTTGGCAAAGATCTGGCAAATAGAGTATAATGTGGGCAAATGTGAAATTATCCATTTTGGCAGGAAGAATTAAAAAAAAATATTACCTAAATGGTGAGCGATTGCAGAGCTCTGAGATGCAGAGAGATCTGGGTGTACTATTGCATGAATCGCAAAAGATTAGTACACAGCTACAGCAAGTAATTAGGAAAGCTAATAGAATGTTATAGTTTATTGCAAGGGAAATTTAATACAGAAGTAAAGAGGTTATATTTCATTTATACAGGGCACTGGTGAAACTACATCTGGAGTACTTTGTAAGTATTGGTCTCCTTATTTAAGGAAAGATGTAATTGGAAGAGGTTCAGAGAAGGTTTACTAAACTAATACCTGGAATGGGTGGCTTGTCTTATGAGGAAAGGTTGGACAGGTTAGGCTTGTATCCACTCGAATTTAGAAGAATAAAGGCAACTTGACTGAAACATATAAGATCCTGAGGGGTCTTTTGACAGGGTGGTTGTGGAAAGGATGTTTCCTCTTGTGCAAGAATCTAAAACTAGGGCCAGGATTTTCTGGCCCTCTCATGCTGGGACCCACTGTGGATGATGCGGCAGCCTGGCCAAAAGTCCTATAACATTTGGTGGGACCGGATGATCCCGGCGGCGGGTGGGGGCAGAAGATCCCACCCTAGAGGTCATTGTTTAGAAATAAGTGGTCACCATTTAAGACAGATCAGGAGAATTTCTTTCTCTGAGGGTAGTGAGCCTTTGGAACTCTCTTCCACAAAAAGCAGTGGAAGCAGAGTCTATGAATATTTCTAAGGTGGAGCTCGATAGATTCTTGATAAGCAAGGTGAAAGGCTATCGGGGGTAGGCGGGAATGTGGAGTTGACGTTGTAGTCAGATCAACCATGATCTTATTGAATGGTGGAACAGGCTTGAGGGGCCAAGTGCCCTACACCTGCTCCTAATTTGTATGTTCCAATGTACTTAATGCATTTCACTGGATCAATTTGGAATAACCTTAGCCAGAAAACAAGGTTAATCTACATTTAAGTTGTGTGATGTAAGCAATATTTTTTGGGGATTTTTTTTTTTGTCATGAGGCACTCGTGGTAGTGGTGGTGGGGGTGACCCTGACTGGAGATTGTAATATTTGAGACACAGGATGCACTAGGATTTGATGCATTTAATCCTGCCTCAGAACAGGGGATGGAACCCTTTTGAAAGATATTAACAAGTCACACCGATTAGTTCAAGGGGCAGAATGAATTGTAGTCCTTAAGGAGCAGATGAAGTGGAGAATCAGCTAGATAGTGGCTGAAGTGTTGCCATTACCGTGATGCTGCTGAGGAAACAGCAGCCCTTGGTGAGCAGTGATTGCTCCACTGTGTCTGGAGCTGGACGGGCAGCAGAAGGTTGCTTGCTTCATGCTGCTGGGTAGTTTGGCGTTGAGAAGCCCAGGACACTTAACAGCCCAGTGAGGCTGAAGTGAACAACAGCAGTTGGCTTTGTAAACTGGGAGTTGGGGAAAAGAAATGTTCGTGAGCAGTGGAGTTCTGCTTAGTGTAGCTAGAGAGTTAGAATGGTGCTGGTAACAAGATGCTGTGGCACAGCCTTATGAACCCAGTGGTTTGCAGTCAGGAGAAGAGATTTAGCAACTGGAAGGTGAGCAGTTATTGGGACAGTCTGAGTTGCAGTGGCTTTTGAGAGAAATCACAGGCTAGATCTTCGAAAGAGAGGAGCTGAAACCTCTGTGAAGACAGACTTTTAAAGAAATTTTCTGACTCACTGATATCTGAGTGGGTTGCTGAGAAAATTTGAGGGATCTGTCTTGGTTGCGTCTGTGATTTAACATGCAGTTTATGGTGTGTATGACCAAAGTTTGCCTGTTAATTCATGTTTACCGCATGCTAATTCTAGATATTAAAGTATAAGATAGTGTTGACTGTTTGCTTTGCTGATGTTTCTATAGTAAAAGTCCTTCTGTTTGTTTAATACTGTGGAATCCTATGGCTTTGTTCTCTTAGTAAGTACCTGGGATTTCAAATGTGATCTACTTTACAAAAATAAGCTACTGCATCCTGACAAAATTGTTGCTTTTGCCTGGGATCGTAACAAAATTCAGGGGTCTGGTCTTGGATCATAACAGTTGTCATAGTTCTTCAGAGGTAGCAGGCTTTTTGAAAGGACAGGCAGTAAGGAAAGGGTGGTGGGGTAGCTTTGTTAGCATGAGATGGCATAAGTACAATAGCAAGAAATGATCTTGGATCGAAAGATGTAGAATCCATATGGGTAGAGGTAAGAGGTAACAAGGGGAAGAAGACACTGGTGGGAGTAGTCTATAGGCCCCCTAACAGTAGCTATACGGTAGGACAGAAAATAAATCAGGGGTAATGAGGGCATGTAAAAAGGCGGTACATTAATCATGGGTGAATTTAATCTTCATGTAGATTGGGAAAATCAAATTGCCAGAGGTAGCCACAAGCAAGAATTTGTAGAGTGTATCTGGAACAATTTCCTAGAACAATATGCTGTTGATCCAACCAGGGATCAAGCTATTATGGATCCGGTAATGTGTAATGAGACAGGTTTAATAAATGATCTCAGAGTAAAAGACCCCCTAGAAACAGTGACCATAACATGTTAGAATTTAGCATTCAAGTTGAAAGTGAGAAACTTGGGTCGGAAACAACTGTGCTAAACTTAAATAAGGATAATTACAAAGGAATGAGGCTAGAGTTGGCTGGAGTGGACTGGAAAAGGAGTTTAACAGAAAAGATGACCAATGGCAGACATTTAAGAAAATAGTTAATGACTCATGGCAAAGATATATCCCAGTGAGGAAGACGGATTCTAGGAAGGCGATAAACCAACCATGGTTAACCAAGGAAGTTAAGGATAGTATCAAATTGAAAGAAAAACACATACAATGTGGCAAAGATTAGTGGGAAGCCAGAGGACTGGGAAAGTTTTAAAAACCAACAAAAGATGACCAAAAAATAATAGAGGGAGAAAATAAACTTTAAGGGTAAACTAGAAAGTAATATAAAAATGGACGGTAAGAGCTTCTTTAAATATATAAAAAGGAAGAGAGAGGCCAAAGTGAACATAGGCCCCTTAGAGAATGAGGCTGGTGAAATAATAATGGGGAACCTGGAAATGGCAGAGGAGTTGAATAACTACTTTACATCAGTCTTCATGGCAGAAGACACTAATAGCATTCCAAAAATACTAAAGAATCATGGGGCAAGGGGGTGGAGGAAATAAATACAAAAGTATCACGAGGGAAAAAGTACCAGGAAAACTAATGGGGCTAAAGGTCGGTAAGTCCCCTGGACCTGATGGATTGCATCCTATCAGTAAAAAGAAGTAGCTACAGAGATATTGGATGCACTGGCAGTAATCTTCCAAGAATCCTTAGATCCTGCAAAAGCCCTGGAGGATTGGAAAACTGCCAATGTAACACCCTCGTTCAAAAAGGGAGGGAGACAAAAAAACAGGTGACTATAGGCAAGTTAGCTTAGCATCTGTCATTGGGAAAATGGTATTGTCTATGATAAAGGATGTAGTAGCAGAGCATTTAGAAAAACATAATCTAACCAAGCAGAGTCAGCATAGCTTCATGAAGGGGAAACCATGCCTATTCTTTGAGGAGGTAAGAAGCAGGATAGATAAAAGGGAACCAGCCGATGCAATATATTTGGATTTCCAAAAGGCATTCAATAAGGCACAGTACCTAAGGCTACTTAATAAGATAAGAGCCCATGGTGTTGGGGTAGTAAATCAAGTTGGATAGAGGATTGGCTAACTAACAGAAGACAGAGTTGGGATAAGGAGGGCATTTTGAAGATAGCAACCTAGTGTAACTAGTAGAGTACCACAGGGATCAGTGCTGGGACCACAATTATTTACAATATATATTAATGAGTTGGATGAGGGAAGTGAATGTACTACCGCCAAGTTTGCAAATGACACAAAAACAGGTGGGAAGACAAGTGTTGAGGATGACACAAAGAGTCTACAGAGGGATATAGAAAGGTTAAGTGAGTGGGCAAAAACGTGGCAGATGGAATATAATGTGGGGAAATGTGAGGTTATGCACTTTGGCAGGAAAAATAGAGGAGCTGAATATTATTTAAATGGAGAAAGACTGTAGAAAGCTGCAGCACAGAGGGATTTGGGGGCACTCATGCATGAATCACAAAAAGCTAACATACAAGTTCAGCAGGTAATAGGGAAGGCAAATGGAATGTTGGCTTTATTTCAAAGGGAATGGAGTATAAAAATAGCAAAGTCTTGCTAAAACTATACAAGGCACTAGTTAGACCACACCTAGAATACTATGAACAGTTTTGGTCCCCTTATCTAAGGAAAAATATCCTGGCACTGGAGGCAGTCCAAAGAAGGTTCACTAACTTGATCCCGGGTATGGAGGGATTTTCTTATGAGGAGAGGTTGAGTAGGTTGGGCCTGTGCTCATTGGAGTTTAGAAGAATGAGGGGGTGACCTCATTGAAACATAAAAGATTCTTAGGGGGCTTGACAGGGTAGATGCTGAGAGGTTGTTTCCCCTTGTGGGAGAGTCTAGGACCAGAGGGCATAATCTCAAAGTAAGGGGCCACCCATTTAAGACAGACAGTTAAGAGAGATGAGAAGCAATTTTTTCTGAGGGTAGTGAATCTATGGAATTCTTTACCGCAGAGGGCTGTAGAGACTGGGCCGTTAAGTATATTGAAAGCTGAGATAGACAGATTTTTAATCAGTAAGGGAATCAAGGATTATGAGGAAAAGGCAGAGAAGTGGAGTTGAAGATTATCAGATCAGCCAAGATCTCATTGAATGGTGGAGCAGACTCGATGGGCCATATGTCCTACTTCTGCTCCTAAGTCTTCTGGTCTTATGGTTATCAAATTCCACAGAGCTGTGAGGCAACAGTTGCACAGAATAATTAAATGCTGCTAGTGTCATACTTGAGCCATCATCAAATGTGTAGCTGTGAAGGTTGTGAAAACCACAAGAATTGCCATGGCCAACATCAATTCCAAAGTTACCCATTCCATCAACAAGTACATTGCCTGAAACACACAAGGATCCCAGGTTTAGTTGCACAATTCTAACATCCTGCCTCATGCCACCTCAATCACTGAATTAATACCTCTGTGCGATGAAGCATCCCATGTTTAATTGGGCAAAAAATTGTGATTGTCTAAATTACCGTTTTGGCTAAAGGAATGAAATAATAGTTCTCTTTACTGGACAAATAGAATCCTCGTATTTCAACAATAGGTCAACTCCGTAAGATCAATCATCCATTTGAATTATTCAAGCCTTTTCAACCTCAGCAAAGACCATAAAATCAACCAGTCAGGCCACTAGTTTTTTGACCGTAATGACAGAAGCAGACATTAGGAATCGTCCCAGATTTGCACTAAGTGTGGTAGCCCCCCCACCCACCCACCCACAATGGTGGCTTTTCACGCCGTATCGTCTCAAACCCGTCTCATTAATCATACGTTCCTGGGAAACACGCTGTTTCTATGGCAGGCGGGCTTTCATTTTCCCACCTCACCACATTCTCACGCCAGGTGCCATTTTTAAAGTGCAGCCGTGTGCACACCTCTCAGTGCTTCCAGCCCAGGACTGCAGCATAGAAGAATTGATCCCAAAAGGCAAGAAGACTGCAAGTGACATGTCCCCAGAATGCCTTTTGGACGCTGTAGAGGCGCCCTGATGCCCTCCACCCCCACAGAAGAAGTTGGCCATCCAATGCAGAAAGAGGATGAATGATCTCATCCGTGCCTGGGTAAGGCAACCATCTCATCAGTCTAAACTCATAGTCAAGCCCATCTCACTCAATGCCAGCTCAAAGGACATCACCACTCTGTCCCTCACACACACCCTCATATCTCCATCTGGCCTCATGTCCTCTGGAGACTTCCTCCTCACCATGTTGAGGCCACTTGCACAGATTAACTTGTGTGTCCACACACACCCTGGGATACCTCCATTCCCCAGTACAACCCTCATCCTACAGCCTCTTCCTTTGCCTGAGGCCACTTCTCCCCCTACCCCAAGCAAGCCCTAGTCCTGTAGCTGTTGAAAAGTCACCCCCACTTTATGGCTGGTCTGGTAGACAGAGACCTGCCCATGAGCCCCCCTATAAGTGATGTGGTGCTGCCTGCGAAGCCTGACGCAGATGACCACGAGTGCTGCCCGAAGCAAGGTAGGTAAACAAAAATCAAAGTCCCGAGCGAAATGCAGCTCACCAGGTGCACGTCGCCTATGTACAGTTGTGAAACAACTTGGATGATCCAGTGTGGGGGTGGGGGGATGGGGATGGGGGTTGCAATTCTGGTGAGCTGGGCCTTAAAATGATATGCAAATGTGTGACAATGATGTTCCCAACAGTGTGAAACGCCGCCCGCCACTGACGGGCAGAGCGGATGATTGCAAACTGGTTTCACGATGGTGCGGAACTGATTTTTGTCCCTCTCATATTGTTTGCTCGCGCCGCCGAACACGCCCAATGCCAGCGGGCACAGAAAATTCCTCCCTGAATCTATTAGAAAACCATCTTTTTTTCTCTTGTGCTATCTCTGTTTCTGCAGCCAATACAAAAAATTAGTATTTCGACATTTTCTTTGAAAAACTTGCAGTTGCTTAAGATCTGTTGAAGGCCTTGCAAATGAGTTTTAGGGGGAAGTGTAGCAGTTTAATGCTGGGGAAATTAAAACAACCAGAAATGAGTTCACTTAGCTGGAGTTTATTCAACAAAGGGCAAATAAATTCTTCCACAAAATATCTGTTCAACGTGGATTTTCCTGTAATTGTTGTCTTTATTACTGGTTCAGTGTTTTATTACTGGAAGAGAGCTTTGGAAGCACAACTTCACAGAGTAAACTCCCACATCCCACCAACTAACCATCCGCCCTTCGGACAATACGGTGCTGGTACACACAGTGCAATTTAATCAGCTGAGAAACTAGGTTTGTGATACTTCGAACAACTGAGTAGTAAACTGTTGAAAAACTCTAATAATGAGCTAAATATAACATGAAATTATAGTTTATAGCCCAGCTATTACACACAATTTACAGCATAGAAATAGGCCACTCAGCCCAACTGGTCTATGCCTGTATTTATGCTCCACACAAGCCTCCTCCCACTCTACTTCATCTAAACCTATCAGCTGTTGCTTTGGCCGCCATATATTTATCTAGCTTCCCCTTACATGCATCAATGCTGTTAGCATCAATTACTCTATATCCACATATATGCTATCCACATTCTAACCGCTCTCTAGATAAAGATGTTTCTTTTGAATTTCTTACTGGATTTATTGGTGACCCTCTTGTATGTCTGACCCTTTGTTTTAGATTGTTCAACAAATAAAAACATCTTCTGTCAGGCTCCTTCATAATTTTCAGTTCCTCTATTCGGTGCTCTCATTCGTGGGAAACTGGAGACCCCATGCTTTGGATGCATAACCAAATTGCTTTTATTACAAGAGAAAGCAGACCTAACCAGATAATAATTAAAGTATAATCCTCAATCCAAGTTATTCAAACAATGAGCAGAATTTTACATTCGGGTGTGCGTCCCGACATCATCACGAACTCGCGCGATATTTCGTTCGGCAGGCGCGCGCCAGAGTCGGCTGCACGCCCGCCAATAATTGAACGGCTTGTTAAGGCCATTAACTAGTAATTAAGTTGAATTTTACGCTGCCCGTCCAACCATACGGTTGGTGGGCAGGCGAAAAGGCCAAGCGGCCTTTACATTTTTTAGGAAACCTCATCCACTTTACTTTGAAAATAAAAGCATGACCCATCTCATTGTGACACAGTCACATGAGGGGACATGTTTCATTAAACTTTTAACGCCCTTATCTATTTTTTAAAACTGCCCCTCAATCTCTCTGAGGCAGCTCTTGTGCCTCAGGGAGATTGAAGCGCTCTTTCACGCACATGCGCAAAAGAGCGCTGGACCCAGCTCCCTCCTCCTCCTCCTTCCTGCACAGTTGCCACTGCTCGCGATCTATGCAGGGCCAGCCTTAATTGGCCTGCCTGTGTGAAATCGTGATGCGGAGTCTATCGCGGGCGGCAGTCGGCTCCGTGAACACTCCCGCCCGACGACTGGAAAACCCTGGCCAATGTGTGCAACATTGAAATATTTGTTTGTAGTTCTTTTTGAATTTCAAACTTAGAGGTTGGTTTCAGACATGAAACATCTGGGGCAGAATTTTTCTGTTGGGGGCGGTGGGGGCAGGACCCGCACGCTGACGTGTAAAATGACGCCCGGTGACGTCAGGCGTGCGTCCCGACATCACCGCGCGCCATCATGATATTTCGGTGAGGGGGCACATGACGATGTCTGTTGCACGACTGCACTTAATTAACGGACCACTTGAGGCTCCAATTGACAGGGATTTTGCGTCGCCTGTGCGATCTTCGGCTCGTCGCATGGGTGCAACGAGCAAGCGGGTATTAGAAATTTGCATGAAGCTCATCCGCGGGCGGGAGAAGAGGGTTCAGTGGGTTCACGAATCTGGACATTTAAATGTTACTGCTCAGAACTTAGTGAAACTTGCCTGTGTGAGATGGAAAAGTTGCAAACGCATAGCATCTGCTTGGACTGGACTCATAACCTTCAGGTCAGCACTTTTCACTGAGGATTTGTTTTGGGGCCTGTAGGTTTCAGGAAGCCTCCCTGAGCCTGGGAATGGGAGGTGATCTCTCCACTGGAGGCACCTCATCTGAGGAGAAAGGGAGGGCTAGAAGTGGGAGGAGGCCAGAGGTGCACATTGAGACTGCAGGGGAGCCACCTTTGGGAGGACAGGCGCAAGCACAAGGAGCGCAGGGCCAAGAAGTAGTCCAAGGCGCAGGGGGCCATTGAAGACAGCATGATCCTGCTGCCAGGGTATACAGAAAGTGAAGCAGCTACCTCAATATGTCTGAGGTGCAATGCAGAAGGAGGCTCCGTCTGTCAAGGGAGACAGTCAACAGTATTTATCAGATGATTGGTCCAGAGATCTCAGCTAATTGTGTGGGTGGATACTCCATGCCCGTGGCTCTGGAGATCACAGCTGCCCTCAACTTCTGTGCCTCCGGTTCTTTCCAGGGGTCAGTGGGTGATCTTTATGGTGCCTCGCAATCAGCTGTCCACACTTGTTTCAAGCATGTTACAGACGCTCTGTTCAGGCGTGCATTGATCTTCATCCACTACCATTGGGACCAGGCCAGCCAGACACAGCGAGCCAGAGGCTTCGCGGCCATTGCTGGCTTCCCCCGCGTCCAGGGTGCTATAGACTGCACACATGTGGCCATCAAGGTACCAGAAGGTGAGCCCGGTGCCTTCGTCAACAGGAAGGGCTTCCACTCCATGAACGTGCAGATAGTGTGTGATCACAGGATGCTGATTCTACAAGACTGTGCAAGGTACCCAGGCTGTTCCCACGACGCCTACATCCTCAGACACTCCCAGGTGCCGGGGCTCTTCAGTACTCTAGCCCAGCTGGATGGATGGCTGCTGGGTGACAAGGGCTATCCCCTCAGAAGGTGGCTCATGACGCCTTTCTGCCATCCAAGAACAGAAGCTAAGCAGCAGCACAATAGGAGCCACGGCTCCACAAGGGCTGTGGTAGAGGGAGCCATCGGTGTTCTCAAAATGCGCTTCAGATGCCTGGACCGTTCCGGGGACGCACTGCAGTACCCCCCAGATCGAGTGTCGCTGTTAGTGGTTGCATGCTGCGCTCTCCACAATCTTGCACTGCAAAGGGGCGACGCTGTGGACAAAGAAGATGTAGATGGAGTGGCTATGGCTGAACACGATGAGTGAGCAGTGAGTCCGAGGATGAGAATGCACAGGGAAATAATGAGGGAGCACATGCAGATCCAGGCATACTCCAGGGGGAGGCAGGGACACCTGGGACGCGCTAATCCAAGGAACCTTTAGCTGGCACAGCACATATGGATCTCCAACACAAATCTGGCCTGTAGCCTCCATCCTGGAGCCCTTAGTGCAAAATCTGTCTGGATAGGAGCACTGATGATGGGCCCAATCAATAAATGTCAATGACACACAAATCATTCATAACATCTCAGGTAGCCCAAGAAAAGAGGCATCCCCCAGCCATGTTAGGCGACATAAATTTAATGCTGTACCAAAAGTCTCTTGACATGACAGAAATAAAATGGTGTTGCACTTCACACACAATCAGAGGGAACTCATAGGGGGGCCAACAAAAAAAACCACCAGTGATGAACCCAGGGTGTGCCTAAAGTGCCTTCATTTTACGTTTGCGTGTTCTATGTCTTTGTGGTGCCCCCTTGCTGGCACAGGCATCTGAGACAGCCTGCTTTCTCTGATGTCCTGTTGGCCTCGATGACCTTGGCGGATGTCCTCTGGCCCGTGAAGCTTGTGCTGGCCCCGCCTGGGAGGGAGTGGCCAGTTCCACAGCTGGCATCTCCCCAGTCGTCGCAGTCTCATTGGATGCTGCGGTCACTGGCAGAGGGACAGAGGAGCTGCTGCCCTCATCCAGAGCACCCTGAGAGGCGCCAGCAGAGACAGCGGGCAGCTGCTCCACCAACATGAGGTCTGTTCGGCCCTCCCTGCTCACCGTAGATAGAGAGGCACCGAGGTGAGATACCTGGTGCCCAAACCACATTAGGTCAATGCCCATGTAAGGGATTGCAGGTCCGAGCACAACCCCAGGAACCCCTGATCCTGTCCCTGGAGCTACCTTTCCATGAAAGTTGCAACTCTCCCCATGGAGGAAGCTTGGCGCTCAGCCATGAGGCTCAATGCATTGGCTACAGTCCGTGTAGACTCCTCCACCACTGAAACCAAGCCTCATGTATCTCCACCAGATGGTCCAGCACACCTGGCCGCATCTCATCAGTTGGCTGCATCGCCAATGGCTCCAGAGTCTCATCATCAGCGACGGACTGAGCATGTGCCTGGGCCCCTGCAGTCCTCCGACTGCTGGCACCATCGGCACCCTCTGTCTCCGTCAGCTCCTCCAGCGACTGTGACGTGCTCTCACCGCTGTGACCCGGGACACTAGCTGAAGATATGATGCCCACCAAGGTGCCAGTATATGTGCTGGTGCCTGCCTGGCAGAGAAAGTGTGACGCTTCTGATGTTGGAACTTCATGCCCCTCAGGTGTCAGAGGGGCCCCTGCTGCTCCGGGTCCCGGCCCTGTGCCGCTGATGCTGAAAGGAAGACTAAGGACACTCGATCAGTTAGCCTACGGGCAATGCCAGTGTACATGCCTGTCCTCCGGATCATCATGCACTCATCGTTCCACACACAATGGGCAGCCATGTTGGTTATGTCACTCACTGAACAATCAGCATTGCCATGGACGTTGGGATACTACTGGTGACGTGAGTGCTGGCCATACATACCTGCCCGTGGAACCCCAGCTTCTCCGGCTCCAGTGGACCTGGGTGCGTGGCGCCTCTCCAGGCCGAGGGCCTCCTGCTCAAAACGGCTAAGCAGCAAAATCTGATAAGTGATACTTGTACCGTCAATCTCCTGGCGGCCGGCCCACCCCAAGCCCAGTTGCCCATTGCAGGGGTGCAGTGCATCCTTCCCCCGCTGCTGGCCAGCACTCTCACAAATATGCCAGGTGTCACCCCCACCCCCCCCCAGCCATATGCTGCCTTCATCATAGTTAGGAGCGCACAGTTGTAGCTGCCGTTGCAAGGAGGCACAATGACGTGGAGCACAGAGAGCAGCAGATCCATCTGTGCCATGCCACCTTGAAGATCCCCTCCCACCATGTCATCATCCTGACTTCGACATGTCCTGGAGTTTGAGCAGTGTGCCTGGTGTGCAGATCCTCCAGGTTGCCCCCACCACCTCTCCTTCGTTGACAGAGGTATAGAATATAAAAGTAAGGATATAATGTTGGAATTGTATAAAACACTGGTGAGGCCACAACTGGAGTATTGTGTGCAGTTCTGGTCACCACATTTCAGGAAAGACGTAATAGCTCTGGAGAGAGTGCAGAGAAGGTTTACAAGAATGTTGCCAGGGTTAGAAAAGAGTAGCTACGAGGAGAGATTGCATAGGTTGGGGTTATTTTCCTTAGAACAAAGAAGGCTGAGAGGTGACCTGATTGAGGTGTACAAAATTATGTGGGGAATAGATAGAGTGGACAGGATAAAATTGTTTTCCTTGGTGGAGAATTCTAGAACCAGGGGACATAGATTCAAGGTAAGTGGCAGAAGGTGTAGGGGGAACATGAGGAAGAACTTTTTTACGCAGAGGGTAGTGGGTGTCTGGAATTCGCTGCCAAAGTTGGTGGTAGAGGCAGAAACTCTAAACTCTTTTAAAAAGTACCTGGATCTGCACCTTAAGTGCTGTAAACTGCAGGGCTATGGGCCGGATGCAGGAAGGTGGGATTAGAAAGGGCACCTGGGTGTCCTCAGGCTGGCATGGACAAGATGGGCCGAATGGCTTCCTTCTGTGCTGTAACCTTTCTATGGTTCTATGGGTGTCAGTCCGCCACATGCTGCGGGTGCAGAACCCATCTCATCACAACCCTCTCAGGCTGATGGACGCATAGGGAATATCTGCTGGGCCGCCCAGCTAAGGACACATGCCGTCAATGACTCATTACATTCAGGTCACTCAGACATGAATGGGGCACCGGGGGGAAGAAGCATACATGATAGGTGAAGTGAACGATGCCAACATGCTACTCAGGCTTCCCGTGCGCAGCAGGTCATTGAAGCACTTGCGGCACTGCATCCATGAGCACTGCACCATGTCGTGGGAGCTCACGACCTCCTCCCACGCACACTTGGTCAAGTGGGGTGGCCTCCTTCTCCCATCCTCGGGGACGAGCACCTCCCGCCGTGCTGCCACCTCCTCGAGGAGGACGGCAAGACACTCATCTGAAAACCTGGGCGCACAGTGACCACCTGCCCTACCCTCCTGCCAGGGAGCCAGCCTCGATGTGCCTTGGCCCCGACCTCTGGCCATGTACAGCTGCCTTGGAGCGGCTGCAGCTTGGCCAATGTACATGCCATTCGACCCAGCGGCAATTGCTGATCCGCCACCACCGCCCGCCCACTCCCACTGTCCCTGGGAGCCGCGGAACACGCTGGGCGGGCCTTAATTGGCCTGCCTGTGTAAAATGGCAGCACAGTCCGTGCCAGCTTCCACATGCCCCGCCCGACATGGGGAAAATTCTCCCTCTGGGGTCAGTTGTCATGATCCATAAATCAGTCATTCAAAATCTGAATATACAAATTTACTGCTCTGCTCAACTCCTCATAGCTTTTCACTGACAGGAGCTGGATTTACATCCTTAGTTGTTACTTGGCTAGGTAAAAGGCTTTTGGCAACACGAGAGACATGAAAAGGCCATTCTTTTAGTCAAAACCCAATCTCTTCAGGTAAGACCAACAAAATCTAAAAGGAGCCCAGCCAGCAGTGACCTGGAGTAGTTAAAATTTCCACCAATAGCATTTACGAAGTAACTGGGATGCACACCCCTCAAATTAGAAATTAAATTAGTCAATTGCTTCATTTAATTTCCAAGCATCATTTTGCTTTTTCATTCGGGATATTCTGTACAACTACTGATAACGTGTATAGAGTAACAGATCACAAGGGTCTGAAAAAAAATAGAACAGTTAACCTTAAAATTGGTCTCTTCAAAATTGGAAATAGCTCCAGAAAGTTGCTTCTGTGTAGTTTTGAGTTTCAAATTGGTGATACAACCATTTATGTACCATCTATAACATCATTAAAGAACTGCCTAGCACTAATTAACAGAAAAATAAGTATTCATCTACTCATAATGACAATATTAATTTCTTGGCTTTAAAATTTGCAAAGCTAATTACTTATCACTTTTTCAACTTTCTTAAGATTCTAGTAATCCTATTTGGTCTCTTGTCCCCAAACCTCTTATTCCTGGTTATTTACGTTGTATGCATACCACCACTTTCAAATTTGGGTGCTGATGGTTTCTGGCTGCAGTGGAGCCACTCACTGTGTGTATGATGCTTTTAAAGGAACAGGGCTATAGTTCTCATCCTGCTCTCTGGACCTACAATATCCAGGGTGCACCAACACAGCAATGTTATGACAATTGGGGAATGAGGACTCTTGCTGACAAATTAAGTATCTGTATTAGAACAGAACAGAGATGCAGCATGGAATTGTGAATTTCCAGCTCTTTAACTTAATTAAGATACCCAATGTATAATAGGCAGTAGGGCATTTACAAACAACAGCTATGAAGTGTAACATCAAAAATAATATGTATACAAACAGTTTTTTTTCTTTCTGTGTAGGTCACTAAATAAATATTTTGAACTAATTGTTTGGAATGAGAATTGTTTGTGTGTTGCTGAAAGGAGGCAATCTTTTTTATTACAGGGGAGGATTTTCCCCTCATCGGGTGGGCGCGGCGGGTAGGCCCAGGTACGGCCACGAGTCCGACTGCTGCCCGCGATCGGGCTCCGACCACGATTTCAGGCTGGCTGGCCAATTAACGGCCAGCCAGGGTGAAAGATGCTCTAAGACCCTCAGCGCTGCCAGGGTGGGGACGGGAGGAGTACGAGCGCTGAAGTATGCGCACGCGCAGGGGAGCGGGCACTGACAGCTCCCTGAAGGCGCAGTGCTGCCTCAGGGAGCTGAAATGATTCTGAATTGAAAAATGAACTTTCTTCATATGATACAAACATCTCGTCACATGTGACTCAGTCACATGAAGAGGGACATGTAAGAAAGGATGTTAAAAAAATGTTATTTTTTTTTTAGTAACTGTTGGAAATATCATCCTGCCCCTGGATGAGGCTTCGTTAAAAATGCAAAGGCTGCATGGCCTATTCGCCCACCCGCCAACCAAACAGTTGAGCAGGCAGCGAAAAATGCAACTTAATGTAATTACTTCAGGACCTGAAGAGGCGCCTCAATTGTCGGCAGGCGGGCTGCTGCCTCTCGTGCGCACCCATCAATCGAAAGATCGTCAGAGTGTGCGATGACGTCGGGATGCTCACGCACTATTTCACTTCCATTTGGGTCAGGCGCCCGCCCCATCCGCGGGCTGAACAATTCTGCCCATGTGGATAGCTGAGAGGCAGGGAGGCTGCCTGGAGGAAGGAGGGAAGAGTAAGCATTTAAAATACATGTATTTTTAGTGAACACTGAAAGTATGCAGTGATGGCACATATTACAACGTAAACAACCAGGAATAAGAGGCTTGGGGACAAGTGATCAAATAGGGTTACTAGAATCCTTAAGAAAGTTTTTAAAAGTGGTAAGTAAGTAGCAATGCAAATTTTGAAGCCTAGAAATTAATATTGGTGCTATTAGTAGATGAATACTTATTTTTCTGTTAATTCGTGCTAGGGAGTTCTTTAATTATGTTAAAGATGGTACTTAAATGGCTTACTCACCAGTCTATATCATATGATTTATGCCGGTTATGAAATATTGCTTCAGTAAATTTATCGTGTTGCAGTTATTGGCGAGACCTAAATATGATAGCTGTTCACATAACAGATAGGAACAGGAATAGACCCTTGGAGTCTGCCCTGCCATCCAGTAAGGCCTTAACTGATCTTCAACCTTATTTCCACATTTCTACACTGTCTTCATGTCCCTTAATTTACTTAGTATCCAAAACTCTTATTAATGTCTGTCTTGAATTTACCAACACCTGAGTATACAGAACCTTATGAAGTGAAACAACTTTCTTTCATCTCAGTTCTAAACAGTTAGCCCCTTATTCTGCAACTGGGGTCTCGACTCCCCAGACGGGTGAAACATCTTCCCAGCATCTACCCTGTCAATAATTTTACATGTTTCCATGATATCATTTCTCATTCTTCTAAATCTCAGGGAATATAGCCTACTTTACCCAGCCTCTCCTTTCGGGACAATCTCCTCACCTCAGGAAAAGCAAATGGTATGCTAGTCTCAATTACAAAAGGCCTGCAATACAAGAGTAAAGAAGTCTACAATTATATATGGCATTCGTGAGACAGCACTTAGAGTATGTGTACAGTTTTGGTGGTCTTACCTAAGGAAAAATATACTTCCCTTAATGCAATGCTCTGTGGATTTTTTTGTTTTGAAGCTGATGGTCAAATTAAAAATTAACAACTTATTCTGTGAATTTAATGATTTTCCTGTCATTTGTAATATATTTTGCTCCCACTGCAATAGCTCTATTACACCCTACAAAAAGAGAGAACATATTAGGTAACCTGAGAGCGTGTTCGTTTATGCTATAAACATGCACCCACTTGGGATGGGCACATGACAGTGTTGCCCATGTCCCAAGAATCAGCGCATATTAAAAATATCCCACCCTGGCAGTAAATAAAGCATGATCCCCAACTTCAAATGGATGATCATGTTATCAGATAGCCCACATAGAAGAGCAAATCATCAGACACCTCAAGTGGGTAAACAAAGGATCAGATCGGCAAACCTCTTTTTAAGAAATATTACCAGCTCTTCCTATAGATGTTGTCGACTCTTTTTTTACCAATACATGCATTACTGCAGTAATTTGCTTTATACCTTTCTGTAAATGGGAGGGCCGTGGTGCAAATTGTCTGAACACCTCTGCCGTCCCCAGAGGAGACTTAGCCAGAAGTCATGGCCTTACTGTCTCCAGGTGAATTGCTATGACTATTCCCATGCGCTCCTGGCTGTCTCCAGGTGCATTCTTCATCTCTGCATGCTACTTTAAAATGACTGACTTCTTCAGATACAGTAGGCTGGATTGAATGCAGCCTGTTGCAGAAGGAAACGTGGTAGCTGATCCCACTTAATTGTGCGAGAAGCCCCGTGTTAGTCTCCCAGCCGTGGAAAAACTTTGTCCGATTAAGTCGGAGGGCAGAAGGAGCTGACGTGGGATTTCCGGCTGTCACCAGCAGGATGTCAGTTGGCTCATTAATTAGCCATTTGACATCCATATCCCTGAGCCTACCTAGATTAAGTGGAGGCTGCACAACATTCCCATGCCTTCGGAAGGCTGCCAGCAAACCCTGTCAGGATTGCTAGCGGCCTCCTGGGGAGAGGTTTCCCTTGCGATCAGGTACCCTGTACCCGATCAAGGGACCTGGAATCGGGCAGAGGGGTGACTGCTGAAAACCACCCCACCCACGCTACTCCTCTCCTGTGATCCCCATACTGTCCTTACTCACCTTTGGTCTAGGATCCCACAATGATCCTGAACCTCTGCTAGGTGAATTGCTCCCCCTGCCACTGCTGGCAGCATGAGGAGCTGCCGACGGCACTTGACAGGCGGTACTTCCACCACCAGGGATTTCAATCACAAGGAACGCCCAAAGGTGGCCAGTTAAGTGCCTGAGAGTATTACATTTACCTAGACTTTGGTGGACCCCTGGAAACCTTCTTGCAGACCTTTAGGGGCCCCTGGACCTTTGGTTGAGAACACTTGGACTAAAATGATTCCTGAGATGAGGGGATTATCCTATATGGAGCAATTGAGTAGGCCAAGCCTATATTCCTTAAGAGTTTAGATTTGGACTTAGAGGTTTTCCCATGCCTAATGACACAAGAGGCAGACAAAATACATGCTTATGTCTGTTTTTGTAGCTAGTCTGTTGCCATGGGCACCACTCCACATTAGGAATGGCCAACTTACCACCTGCCACATTGAAAGGACTTACAGGTCAACAATTAACCTGTTTAGCTATGTTAAGGGTGCACCTTTCATGGCCACTGAGTCCTGAAGTGGGACTCAAACCGAGAACTTCTGGCTCAGAGGTAGGGATGCTACCTGCTGCGCCACAAGATTTCCTTCCCTGGTGTTTAGAAACATAGGACTTGACAGGGTAGATGCACGGAGAGCGTTCCCCCGGCTCGAAAATCTAGAATGAGAGATCACAGTCTCAGAATAAGGAACCGAACATTTAAGACTGAGATGAGGATAAATTTCTCCACTCAGAGGATTGTTGAGTCGTTGGGATTCTCTACCCAGCAGAGCTACAAATGCTTAGTCTTTCAGTATATTCAATATAGTGATCGATAAATTTTTGAATACTGAAGGAATGAAGGGTTATGGTATTGTCTCAAAGCTGGAGTTGACGCAGAAAAGCAGCACCGTCTTATTGAATGACCTACTAATACCCCTATTTCTAATCTGAACAACTACCAAATTTAAGATGCAGTCGGACAGTAGTTAAATATCAAAAACTGGATTCTAGGTCCTGGGCTAGTCACAAGCAACAGCACTTCTACCAATGCCAGTAAATTGTAATTTTGTCTTAGAAGTTCAAATTACATTCGAACTGTTGGAACATTTCTCTTGGTTTGATATTTGTAAACCCTTCAACTTATTTGGAGCTTCCTGACTTATTCATTGGCGTTGATTTTTTTTTGTCAGTTCTTGTCTATGAAGATGATATCATATGTTTCGTAAAACCATTTTATCACATATTTTGGATAATTGTCTTAATCCTATTCACATCAGTCCATATTTTCATCAGAACCAGAATCCTCAGACATTTTCAAAAGATAATGTGTGTCTGGGGAGGTAGCTCTCTGTATGTAGGTTTTTGTATGTGATGCATAACTCAGTCTTGAACTGACAACTACTCGAGATAAGTATATCTTTCTTGCATACAAATCCAATGGGGATATTAAGAAAAGAAGTCTAACTCATGTCTTTCTTTGTTGTTACAGTTCCTGGAAAACCCAGGCTTCTCGTTAGCCATACACAGATGAACACTGCTCTTATTCAGTGGCACCCTCCTGTAGAAACCTTCGGACCAGTTCTGGGTTATCGTTTAAAATTTGGACGCAAAGACTCTGAACTGCTAACGACATTGGAATTTTCAGAGAGGGATGACCACTACACAGCTACTGACATCCACAAAGGCACCTCTTATGTCTTCAAACTCTCCTCAAAAAATAAAGTTGGCTTCGGGGAAGAGATTGTGAAAGAAATCACAATCCCGGAAGAACGACCAAGTGGATTTCCCCAAAACCCACGTGCTGATAGCTCCACAGCTTCGTCTATTCAGCTGAGCTGGCAGCCACCAGTCTTGGCAGAACGGAATGGTTTTATCACTAAATATAATGTGTTATACAGAGATATCAACAGCCCAAACAATCGAATAGAGCTCTCTGTTTTTTCTCCTGAGACAAGTTTGAAGCTCACCAACCTAAAACCAGACACCACTTATGATATCAAAGTGAGAGCTCATACAAGTAAAGGTCCTGGTCCATATAGCCCTAGTGTTCAATTCCGAACACTGCCACTGGATCCAGGTAGGATTTGTCTATTTGTGTGCTCCTAGATGCAGGTGGGTGACGATATTAGGGAGTTGGGTCACAAGATTGTACAATAGTTCTCACTGCTTTCTACCAACTTGAAAGGTAACGTTCTTGAGTCTTAATATATTTTGGGGTCTTCTGTGCTGAAGTACATGCATACCGTTGAGACTGCATAAACCTGCATGACTTACAAAGGTAAGTTTTAGTCACTAAGATTTACAGAAATTTAGGTTGATAACAGGTTGTGCAAAATGCAGGTAGGAGAGGCGATTAATGCATATTTTAAACTGCTAAGACTACTGATACGGGTCCAAGCAGAAAGTTGGAACAGTCCCATCTAAATTGTTGCTCTCCTTACTTTTTCAGCAGTGTTTGCAAAAAATTTTCATGTTAAAGCTGTTATGAAGACATCGGTTTTGTTAACATGGGAGATTCCTGAGAATTACAACACTGCCATTCCTTTCAAAGTGAGTTATTTTGCCTCCACTGTAAATGTTTCCTGTGACAAGCTTATGTTTGATTATGTGGAGGTGCAGCAGAGTTTTTGCTCACTAAAGATTATTTTTCACTCATATCTCTTTAAGATAGGAATGACTATCCTGGATGTTATTGTAGAAATGCTTAAGCGCACCAAATTCCACTGACTGCTCTTTTAACATAGGCGTTGATGCACTTACTTCAAATTGAATTTCATGACTGACAGTAATTCCTATCCTTTAGTCTTCTGTTTGCATATTGACGTAAATGTGAGCTTCTGAGAGGGGTTTTAAGTTGTTTACATGACAGTTCAGTAAATATAATGCAATTTTTTTTTGCGTTTCCACTGAAGATTGTTACCTAAGCCAGGTACAAATTGGCATGGGAACAAACAGATGAAGAAAGTCCACCAGGAGTGGTGTGGGTAGAAGGGGTTCTATTTCATAGGACAGGAAGGTGCTGTATTATTGGGATGGGCTCTATCTGAACCGGGCTGGGACCACGGTCTTGATGAAAGGATATGTAGAGCTGCAAGGAAGACTAAAGTAATAACATTGGGTTGGGAGGAGGTGGAGGGATGATGGTGTGCTGGTTGAACTACACTCCTTGTTTTTGTAGAGAGCATAAAGTGCCCCCCTTTCAATTTTTCTGCGCTCATGCGCACATGTGATAATCTAAAGTGACTGACTTTTTACAAGGCCTGCATGGGAACTTCTGGGTTGCTGCATGGCTGCACAGCTTAGGGAGAACATTGAGAGTGAGGGGGTGGTGTTGGAGGGGTGGATGGAACTGGTAGAAATTACGGAAACCTAATGGAAAAAGAATGAGGAAAATAGAGTTGGATTTAATGTTCCCGACATGGGCCCTGCCCACCGGCTGGAGAACCAGTGGGAAACACGCATCACTCCTGTGTAGGGACCCAACCAAAGTAAGTGCATGTCAGGCACTTAACTTGACAGCTTTGGGCCTTCCCCAGGATTTTGGACCCCGCTGGCTGAAATCCCCACCTGCTGACAGCTGCTGGCCAGTTGATAGTCAGCAGCTCTCCTTTGCCAGTAGCGCCAGCCATGTCGGTGGCTATTGCCAGAGGTGCTGCAGGGACTTCACCAGAGATCCTCATTCAATGGACTCAGGTGAGTGAGGGAGAGACAGGGGTCACGTTGGAGGCAGGAGGAGTCAGAGACAAGGGTGAATGGGTGGTGTTCAGCGACCCCCACTGTTTCCAATGCTGGATCCTTTGATCGGGTACAAAGTGTCCGACAATGAGGAGTCCTTCCCCACCCCCATCCCCCCCTCCATGAGGCTGCTGAAACCCAACAGGGTTTGCTCAATGGCTTTCAGGAAGCATGGGAAAGCTGTGCGATTCCCATTTAATCCCTGAACCACCACTAAATTCCATTTAATCAGGGATAAATTGTGTCAATTGGCTCATTAAATGACATCCCACCATGAGTGGGCAAGTTTCTTGTATCGGCCCCTTCCCGCCTCTGACTTAATCACAGGAAGCTTTTCCGCCACTTGGAGTCTGAAACAACATCTCTCCCATGATTAGGTGGGCTTGGCCACCATATTTCATTGCACAATTAAATTCCACCCATAGAGTAGAGGACAAACTAAAGGAAGTAAAGACAACACAAATGACCAGAGATCAAGGCATAGAGCATAAAGGTAAAATATATTAAAATCAAAGAGAATAAAATAATAATTTAAAAAACTGTTTGTGCAGCAAAGCATAGAAGTGTTCAAAGCAAAATGGTTGAACTAGAGACAATGATTTATTTAGAGAATCCAAATATTGTAGGAGGATTGAAATATGGGCTGGAATTTTCCAGGCTCGTTGGCGGCAGGTTGGGAGGTGGATATTGATGGGGTTGCCCAATGTTTTCCCACTGCCATGCCGTTTTGGCTGTGGGGGGAAAGCTGGTCGATGTGCCACCCACTGGGAGCCCAATTGAGCTCATTAAGCAGCCAATTAAGGGCCACTTCTCACCTGAACGGACATTTTGCCCATGTGGGAAGTGTTTGCCACCAAGGGGGGAGATTGCCAGGCCTCCCAGCGGGCTACAATGGTGGGGAGCTCATTTTTGGCCACTCCATAGCCAACAAAGGAGTCCCGCAGCAGCAGTGCCATCTGCCCTCAGTGACCAGTCCCCCTCCTGCAATAGCTTCTGCCATCAGTAGCGCTACTAAGGCCAGCTGTCTGATTGGGAGGCAGTCTTTGGGGGTGGGCCGTCATCCATGATAGGACAGCAACCCTGAAGGCAGCCACTTTATTGGCTGGTGCAATTAACATATGGCCTCAGGTCTTGTGCCTGCCACAGTGGGGGGTCACCTTCCAGTTTTGTCCCTGGCAAAGAATCTCCGTTGCCTCTGCCAAATTCTACCCTTGGGTACAGTGGGAGACAGGATTGGCAACTAAATATTGGGGGATAGAAAATATTTAAGAAGGAAAGAGAAGGAAGAAGCAGAGGTGGAGTAGCTGTACTCGTTAAAGATAACATAATGGCAGTAGCAAAAAAATGATGTAACTGGCAGGAAGGTGGATACAGAATACATGGTGATTGAGCTAAAAGAAGGAATCCATTATCCTAATAGGGGCATATGAGAGATGACCAGATAGTAGAAGGGAATATGAGAAAAGAAGTGAATGGCAGGCATAGAAGAGTAATCACAGGAGATTTCAACAGCCCCCAAATAAATTGGCAGGAAAAATTAGCGAAAGGTGAAAATGGAATTGAGTTTTTCAAACTGTATACAGAATTGCCTTCTAACTCAGTACATGAGGAACTCAACAAGAAGAGAATCACTACTGGATCTTGTAATGTGTAATGAACCAGAACAAAAAGGAGAAGCAAGAGTGGAAGGCAGCCTTAGCAATGGTGATCACAACATAATAACGAGTTCATGATTATGATTTAGAGTCACAAAAGTAGGACAAAGGCTAATGTAAAAAGTTGAAAATGAGCAAATCACAGGGAAAAAAGGGTAAACTGGGAGAAAAGCTAGAAAAACAGAGCCAGAAAAAGAGTAGGGAATCATTTCAAGGCTAATTAATAGAGTTCAAGAGAAATGTATTCTACTAAATGTCAAAAACAAAAAAACTAATAAGAGGGCATCATGGAGAAAAGGGTATACAAAGAATTTAAAAAGGGAAGTTTAAAAAACTCATCAGGAAGGCAAAGAGAAATTACCAAATCTATAGACACATAGAGCAAGATTTTTAGTTTGGTGGACCCGGGAGCATCCGGGGAATGGGACCACTGACCACAATTGGCCCCCGACCACGATTTCATACTGGCTGGCCAATTAATGGCCAGCCAGCGTGAAACATGCGCTAAAATGCTCAGCGCTGCTGGGATGGGGGCGGGAAGAGGGCGGGCACGTACGTAAGCGTGGGCACGGAGGAGACTGGAATGAAAGCTCCCTGAAGGCAGGGAGCTACCTTGGAGCTGAAGAATTTATAAGCAATCAATAAAGATTTTAAAATCCAGAAAAAAAGGTCCACGCATCAGAATCAGCCGCCTGAACATATAGATGATGACAATTCTGTCCAAACATTTTTATCTTTTTAAGTTTAATAATGCAGACCTCATCCCGCACTTGGATGAGGTTTCATCAAAAATGCAAAGTCCGCCTGGCAGAATCACCCATCCGCCAACTGTAAGGTTGGCTGGACCACAAAAAAATCAGGAACAGTTGGAACTTTAATGGGCTCAATTACCCTCTTAATTGTCTGCATGCACACTTCTGACTTTCGCGCACGTGTAGGATAACGTCGGGATGCTTGCCCGACGTCTTCACACATGATTGTAAACTCGAGCTGGTTGGGCGCGCGCCCAGCTAAAAATTCTGCTGATAAATAACGAACGGAAAATTAAAGTAAGTCTAGGGCCACTAAAGGCTGAGCAAGGTGAATTCACAGGTCATGACAGAGAAATGGCAGAAGTATTGAATAGATACTTCATCTTAGCTTTTAACTGAAGAAGCTGACACAGCTTCTTCAGTTAAAAACTAAGATGAAGTATCTGTTCAATACTTCTGCCATAGATACTGGAAGATGATCTTGAATATGCAATTGGGACAGAAGGGGAGAAAACAATTGACAAATTAGCAAACCTGAAAGAGGATAGAGTCTCAGATCTGGATGACATGCATCCAAACATATCTGAGGAAATTAGGGAGGAGATAGCAGAAGTGCCAGTTTATACGTGTAAATGTTCCATAGAAGAGGCGATAGAGACAGAAAACTGGGGACAGCTAATGTCCCAATATACAAAATGGGAAATAGAACAAAACCTAGGAACTATAGACCAGTCAGCTTAATTCAGATCTGTACCAAAAGGAGTCATAGAAGAGCACCGTGAGACAGAAAATATGTTCACAAATAATTAGCATGGTTTCTGAAAGGCTAAGTTATGCTTAACTAACCTGACAGCATTCTTTAAAGAGTTAGTGGTAAGAATTGATGGGCAGATGGCGTCTTATACTTGGATGTACAAAAGACCCATGATAAGCTACCACATAATGAGCTCATGACAATGCTTAGGGCAGGTAGAGTCAGGGGGCAAATAGCTGTATGGGGAGAAAATTCACTAAAAGTGTAGAAAGTTGTGAATAGGGGTCTAATTTTTGTGAATTTGCGGTTACTCCACAGACCCCTAAAAATGGCAGGTAGGAGCAACATGTGGAAGTCTCACCCCTTTTTCCAACAAATCCCATTCTTATCATCAGGGGAAGGGGTGAGGTGGGAATCATGCAGGAGGGAAACCTGAACTCAGCAAGGCCATTTGAGTGCAGAGTTCAAACAGAGCCCGTTTTGGCTGTTCCAAGGGCCTTGAAGTAAGTGGCTGCAGAGATAGCAGAGGCATTGGTGGAAATATTCCAGAACTCACTGGATTTCGGGATGGTCCCAGCGGACTGGAAAACTGCTAAGGTGACGCCCTGTTCAAGAAGGGAGGGAGACAAGAAGCAGCAAACTAGAGGCCAGTCAGCCTACATCTGTTGTTGGGAAAATGCTAGAGTCCATTATTAAGGCAGGAATAGCAGGACATTCAGAAAAGCTTAATGCAATCAAACAGAGTCAACATAGTTTTGTGAGAGGAAATGATGTTTGACAAATTTGCTAGAGTTCTTTGAGGTTATAACAAGCAGAGTTGATAAAGGGGAAACCGGTAGATGTAGTGTATTTGGATTTCCAGAAGGCATTCGATAAGGTGCCACATAAAAGATTATTGCACAAGATAGCAGCTCATGATATTGGAGGTAATGTATTAGCATGGATTGAGGATTGGTTAACATACAGAAGACAGAGAGGAGGGATTAATGGGTATTTTTCAGGTTGGAAAGACCTAGCTAATGGAGTGCCACAAGGATCAGTCCTAGAGCCCCAATTATTTACTCCCTATGTTAATGATTTGGAGGAGGGGACCATGTAATATATGCAAAATTGCTGACAATACAAAAATAGATGGGAGGCCATGTTGTGATGAGAACATAAGGAATCTGCAAGGGGATATAGATAGGTTGAGTGAGTGGGCAAAAACTTGGCAGATGGGGTTTAATATAGGAAAGTGTGAGGTCATGCACTTTGGTAGGTAGAATCAAAAGGCAGACTATTATTTAAATGGAGAGAGACTCCAAAAAAGTGCAGCATAGAGGGATCTGGGTGTTCTTGTGCATGAAATACAAAACGTTAGCATGCAGGTGCAGCAAGTAATTAAGAAGGCAAATGAAATTTTGGCTGTATTGCTAAGGGGGTTGGAGTTTAAAAATAGGGAGGTCTTGTTACAACTGTACAGGGTGTTGGTGAGGCCGCACCTGGAGTACTGTGTACAGTTTTGGTCCCTGTATTTAAGAAAGGATATACTGGCATTGGAGGCAGTTCACAAGAGATTCACTAGGCTGATTCCTGGGGTGAAGGGGTTGGCTTATCAAGAATGGCTAAACAGGATAGGCATTTATTCATTAGAGCCTAGAAGAACGAGGGGTGATCTTATTGAAATGTACAAGATTCTGAGGGCTCTTGACAGATGGTAGATGTTGAGAAGATGTTTCCACTAGTGGGGAATCTCAAACTCGGGGACATAGTTACAGAATAAGGGGACACTCATTTAACACTGAGATGCGAAGGAATTTCTTCTCAGGATAGTGAATGCATGCAATTCTCTACTCCAGAGAGTTGTGGAGGCTAAATCACTGAAAGTATTTAAAGAGGAGGTAGGTAGATCTTTGAAATATTGGGGAGTTGAGGGCTATGAGGAGCTGGCATGAAAGAGGAGTTGAGGCCTGGGGTGGATCAGCCATGATCTTATTGAATGGTGGGACAGGCTTGAGGGGCCAAATGGCCTACTATTTCTTATGTTCTTGATGGAATAGATGTAAACACTCTTGAAGGGTGGATAGGTCTGTTAAAGGGTCATGATATGATGTTTTCTTAAACTCCCTGCTCTTTAAACATGGAGAAACAGGCTTAAGCTATCAGATGAGTTAAAAGAAACCCTCTGCTGGACTGCTTTGATTGACAGGCCATCTGTTGTAGGTGATTAAAAAAATTACCATCTGTTCATGCAGTTTCAATAGATATCTTTGTTGACTTTTCTCAAGGGCTATTACATCATTACAAATGCCTAGCTGAGTTTCAAAAGCTACAATTATCTCATCGGGGATCTGAGTTCACATTTTGATTGACAGTTTAAGAGGCTATTAAAGAAGTAGCTGTCTTTGTGGGGTCTGAATAGAAGTTTGTTTGTTTTTATAAGAGAGTAACCACTTGAGATTTAAAAGCTTTGAAAGGATTTTTTTTCATTTTCAAGTATGTATGATTGAGAGCTGTATTAGGTTGTTAGAAGTGTATTCTTTCATCTCCACGTGGCTTCTGATATCTGCCCATGGTGAATAGTGGGTGAGTGGCTATGGAGGTGGAATTGGGATATTGGGGTCGGTGGGACGCATGAGTTGGCACAGAGGAGGCATGGGTGGGGTGTAAGGAGGTGTGAGGGTTGAGGGCTAGGAGGCCTAACAGCTTCTGAAACAACTTGGACGAAGTCCCAGAGAACTGAGGTTGGCCTTGGCACTCGCCTGCCCTGTGGCTGCCTATGATATGATTTTGGGATGAGCGGGCCCGACTCTATCCTACCCCCACCTACCCAGAGTGAAAATTTGGTCTAATAGGGCCCTTTAAACTGAGCCAGGTCTCCTGAGTCAGGAAATTTCCCGACTCAAGCTATCTACTTTGATAGCGAAATTCCCACCCTGTGGGTACAGCGCAATTATTCCGATTGAAGGAAAGTGGAAAGCAATGTTGCACTAAGATCCATGCTGGAAGCACTGTTATTCATAATTAACATGGATTTGGTCTAGGGAACAATTAACTCAATATTAAAATTTACAGATGATACCAATCTAGGCGTACAGCTAACAGTGAGAAAGATTGCAACATAATATGAAAAGACATTAGAAAAAAGTTGCAGACTGGAAAGCTGAGTGACAACTGAGCTTTAAGATAGATAAATACGAGATGATAAGCATTGGGAAGAAACATGACATCATTGAATGCGGAAGGAGGCCAAAAGGATCTAGGGATACAGGTGAACGAATTATTGAAAGCAGCATCACATGTTAGCAAAGCAATTAAAAATGCAAGCAAAGCACTAGGAATTGTTTCTAGAAGTTTGGGTTCAGAAGTAGTGAACTTTCAGGCCTTAGAGTACTGTGAATAGCTCTGGTCTCCATACTATAAAAAATGTATAAAAACACTGGAGAAAGTGAAAAAGAATTTACAAGGATGGTAGCAGAACTGAAATATTACAGCTATCATGAAAGATTGAACAGATTTAGCCACTTTCCTTTAGGGAAGAGAAGACTTAGAGGTGACCTAATGGAGGTCATTAAAGTTATGAAGAATTGGACTGGGTAAATGTTGGGAGGAGTATTTTCGCTTCTGGAAAAATCTAAAACTAGGGGCCATAAATACAAAACAGTTATTAATAAAATAAGAGATACCTTCACTGAGGGAGTGGTTGGAATGTGGAACTTAATATCAGAAAGTGATTGAGGCATATAGCTTAGATACTTTGAAAAGAAAACAGGATAAGTACAAAAGAGAAAAACAAAGATATGTTGAAAGGCTGAGATGAGGTAAATAGAATGAGAGGAGTCTGAAGTGTAAATACCAACACAGACTACTTGGGGTGAATAACCTGTTTTGTATACTCTGTGTTTTTCTATGCAGGATACATTTTTAGTGCTTGGCTTGTTCAGTGACTGAGTGCTGAGAGTTTTTGTGTGAAGTGTCTAGTTTAGTATTTGAGCATCAAGCATTACATCTTCAGCCAAACAAATGTGAGACTTTTGGGTTCAAATCAAACTGCCACATTAGTGACAAACCCAATATATGAATGCCTGAAACAGAAACAGGAAATGCTGGAAACACAAGGCAGAGCATCAGCATCTGAGGAGAGCTCAGACAAGGTCATGTTTCAGATGTGGATCTTTCAGAAGAACTTGTCCATTCCTTAAACATCAATTTGCCTGTTCTCTTCGGTGATGTTGAGTGACATGTTGGGTCGAATGTAATGGCTGCTGTGGTGGGCCCGTTCACTGGCTGGAAGGCTGGTTCCAACTTCATCGAAGCTTGATGTCCTCTGGGAATTTCCCGCCTCTGAGAGTTGCTGGCCAATCAGAGGCTAGCAGCTGTCCAGCACCAGTAGTGCCAGCAGAAGCAGTGGCCACTGTCGGTACTGCAGTAGACCCAAGCTAAAGAGCGTTGCTGGAGCTCTGGAGAAAAGGTGGGTGAGCCGGGATTGCCAGGGCAGTCAGAGGCCTCGGTGAGGTGAGGGAATGGGGGTTAAAGGTAGGTGGGGGTCTTCACGCATGGGTGACCCTCCGTTGGGAACAGGCTGCCCAAATAGAAAGGGGGCGCCCCACCACCTGGCTGTGGGCACAGCCACCAGAGCTTACCTGGCAGTTTGCCCATATGATGCAGCCCCTGCCCAGCAGCAGCGGGATGAGGCCCTTAAGTGGCCACTTAAGCCTCTCAGTTGGCCTCCTGACAAGAGACTTTTTTAGCTCCACAAAGTAATAAAGTTCAACAAAAGATTGGTCCAGTTCTACTTCTGAAATTTCAATAACGGTTTTAGAGAATAAAGAATGCAGCTCCTTCAAATCAGATATTACCTTCCTGCTTACAGATCAGTGGAGGAGGGAAGGGTTAGCTGCTGTGTTTGGATTTGTAACAGTCATTCATATTCTAGTACAAACAAAACTATGATATATAGCATTATATGTTAAAAGTTGCTTTATCGTTTAGATAAACTTGCAGTTTCATTAAAAAAAAATGCTGAGGATAGTGAGGAGTTGGAATTCCTGTTCTTGATACTTTTTACCAAAAAAGTCATTGTGAGTGCACATTGGGCAATCGTGTTTTGTATTCCTGCCAACATTCTTATCAACCACAGGAATTCAATCCCTTAAGTGTCCCCTCTGTAGCCAGAACTCGTATGCTTGGCTGTGTTGTACTCCAGCCATGCTGGTGTTGAAGCAATAACTTTGCTCTCTTGTACAATCGTTTTTAATCCGGGGGAGATTTGATGTCACTTGGACATTTTCCTTTTCCCTGCTAAATGCAAAAGTATAAGGATATTCATCCAGTGTAACTCAGCCTATCATTTTCATTCACTGTGAACACCATTTTCATTACTTTTGGCTTTGCACCAAACCTGCATTCCCTGGTTACTTATAAATATCCTTCTTGAATGATTCAGTACTCAACATTCACTGCAAAGTAACAGTCTGTTCAGTACACTTAACTGAGTTTCAAGATATGACTCAAGTTGCATTTGGCCTTGTACATTAACAGTTTATGGTAATGTCTTTAAATTCTTCTCCCTTCCTCCTTCAAACAAAGCAGTAACCACTTGATTGCTATCACGATTTCAAATGTTCCCTCCATTTCCTTTTTCTAATGAGAACGGTTTGAGCTCTTTTACTCTCTGCAATTTTATGAAGTAAGGCCTAGAATTATCCGCGATTTCTTTTGAATTCTTTTCACTGCCACTGTCATTTTAAGTGTGCGGTGATCACAATCAGTTACAATACAATCTTGCTGTACTGACATTTTCATGCACTGTTAGTGTCACTTCCTCGGATTCAAGGAATTTTTATGTTAAAGCTCCTTGTAGTCCAGGTTCTGAGACAGCAGCATCAAAGCAATTTTCTTGCATCATTCTCTCCTTTTATTTATGTCTACCAATAGTCTCCAATATACCTATGTTGGGGGAGTTTCTCTTTACATGCATGAAACCTTCAGAGTACCACTATATAATAAGATAGCCACCCTGCTGTCTCTTTGCTGTACATCACTGGAACCGATGCATATCCACAAGCTGAGTTATATTGCACATTCACATTGTGGATATTGAAGTTGTGTGTCCATGAGCTTTTGTCATGACACTATTTTGTGTCATCGCAGGCGTTTTACTATACTGAGCCAGCTCAACATGTTTCGCAGGCCAGCAGAGGAGGTTGTACCTCCATCAGCAGTGCGAGATCCATGAAGAAGTGGGCCTGTGCTGTAATTGGCTGGGTGGAGATTGGCTTGATTTTGCCTGTGGGTGGCATCCATAGGGTCAAGGTCCACGTGCCTGCAGGCAGCAGCACTCTAATAAAGTTATGGTACCTCTGAATGCATACATCCACTTACACATCATGCTAGCCTATTTGCCTTGACAAATACTGACGCAGAAAATAATTACACCTTCAATGTTGGATTGCTATCGCACTCCAGTTTCTTTTCTACTGTACCTTTGTTTATGCCCTTCATTATATAATTTTTTTTCTTATTCATTCATGGGAGATTGGCATCACTGGCAAGGCCAGTATTTATTGCTAATCCTCATGCCCTTAGGCAAGGTGGTGCTGAGCCACCATTTAGTCACATATGTTAATGCTATTTATCTTTGCTGTCATAATTTCCTGTGGATCCTTTTGCACTGTATTTCTTCTGGATAATTCTGTTTAGCCATATGATATGCTTACCCATCCAGATTTAGATCTTTTACCTTCCATGTTGTCCATTATTAAAATATGAGCCCCAGAGACCCAAGGATAGATAGACCACATAGGTCCTAGCTGTTTAGTTAGAGCTGTTACTGTGGCTAGCTATCCCATTTAGTGTTACTAGCAACCTCATTATGCAATTTCAAATTTCCTTCCTGACCCCATGAACCCTTGAACTATCCAGAATATTCTTGTCATATAACCTTATCAGCTGCTTGCTGACAGTCAGCATGTACAGTATTTATCATAATCTCTCATTTCATTTTCTCTTGTTGCATTTTTGCAGAACTAATACAGAATCACAGAATTGTTACAGCACAGAAGGAGGCCATTTGGCCCATTGTATCTGCACCGGCTCTCCAAACAATATGTTTTCTGTTCCAATATCAGAATTATCTTTTGAATGCTTCAATTGAACCTGCTCCACCATATTCTCAGGCAGAGAATTCCAGACCCTAACCATTTGCTGCATGAAAATTACTTTAACTCTGTGCCCTCTCATTCTCGATCCTTTCACGAGTGGGAACAGCTTTTCCCTATCCACTCTAACCAGACCCCTCATGATTTTGAATGCCTCTATCAAATCTCTTTTCAGCCTTCTTTTCTCTTAAGGAAAACAGTTCTAAATTCTTCAATCTGTCTTTATAACTGAAGTTCCTCATCCCAGGAACCATTCTCAGGAATCTTTCTGCACTCTCTCCAATGCCTTCACATGCTTCTAAAGTGCTGTGCTCAGAACTGGATGCAATACTCCAACTGAGGCTGAACTAGTAACTTATACAAATTCAACATAACCTCTTTGCTCTTGTACTCTATGCCCCTATCAATAAAGCCCAGGAAACTGTCTGCTTTATTAACTGTGTTCCCAACCAGTCCTGCCACATTTAATGACTTATGCTCAAATATACCCAGGTCCCTCTGCTCCTGCACCCTCTTTAGATTTGTACCCCTTGTTTTTATACTAGCTCTCCATGTTCTTTCTACCAAAATGAATCACTTCACATTTCTCTGCATTGAACTTCGTATTCCACCTGTTGGCCCATTCCACAACTTGTCTGTGTCCTTTTGAAGTCCTACACTATCTTCCTCACATTTCACAATTCGCAAACTTTGAAATTGTGGCCTGTACACTGAGGTCTAGGTCATTAATATATATCAGGAAGGGCAAGAGTCCCAACACTGATCCCTGGGGAGCTCCACTAAAAACCTTCCGCCAGCTCAAAAAACATCCACTAACCACTACTCTGTTTCCTGCCACTCATCCAATTCCGACCTCATGCTGCTACTGACCCTTTTATTGCATAAGCTATAACTTTGTTCAAGTCTTGTTGTGTGGCACTGTATCCAGATGCCTTTTGGAAGTCCACATACAACACATCAATGGCATTGTCCTCATCAACCCTCTCTGTTACTTCTTCAAAAAAACTCCAGAAAGTTAGTTAAACATGATTTCAACTTAAGAAATCCATGCTGGCTTTCTTTAATTAACCTGCATTTGTCCGTGTGACTATTACCTTTGTCCCAAATTATTGTTTCTAGAAGTTTCCCCACCACCAATGTTAAACTGACTGACCTATAGTTGCTGGGCTTATCCTTACACCCTTTTTTGAACAAGGGCATAATGTTTGCAAATTTCTAGTCCTCTGCACCACCATGAGCCTAAGGAAGACTGTAAAATTATGGCCAGTGCCTCCACAATTTCCACTCTCACTTCTCGCAATATCCTTGGGTGCATCTCATCCAGTCCTGGTGCCTTATCAACTTTAAGTACAGCTAACCTATTCAATGCCTCCACTGTTTCAATTTTAAATCTTCTAGTGTCTGAATCACCTCCTCTTTTACCATGACCTGGGTAGCATCTTGTTCCTTGGTAAAAACAGATGTAAAGCATTCATTTAATATCTCAGCTGTGCCTTCTGCCTCATGTGTAAATTAACTTTCTGCTCATTCATCATCCCTACTCCTCCTTTTACCACCCTTTTACTTTTTATACAAATGTTGTAGGAGTTGAACTGCCTTTCTTAAACCCGTATCAGCTTGTTACTGTCTCCCACTTATTGATTTTGGACTCCTTTCTGTAGGTGAGGCCCCAATGCAAATTCTCCTGTATAGATATGAATGGTGACCAACCAGTAATTCCCTGAATCCAGCTTTAAATGCTGGAAAGCATTAGCTCTTTTCCAGTTCTCTGATATCACCCATCTCCGATGAACTGTGAAAAATATTTGCAGCACTCACACCCCCTACTTATAGGCTCATTTATTTAATTACTCTGAGCTATTTCAACTGGTCTTGCCTGGTGTTTAATGAAGATTCGAGCCTCTGCTTTTGTTCATGCCCAATCCATTTCTGATAACTATTTACTCCATCAATTTGGGTACAGCCGCCAACCTTCCAGTTACAGGATTGAAAATGCGATCAGGCATTTTCTCTTGTGAGAAAACTAATATAGACGTTTTTATTCTTCCAGTCTTTCTCCTCTGTTTTCCTGGAGCAGTTTTATAACATGTTCTCCCGGACATGTCAGAGTTCATGTTCAAATTTTATCACAGGAACACGTTTCGATAAATAACTAAAGAGAAAGCATTGGGTAAATGGAATACTTGTTGCAAAGGGCTTAAATTTTCTGAAATAACATGTTCTGATACTTTGAAATAAATATTAACCCTGGTCCAAAATTAGCATTAGTCTATATTTTAATAAATTAACATAGCTGTTACAAAAGATACTGTGGATGCTGGAATTCTGAAATAAGAACCAAAAATATCAGAAATAATCAGTGGCTCAGATAGCATCTGTGGGGAGAGAAACAGAGTTAATGTTGCAGTTGGATGACCTTTCATCAGAACTCTTAGTCTGTGAATTAGGATTTGGTATTTTGAATTAATGGTAACCAATGGGTTATCAAAGAACTAATGGAGTTTTTTTTCAACTGATTAGATCATCTACAATAATGACCATATTGAAGTGGACGGGAGAGCTACACAGAAGCTAATCACCAATTTAGACCCTGACACGTCCTATTCATTTGTTTTGACCAATCGAGGAAACAGTGCTGGGGGACTACAGCAAGTGGTTTCAGCACACACTGCACCAGACCTGCTCCGCACCAAGCCAGTCCTGATTGAGAAAACCAATTCTGATGGAATGTTAACTGTTGAGCTGTCAGCAGTGCCAACGCCACCAGCCCCAGTGAAGTAAGCAACAGTCACTATTTAAACAGTCATCTGAGTTCTGCTCAAGTCTGTTCACTGAGATTATACCTTTTCACCATATTTTCCTTAAGTTGTGTTTAACGGTTTCCAAGTGAACAGGTTTTTCAATTCTCCTTGGAAAAATAGCATGCTGTGTACTTGGTTGGATTTTTCCACCAATAATAATTTGAAGCCATTTTACTGCTATAACTAACATTTTCCACATTACTGAAATTGAGCAACTGCCAGATTTTTAGTTGCCATCTCACATCTAGCTAATAAGTGCAAAGGGGTTGGTTGGCTGAGGCTAAAACTACCCAAGTTGGATTTATACTGAGGCTTGGCTGAGAGCCCAGACATCTATTAGAACAACAGAGCACCTGCTCCCCAGAGGAAGCATTGTTTGATTGACAGCTCAGGCTCTCTGATCACTGCGGTCAATTTCACAATGTTTGTTGACATAAGTAAGTACTTTCAAGTGTTTGTGGTTTGTAGTTTTTGAAACTTCAAAGGGCCTGGATGATTGGCACTTTTATTAACTTTCCCAGACCTCTTTTCAAGCATAGGCGAAAGTGATCAAAAGATGACATTTTTTTCAAAGCTTTTTTGTATACATACCACTTTACACTGTGGTGTTCATTGGTTCTAGAGAGTGTACAGTGGGTCAATGGGCATTAAAGTGCCAGAGCTTGGCATAGAAAGCTTGAGGGGACATAGGTTGGGTGGCAAGGCAGAGCTTGGCATAGGGGACATAGGGGGTGGGTGGGGATGTAACTTGGCATAGGGGGCCTGAGGAGGACCTTTTGAACATATTTTTTGAAAGGTCCCGCTCATGCATATTAGGGTTCACGACTCATCTAAGGGCCTGTGAACCACAACTCTTTAAAAACCTTATCCAACTCCATGAAAATTGTGGCGTAGTAGGGCATGCCTGTATCCGCAATGGAGCTGACCAGGTTGGGATTCTGACAGGAAGCAGCCCACATTCTTTAAAGACATGCCTGAAAACCTCACAGCCTGGTAGTTGGTTTGGGAATCCTGGAAAATCATAGAATCCCTGAAAACCCAGGCCAGAAAATTAAAAGGCGACCTAATAGATGTTTTCAGGATAATGAGAGGCTTTGAAACAGTAACTAGAACAAAACTATTCCCTCTGGTGGGTGGATCAATAACCAGAGGCCAAAGATTTAAAATCATTGGCAAGAGATCCAGAGGTGACATGAGGATAATTTGTTTCACTAAATGTTGTCGGGATCTGGAATGCCCTACCCGAAAGGTGGTCCAAGCTGACCAGTTCCTTGCGGGTCAGGAACTTAGAGAGTTGTAGCAAAAAAGCAAGAAGTCAACACAGGCACAATGGGCCAAATGACCACTTTCTGTTTTATAATTCATCTGATTTTAATTTGTTTTATCTCAACAGTTATAAATTGTATATATTTGGAAATTCTTATTGGAACATTTTCACAATATCAAAACCCTCCCAGCCTGTCAACACACTGTAGTTGTCGGCCTCCTACATTATTATGCTAGGTACTTGCCACTTTTTAAAAACGGCAATAGCTGACCATCAATTTTTAGTTTGCTTACAAATTCAAAAATCCCTCAACAATTTTGTACATTAACCAGCTACCATCCTCTGGGTCCCTGTCGTCACTTTCTTGACAACGCTATTGTTTGCTCCCTATCCTTCATGGGGCCTGTTGCCACCAAAATTCGGGGCTTGGGCCCACTGCGTGTGTTCTCTTGCCCATTGCTGTTGGTAGTTGGGCCCTCGCCTTTTTCCCATGCCCACCCTCAGTTTATAATGCTGCCTGGCATTCACTGGTGTAGCTCCTACCCTCCCCGGCCCAAAATTCCACTAAACATCAAGTTCTGGTCGGACTGCTGTCCTATCTACACTGCCCCACTTTGTGGACTCTCTCCTGTCCTTTTTTCTCTCTTTTTTTGAGCTAATTTATTTCTCCTGTGATTAATGTTCATAATTTATAATACAATCAAGATTGATTCTCTATTAAATGCTCACTTAGCTTATTTCAAGTTCCTGGTATTATTTAAAATATTTGTATTTGAGTTATTTCTATTATTTTCCATAGTTATTTAATAAATTTTGGAATAACTGCTCAATCTCCTAATTTTATGCATTGCATTTTCAATTTCCTGTACTTTTTGTTCATGACTATCAGTCAAAGTTGCTGTTTCTATCCTTCACTAAGGAATGCATTTTGGGGCAACTGCATTCTATTCGATAAGCTCTTTTTAATAAACTGGCACAAACTTGCTTGATTAAACAGTGAGTCACATCACCACCTTACACTTTTTTTTTAAATTACTGAAAGAATTTTGCATCAACCCTACTCTGTTAAATATCTGCCACTGTCAATTAATTTAGAATTTTCTAGAATGGGAGCAAACCATTGTTGTAAATACCCATTGCTTTTATTTACTGGATAATTATTTTATGGGGAGGGTTCACTTTCTCCAAATTCTTATCAGCAATACTGTCAGAAATTCACTAGTAATATAATGAGACTTGAGGATAGTATATATCAGTCTTTCCCAACAGACTTGGTTGATCCAAGTTCTATTGTAAAATAGTAAGGCTTCTGAATTGAGGAGCAATGTTGTAATTACAGGACCTGCCCCCGCTCTCCACAGCACCACCTAACTTTTGTTTTGGTTGGTGCTTGGTGGAAACAAGGCTGATGCAAAGACAGTTCCCCACAACCACCCCCACCGCGCTACCCCACTACCCCATCCTTCCCCCAGCTTACCTCCTCAGTGACAATGACATCCCTCTGACAGGAAGGTACAATTAACATTGCTGAAACTTTAGGAATAAAATCTTGAGTTGCGCAGTTGGTATTGCTGAGACATTCTAATTTGGAGGAGAAGTTACTGACTTCAACAGTACCCAATATGGGCAAAACCCAATAACCTTTTCCTCTTCCTTGGGTGAAACATCTGTTTATAATGATAAAAAATTATAAGAGGAAAATAGGAGGCTATTGATTAAAATCTTTAAATTGCAAATTTCATGGCGGCATTCTTCTGTATACTTGAACATAAATATGTGCACCCAGAAATAGCTGGAATGGCACATTGTGCAGTGAGCAAAATTGACTTGACATTTACCTCACCAGCCACAAATTGTGGGAACATTCAAACAATAATGACACAACGATATCAACATTGCATCTAGGCCCTCAGGAATGCTATGCCCAATGGTTTATCTCCTTAACTAATGAAATAAAAGAGTAGAGAAGAAACAGTGGTCAACAGTGAAGAAAATAAGGAAGAGTCAAATTAGAGATAGAAACAGAAGTGAAGTGAGGCAACAAGGATTTGAATAAGAAACAGAGAAAAAAAGAAACCAAAAACAAAAATTAAGAAAAAGAATTTAAAAAGAAAAAAGAAGTAGATAACATTCTAACTCAGTTAATTGTCTTTTGGTCCTTGAGAAGTTATGAATGAATAGCAGGCTCAGTGTGCAAAAAGTACAAACATTCTTTAATAATGAAGTATTATGATCAGGAGGAATGGAACAGTTTCATGGGAACATAGGACAAAAAAAAGACCAAGATCCATCTGGATCACCTACTACCATCCTGGTAGCAGCATGATACAGCTAACAGAAGTGTGGCTGGCACAAAATTACTATCACAATAGATTTTAAAAGTTTGGAAAAAAACCTACGAGAGCAACTGTGGAAATGAGGCCTCGTAGTTTCAATGTTCCCTTTCTGGACTACCAAGGTTGAGTGGCATGTCAGGACCATCAAGCACATGATTAATGGGGTGCTTGAGACATGAATTACCAACCCTAAATAGATGCAGTGAGTTAAAAATGCATTAATGATGTAAATCCAGCAATTTCATGACACACAACTAATTTCTATGGGAGGCTCACAGTGCGATTGCAGTTTTTCCTGTTCTGTCAAGGCTACTGGTGCAGCAGTGCAAAGCATGCAGTGCTTCCTAATGGAGAATTAGAACTTATGGTGCATCTTGTCTTCACCACAAGTCAATATATTTCAGAAATGTCTGGACCATTGATGGTGCTGGGATTGAAATAAAGCTAGTTCTCATGTTTCATGACATGACTGTTGCTAAAGGAGGGATTTGAAGAATGATGACTTGTTTGCGAACCAATAACTAGCAAGGGTGTTGTTCATTGCAGCCTAACACCATTTTACAAGGTAACAAGCATCGTTATGGAGGAAAAAGAACTCCTTATAAAAACAAAAATAAGAATAGAAATGTTAAGTTTGTGGGAAAGAGTCATTCTATTTACCTAGCTCTTTGTCTCTGCATGTAATATATGTATGTCTACACAAATTGCTTACTGTTTCAATAAAGTGCCTTTGCAATGGTATTTTATCGCACCAATATAAGGATTGTACTTCACTGACTGTTTTGTTTGAAAAGTAAGAATTATTTTCCCAGAACCTCTGCTGCTGGGAGAAGAAAGGTTAAGTGTGCTTCCTTTGCAGCATTATTTGTCTTTTAATAACAGTTGACAGTTGCATTGCAACTTCAAGAACCAGCTCTATAATTTTACTCTATCTTGAGTAATCAGCAGTCAAGCTGGTGTGAGGGCCCACCAAAATTTTGAGATGTTACCTGCCAGTTTTCAAATGGCAGTTAAGAAATATGTCATAACTCATGGCATAAAATGTATAGCCTAATTTTTTTTTTTATATATGGCACCGTTAACGTGTTAAAATGGATTATCAATTTGATACAGCCCATTTTCCAAGACCTCCAGGGATAATTTCAACAATGCCACCCAATATCTCCATCATCACCCATACTGGCAATGTCTTTTATTAAAAGACAAATAGTGCTGCAAGGGAAGTACACTTAACCTTTCTTCTCCCAACAGCAAAGGTTCTGGGAAAATAATTCCTGCTTTTCAACCAAAACAATCCTTACATTGTTGCGATAAAATACCAATGCAAAGACACTTTATTGAAACAGTAAGCAATTTGTGTAGACATACATATTGCACACAGAGACAAAGGACTAGGTAAATAGAATGACACTTTCCCACAAACCTTATGCCCAAAGTGGCTTCACATAGACACAATGGAGAAAAAAGGACATGAAGCAAAGAAAGGAGCTATTAGGAGAGGTGACAGGAAGCTTGGTCAAAGAGGTGGCATGGAAGGAGGGTGTTCAGACAGGAGAGGTTTTGGGAGGGAATTTCAGAGTGTGGGGTCTTGGCAAAAAAAGTGCACAGCCGCCATTGGTGTGACAAAGGAAATGGGGAAATGCAAAAGAGGCCAGAGTTCAAGGGATTGGTGGGTGTAAAACTGGAGGAGCTTAGAGATGTAGGGAGGGCTGAGGCAATGATTGAATTTTAAAATGTGAGAGAATTTTAATTTTGAGGTGTTAAAGCACTGGCAGCCCATGTAGGTCAGTTAGACAGGAGTGATAGCGCAGGATAGAATACAGGCAGCACACTTTGGATGACCTCAAATTTAAGGAGAGCGAAGGGTGGGAGGTGGCCTGGAAAGTGGTCAGACCTCGACGTGACTAAGATGTGAAACATTGTATCTGCAGCCAGAAGGCAGAAGTAGGGCAGAAACAGGCAATTACAGAGATGGTCATTGATGGTGATGATTAGGTGGCATTGTTGAAATTATTCTTGGAGGTCTTGTAAAATGGGTTGTATCGAATTGATACTCCATTTTACACTGGCCTGATTTTATTTCTCATTGATTTTAGCAGGAAAAGGAATCTCGGAGTTGGGAGGGGTTGGGGAGTGGGTGTGAAATAGGCAGCCTGTTCTGTCCAAAAAAAAATTTCATCCCCAGAATGGAAAGCTCTATCCAGGTCAACTGGGATGTTGAGGTTCCAAACTGTCAGGTTGAACCTGGGACAGTGATAGTATCCATATGTCGTGAATATTGTCATTTTGGAACAATGGTTTGTTTAAGAAAATTGTCACATTGGACGACAGACATTTTTGACATTATTATGAATTACCTGTTCTTTTTTTAAACAGAGGCTACTATATAATTGTTGTGCCTTTGAAGAAATCCCGTGGAAAATTTATCAAGCCCTGGGACAGTCCTGACGAAATGGATTTGGAGGAGGTATGTGCGCAGCTGGTATGCAATTAAGTGGCTCATAGCAGGAAGGGGGGAGAAAAAAATAGTAGCAATCAAGTTAATTGTGTGCTTGCGTGCAGCAACTTCTGCTTGTATTTCTGTGTATATTTTGCTATTTACTGAAATGAGTTCCAGAAATTGGGCTGGCAGCACCTTGTAAACCACAGTCCAGTTGTGCAAAAATGGGTATTGTGTTTCACCAGACAGATTTTTCTTTCTTTCATTAAGAATGAGAAATGCATGTAACAATACTAATAAATCAAGAGAACATGACACAACTTATAGTTATGAAGTAAGATTGGAGAAGTTAGGACTGTTTTCTTTAGAGAAGAGAAGGCTGAGAGGAGATTTGATACAGCTATTCAAAATCAAGAAGGGTCCTTGGACAGAGTAGATAGGGAGAAACATGACAGCATTTGGGAACAAGAGGACACAGATTTAAAGTAACTGGCGAAAGAAGCAAAAGCAACATGAGGAAAAGCTTTTTCATGCAGCGAGTGATTATGGTCTGGAATGCACTGCTGGAGAGTGTGCCGGAGGCAGGTTCAATCAAGGCGTTCTAAAGGGAATTGGACTGTTATCTGAAAAGGAAGAATATGCAGAATTACGGGGAGGAGGTGGGGAAATGGCACCAGATGAATTACTCATTCAGAGTCATTGCAGACATGATGGGCCGTATGACCTCCTTCTACGTTGTAATGAATCTGTGATTTGCTGTCATGAAAAGCACGAGAAAGTGGGACAGATAACCTTTTGACCCCTGTTCCTGCAGCAGACTTTGCATAACTTTCACCATAAAACACTGTCTTAATTTATTCCATGTTCCTAGAGGAGTGAATAGCCACTGGTAAAATTTCCAAGATAAGAAAAAATTGTAAATTCGCTCCTAACCTCATGAAACAAAACTCCTGGATATCAGTCTTTAACATGATGCAACCCTGACTTGTTGCATTCCACATGTTACATTCCTAGCCTTACCGATAGAAATAACCTATAGGCCCAAATCTTCCAATGCCCAGAGCAGCAAAATCTGTACTTAAGCCTGTGTTGCACACCGGAACCCTAAGGAAGTCCAAACACACACCCATGTGTTGTAATAGCCTGGGAAGTTTAAACTTCCAATGGGTTGATATGTCCTAACAGGACACCATGCAAATGTCTCCAACGTTGAGTTCAATGTTAGAGACTTGGGCCAGATATGCGGGACTTACCCTGAAAATGTTACGCTGGTTAATACCTAGTCAAGCTCAAAAATTAGCCGGTGTAACTGAACAGACCACCACAATCAAACCCGGCCCCACCCCTGTCATCATCACCCCAGCCAGACCCAGTTCTCTCTCTCACCTCCACCCCCAACTCGACATGACTACCCCCCCACCCCAAACTGGCTGCACACCCCTGACTCAACCCTCCCCAACCTGACCACCCTCCCTAACTTGACAACCTAACACCCCGGCCCGTCTACCCACTCAACCCAATTCAAGCACCCACCCAAGACCCAAATTCTCCACCCCACCCCCGACCCAACTATTGCCTTCCCCCTGACCCGACTAACTCCTCCACCCACCATCCCCCCACCCCCCTTTCCGCCCCAACCCTCTAAACAGATGATCTGGGCCATATTTGATCATCCTGCTTGTACTTATCCATATTGTGTTAAAAAGATTAATGGATGAGTATTTATTTCATACAAAAGAAAAGCTGAGAAATCAACAAACCTGCTTTCCATTCATCACGTTTGTTCGTTCAGCAACAATACGTAATTGACTCTATCATAGGCTTTACTGCATCCACTTAATTTTCAAAGACAATTATTCAAATCTATAGAAAATGCATTATCTTCACATTCCACCTGTCTAACCCTGTTCTGTTGCACTCCACAGATACCATTTCCAACAGTGTGGCAACCATTAGTCCACATTTTTCAATCAACAGCATCTTAACATTGGTGATAACACTTCAAAATAAATGAGTTATAATCAGCATTTAAATCGAGGCTTTTGTGTTTGTTGGAGTATTTAATCATCCCAGTTTATACTTCCCTCAACCATGTATTTATTCAGTCGCTTTTGAAAGAGTTAATCAGAATAGTATCAACTGCTTTTGCCAGAAGATTATTCTACATATTCATTACTACAGGGACAAATAGCTTCCTCCAATCTCTAGTCACGTTGTGGATTGTTAACCATAAGCATCTGTCTTCCTATTTCTGTGTTTACTCTCTATAGACCATTTAAAACATCATCAATACCACTCAGCATCTCACAGATATGGATCATGGGCCCTCTCAATTTTCTTTTCACTAAAATGAAAATAAGTTAAATTCAGCAAGTCCTACATCATAATTTAGAGCTTTCTCCAATGCTCTTCTGATTGTAGGCTGGAATAAATTATACACATTGTGTCCTTATCAATGACTAATACAAGGCTAGAATTACTTATTTTGGCTTCTTATCTATTGCTTTTTTGCTGTCATCTACTATTTGATTAGCTTTGTTCATAAACACTTCATAATGACTAGAAACATTCCATAAATGACAAATAATCAGGCTTAAACAATTCCCTCCTCTTCCATTACTAATGGTCACTCTTTTGTTTTGTCCATCCGTTTTGCTGTTTCACATTCCAATGTGCACAGCTTCACATTTGTGTAAGTTGTAGTCTAACTGCCATTCTATAGGCCATCTGCTTAATTGAGGCAGATACTTTTAAATGCCGATCATCTCCCTTATACTTGTCACACTGCCATGCAGCCGGATATCATCAGCAAACATTACAATATTACAATCAGCACTCTATAGAAATAGTGTGAACAGCAGAGTCCTCCAGAATAGATCTCTGAAGAATTCCGCTATTCCAGGCAAAGCTTTTTCTATTTATCATCACTTTTGATTTCACAATACCATGCCAGTTTTCATTCCAGTCAGCTAATTTGCCATTAATTCCATCCACTTTTAACCCTCTTTAGTCCCCCTTAAAGTCTTAGATGTGGAACGTTATCAAAGGCTCCCTGAAAATCAGCATAAATTCAGACAACTCTAGTAGTTTTATGAGGCAGGGCCAGTCAAATCTGTGCTGACCACTTCTTAAGACCTTTGTGCTCTTCAAATAAGCCTGAGTAGCATCCTGTCTAAAATTCAATCATTTTGTGTGCTGTAAGTGTTAACTATGGCTGACTGATCTGTAACTTTTAGCTTCATGCTTTACTGTTTTAAATAGCAGGATAATGTTCTTTGTGACACTCAGCTAACCCCAGTGTTTCTGGTGATGGTAATTAGCCATAGCCCCCGAGGTTGTATAGTTTAAAGGGCATCACGCTGCACCAAGCCTGGGTAAGGCAAGGAGGGAGCGCTCCATGAGCTATCATAGCCGATACAGGGATTGAACCCGTGATGTTGGTATCATTCTGCACCACAGTCTTGCCATAGCAAACTGAGCTAATCGACATTGCTGGCCCTACTAAACATATTTACTAGGGCCTGATGTATTTTGTCCTTAATTTTTATTGAGGACACTTGCCCATGTCCCTGGTAAACATTTCATTCTGAACTTCCTCATAACATATGCTTTAGAAATGATACTTGTATTATGGATTGTTTGAGCCAAAATAACTGAACCTGGGATTTGAACACTGGCTTCATTTGTGAATAACTGGTTTGTTTTAATATATCTACAATTTCATGATATGTTACAATATATCTTTCTAGTGCTTGGGGGTTGAGTGATGGGGGTCAGGCATTCTAATATTTTCTTGCGTGAGTCTTGTTAAACTTGTCCTCCAGTTCTTTAAACAATGTAAATTACATAGCATGCTAATAGCTGCATTATCAATATATTTAATCATTTTAAGGGCTTGGATCATGTCTCCTCTCAATTTTCTTTTCTTTAGTGAGAACCAATTCTACATGCAGTACAATAATAAAAATCCTTTCCAGTTATACTCTGCCACTAATTTGTTTTTTTATACTTGAGTGACTCTTTTGACTTGTACTTTCTACACAGTGCTGCTTAAAAGAAATATTACCTTTACCTTTCTGTGCAAAATATAGTTTATTTTGGCTAAAATACATCAAATCTTCCTTTCTAAGACTATTCCAGGGAGCAGAACACCAAAGCAGCATTCGATCTATATAATTGTTGGGTCTGACTGCATTGCTCCAGTTATCAGGAGAATAGGGGAGGGAGAACTTAGGACTATGAGTCACATCTCAACGAAAGAGGACTGGAGTAGGTTCCCTGCTGTCAAAGCACACCGGGTTGGAAGGCAGTGTATGATTATCCCTTTTGGTTGGGAGAGACATGATGGATGGTGCCTGCTGTGTCCCTTTCTATGGACCACCAGGATTCATGCCTCCTCATTTTCTGTCGCCCAAGCATCAATTATTTCAAGTTCCCATGTTCTTTATCAATATATCAAACTCAAGTGGGTGGTATTCTTTATGAAGCTGTAGACATTCTTGTTAATTCAGTGGTGTATGTGTAAAGCCCTCGAGCCTCCCTATAAAGGCACCAGCAAGTACCTTTCATGGTAACATTTAATATTCTGTGACAATTATCTAAAACACATTTCCTCTTTAAGTACATAAACTTCTTTAAAGCTATCTGTTTTTGAGCTATGGAGAGGCATCCATTAATCTGAATGAGTAGCAGGAGGTGCTTGGTGCTTGAGGGCTTGTGTCAGCATAGCAGCGTCAGAAGTGGCAGCCCTTGTTTAGTACCAGGCTCCTTTGAATAGTTTTCTTAAACGATTATAGAATAACAACAGAACTAGGTTGTGTTTTTTATAAAAATAAATAGTTAATAAGGCCATTAGAGCACATCACCCTAAAGCATTTTTGAGGAACTTGAAACATCTGCAGACATATTTGAAGTAAACATAGTTCACTTGTATCAGTTTAGTTGAAAAGTACTCTAAATTAAAGCTCTGTTCCCTTCCAAAACAAAATGTAAATATATGTGAATTCATGAATAATCACCAAAATTATCGTTCACCAATCAAATCAATCTGAAATGCTGGTCTTGAATCACAGAGACTCATGTCTCAGTCTAGACAAGTAGTACAGTGCTTCAGAGTCTTTGGCTGCATATTTTGTTACTTAGCAACAAAATATATCTTTCAAAAAAGCATTATTAAATCTAAGTGTATGTGCAGACTGGCGGTGATAATTTTCATGGTTTTAAATCAATGAGTATTGTTGAGTTGGTGGGGAAACATCAATTTATTAAAAATTCATACCATTTGTTTATGAGTTCTGTGCTTCACTCTAGGCTGGAGAACTGTTCTGCAGTTCATTCACAATGCACAGGGGGATGGGGCCTCATGCCCACCCTCTCAAAGCAGTGAACTCCCTCGGTAAACATGCAGTAAACATGTCAGTTAATACTGACAATGATTTTGTTCTTTTGCTCTTTTGATTCCATTGTATTGATGCATGTTATTTGCTCTGATTATTAGCACTAAAGATAAGTTCCAGCTGAAGTCACTCTGTGATGTAAATGATGAACTTGTTTTTACTTTTGTACAGAATTCTTCATTTTCCTATTTTAACAAAAGTGTTTATCGATGTGCCTTTGCTAAAATAGCGGAGAAGTTAATATACACAAATACATAAATAATTAATAGAAATAACAAAAGATTTGCATAATATAGTATGTTTCATGACCCCTGTCTGAAAATGTTTTTACGGGCATAACTATTTTTAAAAACGTGTTCACTGCTGTAGCGTAAGAAACACAGCAGCCAGTTTGTGTGCAGGAACGTCTCACAAGCCACAATGAGATAATATCCAGATAATCTGTCCTTTTAGGCTTAGGTTGAGGGATGCATCGTGGACAGGAGACCAAGAGAACTCACCTGCTGTTATTCTTATGCTACACGCATATTTCACGCATCTGACTCAGAGATGAGGGTCCTACCGCTGAGCCAGAGGTGAAACTGTAACACACACAGCAGCACACCATCACACCCACACAAACACACCATCACACACACACACACACACACACACGCTGGGGGGAGTTCTGTGGGACCTGCAAGAGTAAGGAAGGTGGCTGGCGGGGTGACTTAATTAGGCAGGAACCAAAATTTTGTTTTCCCGACAACAAGTTTAAATTTAGAGATTAAGTCAGCGGCATGTTTGAGGCAAGTCGGGCCTTATGTCATCCCATGGCAGGCTCTTACTTGTAGTACATTTGCATGCCATGAATACCCATTATATTAAAATACTCTATAGTTATAAGATTAAGTTAGCAGCACACGAGAATCTCGAGGCACCTCGTTCTCGTTCATTTAAAGGTGGCATGCATTGGTCAGCTTTATGTCGAAGATCAGTGATTTTCCTTGTTTAAACCTGCAGCACAAGGGGAAGGGAGAGAGAGAATGGCAATTTGCATTGAGGCTCCAGATGGGCAGGGCAGGCCAGGAGTGGTGGTGGTGGGTGGAGTGGGGTCAGAAGCATTACACAGTGGAAGGGGGATCCAGAGGAAGATAGAGGGTAGGGTTGGGGGCATGGAAGAGTGAAGTGGGAAGAGCCTGGTGTCCTGGGCGTGGTGGGGAGGTGGTGCTGGGGGGCAGTCAGTCAAGGTAAGAAAATGAGGAACCTAAAGGGTGAGGTTGGTATTGTCCACCTGTGGGTCCATCTCAGGGTGTTGGCTGGCAGAATCCTGACAGGCTTTGAGTTAATCTACAATATTTCAATCATCCTAATGGGGAGTAAGCTTGGACAATGTCCTTCATAATGCATAAAAGGGAGGGCCAGTTCAGCCTGCAAGTTCAGCCAAGTCCTACAGAGTGTCAAGTACAACACTGGACAGTAACATCAGCATTGAATAAAGAGTAAACTCAAAAACAGAACATTGTTTCTTCCACAATAAAGAAACGTCCCTAACTCCGCTGTAACCATCAATGCATGCCAACCATGAGCCACTACATGTAGACCTCTGACTAAGCTAGTCTCAACAAATAATGATGATTCACATATGAATAAAGTGAACCCAATATAATGTGAACATTTTGCAAGTGAAATTTAAATTTGAAAAACACCCATGCCACCTTTGTGCTCTCAATAAATTTTATGTTAATGACAATGGAGTTGGGTTGGAAAGCTGTGGCTGTTACGTAAGCCTTCCTGTTTGACCAGGATTGTCTTTTATAGCCCGCGTGTACCTGCTGCATTGTCAGCTGCTGGCGGGTTTCACCAGTGAAAATCTTCGCTGCTGCTTGATCACACATGTTTCCTGCGCACACCGCCGGTACTTTTAATTTTAACTGGAATTACGTGGGAACCGGCAAAAAGCGAGAGTGGAAGCTGTGTACCCTTTGGATTCCGCCGTCAGGAACAGTGTGACACGGTTAAAATTCTGTCCATTATCTATCTATCTTTCTTTCTTTCTCTCTCTCTCTCTCTCTCTCTCTGTCTCTCTCACATACACACAATGATGGTGGCAACTCCGATGACTTTCTTCTCAGCCATTTTATTACTATTAATTTTAATCGATCAACATCTCAACAAAAAAAAAGTAGTCAAAAGTTGTGTTCTATAAGAAGGTTAATTTTTTATCCACAAATATGAGCGCTGATTTCCAGGTAACAGTAGTAGCCACAATTTTGCAGTCAGCATTGGTGATGGTCCTGCTGTTGACCTAGCTTCGCACAAGGATTTAGTGGGCCCTCAAGCATCAGTTTCCCCTATTCTGGTGTGATTTTCGATGTGGCACCATCTATAGGGAACCCACACATGGTGAAGTTAGCAAACGACTGAGTAGCCAATCAAGCTGAAGAATTCTCATAGACAGCAAATCAGAGAATATAAAGGATAGATTATAATTTATTTTGCTTTCAGTGAAGTAATTAAAATGAAGATTGAGACATACATGCACATGCGATACTGTAAAAAAAAAACACACTATCATGCACTTTTAAAAAAAAAATCTTTATTATTTTAAAAGTCATAGCATTTTTGTCATGGAATGGATGGAATGATACTCCACATTTACGAAACTAGTTTTTCAGGGCCAAAGAGGTTGTTCAAAAGTAAATATTAATTATTATGCCATTAAAAACTTCACACACCTCATTCAACAAGGCTCACCATTTCCAGTGGTATTTACGGTGAGAATAGTGTTTAGAAAGTTGATGGTCATGCCAAATCACTGATTTTGTAATGATTGCACCTGTGAAGACAGCAACAGTGCACTCTTTGGGGTAGGCATCAAATCTTTGAAAGATGCATCAGATATCTCCCATGTGACGCAGGCTGAGTCGTCCAATCCCTTCTCTGTGGCAGAAATTCCAGCACCCTAGAATTTTGAGCAGTAGAGAAGGAGCAGTAAGTATTGAAACAAATGCAGTGCTGCCATGCAATGTTCAGCCAAATTGAAGTCTGAAGCCTAAGAAAGGTAATGGCCTGGAATAATGGTCAGCGATGGACCAAGGACACTCACCATTGACCTCGAAGTAAGTATTGTTCAGAAATCTAGCAGTCTCTCTGGTGAGAATTTCATCTCTATCACCATGCAGTGATACTGAAACTGATTGCAGTGTTCTCTACTGGGCATTCCCAGCTTGGAGCTGGAGTGAGGTCATCAGACTGAGCAAGCAGCTAATCATATTAAATGATTTTCACAGATGCACAAACAGGAAATTAAAAATGCACTGAAATAGATCACTTTTTATAATGTTTACATGGAGCAAATTAAATATTGGGAAATAGACATGGGGTGAGGGTAAAAGCTAATATATTCTGAAATACATTTTTTAAATTGTTTAAAAAGACTTAGCTTAAAATATCTGCTGATTAATCATTTAACAGCGCTTCATGATCATAAAATTATTTTGTCAGTTCTGGTGTTCATCAAATTTTCTTAATTACATCGCCGTTACTGCACCTGATTGAACATGATGTGATTTTTTAAGGGATTTGGAACAGCAATGTGGGAGTAGGGAAGTTGAAATTCTCACTGATTTCAGTGATTGTTGGCTCTGGGAGAAGCCACAGAACACCCTGTGTCAGAGCCCTTGGTGACAGATCACAACTTCAAGATTTCTGTGCTAATTGGTGCATGCCCAACATCGTGAAGCCGTGGTCAGTCTGAGAGTGAACGCTAATCGTTCACTGTCAACCCATCCCAACCTTTCAGAAAATCTGCCCCCTTGACCTGTGAGCAACTAGTTATGGTGAAATCCATTTTCACATTTCAAAGATCACATTGTAGAAGGACTTTGAGAAACTGCACAAGTGACACTGTTTGTTGATCACTCTGCATCATGATATGTTTTCACACAAGTCCTAGAACTGTATTTACAAACTACCCTGATGCCCCAGTGTCTAGCATACATCATAGAATCAGAATTTTCATTTACCTTCTTGGTATGATGGACAAATAATTGTATAAACTGGTGTTCAAGTTCTGCTCGGCATAGAATCCAAAATATCTACTCACTGTCAGTGCTGCAACAAAGCATGTTTTTTGATCTTCAGCTGTGCACTTTAAAATAATGATTTAACTCAGTTAATTTTCTCTTTTCCAGTTACTGAGAGAAATTACCAGGAAACGAAGAAGCATTCGTCTAAGGAGGAGCACAGATGCCCTTAAGCCATATATTGCAGCTCACTTTGAAGTTCTTCCCAATGAGTTTACCCTTGGTGATCGGCTGTTTTACAATGGATTTGAAAACAAGCGCCTCCAAAGTGGTCAAGAATACGTTTTCTTTATTTTAGCCGTGCTTGACAGCCCAGAGTCCGTAAGTTTGGTTTAAGTCATTCCATTTAGGTTTCCTCTATGCATCGAAAATGGTATCAATTCTGCTGAATCCAATAGGATTCAAAGTAAATAATTTCAGGTACTATCATGCATAATATATTTATGACAAAGGTAATTAAGCTGGATTTATACTGTCATGATTAATTAGTATACTTACAGTTAAGGCAAGGTAAGGGAAGCATTCCAGTTGTGCTAAGTTGCTTAGCTTTGTATTGTATTCGTTAAAATGTCATAGAACAATGGTGGAATGATAAGGCATCCACTTCAGGCATTTTGAATGAAGTATTATACTCTCATTCTGTGCTTGTAACTTTCCTGAGCTGGTCACTTGTTCTGATCTGCCATGTATAAAAGAACCAAACTAATCCTTCCTGCAGGATAGAGGTTAACTGATAATGATACTAATCATGGCACAAAATTCATTAAAAGGATGCAGTTATATAATGCATCCGTTTGAGGATTTGTATTACCACCTAATCTTAACTTTGATGCCTATTTTTATTGAAAATTTGTTAGTGAACTGAAAATGTGCGGTATTAAATTTGAGAAAATGACAAACTCCTTAAATCATCAAACATTCAGATTATCCAATCGACATTTGTCGTTCAGAAACATTGAAGCATTACACGAATTGTCTTCGTTATTCATTCCAATTCCACTTGCATGTATGAATTGCCAGTATTGTCTTGTTTCTTGTTCCTTTTTTCAATGCTGCACACAGCCCGTTGACATTGTAGCTGAGCTAACTTTATTGATAACACATTTTCTTAACATGAACACATATTTGCAGTGTCTGAACTCTATCAAGACAAGCTCCAACATGTGCGATCTGACCTTCAACCTCCAGGTCAGGTGACACCATATATAGTACAGAGTAAAAACAGAATTACCTGGAAAAACTCAGCAGGTCTGGCAGCATCGGTGGAGAAGAAATCAGTTAACGTTTCGAGTCTTCATGACCCTTCGGCAGAACTCTCAGTTCTGCCGAAGGGTCATGAAGACTCGAAACGTTAACTGATTTCTTCTCCACCGATGCTGCCAGACCTGCTGAGTTTTTCCAGGTAATTCTGTTTTTGTTTTGGATTTCCAGCATCCGCAGTAGCTTTCAGCTTTTTGTTTTTATAGTACAGAGTACCGTATCATATCTAATACTGGAGTCCACAACCACAAATGGCTATTATCATGACATTTCCTTTTTTTAAAAAAAACTTTTATACAACTCAAGTCCTAAAGTCTCTTATCTATTCTTTCTCACTCTGTTTTGATCAGTCTGTTTTGTCTTTTGTTCATCCCTGTATCTCTGTGCCTTTTGCACAATTCTTCCACTGGATGTTCTGAATGGTGACAGAGGTGATTTTGAAGGACAAGGGGTCTTCTCCAGCTCTGTGTCATTATCACCCTTGGATAGTTTTCCAGATTCTCAGGAGTTGTCTGGTTATCTATCGCTTCAACGGTACATTCTGGTTTTTGATCTTCAGCTACACTTTCTGGTTAGAGCAGGGTTGCATTTCATTTGTTCTCGGGAAGAATTTCCGGCTTCTCCTGTACTGTTGTCCATTTGGAATCTGCACTATGTAGGACCTTGGTTCTCCTGTGATCCTGTGACAACAGCAGGATTCCAGATCCCTTCATGCTGAATCCCCACCGCCTCACCCATGTTCAGGTCAGGTAGAGGTAAAGTACTGTTTCTGCTTCTGCTGCCTCAGTTTGAGCAGGTGCTGCACGCTGTAGCTCACTGGCTGTGGAAATAACAGTTGGGGGCACAGTTGGAAGCTTAGTTCTTAGTCTTCTCCCCATCAGGAGCTGGAGATGATCCAATGCCCTCAAATGGAGTATTCCTGAAACCCAGCAGAGCCAGGCAGGGGTCTCTTCCGTCCTCCTTTGCCGCCTTCAACGGGTGTTTTAAGGTCTGCACAGTACAGTCCACCATTCCATAGGATTGTGGCTATTTGGGACTTGACGTAGTGTGGCAAAACTCCGAGTCCTGTGCAAATTTGTAAAACTCAGTGCCTGAGAATTGTGGACCAATATCGGAGATGAGCACTTCAGGTATGCCGTAGAGAGCAAAAATTGATTGTAAATGATTTATTACAGTGATGCTTATACTATCATTTCTCAGCAGCACAGACTCCAGTAATAATCTACTGCTAGTAGGTACTCACTGTTGTCAAATGTGAACAAGTCCACTCCAGTTTTCTGCCAGGGCCTCTCTGGAACACTGTGTGGTTGAAGTGGTTCTTTTTGTTGCAACTTACTGTACTTTTGGCACACTGCACATGCATTCACCATTTCCCTGATTTGTGCTTCCATTCCAGACACATTACACCTTGAGCTCTTCTCCTGCATGTCTCTGTGCCGAGGTGACTTTCATGTATGCGCTGCAGCATTTCTTCCCTCAGTGTTGCAGGAATTATGATCTTTTTTCCCTTGAAAAGCATTCCTTCTGCTACATGAAGTTCCTCACGAAAGTTCCAGTACACTGGTATAGCAGGAGGGTCTCCGCTCTGATGTGTGGGCCAGCCAGTTTGCACAATCTCCTGCAGTTTTCTCAGGGTGGCGTCATTCTTGGTCACTTCCCTGATCTCATCCAGTTTAGTTACAGCCACAGGTAAGTTCTTTGTCAGCATGTGAACCTGTGCTTCCGTTTCTTCATCCTCTTCCTCCGTGATGGGTAGGTATGCACGTGACAGAGTCTCTGCGTGTACATTTCCTTGCCTGGTTTGTATTTAACTATGACCTGGTACTCCTGCAGACACATTTGTGATCTTTGGATTCTTGGTGGTGCACAGTGCAGGGGCTTTTTAAGTGTAGCTTCCAAAGGCTTATGATCAGACTCTACCTTCACGTCTTTGCCATAGACAAACTGATGGAAGCATTCTCGGCCAAACACGATTGCTAGCATTTCTTTCTCTATTTGGGCATACTGCTGCTGTGTTTCAGTCATTGCCTTTGAAGCGTATGCTACTGGTACCTCACTTTGCAAAAGGGCAGCTCCCAGGCCAGTCTTTGAAGCGTCCACTGAGATCTTGACTGGCCGACTGACGTTGTAATACTTTAACACCTGGGTCGGTGTTCTCTTCAGACTGGTCAAAGCTTCCTGGTGACTTTGTTTCCATTGCGATTCCACATAATTTTGTAGAAGTTCTCTAAGGGATGCTGTCAGGTCTGACATGTTCATCATGAGCTCCCCAAGATAGGTCACCATTCCCAAAAACCTCCAAGTCTTTCTTACATTCTGGGGGTGGCATGTTCACGACTGCTTCGATTTTACTCGCGTCCAGCTTCAGTCCCTCACTTGTTAGCACGTCCCAAGTACTTGATTTCACGAAGACCTATTTTTCACCTTTCCTTCTTCAACTTGAGATTCCTTTCTCTAGCTCCGGCCAGCAAGTTCCTCAGTCTGTGGTTGTGCTCTTCTCGTCAGGCTCCCCAGACCAGCACATTATCGATTTAGGTTTCCACACACTCTAACCCTTCAAATAGATGCTTCACTGTTCTGTGGAACATCTCTGGAGCTGAATTAATACGAAAAGGTAAGCGTAAAAACCTGTATCGCCCGTATGGTGTGTTGAAGGTACAGAGATAAGAGCTGCGTTCATCCAGCTTGACCTGCCAGAAGCCTGAACCCACATCCAAGACTGAATAGTATTTAGCATCATCTAGCTTACACGTGATCTCTTCTACTGTGGGCAGCTGGTAATGCTCTCTTTGTCCTGCCTGGTTTAGGTTTCTGGGATCCAGACAGACTCACAGATTCCCATCTGATATTTCTACAATTACAATTGGATTAATCCACGTTGACAGTTCTTCAATTATCTTGAAGATGTGAAGTTTCTCCATTCTGCTTTCAGTCGGTCTCTCAGCATTACTTGCCATTGTGAACAGCCTTGCAAAGGCTGCCAGCGCTTCATTTAAACAAGCCGCCGGGTCACCATAGAACCCGGTGGTCAGTGCACTCCCACCGCCGCCCACCCACTCCCGCTATCCTCAGGAGTCGCGCATTACGCTGGGCAGGCCTTAATTGGCGGCGATTGGTTCTGTCTGCTCCAGCTCCGCCCCACCCCCCGCCAACCAGAAAATTCAGCCCCAAGAAGGGGTTTGGCATCAGTTTTCACCACTATGAATGGACGTACATGAGACTGTTTTTTGTAGTTCACTTTAAATGTGCACTTGGCTTCTATTGCAATTTTTTCACCTGTGTAAGGAGACAGCTTCAAATTTGTTTCAGTCAGCTGTTTTTCTTTGGCCATCTTACGATACAGGTTTATGGGAATAACATTTGCTTGTGCACTTGTGTCAAGCTTGAAATTCACCATCATGTTGGCAATTTTTAAATCAACCTTCCATCCGTCTTCTTTGGAATTTGTTGTTACTGTTCAGTTTGTGTGTCTGTGTCATTATCTGCAATCGCGTGCAGTTACTTCGATTTACACATCTTAGCGAAGTGATTTAGTTCATCACAGTTCTTGCAATTGCTTTCCGTAGGCTGGACAGCTGTGTGGTAAATTCACTGTTCCGAATTGGTTGCATTTAAATATTTTAATAGCGGTTTTGTTCTTTTTACCTTCAGGCTGTTTATTTGTTCTTTCCCAGGGCTGTTTCTGTTTAAGTGCATCTAACCACTTGACCGTGTGCGGCTTATCGCCTTCTGTCATCTGTTTAATCTGGCATTTCATTGTCTCTGCCGCTCTGCAGATATTTATTGCTTTCTCCAACGTGAGATCAACTTCTCTCAAATGCTGTCCTCTCAGAGAATCATTTGCGATCCTGCAAATGATTCTATCTCAGATGAGTGATTCTTCAAACTCTCCAAATTCACACAATTTAGCTCGTTTTCTCAGCTCAGTTATTTACTGACTAATGTTGACACTGCCTTACATGCACGTAAAAAAATTGGTTTCTTTCAAACATGGTGCAGAATATTGCGCTCGTCAGGCGGGTGTGCGCCCATCCCGAACAAGCGTTAATTGACGCGCGATGACATCGGGTGAGTGTCCCGACATCATCGCGCACTCGCGCAATATTTTGGGATGGTGGGCACGCATGGGAGTCGGCAGCACGTCCGCTGACAATTAGCAGGCCTATTAAGACTATTAAAATAATAATTAAATTAATTTTTCACTGCCTGTTCAACCTTATGGTTTGGCGGGCAGGCGAAAGGCTTGGATTTTTTGCGAAACCTCATCCATGGGCGGGATGAGGTTTCTCGATCAGTGATTTTTTAAAATATTATATCTTTCAAATTAATTTGTAACATGTCCCTGCTCATGTGACAGAGTCACAGGTTATTAACATTTTTAAATTCTTTATTTTTTATATTCAAAAAGCTTCAGCTTTCTGAGGCAGATCTGTGCCTCAGGAAGCTTTTACAGCTTGCACCCGCCTACATGCGCAAACTTCAGCACTCGCCTTGTTCCCCACCCCCCACCACAGGCAGCGCGCGGTTCATGCTGGCTGGCCATTAATTGGCTGGCCTGGCGTGAAATAACGGCTGCGGCCCAATCGCAGACGGCGGTCCGATTTGCGGCCGCTCCCACTCACCCCCGCTGAGCCCACCTGACGACCAGAAAATCGTGGCCATGATGTTTTTCTTGGGCTGCAGGAGGCTTCGAATTTTTCCTTTATTTCTTTCAAGCCATTTCGTTTCTGATCACTTTCAAATGTGAATGTGTTAGAGACTTCTAGGGCTTCTTCCACTGCTATGCCAAGAAAGATAGAACACTGTACCTGAGGGTCTTTTTTTATGGCTGTTGCTGTGAGGTACAGCTCAAATCGCTGTTGGAACCTTCTCCAGTTTTCGGCGAGATTGCCCTCCAAGCTGAGCTCTGTTGGTGGTTTCAGAACCTCCATTGTTACGTTTGTTTACTACTGACCTGTTCCTTGTTTCTTTTTTTAATGATACGCACAGGCTGTCGGCATTGTAGCTGAGGTAATTTTATTGATAACACATTTTCCTAATGTGAACATGTATCTGCAGTGTCTGAACTCTATCAAGACAGGCTCCAACATACGCTATCTGACCTTCAACCCTCAGGTCAGGTGACCTCACATATAGTACAGAATACTGTATAATATCTAATACTGGAGCCCACATCTACAATCCGCTATTATCATGACAAAGAGGAAATATATTTGACGCACCGTTCTGTGAATAAAATATGTACCTGAATTCATTCATTCATTCTGCTTTGGAACACCCTCAAACACACCTCAGTTATTCTTCATCCGCCATAGGTGATAGATTGATGTATGTTTGTTGTTTCTTTGCCCAGAGTGCTCAGAAATATGTAATCATTGCTTATATCATTGTGAATGACTGATAGGAGTTGACTTAGTGACCATTTCTTGACCTTTGTCTAACCATTCTGTTTCAGTCTTCCATTAAAGCTCTTGGAAGTGTAGAGGGAAAATTCATTAAATGAATATAATTTTTCAACTTCAGCTTTAGATTGAAAATAAGTATATGTTCTGTTAATGGATGCAATCTTAAATCAAGGCCGAGCCCCTGCTATCTTAGAATTGACCCAATCTCAGTTGACTTAAGAACACAGCTGTCGACCATTTCCATCAAGTGGCAGATCATTCCCATTGACAAATTGCCAGGATATTTGTCTTTCTTATCGTCCATCATTATGTAGCATTTTCATGTGTGATATCTGCCCCATGTTTAGCACACTAGCTAGGTGTAATCAATTTGAGCATTAACAAGAAAATTTGACCACTATAAGGTCCAAACTTAATTCATTGAGTTGAAGTGAAGCCTCCTTCCACCATCAGATCTACCAGAGAAGCAAGGATGATCAGGGAACATTTGCATTGCTTAATTTCCAGGAAGAAAACATCTGCACCTTCTGGTCACACACAACATTCACCAGCTTCTGTCATAAATCAGCTGAACATTGGTATCTGTCCACTTAGCTATCACTAATTGTGCTGTCTCAAAGACTAGTGATTTTGCAGTGGGGACCCAGGGATTTCCATCATTTTTACAAGCGTAAACTTTGGCACCACTGGAAAGGATTGACTTCGTTGATCTAGGTTTACTTTTAACCTATGCTGCAGCTTGAGAACAGAAACATTAGTGGTTATGTTACTGTTACGAGTAATCCAGAGGCTTTAACTAATGGTCTGAAACATGAGTTCAAATTCCATTTCCGTTCATTAAATAAACCTGGAACAAAAAGCTCGTGTCAGTAATGGTAACCAAGAAACTGTTGAATTGTAAAAAAACTCATCTTATTCACAAATGCTCTTCAGGGAAGGATATCTGCAAACCTTACCCCCTTCTGGCCTATATGGGATTGCAAACTCACAGCAATGTGGTTGACTCTTAGCTGCCCTCTGAAATGGCCTAATAAGCCACTCAGTTGTATCAAACTGCTACAAGAAACAATAAAAAATAAAACCAGACAGATCACCCAGCATCAGACACAACTGCACTCTGCTCAGTCTACTAGCATCTGGGTACCATGACCTCTTCGTGCCTAGGTCAAGGGTGCATAGGCACACCACCGCCTGCAAGTTCCCCTCCAAGTCACACAACGTGCTGACTTGGAAATACATTGCTGTTCCTTCATTGTTACTTGGTCAAAATCCTAGAACTCTTCCCTAATACCACTTTGGGTTTACCTACATCATAAGGACTGCGGCAGTTCAAGAAGGTGACTCACCATCACCTACTCAGGGAAATTAGGGATGGGCAATGATTGCTGACCTTGTCATTGGTGACCACATCCCATGAATGATGAAAAAAAAGCTGGATACACCCCCAGCTATACCACATTCTGTTGTATATCTCAGCAGATCAGGAGATCAACCTGGAATAATCAATCAATCCCAGCAAAGAAGGTTCCTGTACACACTTTCTTCATTTTCTGTAAAGGGTAAATTTGCTACAAGCTTCAAGAGAACAGCATGACTTTCATTCTAGTGACTCCTACACTAATCCAGGAAGACTTAGTGCTTGGACTCCCGATCTATCACCATCAATCTGTAAGGATCACACATGGGAAGATTCTGACCCAGATCAGATTTGACACAGCACCTACACATGTTTTAGAGCTCTTGAAAGCTACCTGCTGAATTCCAGGAAAGCATATACTACGCATGTGTAAAGGGCTAATTGAAAGCGCTGTGTTGGCTTATAATATAACTATAATTTCAAAGGCTGGGGTATAATACACCAGTATTTCTTTCATACCTATAAATACTGCTAGGGAAATGACTCAGCCCATGCCCACCTGTGTTGCTGCTATTTCTGCCTGCCATCCGCTTCTAACAGTACAGCAGTGGGTAAACCTGATATCACCGTTTACAAAGAACACATGGCACATTTGCCCATTCATTTCTCAGGAGATTCCTGCATGAGATTTGAATCTTATTCTGAGCAAGCTAATGTCAGAACATTTTGAACCCGTGGGTTCTTTTGAGCTTTCGTTTCTTTCCTTTCAGGCAGCTCTATTATTAGCTCCATCATCAGCATTAAGAGTCTGCGAGTTGCACATATTAATGATTGGTCCGCAATTTTTGGATATTTTTCCACCACCTACTAATGAGTGAAAATATCTGATTCTAAAGAGTAAACTTGCCAGTCATATGCTCAGAATTGGATCCACACTTGAAGGGTGCAACACTGTGCACAAGCTCTCTGACCCACATTTCCTTTGAGCACGGAGCTGGGGAATTAACCGTCACGCTGCAGCAGGCGTTTGAGGAACCAATACATCAAAGATCTTCTGACCCAGAGGAATGATCATTTCAAGTGCAAAGGCTTTTTTTTTTGGTCAGTCTTCGCCAAGGCTTTGTTTCATGTGGAAACTACACTTTAAGAAAATCTGTTGCTCCCTGGCAATTAGCAAACTCAGCAGTTCAGTGTATCTCCTTGTGGTTTTCATGGCACAGCAGGAGAAGATAGAATTTGCTTGAACATGTGGAGGGCTCCTCTCAATTACATCTTTGAGACCGTGATCTGGAGCAGGCTACTTGCTTTCACCACGTATTATTTCTTGGCTTGACAGTTGAAGGCGATGAGCACATTGCCGCTGTTGCTGTGCTCCAAACTAGCCTGAAAAAGTTCGCCACCAACAGCTGTGCTACTTTGGTGCACTTGCTTTTATCATGTGGAGGTTGAATGAATGAGGAGGAGTGATTTAATGTAAGTAGACCTTTTGTCGTACTTTGAAAGAAGTTTCCTCCTAGGCCCTGCTGGCCACCCTTCATTTTCTTTCTGACCTGACAAGACTTGTAGCCAGGCTGCTTTATTACATTTTGTAATTTTCCAGTTACTATTATTTTTGCAAATTCCTCAGTCCGCTTTCTACAACGGTTAACAAACCTGACATCTTGCCTCGGACAGAGGTTGTGGCATAACAAGGTGGATGGAAATTTTCTTAAAGGGGTAGTGCCCTAGACAGCTGCAATTCTTATTGCAAGTAAGAGTTAAATGTCTCAAAGCAGTGAGATTTTTTCTACAATAAATGACATTGCCTGCCCATTTTATTTGTATCGCTGACCCTGGTGCATTCATCAGACTCAGGCTATTAACATATTTCGAGTGGGTGTCCATGTCATTTCCATCTGGGTACCTGCCTTAGTTAAGGGTTTGGGTATATACTGCAGTGCTGTGCTGGAGTGACAGTAGCCTGGCTCTGCCACCTAATGAATTAAAAATAAACAAGTGCTCTGCTTTCAAACAGGCCAACTTCCATTCCACACGCGATCACTCTGACTGATTGCAGTAGAGAAACTAAGCTTTTACATTTTATTGCACACCCCCAATGCTGTTAGCAACACTGGATGTCAGAGATACACAGTCAGTTGTTCTTTGCTTTTAGCATTGCTAGGGTAAAAGTAGCAGGATATATGTTATCTAAAATATTTATCTCATTTGCACAGCATGTTGATGCGCCTGCCCATTCATGAACGAGTGCCCACATTGTAACATGGTGGGAACCCAACATGATCGCTCCTACATGGCCACATTACAGCAGCTTTAAGCTGATTTCCCAGATTGAATTTGCGGTGCAAATTCTTAATTCCTTTTGCATAAAAAAAAGATTCAATTCAATTTATTCCTCATTTATTGGATCAAACAGTTCCACTCATTCCTGCTGATCTTTCCGGTATTCTGAATCATATGTTCCAGATGATGTATGCAACAAGTCCTTACTCTGACCCTGTACTGTCAGCCGACCTTGATCCTCAGCCCATCACAGATGAAGAAGAAGGATTGATATGGGTAGTTGGTCCTGTCTTAGCTGTTGTGTTCATCATCTGCATTGTCATTGCTATCCTCCTATACAAGAGGTAAGAAAATTAACACTGTAGATTCATTACAGAAATTGGGATGTTTAATGCAATGATATCAAGGAAGGACTGCTTTGCAAAGAGCCGCATATTACCATTGCAGCATAGGCTGCCATCCCGCTGACGCACTTAATGACCAATAGATGCTTTATGGTCATCAAAATAAATAAATAAGAAAAGTGTCAAAATGGTTGCTCTACTGTTTCAAACAGTAGTTTGTAAAAATAAGAATCCAATGAAAACAAGCAGTGAAGATTCTCACCACAACACAGGCAAAGAATCTCCCATTTGCCAATACTGCTGTCTCTAATCATGGGGGACAGTGCAGGTTCAATCCACCTGATTGAAGTATTTAACCCTACTACATATAAATTAGTGTGAAGTATCAAATGAGGAGTTGCTTGAGCAGATTCATGTTGCTTCAGTCAGTTGGATGTCAAACCAGCAAGTGCACTGTTTTGCTGTCAAACTTCTGTGCCTGACTCTGAGCTGACCTATTACTCAGGGAATAATCCACATTATCCCGCCACACACTGTCAAATGAAATGCCCTCCTCATCCCTAATGGAGCCGTGCTGTGCTTGGAGCCCACAGTAAAAGCTCTTTGATGTTTCTACCTCCAGCTTCTGCAATCATTATTTTCTTTACATGTGTCAGTTGCACGTCAGACAATTTTGCTTTTACAGATTCTCGGTTGCTGCTAAGTTTAACATTGGCTCTGTTGTTTCCCTATGTGCTGCAAGCATTCAGTAAATATAGACAGGGTCTCATTTGGCATATTAGGTTTCTTCCGAGACTGATGATTGGTAAACGTTTTACAATACCAAATTGTACTATCACCACCTTCACTAGAACCATAATTAAGTGTGGCATTTCAGTATACTCTGGCCGTAAGTGAATGTGACATCAGAATTGAAATGTATTTCTGTTGAAGCACGCGTGTTACTGTTTTCTTGGCCTGACCTTTAGTCCTTCATTATACTGCTATTAGAAAGCATTAACTGCACTGATGAACTGTCAGTTCCTAATTTGCATGTTAAGTAACATGTTCCCTGCCAGTAAGACATCTGCAGTGAAGCAAGTACGTTGCCATGGCTATTGCTCTTTGAATAGGAAGCTAACATACTGACCTTTCTTTTTTTTTTATCTCCTGTTGCATTACAATGGGACAGCAAACCTGACAGGTAAAAGCAAATGTGTAACTGCTCAAGGAAGAGTCTGGGAGGGTGTGGTGAATCAGTCTCCTGAGAAATAGAGAAAGTGACACCTAGCTTTAACAGAACTGTTTGGTTTAACCCTAAAATTGGCAATTATCAATATTAACTATCTTATTGATGGTGTATAGTCTGAAAACAAGCGCAAAAGCAACTATCACCTCTTACTGTTTCCCCCCCCCTCCACAAAAGGCTACATCAGGAATCAGTCTGCTTAAATGTTTAGACTGGAGGACAAAACAAGAATTTGTTATAAGATACAGACGACAGCACGTGGTGGTCGTGCCGCCCGTTGTACCATCACCACTCCCTCAATTATATCCTGAAATTTTGTAAAATGACTTCCATCATTCACAGAAACATGCGTGTTATTAATAACTGCCGATGGCAATCAAAGGCCACGTGACCTTACAGTTTCAGAGCTTCAATGTCACACTGTGGCTTGCCATCCGGAACACTTTCAGTTTGCCTCTTTTATCATTTTGTACAGAATGCATTTTTTTTTACTCCTTTCCATAGCAGCCTTTATAATCTAACAGAGGATGCTATAAACTTCTCTGGGAAATTATGATTACACATTTGCGGGAATGGGTCCCCTTTAACCACATTTTTAATAGAAAAAAGAGTAGGTAAAGCCCATTTTCTGACTTTGTAATACATTTATAGGTACTGCTCCAGTGATCATGCCAGTGGGATGGAGAACTTGACAGTAGACTCAGGCTGAGGAATGTAATTGAATTTAAATGGTACCTATGTATGTAACGTAAATGCCCACAAGCTCCATTTGATATGGAGGGAGAAAATAGAAAAAAAAAACTTATAATATGTGAAATTGGACATTCCTCATGGAACAAACCAAAGAAATAGAAAATACGTTTATTAATGTTTCTGCAATGACTATTAGTCAAGCAAAAATTAAACAGGTGTTGATTTTCCATCATTTTTGCAGTTACCTGGTTCTTAATAAATCATCGTCTTCAGTTCATTTAGTTGCATGGGGTTCAATTTGTTTCCATGATTGCCCATAACTGTGCTCTCCTCGTAGGAAAAGGACCGAATCTGATTCGAGAAAAAGCAGTATTCCTAACAGCAAGGAATTACCTTCACATCATCCCACAGACCCAGTGGAACTAAGACGTCTTAATTTCCAGACTCCAGGTGAGATGTGGAAAAGTTTAAGTCCAAGCCATCCAGGTTTGTGTTGACCATATTTTGGTTCTTTTTTTGTGAAATGTGGCTACACACAACTCTATTGACTTTTCTCATTACATGCTCAAAACTATACTTGTGTTGTGTTTGAGATTTATCAGTGAAGAGATTCTGGTAAGAATTAAGACAAGAGCAAAAAAGAGAAAGAGAAAAACAAAGGTTCCTCTCAGTGCTTTTTGTCTACTGTGCTATTTGATATGATGTTTTCCTGTGTAGTGACTGTATGCCACATTGAATCCATGCTGGCACCATTCCCCCATTGCTGATATATCCTGATTGAGGAATTATACCCAGATTTGGGGCTCCAAAAATTAACCAGCAGATTCTGTAAACTGACTGGAACTGTTTAACCTGTTGATCAGCAATTATGCTTGTGAATATTATTACTCAGGTAGCAGTTTCAATTGGTGGGACTTTGTTCTCACTTAAAGTGCAGATTGTTTTTTAATTGAAAAGTTGCTACCTATCCACACTTCATTAAGCTCTGTAAAGGCATGAAGAGGGAAAATAAGATAATAGTGCACATGTGACAATTAACATATCAGCCTCTCCTTGCTGCCACCCTGGTCTCAATTTGAGTCCTGCAAGAGGCTGACAGCCAGACCAAGCAAGAGTTCAGAGAGTTTCAGAAACTTGTAGCTGAACCACGAGCTGGAATGCCCAACAGAGTAAGAGCTTACCCACTTGACATCTCACCTCAGAGAAATCAGGTCACCTTTCAACTAAGGCTGGAATGCTGTTGCAGTGGGTGTCATACTGGATAGCCTGTGATGTATTGACGAGTTTCTGATATGAAAGAGTTAATCACACAACATGCAGGTTAAATCAAAGTTTGACTAATTTAAATTAAAAGATAACTGATGATAGCAATTCACTTATGGCTTAAAGCCACAAATTAGTACCAGTCCTGTGAACGGGTTTGGAAAATGGGACTATTTCATCGTTGATCTGCGTTTGCAGTTGGATGCAGTGATTCTTGAGTGCTTTCACCAAAAGCAGCAATCAGAAGGCAAAACAGTCCACCATGTAGCATTGATCATTTCCCAAACATACTATCGATCAGATGCACTCAATATACACCACACCAGTGACAATTTAATCATATGCTAAATAAACTGAGGCAAAGCCAACTACCTGTTCTGAAAATCGTACAGGTTCTGATACTACTTAAATGGCCTACTTCAAATTAATACACAGCTCAAGTATTTTGTAAATAAACAGATTTAAGTTACAATAACCCCTTAAAAGAATGATCCTCAGAAGAATTAAAATTGGAAGGAAAAGAGCAGATAATTGTGTGCAGTGGAAATTGATCTTTTAGAGGAGCTTAGTGCCACCGTGAATGCGAATGTTGATCTTTGACCCCTTGGACCTGGGTTTTAAGCTAGGTCCAACATTTGTTTTGCTTATTCTGTCACGGGGTGTGGGTGTTGCTGGCTAGGCCAGTTTTTATTGCGCATCCCTGATTGTCCTTGAGAAAGGTAGTGAGCCACCTTCTAGAAGTACTGCAGACCATGTGGTGTAGGTACATCCACAGTGCTGTTAGGAAGGGAGTGCCAGGATTTTGACCCAGTGACAGTGAAGGAACAGTGATATAGTTCCAGGTCAGGGTGACAACTGATGGCATGAAAGTCTATTGTTGCTGTTAAAACATTTGACTGTCAGCCAAGTTACTGGAATGTGTGCAAGTTTACAGAATAAGCCAAGACTTAAAACAGCATCAATTGCCAATAAAAGGTAGTGTGAGGAAAAATATGACAAAGTTACTTTGGTATACTAGGGTGCTTTTCTGAGATTGGTGTTAAGACACATTTGCCTACATTTTCCAATCAGTCCTATTCTATCACCAGTATTATCCCATGGGTATTTCAGCATCAAAACAATGCTGATTGGAAAATTCAAGCTATCAACCTTGAAATTAGGATATGCAAAAGATTAGCATACAGATGCTTAACATGGTGTGCAAAGTTCCTTCCTCTGCCATTTTTATAGAGGTATCAATCCATTTATTATATATGGGTTAACACCTCCATTAAAATAGCGAGAAAGCAATTTAATGCAAATAGAAGAAGCATTCTTATTCTAATTTTCTTATATTATAATTTCAAGGCCAACATTAGGTTCTGCAGAAAGAGCTGTACTCTCTATCTGGCTCTACTATATCTGACCAGGCACTGCTTAACACTGCTGCTTCAAGTGGAAAGTGCTCTGTTTGCTTTATTTGTATTTGTCATTTTGATGTAGGCAAAAAGCCTATCCCTCCCTTCTCCCAAAAAGAAAATCTACCTGGCAACACCTTGTAAATTGAAACTGCAAATGTCTTTCAATAAAAAGTAAAGGAATAATTATTCTCTTTTGCAGGCCTGGCATTTTGCACTGTGACCCTTGATTGTTTCTGATGCATGGCTGGTGTCAGGCTCAATGAACTAACCACTAATCAGCTTGTTTGAAATTACCCTCATGAAACATCAAATTCCCAGCCTAACAGGAATTGAGGATTTTTTTTTTGATAGAAGCACTGAAATATAAATATTGATTTCCTTCAGAAAATTAATTTTTCTGAATGACTGCTTCCTGTTCCCAAAACAATTGGTTTATAGTTAGGAGGGCATATTTCTGCGATTTGATATCAAAACTCAAAAGTGGCACATTGCATTGAACCTAAGACATGGACATGTGGTCAAAACAACTTGGGCTGGGGGAAACGTGTGAAAAAGGAGCAGAATCTAATCCACGTATAGAAACTACAGTAGCATAGTCCAGTAGATGAGGGCATCATTCATTTAAACGCCTTCCATGACTGATATTGTTCTATGTCCTGGGTAATTTATGGAGTTGTGACTGACCTGTGCAGCTACTACTAACCTGTATTTATCATTTAGAACTGCCTTTCCCTTTTACACCCTTGGCCAATAACTCAGTCCCCTATGCCTCCTTGATTGGCTCTGTGTCCTCCCTCCCTAGCTACACTGCTACGCGATATTTATACGATAATAACACTGTCGCACGAACAGCTCCAAAAGGTCTAAATATCTTATGTTTCTGTTTCAATATTTGAGCACTCAATCAAAGAACAACATCATTGTGATTTTTTGATGAGTTCTGCAGTCCTTTTGTTAGCCTTCCATGCACATACACATCATCATGTCTGTGTGTAGTCCTTGAAGCTCCAGCAGTCACTCAATTATTATTCCTCGCCACCTGCTAGATGTTGACATAAAACCAGTGAAATGCTTTCTAGCCTTTTCTTGATACATGCAGAAACAAGTTAAATTTTCCTAAAAATTAATGAAGGGCAGTGGAGAGTTTTTAAGGAATGTTAACAATCATAAGAAAAAGCTATCCAGGTATAGGCGAGCTTCAAAATCTTGTTTTTCTTGAAGAAACATGCTTACACCTGCAATAGATTGTAGGAACAATCAAGGGATTTGCTTTGGGCAGGAGATTTTGACCCTGGGATCATCACACAGACAGGAGTAACTTATTCATGTCACACTGAGCAAAATAAATCAAATGGTAATATTTGCTCTCTTCACGCAGCCCACCTTTCCTGCAATCTGCGACCAGTGGAAATATTTTTGAAGTTCTAATCATGTTGTAGTCTTTATGTGTTCTGTACTTGCTCCATAACACTGGTGCATGCTATTTGCATTCAGTCCCTCATTAAAACTAAAGTGAATGTAAATGTCTGCTGTGTGAGTAAATTTTATTATCAAAGCTAGAGGGAGATGAAATTTATATTTTTTCCCTTTTTGAGAATATTTGCAATGAAATGATTTATTCAATTTTTTTTTAAAAGAGACATTTTTGGATAGCATCTCTACCAATTTGTTTTATTTTCCCAGTATTTTATGTGAAATTTTCCATCACATTTTTCTTTGGTGGAAGAGCAGAAACTTTATTTATACACCCCCCATTTTCTTTACAGGTTCAGGTGTCTCCAGTTACCATGGTAACCTCCATTCGACAAGTTAGTTCCCCCTGACATTAGTACACTTCTTCTTCCTTCTGAATACTGTTCTCTCCTTTCAGGCTTCTGGCTGCTTGTCGTGTAGTTCACATTCCGCAGCTCTCATTCTAACTCAATACAATAGCATTTCGTACATTGCAGGGAGAAAAGGTTGAAGTGGCAACGCTGTCATTACTCAAAGCAGCAGTCAGTGTCAGGGCTAACCTTCCATCTTCTCAGCCCAGCTAACCTCAGCAACATGCAGCCCAAACTTTATTATCCTTTTCACTTTAGGAATGTGAGCTTTTCAGAGCATGCTCGGTGACTGTTAATTGCCTTGAGAGCTCCTCACTTCTGAGCATGCCCTGCTTTGAGTAATCAAACTGTCTGCCTGCTTTTTTTTTTCTCTCCACATCAAACATGGTTACTAGTTTACACGTCAAGCTCTTCTAACAATTGCTTTTCAGACTTGTGTTGTGCTGCTTTGTCATTAAACACTGCTGATGTAACACACATTTTATTCTTGTCCAATTTGTCAGGCATGGCCAATCATCCACCAATCCCTATCTCTGAGCTTGCTGATCACATTGAGCGGCTGAAAGCCAATGACAACTTGAAGTTCTCACAAGAGTACGAGGTAAACACTTTCTTCTGTTACCATGTACGATATTTTTCATAAAAGCAAAATACTGCGGATGCTGGAAATCTGAAACAAAAACAGAAAATGCTGGAAAAACTCAGCGGGTTTAATAGCATCTGTGGAGAGAAAAAGAGTTAATGTTTTGAGTCCGTGTGACTCTTCTTCAAAAGAGTCATACGGACCAGAAACGTTAACGATATTTTTCATGTTTGCTTTAAAACATGACAAAATGCAGCTAGACTAAAGAAAGAAGATAACACCTTGATTTATTTTGAAGAAACAGTTGCTTAATTATTAATCTTTTATTTTTTGTTCTTTATATATAATCCATGATTCCTTTTACAGGCATGGAATTATTTTCCATTTAAATTGGGAGTTTCAGTCCCATCTCTCTACAAATAAGGTTTTTAAGCAGGCCTAAGTTTATTGAAGCAAAGCATCTAAGAAGGAAACTATGTTTAAAAATGGAGATTAGAAAATCGTAAATTGGAAATAGATACTATCGAAAGAATGTTGAATAATAGGTGGTAATGTATGTGTGTGATGTGATGCTGAATGAAAGAACACTTGCACCCCTGAAGCTCAAATCCACAACATGCTAGAGGTGTACAGTCAGCATCTATAAAGAGAACAGGTTAACAGATACCAGGCTGCTGTGTATTGGTGACGTTTTCTGTTTTTATTTAAAATTCCCAGCGTTTTCAGCCTTTGTTTTATCTTGAAGCACAAACCCCAGTCTCCAGGCTCAAAAAGCAAAATACTGCGGACATGGAAGTATAAAATATGGACAGGAAATGCTCGATCCACTCAGCAAATCGGGCAGCAGTTGTAAGGAGATGAATGTAGGGTTATCGTTACTGGGGAATGGTACAAATGAACAACTCATAAGGAGAAATGAGCCAGCAAAAGGAGAGTGGAGAGAACAAAAAAAAAGATCCATGATTCAGTGGAAGACAGAAGGTGATTAAATGGAGAATGGTAACGGTGTGACAAAATGAGACAATAGTGAGAGAAGTTAGACAATAAAAAGTCAAGACCCAAAAGTCAAGGAGCATGTGTAAAGGGTCACCACAGAAAACGGAGACAATTGTACTGATAGAGATGCGGAAGGATCATCACTTTGAAACGTTAGCTCTCCTGTCCTCACTCCATGGATGCTGCTAGCCAACCGAGTGGCCTGGATTTTCATTCTTAGGTCAGGAGCACCGAGTCGGGACATTTCCCAGCTCTGGGAAACCTGACCTGGAAAGAGTGGCATGGAAGTTGTTCATTCCGTGGGGGGATGGGATGGGATGAAATGGGACCCTGGCCCCCCCCACCCCCCACCCTGAACCAGTGCTGAAGCTGCCGGGTGCAGAGGCGTGCTGGCCAGAAAGCCTGCCTCTGTGCTCCGGCACTTTGTCAAAATTTTTTTAAAAACAGTAAAACAACAAACATCTCTCCAGCCCTCACTCCTCCTCTCCACCTTCCCCTCCCACCCCCAGCAAACACACACATTCCGCATGCCCAATCCATTGCCACCTCTTGCCCCTATACCCACCCCATAACCACCCAAATCCTCCATGCCACCTCTTGCCCTACACCCAGCCCCATATCCTCCATGCCAACCTATGCCTCTGTACCTGTGGCAAGCAATGGTATTTTTAATACTCCAGACATTTTTTCCAAAAATTTAAAGGGCAGGACTTTTAAATATCTTGAAGGCTTGATAGTTCCCTTTGACAGTTGATCTTGCCAGATCCTCTTGACTGTTCTGACAGGTCCTCTTGACTGCCTTAACAGTCTTGACCATTCTGACAGGGCCCTTGACAATCTTGACAGGTGCTTCTTGACAGTTCTGACAGGTCTCTTTGACGGGCTCTGCTGACAGTTTTGATATTTGATTTTGACAGGTATGCTGACAGTTTCAATGAGCTTTACAATAATCAGTTTATGCACTTTTTACGCACATCTATGCCTAATTTTAACAATTCCAAAGGGCACCTGACCTCCCACAAAGGTGCCCCGGGGCCAGATCCAAAAGGGTATCTCCTTCTCCAAAGGAGTACCCTAGCTATCCAAACAAATCCACAAAGTTCAGACCAGCTCTTACCTGGTCTAATCTGCACACTGAGTTTCACACTACAGGAATGCAAAAGCCAGAATTGAGTGAAGGCAGCTGATGATTTAAATGGCCAGCTGCCTTCATAAACTGCACGTGCACAAACCCCGGCCCACCATCGTTCCCACCCCTACGAAAATAAGAAGTGCCACTTTCGGGGTGGGACTTGGGATTTTTGGCCACTCCTGCCGTTTTTGCCACATCAGAGAGGCTCTCCGTAATGGCAAAAATTCAGGCCAGTTTCCAACATGTTTAGTCTCAAGGTTCAGTTTGGTATTACTGCACAAGGCCGCTACTTTGCAGTTACATCTCAATTAATTTTGGCATTATAATGTAATAGCGTAGTATTTAATATTTTTAATTTGCTTACCTAACAGTGGGCTTGGTGTTATTTCAGATCCTGACCACCACCTCCCCACCACCCCCCCACAACCGTCATTCTTTTTGCCATACTTCCAAAGGAGAGTGGTGGCAGTGGCAGGGGGAGGGATGTTGCACAATGTGCTTTCAGGCTTATGCCAGTGGTACAATTAAAATGGAGTCCGACCATCTGCATTCCTTTCAACAATTCAAATAATAACAAAGAACTCAGATTTATATCAACATTATTTTCTTTAGGCCACTCAATTTCAGTCAAATTTTAATCATGTTCTGCTTTAACAACTAATGGGGATGGTATTATTGGAGGCATCAGCCAAAGGGAGTTACACAGCCAGACATTGCTGTTGGCCATTTACTGGAGGATGGGTCTGATCTGGGCAAACAGTATCTTTTTGCGACTTCAACCACTCATCTGTACCTGCAGCATGCTGCTTTCCCCGTCCAAAAACTGGGCGGACAACCTGTCTCCTTGCCTTTCATTGCCAACACTTTATAGCTGCCTACAATGGAATGCTGGAGGAGCACCTGGGCTGATTTGGCCTACAATTTTTCATTCTCCTTGTCAGAAAGGAATTAACCTTTGTTCAGCTAACAGCCCCCTAACTGCTCAAGCTGAGGAGTAAAAGTTGTTCAAACTCTCAAGAAAATTTGTGTTAGCACAACTTTTTCTCAGACACAAGAAATATTTTTCAAAATGTCAAACAAACAAGACTTTTCCTAAAACATGCACAGATGAATATATTGGAACCTGAGTACAGAACCTGCAAAGCTGTGACAGTTGAGATTGAGCTGAATCTGAGTTTTGCACAGCTGGTTGGCATTTACAGCTCGGAAACAAGTCTTGGCTGAACAGATCCGTGCCAGTACTCCACACGAATCTCCGCTCGCTCTTCTTCATCTAAGTCAATCAATATATCCTTCTATTTCTTTTCTTCTCGTATATTTATCTAGCTTCCTCTTAAATGAATCTATGCTAGTCACTCCAGCTACTCCTTGTGGTAGAAAGTTCCACATTCAAACCACTCACTAGGAAAATATTTTTCCTTGAATTCCGTATTGGGTTTATTACTGACTTAAATTAATGACTTGTGGTTCTGGACTTCCCCAAAAGTGGAAACGTCATCTCTAAGGTTACTATCAAACTCTTTCATAATCTTAAAGACTACTATCAGATCACTCTCTCAGTTTTCTCTTTCCTAAAGAAAGAGTGCCGGCCTTTTCAGTTTTTCCTGGAAGGGAAGTTCTGGCATCATTCTAATAAATTTGCCTGTTCACCTTGTCCACTGCCTACTAAGCCCTTTTCTATAATATGGTGACCAGAACTATTCACAGTATTCCAAGTGTTCGTCTAACCAATGGTTTCATACAAGTTTAACATAACGGAAGAATTTTAACTGCCGAGGAGGGGTGGGTGCAGTGGCAGGAGGGGGGGTTAAATCCCTGCAGAATCTGGGGAGTTAGAAATCTAGATTTTACTGGGGTGCATTTGGAGGCAAGTCGGACATCCCTGTGGAGATTTGTGCAAGTAATTAAAAAATTTAATGAATCAGTTAACTGTTTACCAGCCGGTGCACAGGTTCCCAAGCTGTGTCAAACTTGCCAGGATCAACAAAGCTAGAACACAGCAAGGAGTCATTGATCAATGAAACTGACAGGCTGGAAAGTCTTTAAACAGTGAAATTGTGTAGCTACTGGCCAACCTATGTGAAATGCTTGTGCTCACAGTATTTGTTCTGGTAGCCAGATTTCATTGCATCACAAGTGATTCCCAACCTTTTGGAAGTCTGCCTTGGACTTCACTCACCTTCAGCTGCAAGTACCTGTTGTCAGCCTTCACTGTGGTATAGGAACAACTTTTACAGCTCTACCTTGGATCTCTGGTGAGGAGTAGGAGGAACACCACCCACATCAGGAGCAGCAACACCAACACTAATAGCAGCAGGAGCTGTCGTCTTTGCAGCCACAGGCTGCTCAACAGGACAGAGGGGATGGACACAGAGATCCAGCTAGAAGAAGATAATACCCCCAACACAGGTCCTTACAGGTGGAGGAGGGTTACAACTCTCTTAACATGTCTGAGCACCAATGCCTCGTGAGGCTCATGACGGGACATTGCTGACATCTGCAACCTCCTGGAATAAGCCCTCCTTCACAGCGACCAGATGAACATGCATGGCCAGTGGCCGCCAATGTAGCTATCATTAGAAGGTCTTCCCTGCTTTCTTGTCTCTCTCGGAGCTGAAAGCCCCCTTTTGTCCTATAAGAATTCTGTGATTCCATGTGCTCTCTGCTGCATGGAGAGAGCAGAATATTAGGAGTGATTGAAATGGATTGTGTGGAGAGAATGAAATGACAGCACTTGCAGAGGGTGACTGAGAGGCAAAAGGGTGAAATGGCCCTAAGATGAGGGAACGTATCGCAGTTGGCTACTTGGATGGGGATGCGAGGAGGTGCCTGGAGAGACAATGGAGCTGCCAGATGTGTTGGGCTGAGGAGTGCTATGTAGGAGAATGCTGGGAAACTCAAGAGTGTGGGACTTGCCTCCTGAAAACAGGATGCCACTCGCTTTTTCTGAGGTAATTCAACCTTTTGGGGCCCTGTATCTAGGTTTGAGGGACAATGCTGCTGCTCATTTCCTTGGGGCACTTCCATGCTGCTTGGTTTGAGGGACTGGCCTCTTCCTCCTGTCTGTAGGAACAGCAATTCACTTCAGTCCCTCAAATCCTGTAGCAGGACATTCAGCAAAGAGTCAGAGGTGGTGAGGTGGGGGAACGGGGCAGCCTTTACACATCATCTTTCTATTTCTGTGGTTGCTGAATCCTCAGGAATGTAGAATTCAGCCACTCTGACCCCTGCCAGGGTGCCCTTAACTAGAAACTCTTCCATTGAACAGGTGCAGGGCATCATCATTCTTGTACTCTGTGTTTGGTTGGGAATGCCGGAAGCGGAATGCTAATGGCACGGCTGAATCAAAGAGCCACAGGAAAGCTCACCTCTGTAACAAGCAGACATGCTGCTACCCCCACCCCACCCCACCAACCGCAAGCGGATCTATGTCAATAAATTCCACCAAACATCCCTGCTTTCGAGTTCTATTTCTCTAGAAATGAGCCTTAGGCTGGGATTTTCTGGCCCGGACCCGGAAATTCCTGCCGGAAGTCAATGGACTTTTGGCTGCTTCTCCAAATTTCCCATCATGCTCATGATGTTTCCTGCTGCAAACGGGACTGGAAAATCTCAGCCTAAGTGTTTTGTTTGCATTTTTATAGTCTGCTTAACATGTATTGCTGCTTTTAGTGAGTTCTGTATCTGTACCTCCAGATTCATCTGCTCATCAACCTAATTAGACCCTCATTTTCCAAGACGTCCATGTTCTGCTTATTCTTCCTACCAATTTGTACCACCTCACACTTATCCATACTGAAGTTTACTTGCCAGTTACATACCCTTTGTTCAGATTTATTCCTTTATTTTGTTGCACTCCTCTTCTGTATTAACTACACTTCCCAATTTGGTGTCTCCTGCTAAATTTGAAATTGTGTTTACAATTCCTGAGTCCAAATCATTTATGCAACTGGTGAACAACTGGTCCCAGTACCGATCATGGTGGAGCACCACTGCCACACACCACCCAGTACTTCTGTCTGAATAGGCCAAGAGTTCCAGCTTTTAATGCAATCAGTGACCAGGGGCAAATTGCACTCAAAATCATTTTAGTTTTCAGAAGTGTTTACTTTGCTTAAGTTTCTGCTCATTCATTTTTTATTGATGAACATAAACTCTATCATGAACCAGTGCATTGCAAAGCATTTTAAAATGTCATTTTGAAAGAAAAATGCCTTAAAAGACATTCCTTTGTATTTTCAAGAGTGATAAACCTGGCGCCCTTTTATTAATGCTGCTCAAAATGTATTTATCAACAAATTAACCATTTTTAATCAAAATTTCCTCCACCAGTAACCTGGTTTGAAATAATTGAAAATCACTTCAATACGTACGTAGGTGTGCAGTAGTCAGTTTGTTGGTAAATTTAAAAGAAAATCCTTAAAAGCTTTTAATATCTGCCTACTAGTGTCATTAAGTCTAAAAGAAATGTTCAATTTTAAGAGCCTCCTCGAAGGCCCAATTATGGGCACAATTGGTGGAAACTCGTCCGGGTGATTAATTCAACCTAGGGACATGGAGCCAGATATTTGGCAATACCAGCTTCTAGCACAATGCTTTTTAAACTAGCATGAAAGATTGCGGAACCTTGACCCAGATTGAATTTGCGCTTGAAATTCCTTGATCTTTTGTGCTGCCTTAACCAATTTCAGGCAAACTCTGCAGAACAAACCAGCCCACAAACTTGAGGCCAATACTTTGAACTTCTGCTCTCTGTTTTCTGTTTTGTAGCTAGTTTGCTACCCATACTGCTGCTTTTCCCCAATTCTGCATGTTTGGACTTTAGTCGTGAGTCTCCTATGTGATATCCTATCAAGGCTTTATGAAAATCAAATATATATTGCATCTACTGATTTACTCATATCTACCCTTTTTGTTGCTTCATCAATCAATTCAAAGAGTTAATCATGCATGACCTTTTGTTTTGACATCCGTGCTAATTAATGTTTATTAAATTTTGTTTCTGGATGTTTCTCTATCACATCTTCAAGCAAATATTTAATTGCCTTACCTACCACCGACATTAAGCTAATTGGTCTATAATTCCATGGACTTGTTCTTGCTACTTTTTTAATTATAGGAATTAACGTTAACGTTCACAATGACAGTACTCCTTTTCTAATGAACTTCCTTTCCTCATTGTGTTGATCAATGCACACTTGAATGTGCTTTAGATTTCGGTATAAGGACATAGCCAGGACACAGAAAGATTCACTTTCCCACCAAAACTCTCAATAAATTGCAGTGCTCTTGCTTATACAGGCTACGCTTGTATACGCTGGAGTTTAGAAGAGTAAGAGGTGCTTTGATTGAAACATATTAAGATCCGGAGGGGTCTCGACAGGGTCGATGTGAAGAGGATGGTTCCTCTTGTGGGAGAATCTCGTACTAGGGGCCAAAGTTTAAAAATAAGGGGTTCCCCATTTAGGACAGAGTTGAGGAGATTTTTTTTCCTCTCTCAAAGCATTGAGAGTTTTGGACCTCTCTTCCTCCAAAGGCGGTGGAAGCAGTCTTTCACTATTTTTAAGGCAGAGGTAGATTGATTCTTGGTAATCAAGGGGGTGAAAGGTTATTGGGGATAGGCGGGAATGTGGAGTTGAGGTTACAATCAGATCAGCCATGATCTTATTGAATGGCGGCACAGACTCAAAGGCCGAATGGCCTACCCCTGCTCCTAATTGTTTGTTCGTATGCCGTCACTCTCTTCTGCTACGTGGGTGAACTTTGCCTCATTTCTGTTTTCGCAAAATGTGACATTGTGTTATTTACTTGGCTTTACTTACAATTGATTATAGTCAAATTGTTCAATCCTGTCAGGAAATTAAAGCCATACCTGAATAAGTGCCAAATTGTTACAAATGCACTATACTAATCACAGAAGGCACTTATCTCCATGATTTATGAACTGTCCTCAGTTTTGAATTGAAATAAACTATGAATGTTTGAAGGCTAACTTCTGAGGAATATAATTTCTTAAATAGTTCAATTTTGTCAGTCAAAATGCAGTAAGTGTGTTTTGCATTAAAAGAGTACAATAAATAACAGAGGAAAACAGGCAGTTTACAATCTTGCCCTCGTCACTGATCATTTGTTCTTCAACTTAAAAATGGGAGAAAAGAATAAGTGTGAGTCTTGGTTAGATTCAGTGGGGACAATTTTAACCAAACTCCCCAGTGGGAAACATTGAACAGATTGGGTTTTTCTATCTGTCAGCTTCACTGGAAAGGACAATTGGATAGGGTATACAATGGGTTTTAGCTCCCACCCAAGATGAAAGCTACCTTGCTATATACATGAATTTTTGGAAGACACGATTAGGGCTCCACAACAGACCTGTGTCTAAAAGAAAAGTTCCTGGGATAAAGAAGGAAGTTGTAAATTGGATACTGTTACAATTCCTGTGGTGATCACCAAAAGAACCAAATTTACCGAATGACTCCAATGAAAAAACAATGGACAAGATTTCACCTCTATTTTTATAACTGTTGCTTTAACAATTATACCAGAATCAACATCAGTTAACAGACAAATCATTGTAAATATAAATAATAATTTATGCATTAAGTAGCAGATACAATAAAGTTTAATCTCACAGAATTATCAGGCAATCCACTCAGCCTATATGGCACCAATTTCAGCTTCAAAGTTCTGATCTTCCATACATGGAATTCCAGTTCCTTTTCTTCAAGGATTTAGCCACTGATTTCCATCTGACAGCAACTCCCCCGCAACCTGAGTTCCACAGGGGCAACCTTCAACAAAATGGCACACTTCTCCAGATCCGTTTCAGCTCTGCTCATGGCGGCATAGATCCACCACTATTACTTTTATCCGAACCGCCAGTGACAACACTATGTACTTCATCGCCTGTTGTGGTCAATCAGTTCCTTTAAAGTAACTGAAACCGCTCCTGAATCCAGCCCTTGTGTTTCTTTTTTTGCACTATGCTACTTCCTCTTCTGAGCCTTCTTCCTCATAAACCTGGTCACATAGGCCCCTTTTCACACTGCACCCCGGGTCACGTTTCGCAGGCCTTATGACATCAGCGAGTCCTCCAGTTCTGTCACCCTGCTGCAGCCCTAGTGTAGCCCAGGAGCTGTGGCACTGCACAAGCTGACCCACACAGCTCAGGAGTCGATCAGCCCATGTGTCACAGAATGCCTGAAATCCAGTGAAACTTGGAGGAAAAATCAAACTCTTCACCCAGTTGCTGAAATCCATTGGAGGCCTCCATGGCCAAAACACTGCTCTCAAAGGCATGCTTCACAAAGCCATCAACATTGCTGAAACTGGGAACAGGGCCTTCACTGCCGCCCAGTCACCCCCCCAGACTCTGCAAACCATGGATTCCATTACAATACTCAATTGGCTAAATGATGGGAGATAATAGTCAATGATTGATTTCAGTTTCTCTAATTGGACTGTTAAAATAAGTGGAATCTTGAAGAATTATCCCTGGGATTCAGGGCAAAGCTGTTAATTCTCCTTTGCTATGGTTGAGTTTACTTCTTGACAAAGCATTATCTGGCTTTGGCTTGCCAAAATAATCTCATCACACTTATGATTCAACCATTCAAGCCTGGACCCAAGAAAAACCCTTCCAAGAGTAAAATCCCTTTTTCCTAAATTTGTTCCCAATTTCAAATTGGAGGAAGAGATCCAGAAGAAATAAAAATAATCAGATGAGTGAAGGATTTTAAACGTAATTTTAATATAATAAGAAAAGCTAAAGATCACAGAATCTTTACAGTGCAGAAGGCCATTCAGCCCATCAAGTCTGCACTGGCTCGCTGAAAGAGCATTCTACCTAGTCCCACTCCCTGCCTTAGCTCCGTAGCCTCGCATATCCTCTTTTTTCAGATAGCAACCCAATTCCCATTTAAATACCTCAATCGAACCTGCCTCCACTACCCTTTAAGGAAGTCTGTTCCAGACTCCAACCACCCTCTGGGTGAAACAATTTTCCTCACATCACTTTACTCCTTTTGGCAATATTTCTCACTATTTACCCTGTCCGTACCCCTCAGGATCTTGAACATCACCATCAAGTCTCCTCTCAGCCTTCTTTTCTTCAAGAAAGACAGTCCAACCTCTCCAATCTATCCTCATAGCTACAGTTGGAATCATTCTTGTGAATATCCTCTGTACTCTCTCCAATGCCTTCACATCCTTCCTCAAGCATGGCAGCCAGAACTGGACGCAGTCCTCCAGATGAGGCCTAACTAGTGTCTTATACAAGTTCAACGTGTCCTCCTTACTCTTGTACTCCATGCCCCTATTAATAAAGCCTAAGATAGTATATGCTTTATTAACTGCTCTCTCAACTTGCTCTGCCATCTTCAATGACTTATATGTATGTACATATATTTTTTATATATTTACACACACACCAAGGTCCCTCTGTTCCTGCACCACCTCTACAGTTTCTCCCTTTATGTTATACTGTCTCACCATATTTTTCCTGCCAAAATGAGTCACCTCACACTTCTCTGCATTGAGCCTTATTCTGGTGCTTGTCTGCCCAATCCACCAACATGTTAAACTTTTAATGTAAAGTTAAATAAATATGGGAGAGATAGATAAGTGACTTAGTGTTTTTGCCAATATTTGGGTACCTTGCAAGTTGTCTGCGCAACCCAGTGGAGAACTGTTTATTTATTTCCTCCTGGAACAAACATGCCTTTTTTTTGAAATTGCAAAAATGCAACATATTTATAAGAGAGAAAATCTAATTGTGTGTTTTCATCTGCAAGGATTTCTTATGAGCTAGGGTATATTTGTAAATGGCCAACTTTATTTATGAGCTCAAACAGTTGTTATTCAACCAGGAGGGGCTGTCATAGCTGAGCCCAATCTTAACTACAGCCAACTGTGATGGCACATGTGCTTTTGGGGAGAGAAAACTATGTTTTATGTTGCAATGATGGCCCCTTTAACATCAAGATTTCTGTGAAAGATTTCTTGTAAAGCACCCTGCTCCCAGGAACTGATCATGTGTCCAAGCTGCCTGGGAGATAAATGTTCTTTGATTTTTGTGTAGTAAAATTCTTTTAATTTAAACCTTGAACCTTGTGGTTTCATTCTTTTAGTGAATACTGGGTTTTGGATTCTAAAAATAAATAAATAAACACCTTACTGCTCTCTACTGTGATAATAACACAACAGCTACACAGAAAATATTCCTAGTTCACTATCTGATTTAAAACTTCACCAGCTGGCTGAGCAAAATGAGAACATCATACACAGTGTCCACCATACTTTTCTAGTATATGTTGTTGGAAGCTGAGGCTCCCCAAATGATCAGAAAGTTGGAGAATCACCCCTTCCACATATACTATTCAGCTTTGCCACTACATAGAAATCATGGGCAGAAACCTCTACCCATCCTCATAAGCCTTATTTCAATGCTAGTGTCCTCACTGTAGTTCAGTCGTGATGAGGTAACTTGTCAATCATTAACTTGGGACATTCTTTGTCTACATTATATAGTATCACATTTCACTGGGCATCTGACCTGTAACAGTTTCTCATAGGTTACACACAAATGAATGGAAGAATGCATTACTCGGGTGAAAGGGCAACATGAATTATATGAAGTGCATTGTAGACGTGATGCATTTCCTCAAAACAGTGTAGTGCCAATGGACTGTGTGTGGAGTGCCAGGATCATGATTGTCCATACTGTAGATGCGTATCTCGGGCATTACCTTCCTGGCAGGAACTAAGGAGGAGCTAGATACACAGCAATATGGCCAGAGGTAAAACTAAAGGCTAAGTCAATTTATGTTGCTCTGATACACCTGGTTTGTTACAATGTGCACTGGTATAGACCAGCACCAGGTCATTCACGTACCTTTGCTAGGGATGATGAGTAACAAGGTATAATACAATGCCACAAAATGTTAAGCAATTTGTAATTTTTTAGATACACTACTATATACTTTAAAAAGTATTAGCTCCAACCTTAGAGTACACTACTGAGTTTTGCCCTGTGCTGTGGAATTTCTTGTCTGACTCACCCCTGTTCCACCATAGAGAGAGCATCGCAAATTGACAATAAGGATCTCTTAGCGCTAAAATAATGTCACACTTTGTTGATGCTGAGCTGGATTGTTCAGTATTAGAGGTAACCTAGTGTTAATAATTTGTTTATTTCCTCCTCCATATCCTGCCTTACCCAGTTCTGAAGGCACAAATTCCTTTCTGCGGTAAATTTACCTTCATCTATCCAGTTCCAGTGACTTGTCGTAGGTTATTTGACTCCAGGATCTGGTCAGTCAAAGCTGAACTGGATCATATGTGCACGCATGCACTTCCTACATGAGTCCCTGGATAAAACATTGCTTGATTTCTCCTTCTTAAGCTAAGGTCATTGAAGTCACCTGTACCGCTCTGACTGAGGATGGTACCTGCAATCTTTCCAGTCTGTATGTCTGCTACACACTGACTAAACTCAATGAATCATTAGGGAGCCTTTTTTATGTACTTACATAATTACTTCATGAAGTCACGGATAAAAGCCTCTTACCAGTCTCTGTGGATCAACAGTGTCATGAAATGTTAAGGTAGACTACAAAATCTATTTATCTGCTTACCCTGAGGAAGGAAGATGGTGTGGAAGGGAAAACAGCGATAAGAAAAATAATAAGTACTTTCAATTCAACCTTTGGTAATTCAGTCATAGGCTTTTTGAATGATTATCATGTGCAGATGTCACAATGTTGAGTATTCATTTAGGACTATCTTTAATTTTGTTAAACCTCATTACATATGTAGATAGGAATAATAATAGCACATGTAAGTCACTAAGCTTTACATAAGATAATTTTAAAAAATCATGGCTAGAAATTCAAGCAATGCTTTGGTTCATCCAAACAATACAAGTTTTGTATGGGGAGGAAATGCTGCTGTGGCACTTGTCTTACATTGATATTCTCTGTCTTAATGATGATCAATAGTCATTAAGGTATTCTGTAAGGTGTTTGTTGCATTCACAATAACTGAGGCAATTATTCAAGGGCGCATTTGTCCAGAGGATTAGGGGTGCACTTCAGATGCCCACTGGCAACTTCAGTGGGTTTCAGATTTTCTCAAGGTTGCTAAAGTTAGGGATACCATTAAACGTTTCTCTGCATCCATTGGTCTTTTATGACGGGTTCAGAGGGCTAGACTATGTACTGGAATGGTAGGTTAACATTTGCCTCCATGCCTTGTACCAAGTGATGATACTTTGAAGTTGAACTGTGCAATGTCAGTGCTCTAACTATTGGGAATATTTTTAACCCAGTCTCATTTGAAATTATGCCATTTCTGTCATTACTGACAACATCTACACAGTGATTTTGATGGTTAAGAAATGAGGTTTTGCGCATTGAGTTGATGTGTTTGTTTTTCATTAAACTGAGGTTGTTGAGTGAAAATTCCACTAAGTAAAGTGACAGAACACTGAAATGAGGGACCTTGTGTCATCTGTCATAGAAAACAATATCTCATCAAGTGACAGAAGGATTCTGTGGCTCATTATTAGTGCTGCAGGCAACTCACTGTGGGTTTTATTAGACATAGTTGTGACTTTGAGTCCACTGCTATGGTATTGCAGTTGGAGATTTATTTTAATAGGCACCATTGGGAAGATAATGTGGACTAGAGATGTATAGCATTTACCAAAGTGTCGTCTTGTCCCCATATTTCTTTGTAATTTCCTTTACTGGAGAGAAAATTATGCTACTCTGAATTTATGGTTTGGCTTAATTATTTTCCTTTTGATCTTCAGCCGTCAGAACAGAACAAATTTATTTAGTGCAGTCGCACAATGCCATTAATATATTTGAGATCATCAGTGGCCTGAATAAATGATGGAGCTTCTGTAGGGACTTGTGGTCAATGAGTGTGAAAATAGGATTTAATATCTTTTTTATCCCTATAAAGATGAAGGATTTGAATAAGTGCTGTACATTGTGCTTTACTCTGCATTGTATTGTTTTGTTTGTAACTATTGGCCAGGGTTTTACAGCAGCAAGTAATTGCATTGCGTGTGTTTTCATTATAGGAAAGTTGGATTTGTGCCTATACAATAGATTACTGCTTTCAGCAGAGAGGTCACCCTATAATGCCAGTGACCCTGAAAAATTAATAAAGAGGGTTGCCATATTTGTGATTTACTCAGATGTAGTTGTGTACATAATGAAGACTTAAGGACCTGCCACGAATAAGAACCACATTCTGTGGCTGTTTGGTCACAAGTAAATGATTTAAAAAGCTGGTGTTGACCTTCTGTTGACTTTTAACTACAGCCTGATTCAATTCCATGTAATTATTTGTAGTGATACAAGAAGGTTATTTAAGGTTGCTGCTGTCCCAAATAAATTCACATTATTTTTACGAGGTCACACGAGTAATATAAGAGACAAGCCACTGTAGCTTTACAGTGATAGAACACCAAAAGTATAAGTTGTTTTCATTACTTTCCAATTACTTGTTTCACTGAGTGGGATCTGAGGCTTGGCTTGTGTTTTTGTTAACCAATATAATTCCGTTTCCAATAATAAGTGTAATAAGTGTGATGACATTTGGGTATATTTTCCCCTGTTTAAGATTACTTTACTAAATAGCCCAATATTCTTAATGACCAAATATTTTCAACTTTACTTTTACATACAGGGAAAATATGTTCTTTCTTGTAGCACTGGAAGTATTGAACAGTCATATATGTGTATGTATGTGTATATATTGCAGCTGTAATTCAGTAGTCAACAGAGTTTTGACTCGTTTGCTGATATAGCCATGCACAGAACTGTTGGAAAGATGACCTGACAGCCAAAAAAGTCCCAAAAATAGTGATATTATAAATAACAATATTCATGCCTCTTAAATAAAAACTACTTGGAGGTAAATTCCAGCTGTTGACTGTTTAGAGTCAATATGGCACATCCACACATGGTAAACAAGTTCAATTCAGTATAAACAGGCAGAAGCAACACTTCCGCATCAATTCAGCAATTGGAGCTCTTCTGAGAGTCTCTGAATGTCCAGAACTGTGAAAGGCTTCAATCTGCTTTTTAGCCCTCTGTCCTTTTTTTTATTGCAGAAATATAAGACTGTGTAATGGAACTTGGAGGCAAAAAGTACTGTTAAGTAAAAATGTTCTGAGTAGCCATGAGGATGATTCCCTTAATCAAGAATAGTAAGCATCGGAAATAACGTTGTCCCTGCTATAATGGATTTCTCTTTTTTTCTCCCTCAATCTAGTCAATTGATCCTGGCCAGCAGTTTACATGGGAACATTCAAACATGGAAGTCAACAAACCAAAGAATAGATATGCAAATGTAATTGCATATGACCATTCACGGGTTCTCCTATCTGCAATTGATGGTAAGTGAAGTCTCTAAAATGGCACACTTGTGAAAATTTGAACTCAACAGCTCCAGGCAATTACACGAAATTTGATAATTATAAAAGTTTAACTGGGGCTTCAAAATTTTCACCTCATCCTTCAGGAACGACCCTGGTGATCTCAATCTGGTCTTTTTTACTTTGGACGGTAACCTGGTGACTGCATCATCTGCCCGTTAAGGAACCCACTCAAATTTCATTTCCACTGATTTCTGAATTCAGCGTGGTTGGTAACAGGCAGGCAGTTTGCTCCACCAGTTTACTACCCAAGCAGAGATGGTGAAGTAATACCCCCAGCGCATGTTAAAATCTTAAAATTCAAAGAATTTGTGAAATTTCAGCTCTGGTGTACCTGGTAATTGAAGGTGACCCTGCATCCTCATCATCTGAAGTCTTGACACACAATGACAGAATAAGACTGTCAGCTTACTAATAACATATTTGTAAAAGGTGAGAAGGAAACAATGTATGAATTTATTTGAGGGATGCACAGAGTTGTATCTAAAAATATCTGAATGAATCGCTGTCAGCTCGCAAATACAATTTGTTCAAAAAGTAAAATAAACATGATTGAGACCTGTTCATTTTTATGTCAGTAGGTAATAGAGAGAATTGTGTTTGCACTTGGCTGACATGATGGTACAGTGCATTGGAAACTGGTGTGGTGTGGATTCTCATGATGTGAACTTAACATATTCAGATATTCAGATACCGGGAGCAGAATTTACTGCTCTCCCCCCCACCGCCCCCCCCCCCCCCCCCCCCCCCCCCCCCCCCCCCCCCCCACCCTAGAGTGGGCTGGAAGGCAGTGGAACCGTATAATGGGGCGGGAATGCTGGGGATGAAGAGCCCGTTGACTTCCCCTAATTAAGTCCGGAGCATGAAGGTTCAAGAATTGCCTTCCTACCTGGAGGCCAATTGAAGTCCTTAAGTGGTCACTTAAAGGCCTCATCGCTCCACCTTTGGTATTCAGCCAGCAGCAGCAGGCGAGGGCCATGTCCATCTGGACAGACTGCCAGGTAAACCCTGGCAGACATGCCTGGTGAGGGGGCAGAGGGGAGGTTTCCCTCATTCATGGGCACCCTGTACCCAACAGCCGAACATAGGGACTGCCGGCGGCAAGGAAGGGACCCATATAAAGAGACCCCAACCCCAATGGTGATTCCCCCACTGACCTGCACTCTGGGGCTCCAGCAACAATCTTTATCCTTGAGCCTAATGCAATTTAAGCAGTGGCCACCGCTCCCAGGGGTGCTGCTGGTACTGGAGAATCCCTGGCCTCTGATTGGCTGGAAGCTCTCTGAGGCAGGACATCTGGACTTCAGGAGAAATTGCTGCAGGAAACTCCCCCTGCAGAAGCCAGGGACCCCAACGGCAGCCAGCAGACTGCCTTATTGGATCTAATCCCGACGGGGATCCCAGAAATGGCTGCAGCAGTGTTGCCTCTGCAGCTGGTGGATGGGCCCACCTCTGTCACTGTTAAATTCTGCCCTGGGAAGCAAGAAGCAGAGTCAAATTTTTTCCCAATACAGAAGAACCACCAGAGGGAAGACGACCAACCACTGCACTCCAGCAGTATTTTGTGGCCAATGATACCCACTCAGCTACAATTAAGATTGGTCAACCAGAGTCAATGGAGGATAAAACTCCTCTGATAACAGAAGTCTCCCGATCTTAAACAAAATAAAGCAAGTACTATACAGTTACAATGTATAAAATATAATGTAAATTCTTTAGGATGTGGAAGCAGTAAGGCTGTATATGTACAATTGCATTGCAGGTTTGGTACATACTGTACCATCAGAATGTAAGTAAAATGTTTATGTACAGAGTGTATATAGGTGTACAACAATAACTAAACATACCGGTGTTTTGCCGCCATTACATTTACAAGGATGTAGAAGCAAAAGTAGGGCATTTTATAATGCATATGTACAGCTGTAAGTACTTTTTGTAATAATCTGAGTGCATGTACAACTAGAATGTATTTTTTATTCTGCATAAAATTAATTTAGTGCACATGGATAGTAGCTTTAGATGTTTAGTGTGAGTCTTTCTTTGTATGCACTAATAGACTATTGTAATGTAAGAATAGAAAATGCTGGAAAGATACCAAGTCCATCAATGTCAGAAAAGAAAAAAGATGTTTAAAATTTGGTTCAGACCCTTCATCAGAGCCTTGTTCACAGTTTGCCTTTTACAGAGCGTGCATATATAATTAGCGTTTTTGATTGGTTATTGTATACAAAATTGTATTATTGAATTCAATAACATTGTATTCTGTTCAAAGCTACCAGGATTAATTATAGATAAATTTAACGTTTAGGGTACGTGTTGCAAATAACTATGTTTAATTGCACATTCTCAAGTCATTGTTATTCTGCAAACATTTACAATAAACAAGGCATTTCATTATTGGTACTGAAATCAACTGAAATAGTAATTATATTTGAATTGATTAATCCCTAACATCTCATCCGTGTGCTAAACAGAATGTTCATCACTCTGACAGCCTGAAACAATGTACCTGGACAAACAGAATAGAAATCCTTGTCAGTTAAATATCCTTGTTAAAATTCAAATTAAAAATATATTCGCAAGTTCTAGATATATTGCAACTGAGTTGGATTTGAATTGCCATGACCTCTGGTGTATTAGCAAAGAATAGACTCCATCCTACTCCCTGCTCAAATGCAAAATTTGAATGAATGACATGCCGAGTACCTGCAATTCATTGAACAGCGAAGGCTGAAAGGCGATCTTAATTAAAATAATTTTAAATTTTAAGATTATCTTTTAAAATATTTAAACTTCCTCTCCCGGCCCCCACATTAGCCGATATTGTAAATGGTTCTCTCTCTCTTTTGGTCTTGTCCTTCTCTCCTTTGGATATGCCATCATCACCCATCTCCTTAATAAAACAACCCTTGATCCCACTGTCCCTAGAAACGGCCATCCTACCTCCAACCTCCCTGTCCTCTCCAAAGCCCTCCAACACACTGTTGCCTCAGAAATTCGTTCCATCTTTCCCGGAACTCCAGGTTTGAATGCCTCCAATCAGGTTTCTGCCCCTGCCACTGTTCTGAAACAGCTCTTAACAAAGTCACAAATGGCAGCTTATGTGGCTTTAACAAAGGTAAACTTTCCCTCCTTGTCCTTCTCAGCCTGCCTGCAGCCTTTGACACGGTTGACCACATCACCCTCCTCCAATGGCTCTCCATTGTTGTCTAGCTGGATGGAACTGGTCTCACCTGGTTCCATTCATATCTATCTAATCGTAGCCAGAGAATTACCTGCAATGGCTTCTCTTCCCGTTCTCACACCATTAATATCAGTGTCCCTTAAGGATCTATCCTTGATCCCTCCTGTTTCTCATCTACATGCTGCCCGTCAGTGACATCATCCTGAAGCACAGCATTAGTTTTCACATGTACGCTGCTGAAATCCAGCACTACCTCACCACCTGCCTCAACTCTATCACTGTTGTTAAATTTTCAGACTGCTTATCCAATATCCAGTACTGGATGAAGAGAAATTTTCCGCAGTTAAATATTAGGAAGACTGAAGCCATGGTTTTCAATCCCCAGTAGAAACCCCATTCCCCTAGCTACTTCTCTCCCTCTCCCTGGTAACATTCTGAGATTAAGCGAGTCTGTTCACAACCTTGGTGTCACATGTTACCCTGGGATGAGCTTCTGACCACAAATTGAAGCTGTCAATAAGACGGCTTGTTTCCACCTCCGTAGCACCACCCGACTTCACCTTTGTCTCAGCTTTGTCTCATCTGCTGCTGAATCCTTCATTCATACCCTTGTTCCTTGAGACTCGACTATTTCAATGCACTCCTGGCTGCTCTCCCACATTCTACCATCCATAAATTTGAGGTCATTCAAAACTCTGCTCATGTCTTACCTCACAGCAAGTCCCATTCACCTTTCACCTCACTGCTCACTGACCAATATTTATTCTCACTCAAGCAACATATTTATTTTAAAATTCTCATGCTTGTTTTCAAACCCTTCCAGGGCCTCGCGCCTCCCGGCCTCTGTAATTTCCTCGAGCCCCACAACTCTCTGACATATCTGTGCTCTTCTAAATCTGGCCCCTTGAGTAACCCTGATTTTAATTGCTTCACCATTAGTGGCTGTGCCTTCAGTTCTCTAGGCCCTAACCTCTGGAATACCCTCCCTACACCTCTCTGCCTCTCTACCTCACTTTCCTCCTTTAAGATGCTCCTTAAAACTTACCTCTTTGACCAAGCTTTTAGACATCTGACCTAATATGGGTGGGTGTCATATTTTGTTTGATAACGTTTCTGTGCGGTGCTTTGGGGCATTTCATTATGTTAAAAGATGCTATATAAATATAAGTCGTGGTTGTTGTAGTAGTGTGAGTAGAGAAAGACTATATCCCCTGTCCGAGAATCAGTGTTGAGAGGTCATGGAGGAGAGAGGTTGAAAGAATTCCCGTTATGCAGAATTATTAGGGAATGAAATGCGAATGACAGAGAGCACTCTATCCTTTCAGGGAAAAGTGCAAAAATAATTGAAAGAGGACGGAATGCAAGGCAATGGGAAGAGAGTGGGATAGTGGAATTAATTTTAAATTGATGTGGGTGAAAGCTGGCACAGATGTGATTGGCTGATTGACCTCCTCCTGAACTGAACATTTGTGGTGTGACTTCTCTGTTCTCTTATTAGCTGCTTATTCGGTAGATCCCTATTAAGAGCTGTAACTGCAAGGGAGAAGAGACATGCCGTCAAGCATATCTTTTATTACCAGTATCATGAAGTATAAATTAGGTATGTATTAAAAATTAGTTACACTTAATTGTAACTAGTATCAAAAACGGAACGAGAAATGGTGGCAATTTTTACCCACATGGCAGACATTGAGAAGGTGAGCAAATAAAATCGCCTAGGTTACTTACCTATGCTGGAGATGTCAGGTGCTGACAGTTCCTGGTTTTACTCTACTGAATTGAGCTGGCAGCAAGTACACCCACCCAAAACCTGCAGGATCCATTCTTATACAGGCCTGATGATGCCACTAGGGCCTAACTGCAATCAAGGCAGTGAAACTGGGAATTTACAGTGAATTTCCTGCCAAGCCAAGATTTCATAAGAACATAAGAAATGGGAACAGGAGTAGACCATTCGGCCCCTCAAGCCTGCTCTACCATTCAATAAGATCATGACTGATGATCTTGTGTTTCGCTTTCCATAACCTTTGATTCCCTTACCTAACAAGAATCTATCTACCTCTGCCTTCAAAATATTTAATGACCCACTTCCACCGCCTTCTGAAGCAGAGAATTCCAAAGTTGCACAACCCCCTGAGAGAATAAATTTCTCCTCATCTCTGCCCTAAAAGGGTGACCCCTAATTTTGAAACAGTGCCCCCCTACTTCTGGACACGCCCAGAAGAGGAAGCATCCTTTCAACACCCACCTTGTCAAGGCCGTTCAGGACCTTGTACACTTCAATCAAATCACCCCTCAGTCTTCTAAACTCCAGAGTGTGTGCATAAATGGGCCTTTTTCTGATTGGCAGGGTGTGACGAGTGGAGCCTGTACTGGGGCCTCAACTTTTTATGATTTACATCAATGACTTAGATGAGGGGAGTGAAGACATGGTAGCTAAATTTGCAGATGACACAAAGGCAGGCAGGAAAGTATGTTGTGAAGAGGACATGAGGAGGTTGCAGATGGATATAGATAGGTTGAGTGATGAGCCCAAGTAAACAAGCCCAGTCTGTCCAACCTTTCCTCATAAGACAATCCACTCATTCCAGCTATCAATCTAGTAAAAGCAAAATACTGCAGATGCTGGAAATCTGAAACAAAAACAAAAATAGCTGGAAAAACTCAGCAGGTCTGACAGCATCTGCGGAGAGGGACACAGTTAACGTTTCGAGTCCAAATGACTCAAAACATCAATCTAGTAAATGTCCTTTGAACCACCTCCAATTCATTTACATCCTTCCTTAAATAAGGAGACCAAAACTGCACACGGTATTCGAGGTGCGGCCTCACCAATACCCTGTGTAACTGAAGCATACCCCTTACTTTTATGTTCAATCCCTCTCGTAATAAAGGATAGCATTCCATTGGCAGCCTAAATTAGTTCCTCTACCTGAATACTAACTTTTTGTGACTCATACATGAGAACACCTAGATCCCTCCGCATCTCAGAATTATGCAGCCGTTCTCCATTTAAGTAATACTCTGCTTTATTGTTCTTCCTGCCAAAGTGAACAACTTCACATTTGCCCACATTATACTCCATTTGCCAGATCTTTGCCCACTCACTCAGGATGTCTGTGAGGAATGGGAGCGAGAGGGCAATAGGATGAGTGTGAGTGCTCTCTGTTGAGGTAGATAATTAAGGAGCAGGCTGGAGAGGAAAGAGTATGTGTGATGCAAGGTGTGTCAATAAGAGGAGCAGTGTGAGACTGCTTGGAGGGTGAGACAGTGGTGATTGTCAGGTGAGAGTTGTATGACACTCTCACCTTGCTGTACTTCATCATGTCCTGGTCCTGGGCATCATGTTATATTCCAGAAAGACAGTTGATGAAGGGTATAGCTGGAGCCAGTCTGCAGCAGCTTCCTTCTTCCCACTAATACTGTGAGTCCTGCAGAACCGCTTTAAGTAAAGATGCTCCGACCCTCCTAGATTTGTCGGAGAACCCGGAGGTGGGATGATAATGTTGTGGAACGCCACTACCCCCGGAAATTCCCCTCCAAGTCACTCGCAATCCTGATTTGGAAATATATCTCCGTTCCTTCACTGTCACTGGGCCAAAATCCAGCTAACAGCACTGTGGGTGTATCTACACCATGTGGACTGCCGCAGTTCAAGAAGGCAGCTCACTGCCACCTTCTCAAGGGCAATTAGGGATGGGCAATAAATATTGGCCTAGCCAGCGACGCCCTCATCCCGCGAGTAAATAATTTTTTAAAAAGTTGTGGCTCAGTGAAAGAGCCTCAGCAAAGCCCGTCAATTAGCCATCTGGGTTTTCGATTCACGAATGATACTGCCGTTTTGGTAGCTACTCTGTACCAAACGTTTCTGCCCCTTGAGTCAGTGATGGTGATGTGACCATGTGATTCACTAAGAATTGTCTTGACACTGTTTCTGCAGAGCTAATGTTCCACATTTATCGTACACACTTTAAAAAGTATACAGTACCAAGACATGGCTTTATATTTGACAGCTGCTTTTGCAGGGCAGCTTGTTTTGTTTTGAAAATGTAACTTCCAGTTTTAGTGAGTTTTATTTCTCTCAGGACACTAATTACTTTTGTTCCTGAATCAGAATGAATTGACGTATGCACCATGGTAATATCACTTACAGTGTTTAAGATTAGAGGAGATCTATTCAGTTACATGAAATTAAGCTACTGCAGTAGGCCTGCAGAGACTAACGAGCAATTTTTTTACATTTAATAGTGTTTTGTTGCATTGTTTGAGGCACTTCACGAGCCTGGTGAGGGTAACAGAGATGGGAAACCAGGCCCACTAGCAGTTAGGCCTGCTTTCAAGCTGTCAGATTCAACTGATTTCTAATCTTTATACAGTAAATGTGTAGTCTGGGCTGGAAATCTACAGGAAAATCTTCCACTTAATGTGCAACAGTTACAGGCTGGGATTGGAAAAAAACAGTGCCCGGGAACTGCTGATGTAAGTTATTTTCAAGGTTGTTAGATTAACCATTTTATGGGCATTTAGTCTGTATATATGGGCTTTAATACAGCACATTGCGTGCAAGTGCAGGTAGGTTTTAACATTAGGGTGAAGTCACTTCGATTTGTTGATGTGAGGCAACATGACAGAGGTAGTCTTGCTGAACTCCTGCCTTGCAGTGATTGGGGTATAAAAAGCTCTGATTCAAAAGTGAATTTTGAGACTTCAGCCAGTTTTCTGAATCTCCTTCAATATACATGGTTCATTTATAATGTTAGAATAGAGTTAACACGCTACATGGCTCTCCTCCTATTTTAAAAGTCTTATCGGCAGTTAGCAGAGTTCTGAGAATGTAATTCGACTTACATGCACAGATCTCTGCTTTCCCAAATTAGAGAGCAATGTGAGCACTCCTCACAGTCCACTTGCAACATTCTCAAATTAGTACATATCATCATCCTTGGGACCAAGAATAGCGTTGCTCTATTGCTCACTCAAAATATGAACCAAATGTCAGTTTTCTCATCAAAAAGCGCTCTTTGACAAACAATTCTCAGGTGTGGAGTGCTAATGGAAAAATACTTAAGTATAGGATTGCTGATGTATTATCACAAACTGCCGAATACCTTTTTAAAACAAAATGTGTTCATGATAACATAATTGGATTTGTAAATGTCTGACAGCTGTACTTGTTTGAACAAAGTTGCTATGGAACAGATCTGTAAGCATTCTATTTTTCCATTGCAGATTTTATTGGGACTTAAAATGTTCAGTGTATAAATGGAATTGCATTGTACCACGTGTATACTTGAAATGAAACACGTTATAATAGCTGGCAGCCTCAGGTTTATTTCGGACTCCCCAACGTTCCACTGAAAAATAGCAGTGTGTTGGTATTCAATGCAGTTGAAAAGAAGTTATGAGAAAGTTCATTATTAACATGTTACTGTACCACTGAACATAATGTTATTTGAATTTACACTAGGTATGTTATGAAGATAAATTTGAAGAAAGTTTGATCCTCTGACCTGCTGAGGGAATTAAGGCTGTAAAATGCTTCAAAGATTGTTGATGCAGGATTAGGGCCATGGAACCAGACGTGTTTAAGAGCTAAGTATTGAGCTCTTATTCATATATAATAGGCTACATTGAATGGGTTCAGCAGGAGTGACTGTAACAAGGGCAGATGTCTCATTAAGTTGACCATGGTAATAGTGTGTGTAACTGCTGCCCAAGTACCTTTCAGAATCATAGAATCAAAAAAGGAGGCCATTTTGCCCATCATGCCTGTGTCAGCACTATAAAAGGGCTATCCAGTTAGTGCCTTTCCTCTTATTCTTTCACCATAATCCTGCAGTTTCTCCTGTTCAAGTATATATCTAATTCCCTTTTGAAAGCTACTATTGATCTAATATTTTGTAAATAGTTGATATATAGAAATAGAGCACATAAAATTCATATCAGAAGCAACCTAGTGTTTTGTCCACTTTGGGAAGATCTGGGCCAGAACCTTCCTTTCGGCGTGCCCCGCCGACGAGTAAAATGACACGCGGTGACATCAGGCGTGCGTCCTGACGTTACTGCGCATCATTCAGTTCTTCAGCTCGGCGAGCGCATACCGGACTCGGCTGCGCACCTGCCGAATTGTCAAAGGCCTATTGAGGCCATTTAAATTCCAGCTGAAATAATTAGCTGAGCTGCCCCTCCAACCTTAAGGTTGGCGGGCAGGCGAAGAGCCCAGGCGGCCTTCGCATTTATCCACGGGCGGGATGAGGTTTCATGAAGGTTTTAAAATACTAATAAAAATTTTTAGTAAAATTCATAGACATGTCCCAGCTCATGTGACACTGTCACATGAGGGGACATGTCTTTAATTTTTTTTTCCTTTATTAAAATTTCTAAAAATCAAGGTAATCTCCCTGAGGCAGCTCTGTGCCTGAGGGAGATTTCTGTGCTCTTTCGTACGCAGGGCCTGACTCAGCATCCTTCCTCCTGCCTGCACAGGGAGCACTCAGTGCTTCCAGGTGCGCATCACGTTGAGCAGGCCTTAATTGGCCCATCCACATAAAATGGCTGCACGCCTGCCCATGCCCAACCCCCCCCCCCTCTCCCCCCGGACAGGGAGAAAATTCTCCCATCCAACGCTTCCAGGCAGTGAATTTTGGAAGATACCAACTTTCTACTGCATAAAACCCATCACATTTCTACCTCTCCAGTTCCAAAAAAGTCATATTGGACTCGAAACATTAACTCTGTTTTTCTCTCCACAGATGCTACTGGACCTGCTGAGTTTCTCTAGTTTTTAGCCCTAATATTGATCCCTGGGAGACACCACTGTATACTCCCCTCCAGTCTGAAAAAAACAACTATTCACCACCATTCTCTGTTTTTGTCTGTTAGCTAATTTCATATCCACGCTGCCTCTGCCTTTTTATCTCATGGGCTTCAATTTTCCTAACAAACCTGATTATGTGGTTTATTTCTCAAATGCACTTGGAAGTACAGATACCCATGAACCACACTGCCCTGATGAACCCTATCCATTACTCCATCAAAGTTTATTTAAGTTAGTCAAACACAATTTGTCTTTAACAAACCCTTACTGGCTTTCATTGATTAATCCATATTTTGCCAAATGAGAATTATTTTTTTCCCAGAATTATAAATCTCTAAAAGTTTCCCCACCACTGACATTTGGCTGACTTGCTCTCTAGTACCTGGTTTATCTCTCTCCCCTTTTAGAACAGTGTGAATATTCAACCCTTCAGTCCCATGGCACCATTCCTATATCTAAGGAGGATTGGAAGATTGTGGCCAGAGCCTCTGCTATTTCCACCCTTATTTCATCCAGCAACCTAGGATGCATCCCATTAGGACCGGTTGATTTTTAAGTATCTGTTCTTTATTTTTATCCTATTGATTTCTCTATACTTCCTCGTTTACTGCTACATTGGCAGCATCTTCTTTGTGAAGACAAATGCAAAGTATTCAGTCAGTACCTCTGCTTCCACAAGAGGGTTTCCATTTTGGTTCCTAATTGGCCCCACCCTTCCTTTGACTATCATTTTACTATTTATATGTTCATTAAAAAAAATCCAGTGCTCCCTTTTATGTCACTCAGTAATCTATTCTCACATACTCTCTTTGCTTTAGTTAGTCCCCTTGTGTTGGCTTTTTGTGTTGTTACAGAACACTGGTGTCGTGGCAACAGCGCATATTTCTCTGCCACTGTTGAGGTGTTAAAGAAATAAAATCTTGTATTTATAAGGTGCCTTTCATGTCCTTAGGATGCCCCACACAATTTACAAACAGTTAAGTACTTTTTGAAGTGTAAGAGAACTGATCATGAAATTGGGTAAAATCAACCATCAGTTCGTACACACCAAGGCTCCATAAACGGCAATGAGATAAATGACCAAATAATTTGTTTGAGCAATAGTGGTCAAAGGATAAATGTTGGCCTAGACATTGTGAAAACGCTGATCTTCAAAAAGTGCCATGGGATCTTTCACCTACACCTGAGTGCGAAGCCCAGATCATGTGCTTAGTTTTACATTTCACCTGAAAGATGTTATTTCCAATTGTGCAGCGATCGCTCTGTAGCTGCATTGAAATGTGAGCTGATGTGTGTTTCAAGACTCTGGAGTGGGGCTTGAACCCAAATCTTCCAGCTTTGAGGCAAGAAGGCTACTACAGAGCCAACACTGGCACCTGTGACCTCAGTTAAAGCCTGAGACACAGCGGTCTCTTTCATTTCAATTTTTTAGAAAATGGAGTCTGGCATCAAGCAGACCATCCTCAGCCAGACTCCTGATTTTTATGGCTGTGCTCTGTACTCAGTTTGGCAGTAAGAGATGGATTGACTCTGACTGTATCCTGCCAGGCAGGATTAAAATATTGCATCCATGGTGTAGGAGACTCATATAACACTCAAACTGCTGAAGGTGAAAAGTAGATCTGGGTTTTGGCACTTTTTATAAGCTTGCTCAGCTCACTGCTTGCCAAACATAGTTCGATATCATTGCCAAGTTAAAGAGCTAAAGTTTTATTCCAAAGGACAGCCAAGTGGCTAGTGGTTTAAATGACACCAGAACCGATATTACAGGAATCATAGAGTTGCCACTGCTCACCATAGTTTTTCTGCATGAATTCACAGGATTAACAAAGAGCAAAATTTTTTCCCTAAGTATTTTCCTTGGGCTTGGCATTTTGGACTAGTTTTGATCAATATCTCAGTAAGTGTAATGAGACCCAGAGAGTGGTATTTAACGGAGGTGATGGATGCCTCACCCACTGGCTGGAGAGTTAGTGAGAGCCCCATGTCACTTCTTTTCAGGAAGGCTTGCCCAATTAAGTGCCAGTCAGGTGCTTAACTGGGCAGCGGCCGACCTTCCCCAGGGGCAGAAGTCCCACCTGCTGAGAGCTGCCAGTGAATCATAGGCCAGCAGCTCTTCTTGCCTGGCATATGGGCAAATTCTTGATTGAGGAAAAAAGAAGACATTTCAGAAGCACTGTTGTGAAAGGTTGCATCATCAGAACAGATGGAGTAGCAATGGAGGAACTGGGAGAATGGAATGGAATCTTTACAGGGTGTGGTGTGTAAGTGTAGTTAAGATAGCTGTGGGAGTCAGTGGGCTTATAATGAATGTTAGTTGATAGCCTATTGCCAGGAATGGAAGCAGTGATGGCAAGGAACATATGAACAAGGAGCAGGAGTAGACCATTCGGCCCCTTGAGCCTGCTCCACCATTTAATAAGATCATGGCTGATCTGATAGTAACCTCAAATGCGCCTACCCCCGATAACCCAACACCCCCTTGCTTACCAAGAATCTATCCGCCTCTTCCTTAAAAATATTCGAAGACTCTGCTTCCACCGCCTTTTCAGGAAGAGAGTTCCAAAGACTCACGACTCTCTGAATGAAAAAAATTCACCTACCTCCATTTAAAATGGGCGATCCCTTATTTTTACAGAGTGACCCCTAGTTCTGGATTCTCCCACAAGAGGAAACATCCTCTCCACATCCACCCTGTCAAGCACCCTCAGAATCTCACATGTTTCAATCAAGTCACCTCTTACTCTTCTAAACTTGAGCAGATACAAGCCTAACCTGTCCAATCTTTCCTGATAAGACAACCCACCCATTCCTGGTATTAGCCTGGTAAACCTTCTCTGAACCACTTCCAATGCACTTACACCCTCCCTTAAATAAGGTACACAGTACTCAAGATGTGGTTTCACTAGTGCTCTGTATAACTGAAGCATAACCTCCCTACCTTTGTATTCAATTCCCCTCGCAATAAATGATAACATTCTATTAGATTTCCTAATAACTTGTACCTGCATACTAGCCTTTTGCGACTCATGCACTAAGACACCCAGATCCCTCTTCATCTCAGAGCTCTGCAATCTCTCACCATTTAGATACTTTGCCTCTCATTTATTCTTCCTGCCAAAATGGACAATTGCACATTTTCCCACATTATGCTCCATTTGCCAGATCTTTGCCCACTCACTTAACCTATCTAGATCTTTTGTACCTTCCTTATGTCTTCTTCACAAATTACTTTCCTATCTTTGTGTCATCAGCAAATTTGGCAACCATCCCTTCTATCCCTTCATTCATGTCATTTATATAAATTGTAATCAGTTGAGGTGCCAGCACTGATCCCTGTGGCACACCACTCATGACATCTTGTCAATCTGAATAAGACCCATTTATGCCTGCTCTCTGCTTCTTGTTAACCAACCTATCTTCTATCCATGCCAAAAAGTTGCCCCCTACACCATGAGCTTTTATTTTCCTCAACCTTTGATGTGGACTTTATCAAATGCTTTCTGCAAGAGAAGGGAAGAGTCGGAGACAGACCATGTGAAGGTGAGAGAAGGGTAGAAGCAAAGTTGATGAAGTTTTCCAATTCAGGGCAAGAGCAAATCATGACGTCGATACAGTCATTAATGTACTGGGAAAAGAGTTGAGGGAGGGAGCCCAAGTAGGACTGGAACAAAAAGTGTTTGACATATCCTGCAAAAAGGCAGACATAACTAACACCCATGCAGGTACCCATAGCAACATCTTTTACTTGTAAGAAGTGAGTGGAGTTGAAGGAGAAGTTGTTCAGAGTGAGAACAAGCTCAGCCAGGTGATGGATGGGAACTTGTTAGGCCTACGTTCGAGAAAGAAGGGGAAAGCCCTTAGACTTCCTGGTGGGGGATGAAAGTGTAAAGAGATTAGACGTCCATTCCCCAACATAATTGTCTTAACCGAGGATTCCCCCCACCGCCACCAACCCTGGTTGACAGGGCCCAAAACGCAGATTGGGTGACTTCTTTGCCGGAACATCTCTGTTCAGTCTGCAAGCATGATCCCGAGATTCCCATGGCCTGTCATTTTAATTTTTCACCTTGCTCTCATGCTGACATCTCTGTCCTTGGCTTATTGCACTGTTCTAGTGAAGCTCAACATAAGCTTGAGGAACAGCACCTCATCTTTCGATTAGGCACTTTACAGCCTTCAGATGGCAACATTGATTTTAGCCATTTCAGACCGTAAGCTCTGTTTCCCCTTTTGTTTCCTTTTCTTTGTTTCTTTCGTTTTTTTGCATGCAGTCAGCAGCACACCTCCTCTCGGCACATCTTTTATTTATTTTCTTCCCCATCACCAATCTCTTTGGCCCTGGAAGACTAGCTCTTCTGTCATTCAGTCTCTCCTGTCTTTCACCCTATCACAGATCTTCCTTTTGTCCTTGTCCCACCCATCCCTTGCTCAAAACCTATGACACCTATAACTTTTCCCAGTTCTGATGAAAGGTCACAGGCCTGAAATAATGCTGCCTGACCTGTTGAGTTTTTTTTCCAACATTTTCTGTTTTCAGATACCCAGCATCCTCAGTATTCCTGCTGTTTGACTAGGGGACATTTAAAGTCCTTTTCCACCTAAGTAAAACAAACCCAGCCCTGCCAATGTGGGATATGTCCCATAAACAAATACAAAAAGGATGCTTAGCTGATACGGACTTGATTTTCCAGGCAGATTTCTCATTAGAAACATCAAACTTTATTTACAGGCTGTAGCAGCAGTTACATGCTTCCATCAAGCTCCACAACTAGAAGAAGAACCTCCACTCTAAGGTTCCCCGTGCTTAGAACTGATTCATTCCACTGTCATGTGATACTCTACAATACAATAAGCCTTAAGGCTACAGTCGCTACATTCCTTAAAGCTACAATTACTACATTAGCATTTGCAGGATTTATAATACTTTATATGTTTGTTGATCAAGAACATCTTGAGCACCCTTTGAGGGACCTTCAATTGTAGGACATTCATGTTTATCCGGGCAACTATCTCAGCTGGGCAGGTGGACATTAATGGCTCTGTACTCAACAGAACTTTACATTTAAAATACCCTTGATGGCTATAACTTCAAATAGTTTGTCTATTTCTTTACAGGAGCAATGTGTTTCTGAAAGTGTATCTTGGACGACCCCTTTATTCATTTGTTTATATGTGTATTGCAATAATGTAAGTCATAAAGCTGTTTTGCTCCTTTACAATAATGCAGACTCTCATCATGTGTCCATAAAATTAAAATTCAGTGTTACAGGGATAAAATTGAAGGTGGTGAGGGAACCTTTTTCAATACATTGGTGCAACTCACAGTAGAGTTCAAATGTCTAGCCTGCTGACACCTTTCAGATTCTTGTTAGCATTTTAAATGCACTGATTACATTGAAGAGAGCCTTTATCTTGACTAATTCTCTTGTGGATATCAAGACAGTGGCTGCCACCATGAAGATTGGAAACCCCTGTATGACATTTACTTTGACTGAGCTCTTTAAAAATTATACATTATCAGGTTGAGGCCAAAGCTCTGTAGAGCACTTGTCGCCTACGCGGTTTCCCTTCTCTGCATATAACTTTTAAGGACAGAGCTTGCATTTGACGAAGTTCGCATTTGCGTATTTCTGCATGCATCATTTTTTACAGAGGTGTCAAACCCTTTATTTTCAACCAGTTAATGCCTACGTTAAAAACACGCACGCAAGAGTGAAGTATGAGAACATTAACCATCCATATGTGAATTTTGACCAGCATCATTCTTCCGTCTAAAGTTTTACATTCCTCCCATTTGCTGGGTGTTTTGAAAACAATATATAAAGGATTGAATATAAGATGGGCTTTCTAAAAATGCACTTTGTGATGAAAAAACATGGAAAAATGTATGCTCTCTGGTTTATCTGTTCCCTTCATGATACTGAAAGTAATGGGTCTAGAAGTGGATGAGGCTTATCTGTGGAAAACATGGGCAGCATTTGTGGCTTGGTACAACAGGAAAAGCACTGTTTCTGCCAAAACAAAGAGATTTTGGCTGCCTTTGCACAAGAATCCTGGCAGCAAGGGAGCTGGTGCAAAGCGGTGGTGCCCACTGAGACTGAGACAGGTCATCTTCTTTTATGTCTTGCCATATAATTTTTTTTTCCTTTCAGGGAAATCATACAATGCAGAAGACAGCTGCAAAAAGACAATCTGATCACAAAGGGTTTTTTTTTTAAGATTAAAAAAATCTGCAGTTTCGACAGAAAAATCTGTTGGCTCATTTCCTGTCCAGAGCTGAGTCCACAATCGCATTTGAGAGGATTTGAGGGCCCAAATTCATTTTTCCCCCTAAAAGTTTACACCACATTCACGCCTGGCTCAGTTTATAGCTCGTCCTGTTGGTGTGTACATTAAAACAGTGAAGTGAAATAAGCATTCTGTTTGGGTGCTGCAGCCAGATTGACACATTTTAAAAAATAAAGACTGATCAGCCTGTGCGTTGAAGCAGCAAATGCTCAATGCCGCAGACAGGGATTGGTCAGTCCCTGATCAACTATAACCTTGGTCTGAACAGGCGCATGCTCATCAGTGACTGTGACAACTCCCTGTGTGAGGGAGGAAAAAGTGGAGGGAAGATTCTTGTTGGGGGTGAAAGCTGCAGCTTCCTAACTACTGGCTAAGCAGAACATTGATGCAGTGTAGGAGAAGGCCCAACAACTGCCTGTCAGCAGCAACAGAAATATAATCAAGGAAATAACGTTCAACCAAAAATGACATAATTGTAAAGATAAATGGGAAGTGTTGGTGAGGGAGACATTACTTTAGTGCTTCCCTTGCAGTAACAAAGCACCCATTTATCTAAGGATAACGCTTGTAGCAATTTGGCGGGGGGAGGAAGAGAGGGTAACCTTTTGTACAGTTTTAACAAATGTTTCCCATTGAAAGCCTGTGTTCTCTAAGGTGCTGCAGATTGTTCAAGAATAATGTGAGCCTGTTGAGTGACAGTGATGCAACTGCATCTACCTTTTCTTTAGATTAATACAGCATTAAAAAAATCCAAAGGTTTTAAATATTTATTCCTTTGAAAGATGAGCTGTTGAGCTTTCGTGAGCTCACTTACATTATAAATACATTAGTCTAACGAGAGCTATTAGCTTTGAATGTTCTATTGTCTTATGACACCACATTGGCTCCAGAAGCTAGATTAAAGAAAAGTTGCTTTCTGCTGAAATTTTATGATCAAGAAATCCCATTTATTGCTTTCTTTGTAGGCATACCAGGAAGTGATTACTCCAATTCCAATTATATTGATGGCTACAGAAAGCAGAATGCGTACATCGCAACACAGGGTCCTCTGCCTGAGACATTTGGAGATTTTTGGAGGATGATTTGGGAGCAACGAAGTGCGATTGTTGTGATGATGACGAAACTAGAAGAAAGATCAAGGGTAGATATTTAATACCTGATATCACACCTTAAGAGAATGAATGACAATCATACTATTGATATAAAAATGGAAAATGACATTATTGCTGAACATGCATGTTATATTAATTTTAACCATGTACAATTGAGAGATTATTGCTCTATCATTTGTCCAAGTAGCAGACAGCCTCATAAATCATGTCTATCTAAGCACTAACACATCTAATGGTATCCAATTTATTTAGGATCCTCTGCTTTGATTAGCCAGAAGACTTTAATTTAATTTAATCTCAATGTAAACAAGCAGTATTAATAAGAAATGCATTATTCTTTCATGTGGTTAAGATTGGCCATTGAAATCTGAGTTTGATAGCATTTTATGGAAAGATGAGATGATCATTTTTTTCTATGGTATCAATGTTCATTGCAGCTGTGGACATAGAAACAATATTTCATTGGGCTCAATACTTAATTTATGAAACTCTTGACCAGAGTTTTCCCATCGGCAGCTTTTTAGGCCGGTGGGGTGGGGAGCATGAAATTGAAGGGGTGGGAAGCCTCCCCTTGCCCCACTTGAGGCCCTTAAGTGGCCAATTATTGGCCACTTAAGGGCCATTTCCCGCCTAGCCTTAATTTTTAGGCTGGCAGGAAGATTGAGCTGGCATGGGGGAAAGCCAAAAAGCAACAGAGTTACACCTTGGCCGGGAAGTGGTGGAGGGTGGGGTGCCACCTCCATCAGAAGCCCCATTCTGAAGTCGGGCGCTCCCCCCCTTACCGCTTAAGGCCCGATGGCCTCCGGACCTCCCACCCCCACCCCGCCCCGGCCTCTTCCCCGATACCCCGATTGCACCTCCCTAGGCCTTCCCTACTCTCCCTGCCCTGGGACCCCTTGAACTTCCCTGGGCCCCCGCTCCCTGGTCTTAGGCTCCTGAACTTCCTCTTCTGTCCTCTGCGGCATTGTCACTGCCGGAGAACTGCCGGCCAATCAGCAAGGGGTGGAAGTCCCGCCTTCTGCCACTTAATGCTCATTTAAGCGTGAAATAGCTGCGGGGCACTTGCAGTTGGTGAGGATGGCGAGATCCTGCCCTCCGAAAAATTTAGGCCCTTGCGTCTGGGTTTTGATATCTTTAATCCACCCACTTACATCATCTCTGAGCTGTCTCTCCCTATCCATCTATCTGCCATGCTTTGTTTCAATACATCTGTCTTCCATTTCTTTAAATAATTATTTTCCTTCCTTCCCTCCTCAATTTTCATGATTATTTATAGATCTCTGCTTAATATTTCTTCTCCAAGGCAAGATACATTTCCATCCCTGTTTTCTTGAAGCTTTTCTCTTGTATTTGACTTTAATAACTCTGTGAGGACTGCATCAGCATCTCTTTGCTAGTTTTAATAAAGTACTGTGTTCTGGCATATTTTAAGAGTATAACAATTAACATTTTGTAGTTTTATGCATTTCTATTTCTAAGAGTATGTTACAACTTTGCAAAAATGTCACTTGAGAAGCTGCAGGTGCGGACAGTATTCCAAGTGTTGATATGTCAGCATTCCTCTTGAGCCACAGATTTTTATTCCACTGGCAAGGACTTGGAGATCGTGAATAGATCCGGCTAGTGCCTGCTTCTGTAAAAGCTGTTCAGCTTCTTAACCCATATTCAACTGGAGCAAATCATCTTACCTAGCATGATTTTGATGTTACTATTGTCAGACCCCATCTCTGTTGGACTTTCAGCCTGAGTATGCTCCTGAGCTTTCAGAGTCACTACCCCTTACTGGAGGAACCATCCCATTTGTCCTACAGAATGACTTGATTAAACCAGAGGGGAAAAAATGGCAACAGCAACAAACATAGCCATTGCCCACTTCCCACCCTTCCACCAGTCTTATTGGGATTTTTTTGGTTAGAAGAGAGGTTTGCTTTCACAGACCTGCAATTACTATTTTTATATAGGAGGGCAGGAAGCAGATGAGATGGCACTTGCCAAGTTTTTTCACGGAGGGCCAGCCTCTGGTCAATTGAGACTTCTGCATTCCAAACATTCAGGAGAAATAAACCCAGCTAAAGATAGTGAGCTTGGACCTGGTCGACAAAATTAGTCCGACAGTCATAAAAGATGGTCTAAATATATAAATGGCTTAAACATATGTATACTGGAACTGAACCAGGTGATTTCCTTGGCCCCTCCCCCCATCCCCACACAACCAAACACTTGGTTTAGCATCTATTTGTGGCACTGAATGAAATATCAGACTTCTGAATCAGTTTCCAAAAATGTTTCTGCAATCATAGAACTCAACCAGATGTTCAGGGGTCAAAATTAGGCTCAGTGCTACATTTTTTTTGCGGGATATTACAAGGCCCCTTAAGGTTCCAAAATGGCATCTACAATGCATGCAAGTACTTCTGACACCAAGTGTGCTGGATGCCATCACAGTAAAGACAATAGCACTTGTTCCGAACATCAGCCAGAATTATGCAGGCAGATCATGATGCCAAGCAGCAGTTTTGATTGCCATTTTGGAGTTCCAGGCTCCAGCCTACAGCCTCTCTTAACTTGCCCTGTTGGACACATGTTAAGCAGCATGGTGGACCCTCATCAAAGTTAATTTAAAATAATCATTAACTACATACAGATTACTTGGCGGTTTATTTCATCTGGCTGTTGCTGCAATTCTGTGAGATTTGGATGCTTTCTGATGTTGGTTAAAGTTTGAAAAGTTTACAGGGAGTGGTCACCTTTTTGGTTACATTAGGCTTGTGCACAGGTCAGTTGCTCCCAGATGTTGATAGACCAGTTGACCACCTTCTTGGCTTTGAAAATGAGCAGAGGCCATGCAGAGGGAGGAGGAGTGAGAGCAGGGCTGTCAGTAGGAGGTCATATCTGCAGACGGTCTTACAGGAGAACAAAATTGCTGGAGTGCTGTGACATCCTAAGAGTTACTTTGCATTCTCTTATCCATAGCCATGATGGCAGCACTCGGAGTTTCCATGGCAGCAATCTATGGTTGCATGAGTGCAGCTTGAGCTTCCACTGTGGCACTCGGACTTTGGGAGATGCCGCTTGTACTGCAGTGGAAACTGTGAGATCCACCATCAGATGCTGCATCATGGTTGGTGCCACAGATATGCTGATGGAAAGGACCACCCAATCCCTGTTGGAATTTCTGTGCGAAGCCCTGTGTCAAGTTGGTCCTGGACTCTTCCATGATTTCCCTGTGATTATTTGTTAGTGGAAATCAAATTGCATTCATAAAATAGACACAAAAGGGACCGGATAGGATTCACTGTCTTTATAGAGCTTCGTTTTTTTCTAATCTGTAGGATAAGGCCTCTCATACTATATGGATGAGTTGCAATGGTCCTCATCAATGTCACAGTGTGGAACATTTTTGATTTTAGAATTCCGCTTTGGAGATAGAAAGGAAAACATTGAGATAACTGATCCACTGTGACATACTCATACTTACTGTCCATTGGTCAGTGCATCAAGAGTGACTGTAGCTAGCTCAGCATGCATCTTGAACCATTCATGCCGCCTTATTTGCAGGAAGCCATAACAAGAGGCCCCTCTTTTTACAATGAAGGGCGGGAGTTTCATATGTGATAATGGCTGACATATTGGCCTGCCTCTGTCTTATTGTGACATTGAAAAATATAACTCCAGCTTTTAGAAGTGTTATAAGTTATCAATAATACAAATAGAAGCCATCTGGTGTTACATGTTTTTGTCTGACCCCTAAATTATTTTTCTTGAAATATTTTCTTTAATATGAGGAGATGCTTCATTTGTCAACAGATATGGGCGGTAATTTACCAGCTTCCAAAGGAAGCTGTATGTGTATCCGATAGCCTAGAATAAAGGACAAATGCAGAAAAAACTCTATCCATCAATGATAAATCCATCAATGAAAATCCTTTAAGGATGAAACAATACTTAATTTTTAGTTCCCTATTAGTTCAATTTGTAAAATAGGAAATAATAAAATAATATCCCACCCTAAAATAGCTTCATGAAATGCATAGTATAGAGGATACAGATGGATTCAGTGCACTGTGAAGAAATTAGAAAATGTATGATATTAGTTCTGATCACAGGGCAGATGTTCTCGAAGGGTTACTTATCTAATATTGCAGAGACAGGATGAATGTTAAATGGCCTTGTTGTTAGAATTGAATTATAGATGTCAAATTGGAATGTTGTGCATAATTGCTGATAGAAAAACAAAGAATGAGGCACAAATTATTGCCCATTTCATGCTCATAATATTTGACCCCCAGTGTTTGTTTCTGCTATTGCCCAATATTGTTCCTGTTACAGGAAGCTGAGGATTAACACAAACTTTTTATATTTTTAAACATTGGTAGTGGCATTAAAAAGACACATTAAAAAAAACTCTGGTGTAATAAATTTAATGGAATTCCATAACCATAGCCCTCTAGCTAAATCTGTCATTCTGGTGATATAATAATATTGACCCATTTAACATCTCACAGGAAAGAGCTACGCCTATGCATTTTGTTATTTTATTATCCTGAGTGCATATGTGATTCAGCTGTTTAGTACTCCATAACCTGAGGACGCATTTGTTTAAGCAGATAGAGGTTACCCTGACAGGGTTCCTGAAGTCACTCTGTTTACCTTGTTTTAATGCTACTGATTTAAAAATGGACCTTTGGACTATTTTGCGTCTTTACTTTGCATTTCATGTTGCAGGAGATGAACTGTCTTATACGTAGATGATGAAAAATTACAATGTGTTTGCTGGAGAACTGAATAATAATGTTGGATCTATTCTGTAGCCTACTACCACCAGTGTGTCGCGTGAACCTAGAATAAATGTTTACAGCAAGTCAATTTGTTCAGGAGAGAAGTAGATTTTCTTCTGGAGTGGTCTTGCAGTTTAGCTTTGTACATATGGAAAGTGCATCACATTGCACTACAAAGCGAGAAATGTATTTTCAGTTCCCCATCCCGAGTCCACTACCAGGCATCTTCAGTCTATGCCTGGGTGTCTTTGGTCTTTTCCAGAACTATTTTGGCTTCAGGACTAGTGGAAAATTGGGCATAAACTGTGGGATGCATTATTTTTCTTTAAGCAAGTCATTAAGACTGCTGTGCTCCAATAACAACAGACCCCCGTTCCTCTCTAAAGGCACCAGTGTCAACTGTCACTGACGAGGTGAAAATACTGACTTGGCTCATACGTGAATAAACCTTCCATATCCTGTAGCACCAGGACCCAAAAGCCCTTTACCATTGGCAGAGGTAAACATTTGTACTGCTGAACTAAGATAAACATTTTTCTGTCAATACACATGCCTCCAAATGTCAATCAGATTGGAAAACCTGTGCCTGTTAACTGATTTATCAACAACTAGAAGCATTTGCTACTGAACCATGATCTTGTGCAGTGAAAACACATTATTGACTTGATAGTAAAGTCAATGAATTCAACATCTTGACTGTGAGTTTATTAAAAAAACATAAAAATAAAATGAAAAACATGTCTTTTAAGTATGTCATTTATGAGTATTTCTTATTATCTGGAAGTATCTCTCTTCACAGTAATGTGGTTATCTTTACAGGTGAAATGTGACCAGTATTGGCCTTCTAGAGGTACTGAAACCTTTGGATTAATCCAAGTCACCCTGCAGGATACAGTTGAGCTGGCAACCTATTGTGTTAGAACATTAACATTAGACAAGGTATAACTTTTATTCTCCTTAAAGCTAATGTTTTTTTTCCCAAAAATAATTGAAGTCTTCTTTACTGCTGTAACATTTATAAACCAGCTTGGTCTAATCTAATGAATGAAGTGAGCTGCTAATCAAAATGCTCCTATTTTCTTCTGTGGAAAGCTAAACGCAGCCTAACATCTACTGAGATGTTGCAGTGCAGTATTCTGTACTAATAATTAGCTGGAAGAAACATAGGGCGGAATTGTTCACTCCCATTTGTGGTGGGCGTCATGGCAGGTGGGAATGGAAAATATCAGGTGTTCGCAAAAATCAGTTTCACGTCGTTGTAAAACTAGTTTGCGATTGTACACTCCACCCATCAAAGGCATGTTGGCGTGCACTGTACATAAGCGATGCGCACCTGGAGAGCTGCACTTCGCTCAGGACTTCGAGGTTTGTTTGCATACCTTGCTTCGGGCAGCACTCGTGGTCATCAGTGCCCAGATTCATAGGCAGCACCACATCACTTTTAGTGAGGCTTATGGGCGGGTCTCTACCTACCAGACCAGCCATAAGGCGGGGGTAGCTTTTCAACAGCTGCAGGGTTAGGGCTTGCTTGAGGAAGGGGGAGAAGTGGCCTCAGGCAAGGGAAGAAGCTGCAGGGTGAAGGCTGTACTGAGGAAGGGGAGTATCCCATGGTGTGTATAGGGGCACATGTTGATCTGTGCGAGTCGCGTCAAGATGGTGAGGGCTGAGGAGGCAGTTTCCAGAGGAGATGAGGCCAGATGGAGATGTGAGGGTGTGTGTGAAAGGGAGAGTGGTGGTGTCCCTTGAGCTGACAGAGAATGAGATGCCAGCGAATGTGTAATGGGCTTGTGAGTGTGAGAGTTTAGAGTGATGAGATGGTTGCCTTCCCCGGTGGCTTGGATGAGACCATTCATCCTCTTTCTGCACTGGATGGCAAACCTCTTCTGTGCAGCGTTGGCACTGACCACCACTGCCAGCGCCTCCCAAGCCGAAGTAGCGACATTGCTGGACTTCCTGCAGCCAGAGCACTAGTGGAGGAATCACAGCGGGCCTCCAAAAGGCATTCCAGTGATGGGTCATTGAATTCTTCTTAGCTTTCAGGGCCATGTCTTCACTGGAGCAGCCCTGGGCTACAAGCATTGAGAACTGTGTGCGTGGCTGCAGTTTAGGTATGGCACCCAGGGTGAGGAAACGGTGAGATAGCACTGTGGCAGGCGATTCGGAGGCTGCCCACCAGTGAGATGGGATATTTCCTGTGGCTGCACAATCAATGAGGCGGGAAGCAGACACTTGGATGCGAAAACCGGCCATTGTGGCTAGCGGGTAAAACGTCGTTTTCAAGCCCACTACCGCACTTCGTGCACTCCTGGGACCATTCCGCCCATAAGCTCTTCAGCCTTGAAAGGAGGCAAATGAGAGGTTTTATGGAGGTATAGAAGATGTTAAGTGGAATAGAGAATATTAGTTCTGAGTTTCCAATTAAGTCACAGCCAGGGACAAAGGGGCATAAATACAAACTGTTAGAGCACAAATTCAGGGCTGATATCATGAAACACTTATTTGTACAAAAAGAGTGCTTAATACCTGGAAGTGGGGAGTAGTCAAGAGAAGGACTCTCGTCATTTCTGAGGTTAGTTAGATGCTATGAAAGAAATTGCAGTTTTCAACACAAGAATGAGCTAGATGAGTTGAATGGCCTCCCTTGTTTGTATATTGTGATGTAATTATTTGACTCATTTCTGCAATCACTGCCATTCTAGACCATGCGCAGCTTATTGCATTCCCAAATTGGAGTACTTGGATTCCCGGAGAGAGAGCCAGCAGTGGGGCAAGTTGCCATCCTGCATTATAGATTTTAAGTGGTATTTTTGCTTTTCATATTCATACTGACTTTTTAAACTTAAACTATTGACAGAAGGAATTCCAACCCCAGGTCTTCTAAATTCATGTGATTTTTTCATGGGTCACATTCTACTCTTGATGCACTCATTGCCAGGGTTAGGATATCAAAACTATAATAAACTAGTGTGCGTGGAGTAATTTAATTAGTTTTAGATGCCCTGTTTTAGAACGCAGGAGCATTGTACCATTGTAATGCACAAAAATAATGGTCTTTCCCTAATGGGTGTGAGAGTTGGCATCTGTTGCCAAGGTGGACTTCTCCAGATTTAGATTTGTAGTTTGTTATATTTTAAGGGAAGGGCCTCCTACCCAGCTGTGTCTCCACCACTCACCTCACCCACAACTGTCATTTCATGGTAGCAAGCTGCACTTCACGAACAAAGCACTGTGTGGATAGAGTGCGTTCACCAGCAAAATTGAGTATCAGTCTCACTATTTATGTTTGATGGCTGATCAGCAGCCATATTTTATTTCACACAAATGCACCATCTCAGATTTATTGTCTTTTCTGCTCATCAGCAGTTCTAGACCTGTGTCTTTACAGTCAAATTTTGCGCCTGGGTTTGGCGTGAGAAGGGGTTTCAACCCTCATTCTTCCTCTGAACATCCTTGATAATCCCTGTCAACTGCAGAGTGCATCTGTTCTCATGAAATGTTGTTACTGCTTTGTTGAAGGCAATTTGTGAAAAAAGGACTTCTCTATCTGAGCCATATATGGCCCGTGTGAAGTTTTCTGTCTCTCTCACATGCTTGTGCAAGAATTTGTGGCTGAAGAAATTATTTTTCTAATTATTCCCTTTGTACATTCACATGCTCACAAATTCATATTAGTTCATAGAAGAAAGCACATTACCACAGCTGGACATCTGCAGATCAGATATGCACACTTTCTCTGTTCAGATTGGATTTGAGGTAGTAAGACCTGGAGGGCAAACCTAAATTTCATTCATTAAGACAACAAGCAGTGTAATTTGATCTACAAATGAGAGGCATCAGAAAATTATTATGTATGTCAGTGTGGAAAACATCATTTATTAACGTGCCCAGAATAAATCTCCATTTTTTTTTTGGTTATTATAAATGTTCTCATCAGTTTGTTGATAAAATCCCATTGTTCTAATAGATTGGCTCCAGTGAAAAGAGGGAAGTACGACAGTTCCAGTTCACAGCGTGGCCTGATCATGGGGTTCCAGAGCACCCAACACCATTCTTGGCCTTCTTGCGGCGAGTGAAAGCCTGTAACCCTCCTGATGCTGGGCCCATGGTTGTACATTGCAGGTAGGTTATACCTTCAACAAAGACACTGCAGTCAGGAAGCTGTGGCTTCATTGCATTTAGCAAAAAAATGGTGGTACACAACACCAACTGACTTTTGGAGTAAAAGTTTTGTTTCTTCACTTTTAATTTGAGACTCTTAATTTTTTTACAGAAAGATATAATTTTCAAACAGGTTTGCCTGAACTTCCTCTCTGCTGTTTTAGTGGAGGGATTAATCCATGGGTTTACATATGCACTAGAAATGGAAGAGAAAGGAAGTTACTGCGCAGTATACTTTCAAAGTCAAGTGTTGTTTCCCTAAAGATTAACATAAAATCAGAAGAATAACAATCCGATTAGTATTTATGAAGACAATAAGAATGTAACAAGGTATCAGAATTACAAACATTAAAGTCCTGGTATGATGAGGACACAGATTTTACCAGACACCATAATGACACATTGATTTTCCCCACAAGAAGGGAATGTTTGTCGTACGCTTCCGTTGATAGCTGCACTGCAGTAATTGGAAAAGACTTGGGTGGATGACATGCTCCCACTGACCATTCCCCCTTTTATACTGGAAGAATCATTCCATACTTTGCCATACTTTTGACACTAAACACTGTGGAGTTTACAGGTTTCATTTTGAGGAAGTTTCTGTTTATTTCATGGTTTTTACGAGGTGGATGTCGCGTATTCTCTCATAAAACTGTAATATTTTCTGCTGCTATTAACAGTGCAAGGCTTGATCATTCAAAGTTTTCTTTCAGAAAATTTGGGATACATATCAATAATTTGTGATATGGCACGTTGGTAAGTATAGCATTACCTGGGAAGAGGAAAGTTTATATAGCACCTTTCACAACCTCAGGACATCTCAAAGCATTTTATACCAATTAAGTACTTTTGAAGCACCTCTTCAAGAGCGGTAGCCTTGCCAATGATGTTCACATCCCATGAACGAATAGAAAAAAAAGTGTTGTCACTGTTGTACTGTAGGAAGAATAGCAGCCAATTTGCACATAGCAAGCTCCCCCACAAACAACAATGTGATAAGGATCAGATAATTTGTTTTTGTGATGTAGATTGATGGATAAATATTGGCAGGGCACCCGGGATAACTTCCTTGCTTTCCTTTGAAATAGTGGCACAGAATATTTTATTGTCATTTGGTAGTACAGAACTTGAGTATTGCTGAAGAAAGACATTTTGCTGAAGCTTTTCGTCTTGTACTCATCAGGACAATCACAAGAATACCAACATCAGGGAAAAACAACTTTGACAAAACTTCAACAAAATGTCTTTTAAAAATTTACTTATGTGTACCAGAAAGGGCAGACGAAGCCTTGGCGTAACTCCTCTTCTGAAAGATGGCTCCCCTGACAATGCAGCACTCTATGTACTGCACTGGAGAGTCAGCATGATTTTGTGTGCTCAGGGCCCGGATTTTTGTGCGGGCTCAGGAAAACCTGACCTGCGCACTTATGCGCCTTCCAAAATGCATACCCAACCCACCCGTGACTTTACCCAGGATTTTTGTCTTTTCACTAGGGCTAGGTTCGCAGTGCATTTTGCAAGCTGTGATGGAGTACATGAGGAGTATGGATTAGGCTGCTGATTAGGAGGCCCGCCTTGGTTTTCCAACAGCTCCCAACATGGTTTCCTGCCATTATCAAATCATAATCATTTAAAAATCGCCAGCAGTGCTTGACAATAAATGAAACTGAGATGTACACATTAGCCAAAGAGATACTAGTTCACTCATACATGTAGCAGTTTTTATTAATGCTGTAAAAAAGGACTTTAACTGACAATTATGAAAGAGGTTTACAAAGTAGCAGCGTCTGAAAAACAACAATTACAATCAAAGGGGCCTCCGGAAGGTTGATGTGTGTTCTGAAATTTCTGGTAGAGCGTCAATGAATCAGTCCATGTAAGTTCCTTTTGAAAGAAGCAGTGGTTCATTTTGATGGCACCAAGGGAGATGCCAAGGATGATCAGGGTGAATTCTTAAGATTGGCTATTTGCCTGGTCCATGTCATAAAAAATCTTCTGATCATTACTTTTATTCTTTCACAGGATGTGGGCATTGCCGGCTAGGCCAGCATTTGTTGCCCATCCCTAATTGCTCTGTGGACGTTATTTTGTGTTTCGACTTTCTGAAGTGTCATGGACAAAATTTGTGTTTCTTTTTTATTGCCCATGATCAATATGTTTGTATGTAAGGGGTGTGTATTTTCTTACCCTCAGGGTGATTGTCCTGATTTAAATATGTCCAGAAGCAAGCTTTTTGAGTTTTACAGTAAATAAGGTTAGTTATTGTCACACACTTGACCTGGCGGTTTGAAACAAGATATCACACACATGCTATCAAACGAAGATTAGATATAGATGAAGGTAAAACAATACAAATTACAGTTTATGATTGTCTCAGTCTCTTTCGTGGCAGGCTTGTAGTTTCTTAGACAAGTTGATGTTTTAGTTGAAGTGAAGATTCTCAGTAAGCTGTGAGACCTCTTGTAGTTAAATGTCCAGAAGGTTGGTTCTCTGATAAAGTCAAAGTTGAAACAGGTTGCGGTGAGTCCTCTCCCACTTCCAAGGTATTGCTACTTATCTCCTTGGTTGCTTAGATGGCTTTCTAGTGGAACTCTATCTCTGAAGAAGAGTTTTTTGCTGTTATTTTAAAAGAAGGCAACAAAATAGCTTCCATACCATGTGACCTGTACAAGTTCAAAGTCCTTTTTCCAAAAATAGGTGATAGGTTGATTACGTATCCTGTTTTATTGTTTGACACCTTAACATTCACATTTGTCTAAAACACATTGAGCTTTGATGTTTCTTTTGTCCATGGTGAAATGGAAAGATCAGCTGGCTGGAATGCTATAGTTCTTTTGTTGATGGCCCATCCTTAAACAAAGGGATGTGTGAAATCTCCAGATGACCATGAATGTCCGTATTTAATTAGGTATTTGCTTGAGACCCAGGATTGTCTGAAGGTTGAAATGCCAAAGGGCACATGATTTGCAGTGTCCATTTTAATAGTCTGTTTGTGTTCAAAATTACAAAGTATTAACTAAAAGTTCAACAAATTTCAACAAATTTTTTTATTCATTCATGGGCTGTGAGCATCGCTGGCTAGGCCAGAATTTATTGCCCATCCCTAAATGCCCTTAGGAAGGCAAATACTGGAACATGAGAGAAGTAACCACACAAATTTTATGAATCACATTTAACTCTGCTACCTGCTAATTCTTTGCACATATTGCGCTATAAAAATCGCTTCTTTATGTTGTTTTGTAAGGAATGAGAGAACCAGCTGTGGAAAGGCAGAATTCAACTGCGTATTATACCTTTGGTTTAGCCATTCCTTGCATCAAATAATCAGAGGGGAGCAGTGGCGTAGCGGTAATGTCACTGTACTAGTAATCCAAAGGTCCAGGCTAATACTCTGAGGGAATGTGTTCCACCAAAGCAGTTGGCGGAATTTAAATTTAATTAATAAATCTGGAATTAACAGCCAGTAATGGTGACCATGAAAGCACCTTTGATTGTCATAAAAACTCACCTGATTCACCAATGTCCTTCAGGGAAGGACATCTGCCATCCTTACCTGGTCTAGTCTACATGTGACACCAGAGCTACAAGTTGACACTTAATGCCCTCTGAAATGGCCGAGTAAGCCACTCAGTTGTACCAAACCACTACAAAGTCAAAAAGAGGATTGAAACCAGATGGACCTCCCTGCATCAACCTAGGCAATGGAAACAACAACGGAAAACCCAGTCCCATCGACCCTGCAAAACCCTCTTTACTAACGTCAAATTAAGAGAGCTGTCCTAGAGATGATTCAGCATCAACCTGACATAGTCAAGCTCACCAAATAATACCTTACAATGTCCCAAACAGCACCATAACCGGGTCCCTGTCAGTGGGACAGGACATACCCACCAGAGGACGTGACACAGTGGTATACATTGTGAAGCAAATTTCCCTGGGAGTCCTCAGCATTGACCCTTGACCCCATGAAGTCACATGGAATCAGGTCAAACATAGGCAAGGAAACCTTCTGCTGATTACCATTGCCCCCACCTCTCAGCTGATAAACCAGTACTCCTCCATGTTGAACACCAATTGGAAGAATCACTGAGGGTGGCACAGGCACAGAATGTACTGTGGGCAGGGGGACTTCAATGTCCATCACCAAGAGTGGCTCGGTGGCAACACTACAAACCGAGCTGGCCAATTCTTGAAGGACATAGCTGCTAGATTGAGTTTACGGCAGGTGGTGAGGGAACCAACATGAGGGAAAAACACACTTGACCTCATCCTCATCAGCCTACCTGTCGCAGATGCACCTGCCCATGACAGTACTGGTAGGACTGATCACTGTGCGGTCGTTGTGGAAACAAAGCCCTGTCTTTACATTGAGGATACCTGCCAGCATGTTCTGTGGCATTACCACAATATTAGATGAGGTAGATTTAGAACAGACCTAACAATTCAAAACTGGGCATCCATGAGGCACAAGCACAGCAACAGCATTGTATTCAACCACAATCTGTAACCTCATAGCCTGGCACATCCCTCACTCCTCCATCACCATCAAGCCAGGGGATCAAACCTGGATTAAGAGTGCATGAGGGCATGCCAGGAGCATCTTCAGGCATACCTAAAAAATGAGGTGTCAACCTGTTGAAGCTACAACACAGGACTACCTGCATGCCAAACAGTGGAAGCAACATGCAATAGATAGAGCTGAGCAACTAAACAATCAATGGATCAGATCTGAGCTCTGCAGTCCTGCACATTCAATTGTGAATGGTGGCGGACAATTAAACAACTATCTGGAGGAGAGGCTCCACAAATATCCCATCTTCATTGATGGGGGAGCCCAGCACATCAGTGTAAAAGACAAGGATGAAGCATTTGCATCCATCTTCAGCCAGAAGTGCTGAGTGAATGATCCATCTCGGCCTCTTCCTGAGGTCCCCATCATCACCAATGCCAGCCTTCAACCAATTCGATTCACTGCACATCATATCAAGAAATGGCTGAAGGCACTGGATACTGCCCTGGCAGCATTCTAGCAGTAGTACTGAAGACTTGAGCTCCAGAAATAGCAGTACAACTACAATACTGGCAACTACTCAACAATGTGGAAAATTGCCCAGGTATGTCCTGTCTAGAAAACACAGGACAAATCCAACCCAGCCAATTACTCCCCCATCAAACTACTCTCGATCATTGACAATGTGATGGAAGGTGTCATCAAGTGCTATCAAGCGGCACCTACACAGCAATAACCTGCTCATTGATGCTCAGTTTGGGTTCCACCAGGGCCACTCAGCTCCTGATCTCATTACAGTCTTGGTTCAAACATGGGCAAAGGGGTTGAACTCAAGAGGCGAGGTGAGAGTGACTTCCCTTGACATCAAGGCTGTATTTGACCGAGTGTGGCATCAAGGAGCCCTGGCAAGACTGAAGTCAATGGAAATCGGTGGGGAGACCTCTCCACTGGTTGGAGTCATACCTAGCACAAAGGAAGGTTGGAGCTCTTCAGCTGCTTCATCAATGATCTTCCCTTCATCATAATGTCAGAAATGGGGATGCTTTCTGATAAGTGCACAATGTTCAACACCATTCGTGATGCCTCAAATACAGAAGCAGTCCATGCCCAAAGCAGCAAGACCCAGACAACATTCAATCTTGGGCTGATAAGTTGCAAGTAATATTCACACCACACAAATGCCATAACCATCTCTCCTTGACATTCAAGGCATTACCATCACTGAAATCCCCTGCCGCCCTATCAACATCCTGGGGTTATCATTGACCAGAAACTTAACTGGACCAGCCATATTAATGCTGTGGCTACAAGTGCAGGTCAGAAGCTGGGAATTCTGCGGCAGGTAACTCACCTCCTGACTCCTGAAAGCCTGTCCATCCATCTACAAGGCACAAATCAGCAGTGTGATGGAATACTCCCACTTGCCTAGAAGAGTAGGCCTCCAACAATACTCAAAGCCCAACAGCATCCAGGACAAAGCAGCCCGCTTGACTGGCACCCCATCCACCACCATAAATATTCTCTCCCTCCAGAACCGATGCACAGTGGCAGTAGTATGTCCCACCTACAAGCTGCATTGCAGCAACTCACCTAGGTTCTTCAACTGCATCTTCCAAACCTGCGACCTCTGCCACCTAGAAGGACAAGGGCAGCAGATACATGGGAATGCCACCACCTCCAAGTTCTCCTCCAAGGTAAATGCCATCTGACTTGGAACTATATCATTGATCCTTCACTGTCGCTGGGAGAAAATCCTGGAACTCCCTTCCTATTAGCATTGTGGGTGTACTTGCACCCTATGAACTGCAGCGATTCAAGAAGATGGCTCACTACCACCTTCTCAAGGGCAATTAGGGATAGACAACAAATGCTAGCCTAGGCAATGACGCCCACATTCCATGACATAATTAAAAATAAACAGTTGCACTTAAAGCGACAAGGTGAGATTTGCCATAACCATTGTTTCTGATCATGATGCCTGTTTCAAGTTTGCTACAAATCCAACTCTCGTTTACAGTTGTATTTGTGTGCAGAATTTATGACTGTCTCAGGATCAAAAAAAAAAGTCACCTGTCTAGATTTGGCTTTAATGAAGTTTGAATGAGAAATACCAGTCCATGGTGGAAAAAATGTCAATCTGCCAGAAAATGTGACGCTATTTACATGTAAAATAATAACTGCACTGTGAATACTGAGTAAGGGGAAATTGCAGTCTTGTCTTGCGCTGAGTGTTGGATGTGATGGAATACATTTCTTATCAACAGGACATTTGGCCATTCAATGAATCTCATCTCAATCTGTTGTAGGTCAGGTTAAAGATCTAATATTGGTCATTTAGTGGCATTTCGTTTAGCTGTCTGCTGTCATGTTAATTCAGTTCTCCTTTTCTTGTCCTTATGCATGCTTTTCTATCACCCTGTCCGCAGTTTTGGTTCCAATCACAGGTATACAGGTACAACTGAAGTCCACTTTGATTCAGGCTGGACGAAAGCATGTGGGCTTCAGTAAAAGAGGTAATGAGGAAAGAAATAAAAACGTTTACTTGGAAAAGGATGTCTTTGGTGGGACATCATAGAGATAATACATTAAATTAATGGAATAAAGGGAAAAAACCAATACTTTCAGGTACAGCAGGAGTAGAGAGCACAGATTCAGGCTTTGGGGAGCAAATTTAGGACAAATATCAAGAAGTATTTCTTTACACAGAGGATGATCAGCAGTGGGAACAGAAGAAATGATTAAGCCTAGGGCACAGAACTCATTTAGCGAGCAACTGAGGGTTATAACAAGAGCTTCATGCTGACTCCTTCAGGCAGGTGCAGCATATGCCCAGCACAGATCCCGCAGAATGTGCACAGAAACTGAAACTGTTCCCCAAGGACCCCATAATTTTGGTCCTGGGAGCGAACAAATTAGTGCAGTGAACTGTGTGGTGAGCCTTCATTTGAAACTAGTAAAGCTGGAAAGAGGAAAGATTTGTAAGATAGTGTCTTTGCAGCAAAGGAGTTGACGGGTAAAACAATTATGTTAAAAATGCTAAACATAAATTTGTTATTCTTTCAAAGAATCTGCTGCACACTTTTAACAAATTTTGCTGATAGTAAAGGAAGATTATTGTGGGTCTATTTTGATCAAATAGCCACTTTCCTACATTGATTTAACATAAATTTATTTTTGCATGACTTGCATTTTTTAACTGATTTTAGCATGGATATGATTTCCTTGTGAATTCTAATGCTGAGCATTAGCATTTATTTGCAAGCGTGAAGAATATCCAATAAATATATCAGTAATTTCTCTCAGTTTCACTGACTGAAAGGATTTTACATTGATACTGACATCAGCTAAATTACCCCTGCTGATTGCAAATGGGTATTACCTGCATTCCAGGTAGTAATCTGGCCCAAGGGAGTAATCTATAACATAAATAAATAAAGATAGCAGTTACTGGATTACTCACTTAATCTACTGAACTTTTCAGTTATATCTGGTGCAGCTCATCAATGCTGGTTCATAGCTAGTTATTTGAATGGCATCCTATTCACATTACCAGTGAACCCAGCAAAAGTTCTGGCCAGTGTAAACTGCAGTTGCAGTACGTATGATTGCAGCACAGGGAGATTTTTGGAGATCTTCTCTATCTTCTGCTGAGTCCTGGTTCTGCTTGCTTATTGGCCACTAGGAGGGCAGATTTGATAGTTGCAGTTAGATCATGCAAACTACTCAAGGTACTGCCCCAAAACTCTCTGAAGCTGGTTGCCATTGTTCTCTTGACATGGTTCCCCAAGGCCTTCGAAAGGCTAGTGGTCCATACTTCCGTGTCGGATTGATTAAAGTAAGAGTGGTAAAATACAGAGGGTCCTGGGACCGCTGTTGGATACAGATACTGCTACACCATTTCAAATTCTTCTCGGATACTGGCAGAGCGGATGTCATTGCACTCTGCCATGATGCTAGTTGCTTGTCTCAGGCCCTGTGAGATGACACCCAGAGCCTCCACCTAATTTTTAATGCTCATTCAGTATCCTTTCTTAAAGCAAGCACCTGAGATCTGAGCCCTGAGGCTTTGAAACTGGGATATACTCCTGCACACCTCCACTACCCACAGTTAGAACTCCACTGTTCCCCTCTAAGTATCCTAACAAGTGCTGCAACTACTCAGGGCATTCTTTTGAATGTTTCTGCTCCCTGCTCATGTCTTTTCCACCCTGTGATGTGGCAGGCTGGATTTACACAGACTCCACAAGTATTCATATTCTAATTAGCCGAGCCCGTTGGAGTTGGTGCTGCTGCAATATGGTGGTTGAAAGTTTCACCAAGCCATGCTGTTGGCAGCAACATGGCACATCAGAATATCTGGACTGGCAGGTTTTTCTGTAGCTTCCATGCTAAAGACTCTGTTATCCTTCTTTAAAGACCTGACAAGGAGGCAGAAAAATTGATGTTGTGTCTAGCTGACGCACCACTTGAATTCTGTTTACTGCCAGACTGTGTTTGATTTGGCAGCTTGAACTAAACAGTGATCACCAATTGATCTGATTCCTCACAACATTACTAGTTTACAGCTAGATTCTATCTGTAGCACTCCTAGTGCAGCGTGTCCAGCATCTGGCAAGTGCATGCCTGGTTTGTGGGGCATGATTTTCAGTCCATCACTATAAAAGATGAAAATTTACCCATAAATGGAAACATGAATAACTTTTAGTTAGTTGTGGCTCAGTTGGTAGCACTCTCACCTCTGAGTCAGAAAGTTGTGGGTTCAAGTCCCACTCCAGGGCTTGAGCACAAAATCAAGGCTGAGAATCCGGTGCAGCACTGAGTGAGTTCTACACTACCTGAGGTGCCATCTTTTGGAGGAGATGCTCAACAAAGGCTCCATCTGAGTTGACGTTTCGAGTCCACATGACCCTTCAACAGAACTGAGTGTAGTTAGGAGAGGGGTGAAATATAAGCTGGTTTAAGGTGGGGGGCAGGGGGAGAGAAGTTGAGGGTGGGGTGGTTGTAGGGACAAGCAAGCAGTGATTCACTACTTGCTTGTCCCTACAACCACCCCACCCTCAACTTCTCTCCCCCCGCCCCCCCACCTTAAACCAGCTTATATTTCACCCCTCTCCTAACTACACTCAGTTCTGTTGAAGGGTCATGTGGACTCGCAACGTCAACTCTTTTCTTCTCCACCGATGCTGCCAGACCTGCTGAGTTTTTCCAGGTAATTCTGATTTTGTTTTGGATTTCCAGCATCCGCAGTAGTTTTTTGTTTTTATAAAGGCTCCATCTGCCAACTCAGGTGGATTAGGGACAAGATTACATGGCACTATTCGAAGAGCAGGGGAGCTAACCCCAGTGTCCTGACAAATATTTATCCCTCAACATAATAAAGCAAATTATCTGTTAATACCACATTGTTATTTGTGGGAGCTTGCTATGCACAAATTGGCTGCTGTTTTTCCTACATTACAACAGTGACGCAGTTCTAAAGTACTTCATTGGCTGCAAAACTCTTTAGAATGGCCTGCAGCTGTGAAACGTGTTATAGAAATACATATCTTTTCCCTTTATACCAGTTTCATTTTTGGTATATATATACTGGGATGAATTATAACCCTTAAAAAAACAGATGGGTTGCAAAAAATTTTTAAATTTCAAATCCCAGTCTGCTTATTTCCAGGTTTAACAGAGGGAGGATATAAGGATGGCAACCACCTGCTCACATGGGGAAGGTTGGGTATTTAAAAATTATAATAAGGCTGGGAGCTTCACAGTAGCTGCTTAAAACCCCACTGCATGCAGAGGAATCTGAACTTCCAGCTTTCCTGTCTGAAAATCTGGTCCTCCTGCTGTCCAGTAAACCTGCCTATATCACTACTGGGGCCTCTGATCCTAATGAATACAGCCCAGGGACTATTTCCTTCGGTCGCTATGTAAACACATTCTAAAATATTGCATCGGGCAGAATTTTGCCCTCGTTGGGCGGGCTCGGCGGGGGCGAGTGGGAGCGGTCGGGAAGCCAGCCGCAGCCTGCGATCGGGGCCCAACCGCGATTTCACGCTGGCACATGAGCAGGGACATGTTAGAAATTTGGTTGAAAATTTTTAATTTTTTTTTAAAATCACTGAACGAAACCTTATCCCGTGGATGAGGTTTCGCAAAAAGTCCAAAGGCCATTTGGCCTTTTTGCCTGCCCGCCAACCATAAGATTGGATGGGCAGCGAATAATTTAATTCAATTGGCACTTTAATGGCCTTAATAGGCCTATGAATTGTCGGCGGGCGCGTTGCAAACTCCTGCCCGCGTCCGCTGACCGAAATATCGCACGAGTGCACGATGACGTCAGGGTGCTTGCCTGACCTCACCGCGTGTCATTTTACGCTCGATCGGGTTGAGCACACACCCGCCCAATGAGCGCAGTATTCTGCCCGTTATGATTTTGCTAGGAGCAACAAAAATGTTTTAAAATCTTATTTTACCCCTTTTATAAACCTTGACCTGAACGAGTTTCATTTTCTGGGATAGTTTGGTAACATATATAGCAGTGGCTTCTTTCACGTTAGTCTTCCGCAGCATTACAGTTTCAAGCGGTTTCACAATAGGATTTTTTTTTAGCTACTTTCATTTTTAATTCCAGTCTATTATTGAGCCCTCATTCAAGTCCCCTCTTCTCTCTGTCCCATTCTTTAACAGCACATGAATGTTGAATTAAAAAAAAGCTTGAAAGATTTCTAATGGTATTGGTTGAGGGGTAAGTGTTGGCTATAACATAGAGGAGAAGCCCCCTTCTTTTATATTTACCTGATAGTGTCTCGGTTGAACATCTAGTCTGAAAGGCGTTACCTCCAATGGTGCTGGACTCCCTTCACGGTGAAGTGTTCTTATGTCTCTGAAGTGATGCTTGAAGCCATGAACTCTGACCTAGAGGTGATCCTGAGCCAAAGCTGGCTTCCATGTCCTTAGACATTGTGATCGCTTCTGAAAAAGGATTGCATCTTTGAATTCCATCTAATTAAATAAGCCAGAATCAATGATGCAACGAATTATTCACTTAGCTGCAACAGTAATAATTGTGACACTTGATAATTTAGATTATTCAAGACTAACTGGCAGCTCAGTTCACTTGCAGTTGTCTGTAGATTATAGAATGTAAAAAAAAAACAATCATTTGTCTGAAGAATTTAGAGGTTTGGAAGGAAAATTTCTTTTCATGTACAAGTCAATATTTTATTTTCATTACTCTGGTCATTTTCTAACAAACATTGAAGCAAATAATAAACAATATATGTGCCACTACCATCCCCAATGACAAAATATCACTCAGTGGGCTGAATTTTCCTCCCGTCGGGGGCGAAGTTGAAGGGCAGGCGCGCTTCCAATCTGCGCCCCCCCTATCGGAGGCGTGGCGCCATTTTATGTGGGTGGACCAATTAAGGCCTGCCCAGTGTGATGTCCGCAGGGAAGTGCTATGCACTCCCTGTGCAGGCGGGGGGGGCGGGGATCCCAAAATCGAGAGTGCGCTCTTTCACGCATGCGCACAAAAGAGCGCACTCATCTCCCTGAGGCTACATGCAGCCCCAGGGAGACCGGCTGCACATGTAAAAAAGACCAAAATAGAAAAATAAAATTTCCCTTACATGTCCCCTCACGTGACAATGTCACATGAGTTGGGACATGTCCATAATTTTTACAAAATCTTTATTAAAATTTTTTAAAGCCTACATGAAACCTCATCCCGCCCGTGGATGAGGTTTCATGTTTTTTCTAGTTCCCACCAGGGCTCCTGGCCTGCCTGCCAGCCTTAAGGTTGGACGGGCAGGTCCTTTAATTACTTAATTGATCCTGGCAATGTCCTCAATTGGCCATTGACAGGTCGGCGGGCGCGCAGCTGATTTTGCTGCATTCCCGCCTTCATGAAAATTTAAATCGGCCGCGGTGACGTCGGGAGGGCCCCCGACATCACTGTGCGTCATTTTATGCGTCGGTGAGCGGGCCCCACCCCCGCTCGCCAGCTCATAAAATTCTGCCCAGTAAGTCTACTGCTACCCTACCCTCACCCTTCTGACTGAAGTATGAATCACTGACTGAACCATTGCCTTGTGTACTGGAATATAGGAACAAAAATAAGCTATTTAGCCCATCGAGCCTGTTCTGCTGCCATTCAGTGAGATCGATGCTGAACTACAACCTAACTCCATATACTCGCTTATGCTAAATATTCCTTAACGGTTTTGAATTATAAAAATCTATCTATCTCAGGCCGAAAATTTGCAGTTGATCTCACATCAATTGCCATTTGTGGAACAGCATTCCAAACTTGTGCCATTCTTTGTATTTAAAAAGTGTTCCCTAATTTCACTTCAAAAAGTCTTGGCACTAGTTTTCAGACTGTGCCCCGGTCGATACTCCCCAGCCAGAGGAAATAGTGTCTACCTGAACTATCAAGTATCCTGGGAACATTAATCAAACCCCCACCCCTCCCCCCACCATTAGCCTTCACAAATTCCAGGAATTACAACCCTAGTTTGTGCAATCGCTCCCTGTAATTTAACTCCTGGAGTCCAGGTATCATTCTGATAAACCTGTGCTGATCTCTCTCCAAGGAAAATATCTCCCTCCTGAGGTGCGGTATCCAGAACTGCTCACAGTAGTGCAGCTGTGATCTAACCAGGCTTTGTCTTGCTGAAGCACAACTTCTACCCCTTTGTATTCCAAGGGAAGATTTTCCGATCCCCCCCGCCATGGGAATCGTCACAGGTGGGACGGAAAATTTGGTGGACCAACCAAAGACCCGTTGACTTTGGGCGGGAATTTCCGGTCCTGCGGCAGGCGGGGCCGGAAAATCCTGCCCCTGATCTTCTTGACGTAAAGTCCAGGATTTCATTTGCCTATAAGGATGGCAACCACCTGTTCACATGTATTATTTTCTGTACCTGTTCATGACATTTTAATAATCTATGTACCTGGACTCCCAGGTCTCTTTGGGCCTCCACTTTCCCCAGCTGTTGAGCATTTAGAAAGTACCCTGTTCTATCCTTTTGAGGTGCAAAGTGCGTGACTTTACATTTGCCTACATTGAAATCCATTTGCCCCAGTTTCGTCCATTCACTAAATCTATCAATATCTTTTTGTAACATTATGCTTCCGTCGACACTGATTACAAGGTCGCTTATCATTGTGTTATCGGCAAACTTGGATATATGGCTTTCTATTCCATCATCTAAATTGTTAATTAATGTGCTGAATGGTTGAATTCCCAACACAGATCTGCAGGGACATCACTGGTCACATCCTACTAATTAGAGTACCTGCCCATTATCCCTGCCCTCTGTCTCCTGCCGTCTACTGACCCAAATATTAACCGTATTGCACATAAATCAGCTGTGTTTTACTGAATCAGCTGAAACGTGTTCACAATTTGCATATTCAAACACATTTTTCAGCCATTAGGCATTGTTCATTCCCTTCTCTTTGCCTCTTTCCCTATTTGAAGCAAAAGAGTTGACACACATTTTACACTTCTGCTTGCCCTCACTATTCCTCTACCTGTAACTGCTTCTCATCCTAAGCTATTATTCATCCCTCTGATTTTACATTGTTGGCATTCTTACTCCAGTCGCTTTAATTCCTCGAGATCCCAGTCATGTCACATATTCTCATTATTACCTCACTACCATACATAAATAGAATTGTTCCCCCACTTGAGCGCTTTTCCTGTCGACACTCCCTTCAAGTGTCTTTTAATAGGTGATCAGCTCTAGAAAGAGAGTTTGCACCAGAACACTTTTCTGAACAGTACATTTTCAGATTAATGCTCACCTTTGTAATAAACTTGGAATGGCGGGCAGATTTTTTGTAAGAAACAGTAACCTTTACTTACAGAGCTGATGAAACTACATGCATGTTCCGAGAGCAAGGCTAGAAAGCTCTGCCTCTAAGATTCCCCGCGCTTAGGGCTGATTCGTCTGTACAGTCACATGATCCTCATAACAGTAAGAAAAGGTTTAGCTTACAATTACTGCACCTTGAAGGTTGAAGTCTCACCCCAGATACTGAAGCACATGACCTAGGCTGACATTCCAGTGCAGCACCAAGGGAGTGCTAACTGTTGGAGCTGTCATATTTCAGCTAAAGTCACTAAAGCAGATTACCTGGTTATGATAATTTTTCTGTTTATGGCACCTTGCTGTGCACAAATTGGTTGCTGTATTTCCTACATTACAACAGTGACAACACGTCAAAAGTAGTTCATTGGTTTCAGAATGTTTTGAGTGCTCTTAAGTCATGACCGACATTATAATGCAATTTCTTTGATTTTTTTCTTGGTGCCAAAAATACCAATTTGGATAAGTTCAGAGTTGTAACAGATGATCTTTTTAAATAATTTAATAGAGTGTACAGTCTCACCACAGGTCCATACTCAAAATGGAACACTTAGTCACAGTAATAAACAGTCTCACCTATCTAGGTGCAGGAACATGGGTAAGAAATGCAGAAATTGCTGGAAGAACTCAGCCCGTCTGGCAGCGTCTGTGGGGAGAGAAACAGAATTAATATTCTGAGAATAGTATGACACTCCTTCGGAACTGAAAGAATGTGTTCTGAAGGAGAGTCATATTGGACTCGAAACATTAAATCTGTTTCTCTCTTCAAAGATGTTGCCAGACCTGCTGTGTTTTTCCAGCAGCTCTGATTTTATTTCAGATTTCCAGCATCTGCAGTATCTTGCTTTTATTTTGGGTAAGAATTATCACCATTTGGACTTGCTCACTCATGTGTACCTGAGTTCTCATTGAGCTGGGAAAGTCTGCTTACCCGCTTGCCAGTGAAGCCTTAATATTTAGATTTCAGTTCAGAAGACTTGCACTTCAATCTTTACAAAACAAAATCAGTAGCCAAAGTATTACTTTTCCTTAGAGTTTAACCTTAACTTGAAATAGAAAAACAAAAAACACTGAATATTCACGGTTTTCTTTAAAACTAAATGGCCACAATGTTCTCAACACAATATTCTGTGAGGAACCAATGAAGTATGACTTTCATTTCCATTCATGAGGTTTGCCAGGGCTCATTTACGGACACACAAATTGTATTTCACCAACCCCTCTAGCGTGTCCTCCATCCATACAACCACAAGTGTATTTCTAAGCAGTGTATTATCAGAATACTAATGAATCTGCACAGAAGGAAAGAGTCACTAAATTGCAAAGATGTGGACCATACCACTGCAAAATTCCCATCGACTTCTCTTGTGTTTGATTATCTTAGTAAACTGTTGCTTATAAACCCATGAAGAAGGAATATGCAAATTAGAAATGGAGTAATTTGACAGCACATAAAAGTGAAGTTGCCTTTTTTGGGGGATGGGTTAAAATTGGAAAATAATAGAGTTAGAAATGATGTATTCTGAAAGCAGATTCCTGTATTATGACCTTTGCTGGTTAATAGAATGGATCCATGGACTGAGCTATAATACTGTATTGGTGTGAAACAAGTACTTGCTCGCAGCAATGCAGAGCTGATAGACCCAAGTAACACTGCAAGCTCTGCATCACGTTCTAATTAGGGAAATTATACTCACCACTGTTCAAGTGCTGTTTACATTTAAATGCTAGTTGGTGGGACAGTTGGCTCTCTGCAAATATTAAAAAGGCTTAAAATAAACTTTATATAAAAAAAAGCCCAGGCACATGTTAAAATAGGAGGCCATTGCCAGTTTGGTCTTTTCAACCCTAAGTTACACAATTGTACATTGATAAAAAGTTGAAACCACTTGCAACAATGCAAAATGTGTCACTGAACTGTAAGGAAAATAAAACATAATACTATAAGCTTTGAGAGAATCCAGTGGTCTTGTTTATGAAGAACATATGAAATCATAAGACCTATTGCAACTGTGTGGGTTTTCTTTTTGTTTTTACAGTGCTGGAGTTGGAAGGACTGGATGTTTCATTGTAATAGATGCCATGTTGGAGAGAATAAAGCATGAGAAAACTGTAGATATTTATGGTCATGTAACACTAATGAGATCACAGAGGAATTACATGGTTCAGACTGAGGACCAATATATCTTTATTCATGATGCACTGCTTGAAGCAGTGACTTGTGGAAATACCGAAGTGCCAGCCAGAAACCTGTACGCATATATCCAAAAGCTGACACAAGTGGAGCCAGGAGAAAACGTCACAGGAATGGAACTGGAATTCAAGGTAATTGAGCTGCTACTTGTGAAGGAAATTCCAACTTGTAGCTTCAAAGCTTCAAACACCTAATCAATTAAAGTAACTTCAGCAATTTACTACTTAGTTATTCTTTGTGGGTGTTACATTCTTCACAACTTCAGAGATCAAAAAAAGGCCTTTATATTAATACACTAAGAAAAGAGGTTAATATTACTGTACTCTAATTAAGGACAACCATCTCAGCAAATTTGTGTGCATATAGAGAAATGATATATGTAGTTTCCAGGGGCATATGAAATTTTTGCTGATTGTATTGAGAGATGATAGTGCTTGGAAATGGAACATATTCCACTTTAAGCACACAATGTCAGGTCAAGTGATCTCCAAATCAGGTTAGATAGAAAGTGTGCTCCCCCTATTCTCTCCCAACAATGCACCTCAACAACAATCTCTGAAGGACAACCCAACTACACCAGTTTGTCATTTCCCAGTTCACACACCAGCTATTCTATAGCTTCACTGAGTAGTACTGTTAGCTTTCTCCTTGTTATGTGCTGAGGGCCTGTGCTCACTTAGAACTGGGTTGGAAGTTCCAATATTTAGTTCAGAGGCAGAAGAGACATTCCTTCCATCAGCCCTATCTCCTTGTAATTCCGTCTCTGGAGCTTGTCCATCACTGATGCTAATTGCACCAATGTTGAACTCCAGTTTTAGACTGAATGTTACTATATAGTGCAATTTACTTCCATAAAGCACCACTTTCCAAGTCATGGGCAATTCTAAAACTCTTTATTTTTTTTTCCCACAGCGTCTAGCCAACACTAAAGCCCACACATCAAGATTCATTAGTGCCAACCTCCCATGTAATAAATTCAAGAATCGCCTTGTTAATATTATGCCATATGAATCCACGAGAGTATGTCTACAGCCGATCAGAGGAGTCGAGGGCTCAGACTATATTAATGCCAGTTTTATTGATGGTTATAGGTAAGTGGGAGCATCAGTGGTCTTAAAATGTAAACTGCTTTAGGTGATGTAACTGTGAGTCCTCAGCTACACTGTTGCCTTCTGTATATGTACAGTCAATGGAATCAATGCTGTCACTATTAGTTTTTGGGAATCAACTGGCGATTATTAATCAATGAACTTGCATTAATAAGGTCACCTTTGTTCATTGTTTAGCATTGATGCAATCACGCCTCAAGCGAATCATGTTTACTTGTCAGCAATAAATTGTTATGGCACAGTCTGCATGATCAAGAACAGGCCAGTTGTAAAATAATGGATTCCACAATATATAATAGAAAATTAAAACATTCCAGGCTGTAATCTTGTTTTAAGATTCAGATGTTGGTTATAAAACCTGAGATGAGATTATGCCATATAATGTATCGAATTATTCCCTACATGAGATAAACCAGCCATAGAATTTACCAACTACGAACTGCAAATGATTTCTCAAATGCAGTAATGATATTACAGTAATTATTTTCACACATCAATGATTTGGAATAGTCTGTGTCCACATTGATAGCGGCAGCTGGCCCAAAATTAAATTAGAAAATATTTTTAAAAGACATTGTCATCTCAGAGTGTAAGGTGACAGTTTGTCCTTTTCTCTCATGTTTTATTACGTCTTATCAAAAAAATAAGATCATTGCCTTGTAATCACTCCTGGGTAGTCATTATTCTATATCTAACCCAGCCAATTCCCTCTGTAAGGTTGCTGCATTGTTCCAAAACAACACTCCACTCCAAAAATTAATTAATTGCATGAAGCTTTTGAAAATGTTTCAACAACATGATAAGATGCTAAGTAAATATGTGTTTTTAATCACATCCAGATATTTACTATCCTGCATCTATCCAAATCTCTCCATGAGCTTGTTGCTTTGTGATCAATCCCGGATGTCATAACATTCTCTATGGATCATGTGCAGATAGTGGTGTGATAATCAATCTGTGTTTCACGGACAACTCATGAGCTACAAGTCAGCCAGGAGTGAACTAACAGCTGGATACCACTCACCTACAGTGCAACCTCCTTTATATGAATCATATGCCGCATTTTTTTCAGCCAGTGAAAGCAAATCTTGAATATTTTTAATTTCCATGTTTTATAACCGTGATACAGAGTTAATCTCACCCCAGTAAAGATGCACATCCCATCTTATCACTGTAAACAGCCTGTTGCAAGGTTTTGCCACCTTCCCTGCGAACAAACATAATAAAATAGTACTTACTTCATTAACTTGTCTGTAAACATATTGTGCAGAATAAAGATAGGTTTGTGAACGATCAGAGATTCAGTGAGATATAATTACTGTCCCTGATTGAATATTAATGGTTACAAAAACATGGCTGTTTCTTCCTAACATTTTGCACACCACACAAAATAACCCTCTTACCCACTGGATTCTCTGAAGTATAAATAGAAAGTAGTTTTAATTATAGTTTTTACTTTATTTCTAAGTAAGTGAACAGTAGATCCCAGCTGTGTAAAGAGTGAGTAAGGTTGCTTGCAGTTGACTAGTTTGTCATAAATGTAGTTCAGTGAGAGGGAGCAACATGACTACATGTTAATTTTCATTTGTTTTATTTACAGGCAACAGAAAGCCTATATAGCCACACAGGGACCCTTAGCAGAGACAACAGAAGATTTCTGGAGAATGCTTTGGGAGCACAATTCTACAATTGTGGTTATGCTGACCAAGCTCCGAGAAATGGGCAGAGTAAGCACCCAGTGCATCACATAAATTCATACTTGGGGCATGCCTTGTGCAAATATCGACCAAGTAATATTGTATCCCCTTTACATTTTTATACATTGGTAACAAAGTATATGGCTTATAATAGCTTGAAATACACAGCAAGTTAAAGAAGTTATGCAAATATTTTAAGCAGGATCCTACATTAGTTCTGATGAAAAGTCACTTCCAAAACGTAATCTGTCTTTTCCTTTAAAGTCCTGGTCAACCTACTGTGCAATTTCAACATTTTATAGCTTCAACTACTCGCTGCCCCCATAACTACAGACTGTAGAAATTGGAATGATTCAAGATCCCCCCAGTCACAGCAAAACCTAAATGAAAGGACCTTAAGTGGCTAATTGACTAATTTCACCCTGTGTGACTTCTAGTCAACCATATACCTGTGATTCGTATGGGACCTCTCAAGGCAGAATAACTTGAAAGTACCACCAGAACTGTTTCACAGAGAGTATCAGACTCATGTTAGAACAGCAGGGAATACTCAAAATGCTTAATGGACCAGACAAAGCAATGCCTCACAATTCACAGTTGTTTTTGTGTTTTACAGGAAAAATGTCACCAGTATTGGCCTGCAGAGCGATCGGCTAGGTATCAGTATTTTGTAGTAGATCCCATGGCAGAGTACAACATGCCTCAGTACATTCTCAGAGAGTTCAAGGTCACAGATGCTAGAGTAAGCAATTTTTTTTCACCTTTGAGTAAAACAAAAATCAGCCTTACATCAATTTGAGAATCTACCATATAGTACACGTGTAGGATCCATAGGCAAGACACAATTTGGGGGCTCACTAAATGCCCAATTTTATTACAGTTCAGCCTTCAGTTTGTCACAATGCCAGCTTTTAGTAACTTGCCTCAACATTTGTAAAAGACCACAGGCTGAATACTAAAGTTGTATAGGGGCAGCGCAGTCAGACCAGTATTGTTGCATGTCCAACTGACACTATAAATGGGTTGAATTTGAACATAGTGAGAACTTGGAATCAAAGCAAAGCTTATGTTATAAAAAGATACTGTTACTAGCTATCAAAGAGCAATATTTACCCATTGAGGCACCACATTGAAGAACAAACCTTTTTAAAAATTGATGTTTGTGATGTAGGTGTCACTGACATGTATTGCCCATTCTGAGTTGCCCTGAGAAGGTGGCACTAGATTGTCAACTTGAACTATTTCAGTCCATATGGGAAGCTAAACCTTATAAGTGAGTTAATATGTAAAGATAAGGAAGCACTACAGCAGTTATCCAAATGCAGGTCATACCCCATTTGGAGTATTGTGTCCAGTTTAGGGAGATGTTCTTTGGGAAGGATGTTCTAGGTTTGGAGAAATTCTAGTGATGATTCAACAGGATGATAAAGGGGTGAAGGGACTGAGCTATGATCAGAGAATGTGTCAGCTTGGTTTTATTGCTTGGCTGTTATAAAATTAAGGGATTACCTGATTCAGATATTTGTAATCATGAAGGGTGGATGGGAAGTGGCTCTTCCCTATAGTAGGAAAATACAGAACCAAGTGCTGGAATTTTGATTCAGCTGAATTAAATGTCTTTGTTCAAAGGGTTATGAGAATGTGAAATGAAATGCCCCAGAAGGCTATGGCTGTAGGATCAATTGAGGTGTTTAGCAATGACATTGAAACTTACTTGAGGACTTAGGTTCTGAAAGAATATCAAGAACGGGCAAGGAAACTGGGAATCACAAGATACTACATCAGAGCAGACACGATGGCCAAATGACACCCCCCCCCCCGCCCATAACTCTAGCAGGCGACAGTTATCAATTAAGGAACTGTGCATTAGATGTTACAAGCAAACCAGTAAAGCAAAAATAATAAAATGTGAACATAATATTGAATTTGTAACTGACAGTACTAATAGGTTCACAGTTTACTGCCTTAGTAAGATGGGAGTGAGCTGGAAGATTGAGTTTCTTTGGACTCATCATTCAATTCTCCAGTGTGGATTTAGTTTATGCACAAATTCTAAAGATTTATGCAACAAATAGCAATAATAACAATAATAACTGTAATATTAAAGCAAATAATTCCCGGTTCCTGGCCCCTATTCAAATTCAACATCACCTGCATAACATCTGCAGAATAAAAACGCAGCCCAGCCCAGCGCAGTCCATATGATGGACAAATTATTACCAATGATATAGTGACAAATGCTATAATTATTCAACTGTAGTGTTCCACAAAGAATGGATTAGAAGTTGTTGAGCTGATTTTATGCCACTGTTACCATTTGAAAACAGTGTAAGCCTCAGGTTTTAGCACTTGAATTTATTTCCCTCCAGATATTCCTGGCTAGACAAATGTTGCTAACTAATTGACTCATAAATATCGCTACTCTTAATATTCATGATAACAGCACTTTTATCAAGCATGAGGCCTGTTGTGGTTTCTCGTTATCAATTTTAACAACAAAAGCAAGGTTATCATACATTTTATAGTCAAGAGGAGCATATATGTTGTTATTAAATGGCAATGTTTTATTTTAAATACAAGCACCATACATAACCGAAAGCAAATTGTCAAGTGAAGAGAAGGAGAACAGCCATTGTACTGCATTTGATCTGAGTGAATTATGATTTGAATTTAGAAGCACTCTTAGATTTATTGCATTACTTCAAATTGTCAAGTCTGCAGTTCCATCTTCAAGACTGGTTTTCCTGTTAATTGGTATTGAAAAACATAAAATAAATGAACCGCACGAGATGTTCTGACCGTTATATTACCCGAGGAGCAGTTCTTTCAGTCTATTTTGATTCCTTAGAGAATTTAATGAGGTGTGGTTCATTGATCGAGACCTTATTGTGTTTTCTTTTCCAATGGGGGTGAACAGGATGGTCAGTCACGCACAGTGAGGCAGTTCCAGTTTACTGACTGGCCAGAGCAAGGAGTGCCAAAGTCTGGAGAAGGATTTATTGATTTCATTGGCCAAGTACACAAGACAAAAGAGCAGTTTGGTCAAGATGGACCCATCAGTGTTCACTGTAGGTGAGTAGTCTCTTCAATATGTTGTACCTTGCTCAATGGAAGTAAGGGAGACAGTGAAAGCAAAAGGTGAGACAATTTTCTCTGATTACATAAAATATGACCATGCTATGTAAAGTCAGCTCGGGGTGATACAACGCAGAGAACATTAGAGAGCAGGCAAGCTGGACTGGTGGATTTTGATTAAAAGCATAAAGGAATCCTTAAGGTGGCACAGGTTCAAAAAATCTCTATCAGGTTATAAAGCAGGATCACAGAGGTTGTGTGAAATGAAAAATGCTACTTCCACCAGCAGAACCTTCACATCACAGCCTGATCTGAGACTTTTGGTGCACTTTGGGGAAACCACAATAGACACTTTAAAATGTCTGGCTGCTTCCGTTCTGGGTGAAATGTGCATTTGGCCAACTAGGAATAAAGCAGTCAGAGCCCAACTAACGGAGAGAGGCATTTAATACTGAATGTTTATGTCATCACATGATCCTCAGTATTTTTAATCCTCTTGGAATTTTTAAAATACACATTGAAACATTCTGAAATTATTTTTGTAAATGTGGATTATTTAGTTGAATTACATCACATTAGAGCAATGAAAATCCTGTTTCAATTTTTAAAGGCATCGAGTCAATTTTAACCCTTTCACACTGCTGTGCACTTCATTTCCTCTCAGCACCATATTACTCAATGAAGTCCAAAACCATCCAAGGCTTCAATCCTACCCCCCAGCACCTCTTTCACACTTGTAACTTCTAATTATCTGATAGAAGTTCCACGTTCACTTCTAGCTGTCAGTCACTGTTTTACCTTCCTGTCTTTCTTATCAATACTACTACAGTTTGTACTCCACTGAACTTTCCACTCTCATTCTTTTAACACTCTAAATATACTGTCTTATTCCACAGACCCTCATTCTGTTTAAATCAAAACTTAGCACAGCCTCTGACTTTAACTCATTCCTGTCCATTACCTTAAAACTATGGAAAACCTTTTTTCCATTAGTAAGTTTGGGTTTTTTAAAAGGTAAGCTTATCACCTAACATCTATTTCTTCATTTGCCGTGTTATTTATACTCTTGGCAATACTGAAGTTGTTCTGCACTATGAGCCTTGGCTTCATCTCAGTAAAACAAAAATCTGACAGGCTTCAAGGATTAAGAATTAAAAACATCTTTCATCATATATTATTTGCAGACATGATATTTCTTTCATTATTGAGAAAGGTGAATGGAGGATGAAAGCCTATAGTGCAGGCTTTAACCAAAATTGAAAAGAACAGGCAAGAATAGATAAGTCAAGAGATAATGCTTATATCCTGCCAAGTTTGGCTTCTTTAGATCAAGAAGGAGGAAAAAGAAGAGGAACACCTCGGGCTGAGTTTCCCCAAATCTCATGTTGTCCAATTGTCAGGACTGAATGCGGGTGGTGAGCCCACATGGACAACTGGTGGGACCCCGGATAGGATAGTGTCACGATTAGATGTGGCCACTAATGAGGCTGCAGGAAATAGAAGAGGGCACTTCCATGTTGACTCATTCTTGAAAGCCAAGTAAGCTTTTTCATCTACTGTGCTGGAGCCAGGCAAGTAAGCCCCAGCAATTGGAGGGGTGAACCCTCCAGTGTTGACTCCATAGCTACAGGGGCAGTCATTGCCACTAGGGCCATGGAGCAGATATTAAGGAAGGCCCCCAGCCCCCCACACCACCTTTGGGAACTCACTTGGGGGGGCTACAACGCCTGGCAGTCTCCCCACACAGAAGGGGATCCGTCCCACCACTGGTAAGATCCTGGCGCTGGCAGGAAGCAGCCATTAATTGGCCAATTATTTGGTTTAATTGGCTGCCCATCTTAGGTCAGCTGCACTGCTGCCATTCCTGCCATTGTGAATATCCTGTGACAACGGGAAGATGTTGGGCTCCCCCTCCCGAAGCCTTCCGCCACCATTTTACATGGCTTCCTGCTTCCCAGCCCATCTCCAGAGGGCTGGTGAAATCCAGCCCACAGTGTTTACTGTTTATAGAACTCAAAGTAAAATGCAGCCAAAAAAGACCACACAGATATGTGTACTTTTACTACATGGTTTCATTCCACCGCCTTCACAGCAATATTGAAGCCTTCAGTGTTTGTAAATGAACGGGCTCCCATTATTGCTGAAGCACATTGCTGTAATCTAAATGGTTCTATTCAATTAAAAGTGAACATTGCCAAATAAGTTTGTCATGTTTTTAATAGCTAAATACCCAACATACTTCACTGGCTCTTAGTGCACTATGGTGTTTACAAAACCCTCACTGTCCATTGTGTTAATAGGGCTTACAGTAGCACATTCAAAAATACCGGCAGCAGTATTATATTTAATAATTGCTTAGTGTGTGGGAAGCCATTACCAACGTAGTCTCTCAGCCACTTGATTGTCATTTAATTAATGTTCTTTTGCTCCCCATAGTGCTGGCGTTGGGAGGACTGGTGTTTTCATAACACTAAGTATTGTATTGGAAAGAATGCGATACGAGGGTGTTGTGGATATCTTTCAGACTGTCAAGATGCTAAGAACACAACGGCCAGCTATGGTGCAGACAGAGGTAAGGAAATAGTTTTAAAGAATTAAATGCTGCTGTATTTCCACTAGCTCTCCATTTAAACAGCTACCATTCTAAGATAACAGCTATAACCTCACTGATCACAATCCTTTATGACAGACCATTTCAAGAAAAATTGTCATTTATGAAGACAAATAGACAGTCATTTATAAATGAGATGTGAAAGGAGAAAACTCCTTTTGTATGTTGTGAAATGCATGCTGGTAGCGCTGGCTTCTGATGCGGAGGTCATATTGCCAGCTGCAGACTATACAATAATTGCCAACTTTTGATGAGGCAAGTGGCCAATAAACCTAGTGAAAGTGGCTCTTTCCAGCCATCAGCTTTATCGAATTCTGGCTATTGTACTTATGGGTTCCAGATGGCTTCACACATCCTGAGGTGTTCGAAACTAGTGCCATTTCCCAGGTCTCATGCAATATTGATGCAGCTGTAGTGTCACAGTGTGGCGGGATGCCGGTTTGTGAGTCTCTGTATTGTCATAGTGGGTCTGCATGTGCTGCGAATTGATTTGAATATCAAATGATTCATGCTATGTGCCCTGCTCCCATCTACTGGTGCCGAGCTCAAGGGCAGTATTGGCAGAGTCACAGAGAAAGGGCTCCTGTCTGCCCAGCTGCAAAATGGTTTGTCTAATATAATAACTAGAGAGAAGCAGAAAACAAAAATATATGGGCAGAAATTAGAGTGAATAATGCCCATAAGTGTTCAAGATCAATTGCATAGCCCATCACGGTAGCTGAGTGCTGAACGGATGAAAAACCTAAGGTGGCCCAAATTATTCTGTACAAATTCTCACGTGTAACTAAATCAGAACAACTCCCAGGTTAGCAACACCATTAATCAAGAGCAACAAATTCCATATCTTGGCACCTTTAGCCAAATACTCAGAGTGACGATGAAAATTTGCATTATCACCTTCATCACCTACTACATTGTGCTGATGTCAAGTGCATACGTCTCTAGCGAAAACTGCAAAGCCACATTGAGGTATTTTCCAGGGTGGGGGAGTTTAGTGTCATAATTTTGAAAAACAAAATAATTGTTAACTGGGAGTGGGTTTCTGTATTCATGACGGTTTTCCCAGCACGATCACCTGCTCCTCACTGGGGTGAGCTGGAAGAAATGTATAAGACCCACCTGTAATGGTTTGGGTGTGGCGGGTGGGGGGGGGTGTGCTTTTGATCCTTGCTGGTGACAGTACTTGGCACTGTCTCTAGCAAGGTGGCATTGCAAATATTCAACACAATGTATTAGCTATAGATCATTACCTTCTGAACAAACAATATTGAATGGGGTTGTCAACTCAACTTTGAAGAACTCCCAGGGATTTCATCACATGGCCTTCAAATGTCCTGCCCCACACTCCTACCATTTGTCACCCAGCATGTCCATCCTTGGGATACACTTCCTTCCACATGCCAATTAAAAAGAGAAGACATTCTTTGGCCCCATTATTTGTGGGGAAGGATTGGGACAGCTGAAAATGGTCAGGGACACAGAAGTGCAACCAGCAATATCTTTCTTCCCACTCAACAGGCAACCAAATGGACAGGCTGCCAATGCAAAATTCAACAGCAGGAGGCCACAGTCCCCAGCAACTAGGGGAGGAGTTTAGGGGGTTGTGTTGGGGGCAGGCAGGTGGGCCATGATCAGGGCTTGGCAAGACAGCCAACAAGGCTTGTGAAGGAGTAGGGGTTGGATGGGGAAGGTCAGCTGCGAATTTGTTTTTGGAGAGAGAGAGATTGACATGGAGTGGCTGGGCAGAGGGGGTGAATGAACATGGCGAGGAGAGCATGGAGATGTTAGGGCCAGCAGACGGGAGGCTGAAGGCTTCTTTGAGGGGGAGGGGCAGTCACCCCTGCTCCTCCTGGCCCTCAGAGAGTGCTGGAAAAGCACTTACGTTGTGGAGCCGCTGGCCCCTGCCTCCCATTTTACCACTGGGTTTTCTGACCCCGGAGTACCCACATAGCAACTGTAAAATTTAAAGTGGATTCTGACTTACACTGAGGAAGCCAGTCATGTACGTGATGATTTGGGGCCACGTTCCACCCCCACGCCCTTTTCTGCACGTTATGGGGGATTGGGTTAACGTTTGTTGCCTCCTTAGGTAAAGAAGCTTATCACATAGCCTTTCTTCCCATTTACAATATTTTAATCACTAATAAACAAAAGTGTTCTTGTCACTGTGCAATATAGCCATATCATAGAACTGGCCATGTGACCAATTAAATATAATATTACGAAGCTGTGACTCTTTATTTTTGAAAAAATGATTTTTCAACTTTCAACTGGCTGGAAATCTTGCAATTTGAACTGAGAGGGGAAACTGCTTGAAACTGCAAGGTCACCTTCCAAGATGAAGGTGAGAAACAAACAAATCACCCTTAAGGGAGTGCGAAGAGAGAGACATCTCTGATAATCCAAGCACCCATCGAAACTCGCAAGTGTTTAAAGAAGATGCAAAAGAAAAATTTTGAATATTGAAGTAATGACAGCCAACAGAGAGACCCACCCAAAACCTCTTGGAAATGCAAAATGGGTGAAGTATTTCAAGGCAAAGCTACTAGCCACTAGAGAGAGATTGCAAGCGACACAAGTAGTGTCCGGAAAGTCTTCAGCAGAGGACAAAGCTGAGGGCTATTCATGCTCTCCCTCTTTCTCTTTTGGAATGAGAATGTCACCTGGTTTGAGGAGCCAACTCTACCAGAAACCTATCAACGAACCGAGATCTCATAATACTTGCAATATTATCTACATCTGACTGCATCCAAGAAACCAGCTCAACCAAATCGGCCACAGTGTTTAAAATCTATGCCTCAGGGACATTCAAAGACTCTTAACTGTATATCCTTTTACCTTTTTTTTTCATTGGGCTCTAACTCCCCTTATTTCTGATGCGTGCGTGTGTGTGTCCTAATAACTGCATGAGGGTTAGATGCTTGATGTCACATTTTTATTATTAATTTTCTCGGGTTTAGGGGTTAATAAATTTGCTCTTTCTTTGACTCAAGAAAAACATGTTTGATTGGTTCCTTATTGCTCTCAGCTTAAATAGTTAAATACACTCTGATTTGGAAAATGCATATCCTTGTTAAAAAAAAAGAAACTTAAACCTTTCTGTGACCAACTGAGGAGGTTTTTTTTTATTCATTAATGGGATGTGGGTGTCGCTGGCTAGGCCAGCATTTATTGCCCATCTCTAATTGCCCTTGAGATGGTGGTGGTGAGGCTGAATAGAGCTGGAACCCAGTTCACCCCTTCTCACCTGGTTTTAACAACAGAAAATAACCATCAAGTTAAGGACTAAGTCCTATCCCAGTGCAAATTCCATAGCCCACATAAATTGGTTACTAACTTGGAACTTGGGTGACTGTCATGATAATGAAGGAAAAAAATGCCAAATTGCATGTGGAAATATTAGACTTTTAAAAACTTGGGTCTTATTTTTAAAGAAATGCACACAAACCACTGGCTGGGGTGCTGCAGGGTGACTCCCTAAGAGATAATGGAATACCATCCTGTTGCCAGACGAGGTACTTCTAAAGACATGCAGAAACTAATTGCTCCTTCCGGTAGAGACAATGGGACATAATGGGAGATGAGTATCATCTCATCAAGAAATCATGTGAGAAATGCACAGACAGATTTGTGAATTTACTTCCCACTTGGAATATACAAAGAAGGGGTTGAACGTGAGCTGGAAAGCTGCCCCGGCGCCTGTCTGTTAGTGGGTGTTCTGAGAGAGAGCAAGTGCTGGAGGTTTGGCTCAGAAGTAACAGCCACACACAGTACCCCTGCAAATCACAATTTTGCAGGTATCCTGTTCTCTCTCCCTCTCTACCGAATTCAACTCTACTGGAACCTCAAAACCGACTATTGATCTAGTGGAGTTAACTCTTGTGGAACTTTGAAACCGACTATTTATCTACTGGAGTCAACTCTACTGGAACCTTGAATCTAACTATTTGCCTTCTGGAGTCAATTCTACTGGAATCTCAAATCACAACGACCACAATGCTCAATCGCCTATTCCCCACGAATCAAGGACTGTTCTGTATACCTTTTCTTAAAACATATTCACTTACTTCAAGCTAAATTCTTACTTTTTAACTTGCATGACTGTATATGCATGTGTTTTATCCTTTCTTGCCATTAGTAATTAATAAACTTACTCTTACCATTAACTCAAGAAAGTTTGATCAAATTTGCTCCTTCAAAACCAGACGATTGGGTCTGGGAAAAAGGTATCTGCAAAAGAGATCCCTTTTAGATTGAAACTTCTTGCGACCAACAGGAGGGGAGGCTGAATAAAGACACGGAGCCAGTTCATCCCTCCTCACCCGGGTCTCCCTCCTCACCCGGGTCATAACAATTTAGGGGTGTCCCAGTCAGAAAGTGACTAATTGAAGGGTCTCGCCTGGATCAACAACTTTTGGGAACCTCACCTGGAGGTGGACTGTAACAAATTGGAGCGTTCCTTCTGGATTTGAACAAATTAGGGGCTCGGAGTCTGGAATATTTTTTCCCACAGGCCAAACGAATGAATTAGAGTGGGGAAAGTAAATTGTCCTTTTGAAATCAATTGATTTCTTGAGTCTATACTACTGACATGTTAGAATGTCCACTTTTGATGCTAGTACCTTTCTAGCAGAACTAGAAGCAGTTAATTTTGAGGATCTAAAGGTTCTGTCCCTCAAACAGTTAAAAGAGTTAGCGAGGTGTTTACGATTAGAATTTTGGCCAAAAGCCAGAAAACCTGAAATTTTAAAAGGGGGTGGCCAATGGAAATTGACGATGATGAAATGGATAGCATAGCAGTAGAGAGATTAAAATTGGAGAAGTGGAAATTAGAATTTCAGGAGAGTGATAGGAAACTGAGCACCCATGAGAGAGAAGGAAATTCTGGGGGCCCACCTCAGGACAGAAAGGGTGGTGCTGAAAAGAAAAGTCAAGCCAAGAAGCCTGTGTGTTTTAACTGCTGAAAGGTAGGACATGTCTGGGCCAACTGCTTGAGGCTATAGGAAAAACCAGTGGGATTTATTGGGGTGCATACACCCCATGCAGAGAATGGGAGTCAGTCAGAGAGCATAGCAGACCAGGCTAGGCTTTGACTACAGCTGTGAATCCCTAAAGGGGCACTCCTGAGAGTGCGGATAAGGTTAAACGAATCCCTGAGATTTATAAGGATTTTGTACCTGAAGGAAGGGTGGCCACATTTCCCCAGGCTGAGGTGAGTAAGCTTGTAGTAATACCGAGGGATACAGGGGCCAGCCAGACTCTACTGCTGGGAAAAGGCATGACGTTCCCACCAGAGATTGCCATAGGTAAAGGGGATTGAAGGAGGATACATGCCCATTCCTCTATACCGGGCACATCTGGAGTGCAACTTTCTATCAGGGCCAGTGACCATGGGAGTCGTCCCCAGTTTGCCTGTGGATGGGGTCAACCTGCTCCTTGGCCAAAGGTAATAGCATCTCCAGTAGCCTCAGAGAACCCCTTGAGGCCAATGAGACCGAACAGCTACAGGAGAAAGTACCTGGCATTTTCCCTGACTGTGTGGTAACCCATTCAATGGCTCAACAAGCTCCAACAGAGGAAGCTGAAGTGGCACTCCAGACGCAAAACCCTCCGGTCTAGTTATCTTTCGGGAGCTTAAGGGATCCTAAGCAGGTGATAAAAAAAATCTTCATTTGTAATGACCCAGCAAGCTGACCCACAGCGAAAAACATTAGCTCAGACTGCTCACAATGCAGCCGAAGCAGAAGCAATCCCTGAATGCTACTACATTAAAAATGAGTTGCTGATGAGGAAATGGAGACCCCTCATAGACCTGCAAATGAGGAGTGGACAGTGATCCAAGATGTGGCAGTGCCGCCGAAGTACCATGGGGAAATCTTGTGGCTAACTCTCAAAATTTTGATGGCTGGGCAGGTCGGTGTACGCAAAACCCAAGCCCACATCGGCCAGCATTTCTCCTGGCGGCACCTCCACAGGGACATAGTAAGATTTAGCAGAATCTACCACACGTGCCAGATTGTGGGAAAACTCCAACCTGCAATAAGATCTGCACCTATGATTCCCCTGCCGGCTTTTGGGGAACCATTCAGCAAAGTGTTAGCGGACTGTGTGGGGCCCCTGCCCAAAGCAAACAGGGGGCCACAGGTATATCCTTACCATCATGACGTGGCTACCCGCTTCCCAGAGGCTGTGCCCCTGAGAACCATATCTGCCAAAACAGTGGTGAGGAAATTGACCCAATTTTTTACCAGGTATGATCTACCCACCGAGATCCAGTTGGGTCAGGGCTCAAATTTTATGTCCAAGATATTCCAGGAAGTCATGGGTAACCTGGGTGTGACCCAGCTCAAGCCTTCCGCGTATCACCCGCAGTCCCAGGGGGCGCTAGAATAGTACCACCAAACCCTAAAAACAATGATGAGGGCACACTGCCAGGAGTACCCTCATAACAGGGATAAAAGGCTAGGTTTCCTTCTCTTCGCTACCAGGAACTCACTGGGTTTACTCCAGTTGAATTAGTTTAAGGGCACCATGGGCGAGGGCCTTTGAAACTAATCCAGGAGAGGTTTTTAGAGCATGAGGAGCTCTCCATTTTGGATTATGGAGCTGTGTTCCGGGAGCGGTTCATGAGAACCTGCGAGATGGCCTGAGATCACGTGAAAATCCCCCAGACAGCCATGAAAAGACAAGCCTACAGACATGCTAGGACCCGAACCTTTTAACCTGGAGACTGTGGGCGGAACTTTCCAAACCCACTGGCTGTGGGTGTGATAGGTTGCAGGCATGGGAAATATGGCGCAACCTGCTCCATGACAGTGTGGAGGCAGGTCGTGACCTTCCGCTCAGCCCACCAACGGAGGGCCGTGTTTACCCCTATTGGTCGGCGGGGAGCTAATTGTAATACATTATAATATAATTAAAAGACCATCACGTCAGGCTCTTGGAACCCCGCCATATTGTCCGTCTACATCGGTGGGAAAGCATGTCGATGTGTTTCACAACCGCACGCAGGCGACGTGCACTTGGCCGCCTTCACTTTGGGGGAACTGAGGTGAGTGAGCAACAGCGTTCTCCACAGCTCACCTGTTGTTTACAGGCTTCAGAGGTGCTGGGAGGGTGCGGGGAAACCGATGCCTGGCCCCAGAGGTGACTGCTAAGAGGGCGGATGGTGCTCGGGGACATGTGCTGGCCAGCCTTGGAGACAACTGCTGAGGAGGGGTGGGGAGAGTCAGTGCTGCCCTGGCACTGCATCCCACGCACAGGCAATCGAGGTGGGGATAAGGGTAAGCGAGGGGAGTGGCCACGCATTAGGGACATCTGTATAAACTGACCATGCCTCCGCTACTGAGGCTGGACCATCACTATGATCTGAAGGCTGCACAGAGCACAGGGAATAGGCCCTGGACTGAGACACCTGCCTTTATCTTGTGCAGAGAGGTTTCACATCTGAGTGACAAGAACACTGCTCACCAGAACAAGGAGCCACAGGCAGGGAGACATTCTTGGGAGTTTACTGACGATAGTGAACAGTATGTACACATGATCAACACCCGTGGCTAGGCTGTGCAACTACCTTTACCTAACTTTCCTAGCCCTGCTGCTACGTCTTGGTGCTCCCTAGACATCCACAGCGGAGTTGGAAGCAGCCTGCTGACTGTGACGCCCTGTCTGTGATGACTTTGGCCAGCATCCTTTGGAGGGCCAAGACTTGGAGGGCCCCGGCCTGCTTTTGGGGTCCTGCTGTATGGCAGTGGCACCCTCCTCGGCCTAAGGAGCTGGATCTGCGCAGGACAGAGGAAGATAGGAGTCAGATGGGCCGGACATTCCCAGAGTCACCTGGGTGGATGGCCCTGGAGCATGCATCTGCTGATCCCCCTCCCTATGGGTGTCCGAGAGCCCCTGGCTGACTCCATGAGCAGAAGTGGTAGCTGGAATGAGATCGAGTTGTCCAGCACCCCTCTCGCGTACACACTGTTGGAGACCAACTATGGCATCAGCGATGGAGTTAAGCCCGCGCAGCAGTGATGTCCCGGACCAAGGTCTCCATGACGGCTGCCGTCCTGCCAGTGTTGACCTCGGTACGTTGGCATGCTGGCGCTACGATCTCAACCTGAAGATGGACGCACTCCTCCATCGTGCCTTGCAATCTGAGGACTGCAGCGGACATCTCTTCCTGTTGATTCCCGAGCTTGCCTTTGCAACTCCAGCAACTGTGACATGACAGAGTCCAGAGGCTCGTCATCTGACTTGAACTCAGCAACGTTCTGGTCTCCAGCAGTCCTCTGAGTGCCGGGGACCTGGGAAGTCCCTGCCTCCGCCTGCTGTGGATCAGAAAGTGTGATGTGCTCACCAGATGTGATCCCGAGGCTACGCTAAAGTTAGGTCCCAGTGAGGTGTGTGTCTCTGCACTGGTGGAGGGTGTGGGTGAGCGCTGTGACGGGACTTCAAGGAGGGTGCCTTCAGATTCCTCTTCAGAGGTTTCTTCGGAGCTTGATTGGAGGCCCTGGGTCATGGACTCTGTTGGCTGTTTGGCAGATGTGCCTGCAAAAGCAAGGGGAGATAAATAGTGCATGGCAGTGGCCTGTGAAAGAAGACACGTCACTCACAGCATAGTTGTTTGATGGATTTTGCTGGATCCTCACTTGGTAGAGCAGCGCCAACCTCACCATCAGCACAGGACAAGCCCCGGTCAACGCCAACCAGCTGGCTCTGCTTTCGAATTCTGTCAGAACTTTGATTTCCGGCATCCCTCCACCTGTCTGCGACCTTTCCCTCCTGTTGTGAGCCAGTTTGTCCTGCATGGATAGAGATGGGGAGAGTATATCAGGATGCCTGCCGGGTCAGATGATAAGTATTCCTGGCATGTATGGGATATTGAGTGGTTCCATGGATGGGATGAGGACAATGACGGTGTGTGTGAAAGAGTGAATGGTGATGTCTCTTGAACTGGCAGTGAGTGAGGGCCCTGTGAATATGTGATGGGTTTGTGAGTGTCTGAGTTGGGAGTGATGAAGAGTGACTTAGCCTGGTGAAACGGAGGAGGTCATTCATCGTTTTGTGGCACTGGGTGGCTGTCCTCCTCTGCAGGGTATTCGCACTGACCACTATTGCCACCGCCGCCCAAGCCAGTTAGTGACATTGCTACCCATCCTGCAGCCAGAACAGGGATAGAGCAAATTCTGTCAGGCCTCCGCAGCATCCAGCAGTCTCTCGCGGGACCCGCCGTTGAAGCGGGGGCTGCAGTTTTTTTGTCTTTGCTGTCCATGTCTCCCAGATAGCGGTGGTGAGCTGGTGTCGATGAGCGCTTTGTTGGTGGCTGCATTTTAAAGATGGCAGCCAGCATGATGCAACAGCGGGGTGATGGCAAGTGGGCGAATGAGACCCCGCCTGCCATGGAAACGGCGTGTTTCCCGGGAATGCATAAATAATGAGGCGGGCTCGAGAAGATACAGCATGAAAACCTGCCATTTGCGTTGGCGGGTAAGACTCCATTTTACCCGCCCGCTACCGCACTTAGTACACTTCTGGGAAAATTCCGCCCTATATGTTAGTGCTCCTACCAACACCAGGTGAACCTTTACAGGCCCAGTTCAGTGGCCCGTACAGAGTAACAAAGCGATGCGGGGAAGTGAACTATCTAATTGAGACACCAGATCAGGGGAAAAAGCAAAGGCTGTACCATGTCAACATGATAAGGCGATATCACAGCCGGGAAGAGAACAAACAAGTAGTGGTCTGCCCATTGCCATCGACCTGGAGGAGGAGGGGAGCAGTGAGGATGAATTGGAGGGAGACGTGGGTGAGGCCCATGTTGAACCTCCTCCTGCCCAGCTAACCAACACAGAAATACCAGCCAACTTAGACACCTTGTTCTCCCACCAAGGTTCAGAACAGCGATCAGACTTGATGAGGCTGCTTACTGCATTTAAAGCTTTATGCAGAGACAAGCCAGGCTGCACCACCCTAGCTCTACATGATGTGGATGTGAGGGGGGCCCCTCCCATAAGACAATACCCCCACCGGCTAGGCCCAGAGAAGTTGGTCCAGGTCTGAGAGGAGATTAACTACATGCTGGAGCACCAATTAATAGGGCCTAGCAACAGTAGCTGGAGCTCCCCAGTTGTGCTCGTGCCCAAGCTGCAAGGCTCCACAAGGCTCTGCATTGACTACCGAAAAGTTAATGCTGTGACCAGAGCCAACTCCTACCCGATACACCGGCTGGAAGACTGCATAGATAGGGGAGGTAAAGCAGCCAACATTACAAAGATAGATTTACTCAAAGGATACTGGTAGATTGCCTTGACGGCCCGCGTGAAGGAAATCTCCGCCTTTGTAACTCAAACGCGTTATACCAGTGTCGGGTTATGCCCTTCGGACTCTGAAATACCCTGGCTACCTTCCAAAGGTTGATGAACCAGGTAGTGGCGGGCATGTCCAATTGCGTTGTGTATTTGGACGACCTCCTGGTGTACGACGACACCTGGGAAAGCCATGTACAACCACTGGAAGCCCTTTTCCAGAGAGTGCAGTCAGCTGACCCAATGGTCAATCACGCAAAGAGCAAGGCTATAGTGACCTATCTAGGGTACGTGGTCGGTCAAGGACAGATACTGCCCAGGGCTGCCAAGGTGCAAGCTGTAGCCCAGTTCCCTGTTCCCGCTACAAAACGGGAAATCATGAGGCTCTTGGGGATGTGTGGGTTCTACCGCAAGTTTGTCCCAAACTTTAGCACAGTAGCCCCCCGCTGACAGACCTACTACAGAAAAAAGCAAAGGTCGTATGGACCGAGAAATGCCATACGGCTTTCAAAAAGCTGAAGGCCATTTTAATAGACGAGCCTGTACTTGCAGCCCCGGACTTTAATCGGACATTTAAAGTAGCCATTGGGCAGAATTTCACCCATGTGTGTTGGGCGGGCGGGAAGCCGACCGCCGGCCGTGATCCAGGCCGGAAGGCGATTTCACGCTGGCGGGCCAATTAAGGCCCACCCAGCATGAAACGGGAGTGGCAGCGCTCAGCACTGCCTATACTGGGGAGGGAGGGAATGCGAGCCTGGCGAGCGCTACCTTTGCGGATGCACGTTTCATAACCTCCCTGAGGCACAGAGCTGCCTCGCGGAGATTAAGTGTTATAAAGAAAATAAAAATGTAATGAAACATGCCCCCTCATGTGACAGAGTCATGTTTCATTACATTTTTATTTTCTTTATTGTTTTTTATAACGCTTGAGCGGGTTGGGTGCATGCCCGTCGAGCTAAAAATATTACCCATTGATGCGAGTGACATTGGGGTAGGGGCTGTTCTCCTACAGGAGGATGAATCAGGAATAGAGAGACCAATCAGGTAATTTTCTAAAAAGCTCAACAAGCATCAGAAACCATACTCCACAGTAGAGAAGGAGATCTTTGGTTTATTACAGGCCCTCAGACACTTTGAGATATATGTCCGAAATGGGCACAGAGAGACCACAGTCTATACTGACCACAATCTGTTAACTTTTGTAGAAAAGTTGAAGATCCAGAATGCCAGGTTATTCCATTGGAGTTTGTCCCTCCAGCCAAACCACTTAAAAATCACCCACATTCCTGGGAATTTAAATGTTATTGCGGACACCCTGTCCAGAACTTAAAGGAGCCCAATTAGAACCAGAAAAGATAAATTGACCAGTGCTAAAAGAATGAATGTGTATGAGGTGTTTCGTTGTTTATAAGTTTTTCCCTTTTTGTAATGAAATGAGAATGAATCTCATTTCATTCTGGGGAAGAAGGGAAGTGCCATCATGATGAAGAGAAAAACACCAAAATGCATCTGGAAATATTGAACTTTAAAAACACATGAGTTTTTAATAGAAATACACACAAGCCACGGGCTGGAATGCTACAGGGTAACTCCCTAAGAAATAATGGAACCCCACCCTGTTGCCAGACAAGGCAATTGTAAAGACATTCAGAAAATAATTGCTCCCTCCGATAGAGACAATGGGACATAATGGGAGATGAGTATCATCTCATCAAGAAATCATGTGAGCAATGCACGGACTGATTTGTGAACTTGCTCCCCACTTGGAATATACAAAGAAGTGAGCTGAAAAACTGCCAAGTGTCTGTCTGTTGGTGGGTGTTCTGAGAGAGAGCAAGTGCTGGAAGTTTGATTCAGAAGTAACAGCCACACACACTACCCCAGCAAATCGCCATTTTGCAGGCATTCCGATCTCTCTCCCTCTCTACCGAATTCAACTCTACCGGAACCTTAAATCCGACTATTTGTCTGCCGGAGTCAATTCTACTGGAACCTCGAATTGCAACGGCCACAACACTCAATCACCTACTTCCCATGAGTTAAGGACTGTTCTGTATACCATATTAAAATATTTATATATATATAGATACATATATATACATATTCACTTACTTCAAGCTAAATTCTTACTTTTAACCAGTATGACTGTCTATGCATGTTTTGCCCTTTCTTGCCTTTAGTAGTTAATACGCTTACTCTTACCTTTAACTCCTGAAAGTCTGATCAAATTAGCCCCTTCAAAACCAGAACGATTGGGTCTGAGAAAAAGGTATCCGTGAAAGGGATCCCTTTCGTATTAAATCTTGTTGCAACCAACGAAGTTGGGGAGTTGCTGAATAAAGACAGGGAGCCAGTTCATCCCTCCTCACTCGGGGCATAACAACTTGGGGGTGTCCTAGCCAGACGGTGACTAATTGAGGGGTCTCGCCTAGATCAACAACCTTGGGTAACCTCAACTGGGGATGGGTCGCAACAGTGACAGACATCTACATTTTACAATCTTTTAAATTTCTCTCCCTTCTTTACCTGTGTGCGGGAGGCGACTACATGTAGTAGGAGGAAGCTCGTTTGGACAGGATGCAGGCTCACTGAAGCTGTGACCTTTGACTCCTTATGAGGCGGGGATGATTATAGAGATTATGGTTGTGGAGACAAGAGGTGGATTGGAGCTGGAGGCCTGCTCCAGTCACATAGCTGACATCTTTATTTATTTTTACTTTTCCTTATTCACTCATTCACTCACTCCCTCAATGACACTGCAGTATCCATAGGCTACAATGGATTGTCAAGCAAAACAATGGCCCAGATTTCCCAATGTTTATGTACCCATTTTGGGGCATTATTAAGGCAGTAACTGAAGTGAAGCCATTTCACCAGTTCCTTGACATCTTCTCCTACTTGTTGAACTTTCTTCAGAGAAGTGAGATGTTAATAATTGGCCGGGAGTATGGTGCCCATTGTATTTCCCATCATTGGCAATGCCTGGGTATCTGAAGTACTGTTGTATCCCTAGTATTCAGCATCACCAAGGAAATAGAATGGGATTGCCTAGTGCAGTCAGTCACACGCCAATCCATTGCACTGACCAAGATGGTTATGGCAAATAAATAAATAAAATTTACTACTCCAGGCCTTCAGCCTCAGTATTTGCTGCAGTGAACCAAGGTTCACAGCATTTACAGATCTGACCATGGCAGAGAAGTTTCTTCTAGGAACTACAGGGAACTTTTGGCATATCAGCCAGTTTATAATGCATTCAACTTGGCACTACTCCCATATACAGATAAAAAATATTATGAGGCTTTTGTGATGAAAGTGTCTTTCACTGGGTTCCCAAGTCCTAAAATGGAGATTGGATACTTCACTATAGGCTGCTTGACAGCCCCTTTCTGTGAAGAAAGGAATCTTATGCGGGAACCTGATGGAGTGCTTTTCTGTGCTGCTGCTATGGCAGGAAGCAGCCTCTGAAGCATGGACCCTAGCTTATCCAGAGGCACTGGGAACAGGATCCTGGTTACCGGCTATCACTGAGAGAGTGGACCTCACAGCTTCAGAGAAGTGTCTTTGAGATGCAGCTCTGTGCACTTTGAAGTTTGGCTGGTCCCCTTCATTCGGTGCTTCCCCGTTAAATTGACTAACCTGTTTTGATCTCTCACGAGGCAGGGAAAGGTTTGTAGGTGCTCCCCTAGCTTCACTTTCTCCAGACTGCCCTGCAATAAGTTGAAACCATCTGAGATCTTGTTGTACTACAGAGCAATAGACACCGCTGCCAGTGCAGCCGCCTGGCACATACATTGGGCGAGGCCACGCAGTTCATTCATATGCCTTTTGGTCTGCTTACATCCTTCTCTTCAGAAGAGATGCTGTCAGATCATCAAGCACGAGCCTTACAGCCAGGGACTGGCATATCTGTTGTCTCCCTTCAACTGCATCAGCCTCCATCCTCTAGCTTCCTTGTACCCTGCATCTGACCATGTTTCAATTCCTTGGCTACAGTGTATCCCCTCTAATGAATGTCTCTGTGCTGCTGATTGCAAGTGAGAGGGTGAACGAATGAGTGTTCACCAGTGTTTCTAGAGGTAGAGGGGACTGTAAGGTCTTCAGAAATGTTCTCTGTTATATCCCCACTTGTAGCTTCTAAGAAAAAAAAGTACTTGTCAGCTGTGGCTGATTTGGTAGCATTCTTGCCTCTTAAGGTTCTGGGTTTGAGCTAAAAAAACAAGGCTGACACTCCAAGCAGCACTGAGGGAGTGCTGAATTGCTGGAGGCAACATTTTTTGGATGAGGTGTTAAACTGAGGCGCCGTCTGCCTGCTTGGTGGATATAAAAGATCCCGCAACACTATTTTGAAGAAGAACAGGGAAGTTATCCCTGGTGTCCTGGTGAATATTTACCCCTTGATCAACATCACCAAAAAGAAAGATTATCACATTGCAGTCTCTGTTTGCTGTGTGCAACTTGGCTACTACGTTTCATACGTTACAACAGTGACTACACTTCAAAGGTATGTCCAGTGGCAGTAAAGCACTTTGAGATGTCCAGTGGTCATGAAAAATGTTACATAAATGTGCCTTTTTTTTCTTTCTATTAACGATGCTTCAGAAGCATTCTATTTTAATCAGGTAATTCTGTGGCTCTCGTGTGTTAGCTGATGAAGTGGCTGAATGGGAACATTAAAAAAATTTACCTTCTTACAAATCCACTATAGCACGGAGATTCCCCATCTCAGCCCAACAGTCAGGCAAGAGTTGAGGCCAATTATTGCCATTGCCTCCTTGTCATGGAATGTTAAATGCTAGATATTGGCATGTCGTGTTCCTTAGCACATATGCTGTCTTCTGGAGGATTAATGCATTCTGTTAATTGACTGCTGTAGTCTCCAGGATCTGTGGAATGACTGGCAGTCATGTTAGGTGTAAAGCAACAAGAACCTGAGATGACATCTTCAATGTGCTAGCATGAATTGCAGGATGTAGAGCGATTGATTTGAGTGTTAGCATCGCTTTGGTTCTGGATCAAGAATGGTGCCACTTAATAAAGGGAAATGTTTGACTTATTGCTCAGAGTATGCACATGTGCTTCTCTGTGAATCAGTGCATCTACCCTGTTATTCACCTGCAAGCATTCAAGCTTTTACTAACCTAGTGAGGCCATCAAACAGCAGGCCATATGGCTTAAACCTACTCCTATTTCTTATATTCTAATATATTATGTATTCCACCAATGCTACAAGGAAGTCCTTGGGATTTAGGATGTCCTAGGAAAATTTAGGCCAGAAACATTTCAAACTTAGCCTCAGAAAAGTTAGATGCCTGCTGTGTCCTTTCTGTTGCACCTATTATTTCACTCCCTCTTCTAGGAACCAGCTCATCCCTTTAACTGCATGCAAACCTTGCTTTGGAATCACTGCTTGAGGATGCTGAAGATGTGTTTCATTATGACCCTTGTGAATAGGTGGTCCACATTGTATCTGTGTTTTGCTGATGCACCGATGTCATGAATCATGATGAGTGGTATATCCTTGGTCCTCTAAAAGCCATGCCTAAAATCTTCCTAACCCTTTAAATAATACTGGCAAAGTTGACTACCGCAGGATGATAGAATAAGCCATGATATGTATAAATCTGTTCCTGTGAATGCAAGCAACCTGAATTTAAGGAGTGGTCAGAATTAGGGTTGTATTCCGGTTGGGAACATATGCTACATGTGTACAGGTAATTGAAGCCTTGCGTTTTTGTGAGTCCTGCTATGTTGTAGCCGTGGAATCTTTCCAGTTGAAAATTGCTGAAATTCCTGGGCGTGGCAAATAACCTACCAGTGACCTGCTTGACACCCTTGTGTGCTAAAGCTTGGGAATGTGATCATCACCCCCCAAACTTATCTGGAAGGACTCTGCCATATAGAAGATCAACAGTGCTGCATCCCTGACTGTACCTGGAAGAACCATCCCTGTGCAGAAGCTAGTCTGCAAGGAATCTGTGTTGATCTGTTATGATCTCCTTGAGAAATTTAATTCTGTGCAGGCAACTCCAAGTAGAAGAGCAAGTTCCTATACAGGACTTGCAATGTTTGAAAGGTGCATCTGATGTACATGTGTACTTGTCTGATATACCTTCTCTGATCCTCTTCCTCCACAACTTGCAAATGTGAAGGTATGTCCACAGCTGCTGCAAATGACAGCAGTTACAAATAAGAGATGTCATACCAGCTTAAAAAACAGCTGGAGAGGCTCAACAAAAGATCCTTTAATTTCCCTTGTCCAAAAATACTGACATATTGGATAATACTGGCCACGATTTAGTAGGTGTTAGCTGTATGAAGGTCATTTGAGTAGTGCTTATGCATTTGGAATACAGTTTTATTTTCTTTGGAGTTTAGTGTGAAAGAGAGTTGTTGAACTGAAATGTTTTTGTATATTGAGTTTTGAGAATGCATTGAATTTAATGGCCTGAATAATAATCCCTGGTTTCCATCTGTGATCACAATGATGACAATTCCACAGTCTGAGCTGCCAGAATTTGTCATTTTTCTTTCAGTGAAAGAAGCTGAAGCTATTTTTAATCAGCCTTGGCAATGAACAGTGCGGTTTTGTGTTTACATGAAACATAGTTTGTCCTTTTCCATTCTCCACTGACAAAACATTGTCACTACACATGTCAGCACCTTAGGAATATGCATGACAGTTGAAAAGAAAGAGGTCTCAACTGAAGAGACTCTTAAAGGAAGCAAATAAGTTTAGGCAAGAACAGAACACCTTTTCAGTTCTCTGTATGTCTGACAAGTTGAGCTTCGGAGTACAGGAATTGTATTTTCCTTTGCAGGGTACAAATAATCAGCATGTCATGCTCCAGTTGTAAGGGTAGAGATGTTGGGGCTTAGTTTCATTGCTTCATGCCCAAACAAACTGATTTCCCCCAGGCTCCTTGTGTTTGAAGGGAAAAATTACATGCATAATCTCCTGGGTTAGGAAACCTTCCTGTGTTGCTGAAAGGAGCACTCATTCCAGATTAGGTATAAAGGTTGGGGAATAGTATCTACCTAGAAATATAGAGGGCTAGAAAATGCAGCTGTGGTGCATCTGACCAACCCTAAAGACACTAATCTAATTTTAAATAATTCACATTCATAGCTCTATAAAGGCAATTAAACTAATATACTAAAACATGCATGATTTTGTATCATAAAAGGCAGAAATATAAAAATAAAACTGACTTCGCTCAGTGGTCATTGGCCTAAACATTGACCCATACATTACCCCTTTTATTCCAATTGCTTTCAAATTCATTGGAAGCCTGTAGATCTCAAATTTCTAGAGCAGCTTATGACAAAACACCCTCATGCTGGAAATCTCAGTCACTTATCCCTCACAATTTGAGGGTAGATCTCGTAACTTCATGTTTCCCATTTGCACCCTTTATATCACAATACTGTTTCCAGGAGTGTCATGATGTAGGTAACAAGCTGTCACACTGCAGAGAAGTGGAACAACACCTCAAAAGCTGCTTCTGTAATATAAAATGGGCTTGATAAATGCTCCTAGTCAAATGCTCAGTAGATACTTGAAGACCATTTTGTTCTTAATGAGGATAAGATAAAAACATTTAAATGCAATAGAATTTGGATGAACACCCACGACTGTATATTTTCCATTTAAATTCTTAATGTGCTCACCTGAAATTCACCTTTGCTTTTTTAGGGGAGGCATTATTCTGTTACCTCTTAATACCTCAAAAATAGGAGGGAGGAACTTCATCCAAGTGCTTAGAGTATGCAGAAGTTTGCTTTATTTCAGAGCTAGGTCAGAATGCAATTAAAGAATTCCAATCTATCATTACTATTTTATTGAATTACTTGCTGCAGCTCTGTCAAGTTCTGCAGACAGCTGCAGCATTCAAGCTTAACGAAGCAATGCTAGACCTAAAGTTCAACAGTGTTTTAAGATGCACTTCGTAATTACTCACCAGCGATGATAAACTGTATGAGAAAGAGATATAGAGGTGGCTCTCGTATAATGTCAAAGGCTAACGTTTACAGAATTGCTTAGCCTCATAGGGGGAAGCCGCCTTCGATAAAGCATGGATTGCATGACATTGTTATAATGCCTTTAGTCCAGAGCAGTCCATTGGTCCATAGGATAAAAACAATTTCACAATATAATAAACAATAGGATAAAACAATAGTACTTGCTGAACTGTAGTGTACTCACTTATATTAAACTTGAAATTCAGCTGCATCATTTACTATATTCAGAGCTCGCTTATTGGAAATACATTTCCTCTTATCTCTCTGCAGGATCAGTATCAATTCTGCTATCGAGCTGCACTGGAGTATCTTGGAAGCTTCGATCACTATGCAACGTAAAACCTGATCCACCTTGGATTTACAGTAGGCCATTTAAGATCCAGAAAGCCTCTTCTGAGCCATACAATGTGCTTGAGAAGTACTACTTACTCCTAGCTAAAGATAAATTAGTGGGGGGGAGGGAAATTTTAAAAAAACTATTCCAGGTGGACCAAGAATTGGCAGTTTAATAACCTAACTTGAAAAGAAGAGGAGAATCCTTTCTGATGTGGCATCGAAAGGATTTTTCAAATAACTCGAGGATTCAACTTTGATGATTGAAGTGGGAAAAATCCTGTTATGGAAGACAACGATTGTGTAAAGGATTACTTGAGGACTGTGAAAAATGGATTGCAAAGCTGAATCTTGAGAGTACTGTACCTGCAAGAGAATGAAAAATGTTATGAAAAGGCCAGTTCCTGACTCAAGAAACTAGTTGGACACGTTTGCTTCAACATCACCCCTTTCCACCATTCGCTCATACTAATTATTAAGAGGGAGGGAATGTTCAAATTACTGATTTAGTTTTTTAGTACTGTAATATACTGCTGACCTGTGCTTCATTTTTAACTGTGTAAACTTCTTTCCCTTTTTTAACAAAAGTTTATCATTCAATGAAGTGAATTTAAAAAGTTGCTTATTTGTTCATATTTTTTTCCAGACTGTAGCTTTTTTTAAGCTGTAGAAATGATGTATGTATCTGGCTGTAGAAACGGAATAATTTGAATTTTTCAAAGCACATTTTTTTGTGCAGTCCTTTTTATTTATCTTACCACATAATGGTCTGATTGAGTTTTTCATTTCAGTGGAAGTTACCCGTAGCAGTCAGGTAACAAATGAATCAACAAAAAAAAATGTTAAATGAAACAAGGGCCTTTATGGAATCAACAGGGAGGCGCGAAGTATAAAGCTGCTGCTACTGAATTTCTCAGATCTTCCATGTCAAGGATTTTAAGATATAGTTGAATAGCTTGCCAAATATGTTACTAGCAACCTCCATCTGAATAATAATTAGTTGTCTAGGCTCCCGTGATGAGATGGTGAGAAGTTAGTGTCTACTGGAATGCACATCAATGAACTCAGTAATCCATGTTTAGTAGGTTCATATGGTATCCTGAAACGTATCTTTGCACATGTACGCAATAAATTGCATTATAAAAAAATAAGTTTTAAACCCCTTAGCGTGGGATTTTTTTTTTGCTTCTTATACTTTATAGTCACCATGCTACAACTGGCATTAAATATAACTATATCAAATAATCACAGCGTCAGAAATAAAGTGGAGTTGAAACTCAATGTTTAATTTCTTTAAGAGGAAGGAAAATCTTGGGGGGAGATCATTCTAATTGAAAGTATTCCACATTCTTTGATGAAACTCATAGTCTAAGCAAAGGTTTTTCCTATGCTGTTTGCATGGAGTTTAATTTTCTGAATGGTATGCAAAGTCACTTTAGTAACATTACTAATCAGATGTGTCCCAGAGTGACTCTATTGCAAGGGGAAAGAGTTGCCCCCTAGCTGGGAAACTTTCATAGTTGGGGATGAAGAATTCTCAGCCAGTAGCACGATTCCCACATGATTAAAGGGCTCCAGAATGACTATGAACCTGCACGTCTTTGATGCTCACTGAGGGTACCAGTCCAGAGCACACTATGACAAGACTGCCCTGGTAAGAAAAGGAAGCCTGACTTTAGCACCTCCAAACCAGCCCAAACATCATGTCTTTATCAGAAGATCAGAAATATATTTTGCTCAGACTAAATGGGGAGTATTTTGAACAAAAATCACTCTCCCAAGATTATCCTTTCCCTTTAAGTATTGCATCAAATTACAATGATGACTTTATATGCAAATTGGGAACCATTATAATGTGTACATGATTTTTGCCTTTAATTTCTATTTCTGAACTGAAGTGCTTAGAGTGTATTTAGTTTTTAATGTACCTTAACATTATATGCATCATTTGACAATAGGTGTCATACGTAGTAAGTTTACATTGCATTTAGATATGTGCAAATCAGTAAATAATCAATGTCACAGTGGCCTAACGTCAGATATGTGCTCCTGCTATTTTACCTGGTCATCGGACATAATCATTTTTTTATGTATGTGTCCTTGATACTACAGTCACTTTTGGAGTTTTGAGCTTTTTTATATATGAATATAAAAGTTAGATTCAATATCTTAGCTGCTTACGTTGTTCCCATTGTTTTTCATGCAAGACTAAACACAACAGTGATGTTGGCCAACCAGCAGTATTAACTTGTGCTGCAGGTTATATGCAATCAGAGCACTAGAAAAATTGAAAATAAGGTAAAAGGATCTGTAAGGCATCAGTGTGGTAGAGAATAGACAGTCTGAGAGGCCAGTCACCCTGTGTCTTTTTTTTCTAAATTTTATTTTCTTTGTTCTTTCGACCTTCAAAGGTCAAAATCTGTAGTAGAAATCATACAAAAGCACTTTTTTCTAAAACAAGAAAGCTGACAGAAGGCTACCTCAGGATGGAGCTGGAGCTGTAAGAATTTATGTCATGTTGCACCTCTTCACATGTTGTTATATTAACAATCTGCTAATTGTTCTTGTAAAATACAGACCATCACCTAGTAAGAACTACCAGCCTAACCTCAATCAGTGTTGAGCCCGATTGCTAAGGTTGCCAAGTATAACTGTTCATATATCTGTTCAGTTGATGGTTGTTCTTTAAAAATAAAGTATCTGTTTTGTACCAAGAGCCATTTGTTAAACCGTAAAAACATGCTGAGTGAGAAAATGTTCCAATAGAGGTCTTGTTTGGAATGCATTTCTTTTTGCCCAGAGCTGATAAAGAAAATTTTGAAATATTGAAATTGAAAATCAAAATGTAGGTGCTGGGGAAATCTACAATAAAAGGAGTAAGCTGTCAAGAATACCCACCGTATTTGCTGCTTTTCTAACTTAGCTTCTCATTGATGTGTGTTCCTGTTTGCACTCACTCTCTCCCATTCCAGTATCACTGTCTTATTAAAACCTCTTATTCTGCAAATTCCTTCATAACTTGCAGGAGGATATATTTTCCTCTCCTTTTAAGGCTGACAAGGTGCTATAATTATTTAACCTTTATCCCATGTAGGCAATATATATGTATAATTTTTTTAATTAGTTGCCATATAAATAGCTGACATTTGTACAAAACACATATATTTTAATTTAGCAAAATTTTTGCTGATTATTTCCTCACATTAGCTGTTGCTTCTTGTTAATGATCCATTTTACAAAAATCTAAAGTCCTCCAGGCAGATGTGCACTTTTCCAAAACTTTGTACTATGCACTGCCCTAGTGATTCTACACCCAACATTACATGCTACTTGGACCCTTGTATAACTTATGCGTTCACTCTAGGTATGTATGTAAATAACACAATTTTAAAAGAGAAAGGTTGCTCCAATGATGCCCCGATACTCCAGCAAATCTCTCAACGGCTTCAAATTCCATCATACCCCACCTTGTTATGTGACTTTGCCATTCAAGCTTGGAGTGTCTTGATTTTTTTTTGGAAAGTAACATTGTGTTCACTGCTCTTGTTTGAATGCATAGATTGAACAAAACAAAATGTAAAATGGCTTGTTCAAAGAATCATACAATTACCTCTACTTAGTAGTTAGCATAAATGTTTTACAGATTGAAAGGCGTGCTTTTTATTTTCTTACTTAGGTTACATTGGTGGCAAAAAGTCTGTAAGAAAATCAGTTCTTTGCTGACACAAGTTCCATTTGTTACAAATGAATTCTAATAAAAATGTCAGTGTTATGCACCAGTGGTCTTTCTTATTAAGCTCTAAGGCAGTTTTCATGGGTAGAATTTTCCGCTCGGTGTGCAGGCGCGCACCTGACATGCTCGAAGGTAAAATAGCGCGCGATGGCGTAGGGCAAGCATCCCGACGTCATTGCATACTCGCACGACATTTCAGTCGGCAGGCACACGCGAGATTCGGCAGCGCGCCCGCCGACAATTGAGAGACCTGTTAAGGCCATTAAAGTTTCAATTAACTGGGATTTTTCACTGCCCTTCCAACATTACGGTTGACGGGCAGGCGAATCAGCCAGGCGGCCTTTGCATTTTTGAGGAAACCTCACCCAAGGGCAGGATGAGGTTTCCGAGATTAATTAAAAAATAGAAATGTGAGGACATAATTTTCAACACCCGTATGTTGAGGTGACTCATTCTGACGTGTGGACATTGTTTCCGGATTTTACAATACAATTTTATTGATTTTAATGTCGTCAGCTCCCTGAGGCAGCTCTCTGCCTTTAGGAAGCTTTCCTTCCGCGCTCCCTTGCGCCCGCGCTGACTTCAGCGCTTGCCCTCCTCCTGCCCCCACCCCGGCAGTGCTGAGCCTTTCAGCGCGCCTTTCACGCTGGCCGGCCATTAATTGGCCAGCCAGTGTGAAATCGGGGAGGGGTGGGGGGGGGTGCCAATCGTGATCGGTGGTCCGTTCCCTAGCCGCTCCCAGGCCCGCCGTTCGCAGCTGCCCGCCGACCCAAAAATTCTACCCCGTAGTTTTGTTGTGGCTGCAGCAGGTGTACTTGTGAAACAGGTTAACGTTTAGTTTTGGAGGTAGATAGATTCTTGTTAGGCAAGGGAATCTAAGGTTGTTGGGGGTAGATGCAAATGTGTAATCAAAACACACAGATCAGCCATGATCTCATTGAATTTTGGAGCAGGCTCGAGGGGCTGAAAGGCCTACTTGTGTTCCTACTTTGTATTTTCAGCCAGGCTTCATAGCTGTTCTTTCAGAAGTTATGGCTGCTGGCCCACTCATTGAATTTGACCACACAGCCTCCGCACCCCACACCCCCCCACAAAAGAAAAATGTTTTTCATTGACACTAGATTTGAAAGGGTTTTTAAAAATATATACTGCTGGTTTCTAAGGCCAACAAAGGCAAAGCCTGTGGATGAAATACATCAAGTCCCAAGTAACTGACAGAGGAAATTTAGCCCTTAAAATACATGTGACTTCTTACTTATGTACATTTGGTGAAGCTTGTGCACAAACAATATATCCAAATTGATATGGTTAGGAACAGGATTTGGCCAGAAACCCAACACAGGCTAATATAGAGAACATTGGCCTAGTAATGACATTGTTCAGCAGTCAACAAAAAACTTGTGGTGGTGGGGGGAGGGGGGTGCAAGTTAGCTTTGTGAGGTATTGCCTCCTTTCATGTGAATTTCAGGTCTTCCACTTGACTTGGGGGGGACAAAAAGCTAACTGGGGTAAGTCTTTTAAAGGACAGTGTTGAATCAAAACTGGAAAGTTTCAAGTCCATCACAACCTGAGTATGATAGCAGCAGTGTCCCAAAGAAGAACCAGCCAAACAAGTCCAGCACTTTGCAACCACACTTTTGGCTGAGGGTATAGCTGCTTCCTGGGGGTAACTGCTCCAGTCAGAGCAATTATCCGAAATCCAGAAGGAAAAACTCCACGTCTGCTGATTCCAGCAATACAACTCAAGGACACATTACCCTCCACTACAGGATGGGGAGGCCTTAGTGGTAGAACCCATTTGAATTTTAGCATTTCATCTGACAAGTATGTTGCCAACACCATAGTGCAAGGATTCAATAATTTTCTTTGGATTGACAGCAAACGAGGGATATTTTGAGAAAAGAGTACATTGTCCATTGAGGTCATAGGAAAATTTCCATTTTGACAGAAAACTCAGTCTTACCTCTGTTGCAACATATCTTAGACCATAGGGCTATGAATGCCTTTATCCTGAAGGAGATATTTAAGATGGTAACCTGCTGCAGATCACACAAAATGTAGAACGTTGAGACCAATTACTGCAGTCAACCAGAAGTGCATTATGACAACTATACTTATTGTTTGCTGAGATTATACAGGTTTTACAGTCTGAAAACAGTACACCGAGTGTTAATTATACACTTATCTGTGAACTGGCCTTTGCAAAGAAAATGCACATTATATAATTGCATACAAAGGTTAACTAAGGTTCAGGACAGGTTTTTTTCACTGTGCGAACTAATGAAACTAAAGTCAATAGATGTTCAAGGTTTTTTGTTCAATGGCAAGCACCATTATCAAATATTACCTGCTTTTATTATTGATGAATAATTGATCATTTGAATATGATTATGAGGAATTTAGACAAATGCTGCTATTTTTTCCTGGGAGGTTTTGGGGACGGTATGACACAGAGCAGGGGATTAGCCCCAGCCTGTGATGGTGACTTTGATCAACAAAGGAGAGAATGGAGTTGGGGATTGAGTGGAATCCTCAGACAGCTCCGGGTCAGAGTCCTCATATCAGGGCTTCCCAAACTGAGGGTTGCAACTTCCAGTGGGGTCACGTGATAAGATAAAGCAGTGGCTCTCGTGGAGCTCAGACTGAGTGCTAACAGCTGCGAGGCCTTTTAAATCCTCGCGCTCTTTTTAATGGTGGGCATGACCTAACTGACCGATCTTTGAGGCCCGATTCCAGTTCCAAAAAAGCCAGTGAGAAGGCAGTTTTTTTAAATTAAAAAACGCTGAAGTTTAAAAACTTCACTCTCACAAATCTCTCCCCCATACTCCCACATTACCCACTCTCAGAAATCTTATCCCCCGGTTCCCCACTACTGTGCCCTCACAGTTATAACCCCCCATCCCGGCTCTCATGCTGGGATCACAGCAATTTTCAAGCATCAAGGTAGGGTCACAGAGAGAAAAGATTTGGGATTTGCCTCATACGATACTGTTATATTAGGAACAGGTTTCAGTCAGCAGACAGTTCTACTTTCACAGGCAATGGCTGTGAAAATTGAGGCGCAGTTGGACAGGTAAGTAAAAACAAATTCAGGATGACTGAGGGCAGTAGGCCCCACCGGTCAGGGGAAAAACTCCTCTGTGGTGGAATCACAGGGCCAATGGAGGCTGCCTTTCCTGCCTGTGGCCCCTTCTGTGGGTCATGGCCCACCCCCTGCCCCAGACTGCTGCATGAGGCTAACAGCCTCCATGTCCAGCAGCCCCCAGCACCCCCCTCCCCCCCAACAAAATGTCGGCAACCCTGCCTAAGTGCTCCTAATTGCGGCATTTAATATTCAGATCGGCTGCCCACCTCCATCGAGCCAACAGCTGATCTGCATCCAGGCTTGCCCCCTACCTGCAGCTGGGAATCTTCATCGGTAGCTGGACAGCTTCAGGGATATGACCTGATACAGCACCCTGCTATTTTACCAGTTCCCTGCCTCCGTTCCTGACACCTAGGGGCCAGTAATATTCAGGCCTGTATCTCAATTTGGTAAAAGTAAATATCAGGGCCCTATTTTGAAGGGAGATAATCACATGACAGCACATTCATATGAACGTACAAATTAGGAGCAGGAGTAGGCCATTTGGCCTCTCAAGCCTGTTCCACTATACAAGAAGATCATGACTGAACTGATTGTGGCCTCAACTCCACGTTCTGCCTACCACTCAATAACTTTGACTCCTTTGCTTGTCATTCGTTCCTGTAATCATTGTATAGAGTTCTAATCATTGGACCAAGCTATCATTAACCGAGTTACTCAGCAGCTTGATTCTGGATCTGAGGTAACACAAGGTCCACTGATAGAAATGGTCAATAACACTGAACGCAAGAAAATATCTAGTGTACAAATCTATAACCATGTTAGATGTTGACTTCAATTGTGAGCCCACACGAATTACCTCCAGTTCGGTTTTGGAAGAGTGCACTGCAATTTAAAGTGATGCTCTTTGGTTCTGGCCTCAGATACTAAAATCTGTAACAGTCCTTCTGATGCAGCGAGGACTAGATTTGTATTTGGATATCTGGCTTTTGAGGAAATCTTCCATGAAGGTGATTCAGCAATCCTAACACTCCCAAAACCTCCATGCTGAAAATCCCAATTGTTCCTAACTCATGACCTGTTCTCGTTGGAGACCTGTTTTCAGAGAGGAAAAAAACTGCTGAGGTTTACCACAATCCCAGAAAAAACAGGGTTGATATTAACCACCACCCCCCTCCCCAACAACTATTGAGTGGAGGGGTGGGGGGAGGTGGATGTTAAAAATTAATAATTGGGGAACGTATCGCCAACCCACTACATAAGCACCTGTCACCATTTTGATGACAGTGGGAACAGACAAACAGTAGGCCATTTAACCCCTTGAGCCTGTTCCACCATTCAGTGGGATGATAGCTGATCTGTGACCTATCTCCGTACATTCACCATTGTCCCATATCCTTCAACACCTTTGGTTAACAAAAACCTATCAACCTCTGTTTTAAAATTTAACAATTGATCTATTTTCAATTTCTGTTTGTGGAAGAAAGTTCCTAAGTTCTCCCACCCTTTGCATGTACAAGCGTTTCCTGACTTCACTCCTGAGCTCAATCATTTTTGTTTCTCATTAGATATTCATGCATCGTTAGGCTGTTAACTAAATCTAGCTTCATTGCTCATTGCTAATTTTAATATGTCATGTCCCCTTGTTGGTTCTCGGTGTAATGATCTCCATGGGGGAGCTGTTAAAGTAAAAATTACAAGAATGAAATCTGGTTGGTAATTTCTCCATTGGGGGGTCATTTGATAAATTTAGTTAGCGGCCAAACCTTAACACAAATCAGAACCAACATAAATTAAACATGAATTAACAGGCAAATGACACTTCAAATAAAAAAAAGGTAAATTTCACAGTTAAGATTCTATACAACAAAGGTACATCTTACACAACCACAAGCATTTCTCTTCAGCATGTTTGGCATTACGTAGCTACACAATTCTACAATATGCTGTTCTTTATTCACTCAGGGTAGGTCAGGGCTCCTATCTGACAGCAGCTTTAACCTCTGAGTTTCACGGGTATAATTCTCATCGGCGAGGCACACTTTGATGAACACTCTTCTCACTCGGGCCACAACAGTCCTGATGGTCTAGCTTCCCAGAGTTCCTTTTCAACTAACCAATACCACCCTGGTTCAAGGTTTTGCCACTTCTGGGAAAACACCTAGCAGCAATTCTGAGCTATTCTCTCAGCTTTTCATGTTTTAAACTTTTTTAGCCAGCTCACACAGTACCTCCAAGCTCCTATCACCCCTTCTACCAAACAGAAAAACTGACCTCTCCCTGAGAGTGATTTGCTTCTTCTCCCCACAAGAACACTCTGTATTCCTTTCTGCCTCAGTCTCCTTTCTCTTTGTGTCTCCTTTTTTTGTGTGTCTGCTTTCTCTTTGTGTCTGTTTCTCTTTGTGTCGGCTTTCTCTTTGTGTCGGCTTTCTCTTTGTGTCTGTTTCTCTTTGTGTCCGGTTTCTCTGCATTTGCATTGTCGTTGTGTCTGTTTCTCTTTGTGTCTGGTTTCTCTTTGTGTCTGCTTTCTCTTTGTGTCTGGTTTCTCTGCATTTGCTTTGTCTTTGTGTCTGCTTTTGCTTTGTGTCTGTATCTGTGCACTGCCCTCCAGCTCCTCTGCTTGTAGTTCTCCTTTGAGTCTGCCAGCCACACAGCTTCTGTCTCTTAACTTCCTTTCTGTTGGTACTGAAGGTCAAGGGTCACTAGGTCTCATGGACCAGTACTTATTATCCAAGAAAATTACAATTGATCCCTTTATGGTTGATTGACTCTTAAAAGTCTTTTTCAAACATTCTTAAAAATAATTAGGATTTCACCGACCTATCAAAGAAATTACAAAATTTCCTTACTGTACTGCTTCTGGGTCAAAAATCATCTCACTGGGATGAATCACTGCAGAAAACTATCCTGGATACACTCAAGGAATTCACTACCTTTTTGATGTGTACTCCAAGGAAATTGGTTGCACTGCATAATGGGACAGTTCATTATTATATTTATAAGAAGCCCCATGAGTAGCCTGATTTAAATTCAACAGCTGCAGGCTGGGTTTTTCAGGGCTCAGGAAACCTTCCAGCTAAATGGAGACATATCCAGGAGGTTAGTTCTTTTAACAGCACTCCTTGTGGGTCAAGAGGAGCGGGCTTGCTCCCCCAGCTCTTCAGGCAAATCTTTGGCCTCCCTTCTGTTAATCCTGGCCTCTCTGCTGCAATCGGTTGACCTCCACTACCTGCAATCAGACAACGCAACCCCTCCCCCCCCTCCCCATTGGTCCCGCCCCAACAACTGATCTTTCCATTCCTTCCTCACCATTGCCAAGATCTAACACACTACCTCTACAATCATGGGCCCGAATATTGTGCTCGTCGGGTGCACGCAATTGACGGACCTGGGAGCAGACGGGAAATGGGCCGCCGACCCTGATCTCATGCTGGCTGGCCAATTCACGGCCAGCCACAGTGAAACACATGCTGAGAAAGGCTCAGCACTGCCAATGGGAGCGGGGAGAGGGCAGGTGCAGACATCAATGCCGGTGCTGGTGCACGCCCACCAAAGGGACGTAAAATTTTGGCCATGAGCTTTTCTAATTGTTGAGCACTGACCCTAAAAATGGTCACTGGCTGCAACCTTCTGTTGCCAATTTGTCTGGTTGTTGGGCAGTGTTGGATCCACTGCCCTTAGGTTTGTTGGGCTAAAGGATCTGGGCTGCACGCTTGTTTCGGGGTGACCGAGTTGGTACAGAGACAGAGAGCATCAGGAGATCATTGTTAGACTAAACACATGCTGTTAATTTACAAATTAAACTCAGCAGTTACACTTGTATGCTCACAACATAAAACTCTGTCTTCATTCATCAGCAACTAACTCAAGACTCTGCATGGAGAGGTAGCCCACGCTACCCTGTTATTGGGTAATAAGATCATGTGACCTTACATTAGAATACTTGTATTAAAGGTATATTACATATCAGATTACTACATCCCTCCCCGATGATGGATCAGAACAACCTATACGATGTGCATCGAGAACACTCAGTACTGCAGAGAGAAAGTGCTCACAAATTGAAAAAGAAGGCCTAGCAGTCATTTTAGGTGTTAAAAAAGTTCATCAATTTGTACATGGTCATCATTTCACTATCAATACAGACCACAAGCCATTATTAGGACTATTCGGTGAATATAAGGCCATACCTGCTATAGCCTCTGCTAGAGTATGAAGATGGTCATTGATCTTACCAGCGTACGAATATACTTTTATTCACAGACCTGGAAGTCAAATTGCAAATGCAGATGCACTCAGTCATTTACCCTTGCAAGTACAAGATGAGGATGTTCCAATACCTCAGGAATTTGTTTTGTTGTTGAACTACCTGGACTCATCACCAATATGTGCTAAACAAATTAAAGATTGGATGAACCTAGCCTTATCCAAAGTGAGGAATCAAGTTCTTTGTGATTTGTCAAAAACACAAGAGTCTGTTGAAATGAAACCGTATTTCCAGAGAAGATACGAGATAACCAGCCATGACAGTATGTTATTGTGGGGAGCTCGTGTGATTGTTCCTCTACAAGGATGAAAGCTACTGTTATCTGAACTTCACAGTGCACATCCCACAGTTTCCAAAATGAAGGCAATTGCACGTTCTTCTGTGCCTCGGGGAGATTTCTGCACTCTTGGCGCACTCCCGACTCAGGCAACCCCCACCTCGCCCGCACTGGGAGTGCACAATAAAAGTGCACCCATGTAAAATGGCGGCACAGACCTGATCAGGAGCGTCGATTGTGCCCACACCGGCCGGCCGACAGGCATAAAATTCTGCCCCATAAGGTGATGCGTCACAAGTTAATGTCAACTCTTTCTTTGGATCAAAATATACTAGCAGTGTAGAATATTGTAGCAACTGTTTCACTTTTGTGTAAGTTTCTTCTTGTGGTGTTTGCCATGACCATCTCTGGTTCTTCTTGAGCAAGTAATACAATGGTGCCAGTTTGGTCGACAAATTAGGAAGAAAACGCCTGTAGTAATTGACCATCCCTAAGAATTATTTCAATTCGGATGTATTCTTTGGCGCTGGGGCTTCTTTAATTGCTTTCACTTTTTCTTCAACTGGATGTAGGCCTTGGAAATCTACCTTGCGACCTAAGTAAGTTACCTCTTTCGCCTGGAATGTGCACCTTTCCTTTTTCAATCTCACTCCAACCTGCAAAAAATGTTTCAAAACTTCTTCCAAGTTCTTCAAATGTTCCTTTTCAGTGAGTCCAGTCACGAGATTATCATCCAAATAAACTACAATGTGGGGCAATCCCTATAGTAATCTTTCCATGGTTCTTTGGAATATGGCGCAAGCAGAAGATTTGCCAAAAGGTAAACGGATGTATTGATACAATCCCTTGTGTGTATTTATGGTGACAAACTTCCGAGATGCCTTCTCTAATTCCAATTGTTGGTAGGCACAACTCAAATCTAACTTCATGTTGGCCTTTCCATCTGCCAGTTTTGTGTATAAATCTTCAATTTTAGGTATGGGGTGCCTATCCAATTTTGCTACTTTGTTAACTGTTAATTTGTAGTCCACACATGTTCTAATGCTTTGGTCAGGTTTGAGAACAGGTATAATTGGAGCTAAAAACAAAAAGCTAAAAGCTACTGCGGATGCTGGAAATCCAAAACAAAACAAAAACAGAATTACCTGGAAAAACTCAGCAAGTCTGGCAGCATCGGCGGAGAAGAAATCAGTCAACGTTTCGAGCCTCCATGGCCCTTCGGCAGAACTGCGGCATAGTTTCAACAAGGGAGAAATATAAATTGGTTTAAGGTGGGTGGGGGGGGGGGGGCGGTGAAGAGACACATTGAGGGTGTGGTGTGAGCAGATAATAATCAAAAGATGTCACAGACAAAAGGGTCAAAGAGGTGTTGAAGGTGGTGGTCTTTGTCTGAGAAAAGTGCTAATTAAGAATGGAAAACAGGATATTCAAAGTACAGCTCTAGTTGGGGTGGGGTGGAAAGACTAAAGGTTTTAGTTTTAGATTTAAAAATAATGGAAATAGGTGGGGAAAGAAGAATCTATATAAATTATTGAAAAAAAAGCGGGTGGGGGGGGGAAAAGAAATTGGAGCTGCCCACTCTGAAAATTGTACTGGTTGTATCACTCCCAAATTTTTAATCTGTCCAGTTTGGCATCTACCTTATCCCACATTTCATAGAGTACAGGTCTTGTCTTCATGAATTTTGGGGTTGCCTCTGGATTTACATGGAATTTTGCTTGTGACCCCTCAATTTTTCCAAGGTCTTCCTTGAAAACTGAGGCATATTTTTGTAATAGCTGTGATAATCCATTAGTTCTCAGATGGAAGCTTTCAGTCCATTCCAATTTAGTTTCTTTCAGCCAGTTTCACCTGAGGAGACTAGGTCCCTCATCTGCTACTACCATCAAGGGTAATCTCTCTGTTTGATCTCCATAATGTACTGTGACTTTACATAGGTCCTTGACTTGTATGTCGTCTCCTGTGTAGGTTTTTAATTTTTCATCAATTTCTTCTAAATTCAGCTTATGTTCTTCATGGGCAGAATCTTCTGCTCGGCATGCAGGGGTGGGCCCCGCACTCCACGCATAAAATGACGCGCAGTGACATCGGGCGTGCGTCCCGACATCACTGCGCGTCATTCCGATCTTTAGCTCAGTGGGCGCGCACCGGAGTCGGTTGTGTGCCCGCCAAACTGTCAAAGGCCTGTTAAGGCCATTAATAAACTAATTAAGCAATTTGAGAGGGCGGCCCGTCCAACCTTAAGGTTGGTGGGCAGATGAAGAGCCCAGGCAGTCTTTGCATTTTTTATGAAACCTCATCCACGGGCGGGATGAAGTTTCATGAAGGGGTTGTTTAACTTAATAAATATTTATTAAACATTTGATAAACATGTCTCAGCTCATGTGACGCTGTCACATGAGGGGACATAGAAACTAGGAGCAGGAGTAGGCCATTCGGCTGTTTGAGCCTCTTTCGCCATTCATTATGATCATGGCTGATCATCCAACTCAATAGCCTGCTCCCGCTTTCTCCCCATATCCTTTGATCCCTTTCGTCCCAAGAGCTATATCTAACTCCTTCTTGAAAACGTACAATGTTTTGGCCTCAACTACTTTCTGTGGTAGCGAATTCCACAGGTTCACCACTCTCTGGGTGAAGAAATTTCTCCTCATCTCAGTCCTAAATGGTCTGCCCCGTATCCTCAGACTGTGACCCCTGGTTCTGGACTTCCCTACCATCGGGAACATCCTTCTTGCATCTACCCTGTCTAGTCCTGTTAGAATTTTATAGGTTTCTATGAGATCCCCCCTCATTCTTCTGAACTACAGTGAATATAGTCCTAACTGACTCAATGTCTCCTCATGTGTCAGTCCCGCCATCCCAGGAATCAGTCTGGTAAACCATCGCAGCACTCCCTCTATAGCAAGAATATCCTTCCTCAGATAAGGAGACCAAAACTGCACACAGTATTCCAGGTGTGGTCTCACCAAGGCCCTGTATATTTGCAGCAAGACATCCCTGCTCCTGTACTCGAATCCTCTTGCTATGAAGGCCAACATACCATTTGCCTTTTTTACCACCTGCTGCACCTGCATGCTTACCTTCAGCAACTGGTGTACGAGGACATCCAGGTCTCGTTGCACATTCCCCTCTCTCAATTTATAGCCATTCAGATAATCTGCCTTCCTGTTTTTGCTACCAAAGTGGATAACCTCACATTTATCCACATTATACTGCATTTGCCCACTCATGTTTAATTGATTTTAAACTTCTTTATTGTGAAGTTTCAAATGCAACTTAATCTCCCTGAGGCAGCTCCGTGCCTCAGGGAGATTTCTGCGCTCTTTTGTGCACATGCACAAAAGAGCACAGGCTCTGACTCTCCCTCTTCCCCCCGTCCGCAGGTAGCGCTAAGCTAATTGGCCCACCCATGTAAAATGGCAGCGCGCAGCTGATCACGGGCAGCTCCACGCCCGCTCGCCCGCACCCTCTCTCGACCTGCCCACCCAACGGGGAGAAAATTCTCTCCCATGATTCAGGTATTTAAACTTATGCTCACCAATTACCGTAATGGCTGCACCAGTATCCACCTCCACCCTAATAGGCTTCTCATTCACTCTCATGGTCACATAGCTAGGCTCCATTCTTATATAAAAGCAAAATACTGCGGATGCTGGAAATCTGAAACAAAAACAAAAATAGCTGGAAAAACTCAGCAGGTCTGACAGCATCTGCGGAGAGGAATACAGTTAACGTTTCGAGTCCGTATGACTCTTCATCAGAACTAAAGGAAAATAGAAATGAGGTGAAATATAAGCTGGTTGAGGGGGATGGGACAGGTAGAGCTGGATAGAGGGCCAGTGATAGGTGGAGGCAAAGAAGAGTTTGCCAAAGATGTCACAGACAAAAGGACAAAGGCGTGTTGATGGTGGTGATATTAGCTAAGGAATGTGCTAATGGTGACATTAAGGGTAGAAAGCAGGACGAGCAAGGTACAGATAGCCCTAGTGGGGGTGGGGTGGGGGGAAGGGATCAAAATAGGCTAAAAGGTGGAGATAAAACAATGGATTGAAATAAATTTTAAAATAATGGAAATAGGTAGGGAAAGAAAAATATATTTTAAAAATTATAAATTATTGGGAAAAGGGGGATCGGAAAGGGGGTGGGGATGGAGGAGGGAGTTCATGATCTGAAGTTGTTGAACTCAATGTTAAGTCCGGAAGGCTGTAAAGTGCCTAATTGGAAGATGAGGTGCTCTTCCTCCAGTTTGTGTTGAGCTTCACTGGAACACTACAGCAGGCCAAGGACAGACATGTGGACTTGAGAGCAGGGTGGTGTGTTGAAATGGCAAGCAACAGGGGGGTCTGGGTAATGCTTGTGGACAGACCGAAGGTGTTCCACAAAGCGGTCACCCAGTCTGCGTTTGGTCTCTCCAATGTAGAGGAGATCGCATTTGGAGCAGCGAATGCAGTAGACTAAATTGAGGGAAGTGCAAGTGAAATGCTGCTTCACTTGAAAGGAGTGTTTGGGCCCTTGGACGGCGAGGAGTGGGGAAGTAAAGGGGCAGGTGTTGCATCTTCTGCGATTGTATGGGAAAGTGCCGTGGGAGGGGGTTGAGGTGTAGGGGGTGATGGAGGAGTGGACCAGGGTGTCCCGGAGAGAACAATCCCCACAGAATGCCGCCGGAGGGGGGTGAAGGGAAGATGTGTTTGGTGGTAGCATCATGCTGCAGTTCGCAGAAAAGGTGGAGGATGATCCTTTGAATGCGGAGGCTGGTGGGGTGATAAGTGAGGACAAGGGGGACCCTATCATGGTTCTGGGAGGGAGAGGAAGGTGTGAGGGCGGATGTGCAGGAGATGGGCCGGACACGGTTGAGGGCCCTGTCAACCAAGTGGGTGGAAAACCTCGGTTAAGGAAGCAGGAAGACATGTCAGAGGAACTGTTTTTGAAAGTGGCATCATCAGAACAGATGCAATGAGGTGAAGGAACTGAGAGAATGGGATGGAGTCCTTACAGGAAGCAGGGCGTGAGGAGCTGTAGTCGAGGTAGCTGTGGGAGTCGGTCGGCTTGTAATGAATATAAGGGCTCCATTCTTCCTGCCTTTAAATTATATAATGAACAGATAGCAGGATCTGTTACTTCAGGCTTTTCAACACTCTTTATCTTGTATAGTTTTTGCATTTGTCTGAAAGTCTGCCTAATTCTGTCTTTACAATGTCTCATGAGGTGCCCATTATGATGGCAGAAGAAACATTCAATCTTCTTAAACTGGGATTCTGTCCAGGGTTGTTTGCTTCCATCTCAGTCAATGTCATGCCATGTTTTGCCGCTGAGTTATCCATTTTAATTTGTCTGCTAGCAGTGGCTGCTTCCCGCCTCGGAACAAAGCTCTACACCTTTGCGCAGTTTTTGGTTGAGGCTCCATGCCCAACATGAAGGCCGGCGCCATTTTGCGCTCCTTGAATGGCTTCTGAGTCTCGCACTGCACCTTCCATTGCCAGGGCAATTTCCAATGTCTTCTGAAAATCTAGATTTGTTTCAGCAAGTATTCTCTTCTGAGTTGCATTTTCATTTATTCCGCACACCAAACGATCTTTAAGCATATCATTGATTGATGTACCAAACTCACAATTTTCCGTTAATTGCTTCAGATTTGCAGCATTAGAAGCCACCGTCTCCCCCACAGCTCTATTTCTTAAGTTAAATTTAAACTGTTGCATCATCACCGACGGCTTGGGCTGATAATGATTTTTTATGAGGCTCACTGAATTACCAAAACTTTGAGTCTGCGGCACTGGGCACCAACAGATTCTGAATTAGTCCGTATGTCTTACTCCCACCCATGGGCAGAAAGATCGCATGCCTCTTCTCCCCCGCAATGTCATTCGCCTGGAAGAAGAACGCGAGGCGTTCAACATAGTGAGATCAGTTGTTAAAGGTCAGATCAAATGGCTCCACTCTTCCAAATTGCGGCATGCTCTGAGGGGATCACTTCAACGCTCAGAAGGAAATTTTTCTTTTACTTACGACAACCGTGTGAGGTAAGGCTCGATTTTGGCTCTTCTGGATTCCTTCGTTCTTCCTTGCTTTTTACCTCATTTTTTGTGATCCTTCATGCTTTTACTCTCATTGCCAGTTTGTTGGCTCCAGTGCCTTTAGGTTTGTTGGGCTAAAGGATCTGGGTTGCACACTTTTACTGGGATGACCGAGTTGGTACAGAGACAGAGAACATCAGGAGATTGTTGTTAGAATAAACACATGCTGTTTATTTACAAACTAAACACTGTAGCTACACTTGTGTGCTCACAACTCAAAACTCTGTCTTCACTCATCGGTGACTAACTCAAGGCTCTGCACATAGAGGTAGCCCGTGCTACTATGCTATTGGGTACTAAGATCATGTGACCTTACATTACAATACTTGTCTTAAAATTACAAATCAGGTTACTACAGGCAGGAAACATGGAAAAAAAAAAATATGGTTGGATCCTTCTGTTACATTTGGTTGGACCGCTGGGCCCCCAGCATTTCTGGGATCTCTCCCACCTCCCTGTAAATATCAAGGTCGAATTCAGTTGGATGTGGACACAGCATTACAAGAGTGTCCTGAACATGGTGTGTCATATTCAGTGTCTGAATTGGATATTCTCTCACAAGTTAAGAAGGTTTTTATTCCATTGTCAACCATTAGAGATTGCAGTTGGAGAAAATGATGCTCTTTTCCATTATAACTCAGAGCCAGGAAAGATATGGGGGTAGGGGTTTACATGGGTGGTCAGGACTATAATCATCCAGGAGTTAGAAGTGGTTTTAATTCTACTAATTTTTCTGGTAAAGAGAGTTGGACCCATCAAAAGTCTGCAGTTTAAATTGGAGTATCAGATGGTTCCTGTTGCAAGGTAATTTGCCCAATGGAAGTTTGAACTTCCTGGGAAATTGCTGTGTAATCTTTACGTGGTGCCTTCGGTTGGGGGATGGGGTGAGGTGGCATCTCCCAGCACATCTTTGGGGTACCCCCCTTGGGTACAACGCCCAAGAGATAGGAAGTTATGGGCCATGGTATTTGAATGTCCCAGGCCTCCTCTTTGTTTCATTTGCTAAGATCAGGATGACCACATCTGTCTTGGCAATCTCTCCCTCCCTCTCATCATGTAATGTCCTCATTGTCCGAGGGTTGTCAAATTGCGATCATACCACAATGGGACAAATAGAAGAGCCAGGCTCCAAGAAGCACCTCAACTGTTTCAGAGATTGAACCCACATTGTCAGCGTCATTCTACCCCACTAGCTAACTGACACCTCACAGCCAAATCTAGAGCTTCTAACTTAGGGCTTTGCTCTTGGGGAAACCAGTTTAGGGTGGTGATGATTCTAATGCCAGTTTGATAATGCACTGAGCTCCCAGGAAAACATAGATCTTGGAGGCCTGACAGCACTGCAGAGTTTCAATTTTCTGCACCAAAAGCAGGTTGGATCACCTAAGCATGCTGAATGCCAAAAAAACTGTGCAGTAAGGAGCACCCCATCGGCAGGGTTCCTGTTTAGTTTTCTGGTATTCGCTGTGCCCAAATGAAACCATGTCCCCAGGCACAAGACCTAGAATAATCACTGCATTCTGTCCATGTGCATAATTTTATTCCACTGCAATGTGATGTGCCAATAATTCTATGCAGCTTAATCAGGACTCCCCAGGCAGAATCGTCCCAGATTTGCACTAAGTGTGTGGGCGGGTAAAATGATGTTTTACCCGCCAGCCACAATGGCGGTTTTCATGTGGTATCATCCCAAACCCGCCACATTAGTTATGCACTGCTGGGAAATGCACCATTTTGATGGTGAGCGGGGTCTCACTCGCCCACCACACTATCACGCCAGGCGCCATATTTAAAGTCCAGATGCATGCACGTATCTCAGTACTTCCAGCCCATGACTGCTGTAGGGAAGATGTCCACGAAAGGCAAAAAGACTGCAGCCCCCGGTTTAGTGACATGTCACTGGAACGCCTTTTGGATGCTGTGGAGACCCGCCAAGAGGCCTGCTCTGGCCGCAAGATGGGCAGCAGCATGACCAACCAGGCTTGGGAGGGGATGGCAGTGGTGATCAGCGCCAATGCCGCACAGAAGAGGTTGGCCATCCAATGCAGATAGAGGATGAATTATCTCATCCTTGCCACCAGGGTAAGGCAACCATCTCAACTCACACACTCAAGCCCATCACACATTCACTGGCATCTCACTCACTGCCAACTCAAGGGACATCACCACCCATTCTCACACACATACCCTCACATGTCCATCTGGCCTCATCTCCTCTGGAGACTGCCTCCTCAGCCCTCACCATCTTGAGGCCACTTGCACAGATTGACATGTGCCCCCACATACACCCTGGGATACCTTCTTTCCCCAGTACAGCCCTCGTCCTGCAGCCTCTACCCTTGTCTGAAGCCACTTCCCCCCCTTCGCCAAGCAACCCTAGCCCTGCAGCCATTGAAAAGCCTCCCACATATGGCTGATCTGGTAGGTAGAGACCTACTCGTGAGCCCCCCTAAAAGTGATATGGCGCTGTCTGTGAAGCCTGGCACTGATGACTGCAAGTGCTGACCAAAGCAAGGTAGGCAAATAAACCTTGAAGTCCTGAGTGAAGCGCAGCCCGCCAGGTGCACGTCGCTTATGTACTGTTGTGAAACAAGTCGGCATGTTTTCCTGCCGCTTTAGATCCAGTGGGGAGGTGGGGGCGGGTGGAACAATTCCAGCGGGCAGGCCTAATAATGATATACAGATGTATTACAATGAGATTCACAACGTCTGATGGTGGGAAACGCGGCCCGCCATTGACGGGCTGAGCTGATGATCACAAACTGGTTTCACGTCATCGTGAAACCAATCATGCCATATTGTCCACACTCACTACCAAACACACCTGATGCCAGCAGGCACGGAAAATTGCGGCCTCCATGTCTGCAGCAAACCCTTATTGCCATCATCCATCCTAATAGCCTATCTCAGGCAGGGTCAGCAGCAGGCGGGGTGCTGTTTGATGATCTTGTTTATTAAACCTGCATGGAAAATGTGACTAATTGTTCCGCAGATTGTGCCTACTTGATTCTTGGCAAGTTAATGTCAGAGTCTTTGGAACATTTGGGTTCCTGTGAATGCACATTTCTTTCACTCATGACAGTTAAATTAATACTCTTGGTAATGAAATGAAAGACGAGTAATTGTGCACACTGGTGATAGGCCTATCTTGTTTGACATTCAGATTGAAAAAATCTTAGTTTAGGAACAGACCAATCTGATTAAATTATGGTGCTGAAATGTCATCTATCGTTCCAGGTTTTCTTTTACACTGAAGGAAAACTTTACCTAGTTGAAATGCACAGGGCAATGGCCTTTCATTTAGATGAGATAAAAGATTTTCACCAGTCAAGATGTTTTTACATTTTACATTTCCTTCAACTCTAAACTGTTTAAAAATGCAGCTTTTACTCAACTCATGATTGAACAGAACTTAGCAAAGTGCGCGATGAAGTATGTGTCCCTCATGTACCTTCCTGACATCCTGGGTAAGGCAGATTTCACCACCATAATTTAGAGCTTTTTCTGTGTACTTGTCACCTGTGTACTTGGCTGACGTGTGGAGAGTTCCTTTAGAGGCTATCTACAGGGAGTGACCTGGAGTGGTGAACATCTTTCTACTAAATATTTTTATTGACAACTTTGCCCAAACTAGTCTTCAGAACTGAAAATTACATTTATATCATGTTGGTGGATAAGAATTGTATCTGGAGATTGAACAACAAAGGATGAATGCCTGATTCCCAACCTTCACTCAGAGAGCTTCCTCCAGGCATCACATCATTTTTTCTCTGGCTGTAGGAATGTATTTTGTTTATTATGTTTCTATGTTCATGCTATTGCTTGGAACCTCTGTCCCAGCTCCTGTGGATAAAAAATCAGGGCTGTGTCCCAGGACCAGTCCTTTTAACATCAATTTGAGACGCAACCACCTGGCCACTCCTATTATGTATATCTTAATGGAATAATGTCAAAGTTGATCTTTCCCTATTAGATGACAGAAGTATCCTATATGGAGGTGAGAATTTTCTCAGAGAAGACAAAGGCCAAATCCAAGGGAGGTGATCTCAGATTTATTTAACTATATGCCAATAAATCTATTGATTTTAAGAAGCGTTATACCCACACACTAACAGGGAGTGTGCAATTTTCCCATGGTTTGGTTAAAAGAAATAATTTGATAAATCATCAAACTGAACAAGTGAGCCAATGTTTCGGGTATCAGGATATTGAGTTATATATTAATGGAGCCATTCAATGCAAATCATCATGTACGTCCTTAGTTCACCACATCTGGAGTATTGTGCCTAGTTTTGGTTCCTTCACATGCTGACCTTTGCAAAGGTTCAGAAGAGAGCTATATGAATGATCAATGGCTTAAAGAAAAAAGCAAAATACTGTGGATGCTGGAAACTTGAAACAAAAACAGAAAACGCTGGAGCTACACAAAAGAGGACCCTGGTCAGGCTAATATTTTTCAGTTCTTATAACTGTTGTTCAGGCATCGCAATTATCTTAATTCGTACTTTATTTGATCACCTCAAAAAAGCCTCATCTTCACCCATTAGGTGTCAGGGTATGATTTATTACAATTAGGACAACAAAGCTCAGCTCATTTAGATGGGCTTATGATGCTTTCAACATGATACTTTAGGCGGAACCATCCCAGATTTGCACTAAGTGCAGTAGCGGGTGGGAAAATAGACATTTTCCCCACCAGCCACAATGGCGGCTTTTCACGCTGTATCACCCCAATCCCACCTTATTAATTATACATTCCTGGGAAACACACGGTTTTGATGGCAGGCAGGCTCTCATTCACCTACCATGCCATCAGCTCACTGCCTCATCATGGCGGGTGCCATATTTAAAGTGCAGCCGCATGCACACCTCTCAGTGTTTCCAGCCCACGAGTACTCCAAAGAGGACATGGCCCCGAAAGGCAAGAAGATCGCAGCCTCCCGGTTTAATGACACGTTCCTCAAGCACCTTTTGGACACAGTGGAGGCCCACCTGATGTCCGCTACCCCTGCTCTGGCCGAAGACCAGCAATCCAGCATGGGAGGTGGTGGTAGCGCTAATGCTCTAATGCTCTGCAAAAGATTGCACATTGCAGGAAGAATGGTCTCATCCATTTTTAAAAATTCATTCATGGGATGTGGGCATTGCTGGCTAGGCAACATTTATTGCCCATCTCTAATTGCCCTTGTTCAGAGGGCATTTTAAGAGTCAACCATATTGCTATGGGTCTGTGAGTTACTTGTAGGCCAGACCAGGTAAGGACAGCAGATTTCCTTCCTTAAAATACATTAGTGAACCAGATGGGTTTTTAAACAACAATCAGCAATGTTAATTGACATGGTCATCATCAGGCTTTTAATTCCAGATTTTTATTGGATTTAAATTTCACCATCTGTCATTGTGGAATTTGAACCCAGGTCCCTAGAGCATTACCTTAGGTCTCTGGAATACCAGTCCAGTGATAATACCACTATGCCACCGCCTCCTCACACCCATTCCATGAGTATAAGTCACTCTTCTCATCACTCCCAGCTCACACACTCACAAACCCATCACACAGCCACAGGGATCTCACAGCTTAAGGGACAAGACCACTAACTCTCACGCACACCCTCAATCTCCATCAGGCTCATATCCTCTGGAGATCACGTCCTCATTCCACCCATGGCTCTGCTCACCACACAAAGATTCCAGGCAGTGCCATGTGTCCTGCTCACACTCTCGCCATCTGTTTTCATGCAGGAGAAGCTGGCTCACATCAGCAGGGAGAGGTCCCAGACTGGGGGCTGAATGGCCCACATTAGACCTCTCACTCACTTTGAGCAGTGTGCCATTGCACTGACTGGTGAAGATGTGGACCGTGCCTGCAGTGACTGTGAGGTCATCAGTGACCAACCTTGTGAGGATCCTGCACCACATCATCCCTCTTTCAACACAACTCTCTCCTGCTTTGATTCTGCTGCCATGCACTAATTATGTCTACTTTGGTTCACAGGGACCTCTGCCAAGTGACTGACACCCTCAGCCAGCCAGTCCCTCAGCTCCATCCACGTCCTCACCTCCAGCCAGGAGGACTCCTCCTCCAATGAAAAGCTGGAAGTAAGCAGCCTGGAAGACCTGTCACAGCGCTTACCCACATCCTGCACCTGCGCTGAGATGCACACCTCTGTAGGATTTAGATCTAGAGCAGGCTCAGGTTCACAATCTGGTGATCACCGCACGGACACTTGTCTGCAGCAGGAGGAGGCAGGTTCAGCCGAGCTCCCCGGCACTCGGAGAACTGCTGGGGAAGAGGCATCTATGAGGTCTGAGTCAGAAGATGAGCCTCTGAATTTGGCCTTCCAACTCATCCTGGAGAGTCAGCAGAAGGCGGGGGAACATCACACAGAGATGTTGGAAGCCCTCAACAGAGTGACACGCGAGTCAGAACAATGCTTCCACCTGCTCTCTGATGAAGTGGTCCCCACATGTGCACATATGGAGGTCCCCATGGGCAGGATGGCGAATGCCATAGAGACCCTGGTTCAGCAGAATGCGGAGATGTGTGCAGGCCTGCACTCCATTGTGGCAGCCATGGGTGAGTTCCTGCAGTGGCAACGCGAGAGGGAAACAGGGCACCTCAACGTCCCCCCAGGTGTCCTTTCCCTCAAGGAGTCAGGCCGGGGCCTTCGGGCACCTGAAGGGAGCAGGAGTGGCAGCTGGACACCCCTGGGATCATCCACACAGGAACCTCAGAGGCTGTCCTCTCCCTCCAAGTCCACTTTGCTTGTGACCCTCTCAACTTTATTCTCTGTCATCACAGAGGGAGCAACTGGCCCACAGGAGGACAGCCAAAGCAAGCTGGGGGCCCCAAGGCCCCAGCTCTCCAGAGGACCCACGCTGAAGTCATCAGAGGCAACAGGGCCAACCATTGCACAAGCTGTCTCCACCCCTGCTGTAGATGTCAAGGCAGCACCTAGAAGTCTAAAGGGTTCAAGTTTATTATAAGCAGAAGTAATTAAGGAGGTCTGTTTTTCATTGTGAGGGCACTGAGCATAACTTTTGACCAGTAATGGACAGTGAGTGGGACCAATAATGAGATCTAATTACATTCCATTATGTAAGACTGGTCAGGTCAATGAAAATTAGACCATGGAAAGTAAGCATTTTTAATGAGTGCCAAGTTCACCACATGTAGGTAACCCAGTTCTAAATGACCAAAAATGACTAAAAATTATACAGATCCACCTGTTAGTCTCATTGGTGCACACGTCAGTTTCTTAGTAACTTAATGGTTTTTTTAATATGCAACACCTTGTAAAATGTGCCGACTTGAACCTGTGCACTGAAAAAAAAAATTAGCTCAATTGAACCAACATTCTTGAATGGGTCAATTGAGAGAAACAGGCAATGTCAGCCTGGAAGGGTGGCCACCTTGTGGGCAGGGCCAGCTCCCAGTGCGATGGCTCATAAACCAATGTTCAAGATTGTGGAAACTTGGCTTAAACATGACGTAACTTGTTCTTGCAATTTCACAATCTTTTGCTCTCTCTTCAGCCAAACTCGCAGAAACTCAAGCCCAAAGTCTTTAAAAAATGTTTGTTAAGATCAGCTAATCTTGGTTGAAAAGCCTTATCTTCATCAATTTAACTCTGGCCAATGACCCGTATCTTAGAGCTTAGTCTGTTGCGATAAGCTGCTAATGGCTGATTGGCCTTGTCCCCCTCCAGCCTAAATGCAGCAAACTAACAATAATGAATCAATCTTATCTACCCTGAGCTTGTCAGGTTGGAAAAGCAACTTCACATTTTGAGGCTCCAGGTGCAAGTATTGGGCCTGTACTGATTCTGAGAGCAGTAAGAGTAATTGTAAGATTCAGTTGAAGAATCTGAGTTTTCCTTTGTAGGTGGACATGATAGGTAAAGCAGATGCTGGGAGACAGTAAAAACTCTTTTCCTTCCTGGAAACTGCAGATACTGACCTTGGAAGATTGCCTGGTTTCTTCTCAGTATCCCAGGGATGGTTTTCCTTACTCTGTAAGTGGTAGGGAACCCCAGCTCTCACCTATAGTTCATGGCTGTTTCAGCTAAGAACTGTATGCTGCTATCGTCTCCCACACTGCAACACTAAATGGTTTCCTACAGCCTCCTTTATACAATCCAAAACACAAAATGTCTGATATCCAAAACTGTTGAATCATGCATCCATATTAGGTATTAGTGAGCTCTGGTCTGGGGGGAATAGTCCCATCCATTGTCTTTTTAGCTGAGGTACTTAACCTTTTAAATGTCTCAGCTGTTAATTTGAATGGTTCTCATTCTCCCAAGTTTGGGGAGATGGAAAAGAACTATTCACACCTCCAGGGAAGCCATTGTCAATGAGTTTCTGTTTACCCTTGTGGAAATGCACATTGAATTTCAAATGTCTTCACATGTCTGGATATGCAATCCATTTGGAACCTTCTAGAAGCTTGACCACATTGAGTTGTAAAAGGTCAGGTGAGTTTTGGCAGTCATATTTAAAGCTTCTTATGTTCAGTTAAAAGGAAGGTTAACTTTTTTGCAAAATTTAAAACATCCCAGTTACATGTTTGTGACAATTTTGATCCAGTGACAGTGAAGGAATGGTGATATACAGGTAGTTCCAAGTTGACTTGGAGGGGAACTTGCAGGTCATAGTGTTCCCATGCATTGAATATCCTTGCCCTTCTAGGTGGTAGAGGACACGGATTTGTAAGCTACAGTCCATCTTGTCTTTGAAACACTGCTGCCACTGCGCACCAGTAGTGGAGGTAGTGAATGGGGTGCCGATCAAGTGGACTGCTCTGCTTAGAAGATTTTGAACTTCTTCAGTGATGTCAGAGCTGCACTCATTCAGTCAAGTGGTGAATATTCCCATACACTTCAGACTTCTGCTTTGTTGATGGTGGTCAGAAATTGGGGAGTCATGTGGTGAGTTACCTGCTGCAGAATTCCCAGCTTCTGATCTGCTCTTTTAGCCACAGTATTTATGTGGCTGGTTCAGTTAAGTTTCTGGTCAATGGTAACCCTCAGGATTTTGATGTTAGGGGATACAGTGATGGTGATTCTATTGAATGTTAATGGGAGATGGTTAGATTCTCTTTCATTGAAGATGATCATTGCCTGACATTTGTGTGGCATGAATGTTACTTGCCACTTATTAGCCCAAGCCCTGAATGTTATCCAGGCCTTGCTGCTGTTATGGGCAGGAAGGGATTTAATTTAAACAGCCCAGATTTCTCCTCTCACCACCCATCTGTATACAAATGTTTTGATTTTGATTTCCCCCTTAATAAGCGGTGGCATATTCCCCAACCCATCAGTTTTGGCATGATCCAATTTCTATTAATAACCCCACTGCAAACTCGAGATAGGGTGAACTCAGAGGGTTAATTTATTCACGCACAATCAAAATGTGGGAGTGGGTTGACGCTATGTAGCTCCCTGTGCACTCATATAATAAGTGAGCGATAGAGAGAGAAAGATTTACAGGGCATTGATCACAGGAAAATAATTATTGTTTCATTGAGTCCAGAGTCCAGAATCAAATGCTCAATGATGAATTCCTTCACAGAGGTCAGAAGCCTGAATTGATGCTGGATAATTCACTTTTACAATGGAGTTGGCTTCCACAATGACATAGGCACGTGGAGATGAATTTGTATTGCAGGCGATGCTATAGAGGTTCAGGAGTCCCAGTAGAACAGTGTAGATGGGGGGGCTATGCATTCAGGCCTTGACAGAGCCCCTCTTCTGAGCTGATGCATGGCAGAAGAAAGATGGCAGACTGATTTTCAGTACAGCAGGGCAGTATAATTGGTTCTCCCAGCTAGAGGGGTCATGTCACATGACTCCCACCTTTCCACTTTGTCTTTGACAAAGGGTATATATCCTTTCGTCTGGGTTCCTGAAATTATTAATGTTCCAACCATTAGGAATTTCAAAGGAAGGTTGCAGTTCTCTATGTCCTAGCAGACTAGTAGGCTACAGTGGCCAGGTCTGGCTTATGAAATGCAGATGGCCTTTGTATAATTGCCTTTTAATTTGGTCTCTGCAGCCCACAGGAATCATTAGTGTCTCTTCAGAGATAAGGAGGTGCAAGGTGCTGCGATACTGCCAAATAACTCTATTGTTCGAGGGTCATAGCCAGACATAGCTTCAATCATTTTCGAAGTCATTGTGCTGTTTTGAAATTTATATACACACACATATATATATATATATATATATATAGGTCTTCAGCAACCATAACCATCTTCCTCTGTGCTAGGTATGATTCCAACCAGTGGAAATTTTCCCCTGATTCCCATTTATTTCAATTTTGCTAGGGCTCCTTGATGCCACATGGTTAAATGCTAACTTGATTTCACGAACAGTCACTCTCATTACACTTATTGAGTTCAACTCTTTTTTCCATGTTTGGACTAAGGCTGTAATGTGATCAGGAGCTAAGTGGCCTTGGCGGAACCCAAACCAAGCATCATTGAGGCTGTTACTGCTGAGTTCGGTGCAGTCACTCTGCACTATGGGGGAATCACACTGTCCTGGTGAAGCAATGCGCATGCTCTGGTCAGAGAGAATACAATGTACTGCACTTTTGTGACATACAAAGCTCGAGTCATCTCCCTTAAGCAGTAGTAACCAGAAAACTGGCAGATGCTAGAGATGTCACCTGCTGCAGTGTGAAGAAGTTCATTGCTACGGCCACCTTCTCAGTCATTGGCAGCACTGTCCTTGCCCTGCTCTGAGACTGCAAGTCTGCCTGCAAAAGGCTAAAGTCTGGATTGCACTATCTGAGAGTATGTGGAGCCAGGTTCAATCAAGGCATTCAAAAGGAAATTCAGTTGTTATCTGAAAAAGAATGCAGGGTTACGAGGAGAAGGTAAGGGAATGGCACTAGGTAAATTGTTCATTCAGAGAGCTGGTGAAGACAATGATGGGCTGAATGGTTTCCTTCCACACTGTAACAATTCTGTGTGGTTCTGTGAAGTGCTACCTCACACTGTCACCGACATCTTCCATCACTTTGTTGATAATTGGGAGTAGACTGATAGGGCAGTGATTGGCCAGTTTGGAATTGTCTTGTTTTTTGTGGACAGGACATACCAAGGCAATTCTTCACATTGTTGGGTAGATGCCTGTGTTCTAGCGGTACTCTAACAGCTTGGCTAGGGGCACAGCTAGCTCTGGAACACAAGTCTTCAGTACTGTAGCTGGGATATTGCCCTGGAAAAGGCTCATAGCCTTTGCTGCATCCAGTGTCTTCAACTATTTCTTAATATCATGTGGAGTGAATCGAATTCACTGAAGACTGGCATCTGTGATATTGGTGACCTCAGGAGGAGCTGAGATGGATCATCTGCTCAGCACTTCTGGCTGAAGTTGGTTGTGTATACTTTAGCCTAACCTTTTGCATTGAAGAACAAAGGCTCCTATCATTGAGGATCGAGGTATTTTTGGAGCCTCCTCATCCAGTTGGTTGTTTAATTGTCCACCACCATTCATGAATCTATGCGGCAAGATTGCAAAGCTTTCATCTGATCATTTGGTTGTGGAATCGCTTAGCTCTGTCTATCGTATGCTGCTTCCTCTGCTCAGCATGGAGTAGTCCTGTGTTGTAGCTTCACAATGTTGACACCTCATTTTTCGGTATGCCTGTTGCTGCTCCTGGCATGCCCCCCTGCACAACTCAACTGCATGGAGTTAGTCTCCTGCCTGAAACAGAGGAAATGGCAACAGGCCAGTGTGGTGGGTGGAGGGGATGGGCAGGGACAGGAGGTCGGGGGGGGGGGGGGGGGGGGTGAGGAGGTGGGGGTGCTGCGGTGTTGCTCTCTGTCAGGGTTCTGAGTGAGGGAATTCCAAGGAAGGAGATGTCTAAGCTTTCCTTGTGGAGGTGAGAGGGAGTTCTCCTAATCTGCCTGGCCTGACATGGAGAAAACTAGCATTTTAGGGCCTTTTCTGAACCCAAACTCTCTTCCCTCTATGTGTCTATGGCATTGAAGCCATGACAGGTAGCTCACCCTGGCCTCAAGATAAAATAGCAGTGGTTTGGTCTCCAGTTGTGTGAAGGTGACAACTTTGAACTGGCAGACTCAGTGAGAGCTGATCCAGACTTGGAGTTCACAAAACAAAAACAGCTGCCACAGACTAACCTGAGCCAACCTGAGAAACCACACAAAGGACAATAAGCCACTGACTCCATTCCTCTCCCTGGCAACAGTCTGAGATTAAACCAGTCTCTTCACAACTTTGGTGTCACATTTGATCCCGAGAGGAGCTTCCAGTTTCATACTTGTGCCATCTCTAAGACCACCTCTGTAACATTGCTCAACTTCACTCCTTTCTCAGCTCATCTATTGCTGAAACCCTCATTCATGTCTTAGTTACCTCTGGACTTGACTATTCCAATGCACCCCTGACTTGGTCTCCCATATTCCACCCTCCGTAAACTTACAGTCATCCAAAACTCTGCTGCCTGTGTCTTAACTCACAGCAAGTCCTATTCCCTTATCACCCATGTGCTCACTGACCTACTGATTTCTTTCCCTCCTGATCACTGCGTCACTTACCCATACCCTAGTCACCCTCTCCCAACCACCCCTTTAACCTTCACTCTCTCCCAATTGCTGCCTTACCCCACTCCTCCTGGTCACCCACTCCCAGTCACCATGCCCCACCCCTCCCACCGATCACTCTCTCCTCTTGCAAGGCTTACCTGTGTTGCTAACCCAGCGAAGGAGAGGTTCAAAAACAAAATGTCTAATGATAAATAAGATTTAAAATAAAAAAAGTATAGCTTTTTACTTCAGCCTGCTCTGATTTTCCTCCCTTCACCCCCACCCCACCATCCAAAGTGAACAACTTAAAAGAGTGCCAAAAGGCCACCACTAAAATTCAGATAAGCCTGACCACAGGAGAGCAGGAGATGGTCCTGTAAATGGCACTGGGCAATTTGTGTAAGGGCTTAATATGGAAAACAAAGGCCTGAATTATACATTATATTAAAACTTTATAATCTACTGGTTATGCCACACTTAAGTATTATATACTAGTGGTGCCTCTACAAAATAAAATATTCATGTATTAGAGAATGCTGGAAGAGCAGCAAGATTAATCTCAGTGGTGAAGAGGATGAGCTATCAAGATCTACAGAGATTTCTTCATTTGTTCTTGGGATGTAGGATGTGCAGATGGTAATGAAATAGGAAGAGAACAAATGATTTACAGGAAGAGGAGAGGTGGTGATGATGGAGTCGCCTCCTTGGACCACTGTAGCTCTTGTACTGATGGTACTCCCACAGGTAGGGAATTCCAGCATATTGATCCAGTCATGATGAAGGAACAGTAACATATATGTCCAAGACACAGTGACCCAGAATTTTCAGGCACTTTTCAACGTAACTATGGTGTAAGAGTGGTGTTGAACTGTTCTCTTTTCTATAAGGTCTGCCTATAACTGATATGCGCCTATTTTGAGCCACAACATCAGTATCTGTAAATTCCCTCGATTGTGGCTTCCTACATATGTCCAGTCAAACCGTTTACATTCTCCCACCACTGTGCAGAAAATTGTTTCATGCAAATTTCCTGCATTTATGCTGGTATTGCACTAGTGTAGATTTAAGCCCCAAAATTTACACAGAGCACCTGACATTGCAATTGAGGTTTCTGGAATTTGATCGTGATTTTCTTCACTTTCTCTTACTGGGACCTGTAGCACATTAAACCAAATTGTGAAGTGTTAGTCACAGAGCACTGGAAATTTTTCAGGCTGCTATCCCCACACCACCGCCCTCACCCCACCCCCAGCCACCAGCATGTTCAGAAGGATGAACCAGTTCAAATTGCTTTTTCAATGGGTGCATATCTGTTCTGCCTAACAGTGGGAGAGGAAGAGAAGCAGCAGAGTCCAGAGGCTCTAACAGCGAGACACCAGAATGCAGCAGCCCACTCATTAATTCCTTGATTGGTGGTGCTGCAGCTGTGTTTGTTTTGTGCTAGTTTGTTGCATTTTGGTGTAGTTAAGTGAGCTCAATTGGAAATTTCAGGTCTTTTGGCAAGATCAGCGTAGAAACCAGTACAATGTTCAGCGTACCTGCAATCCAGGGATTTCTAAGCCATTCTCCTATAGGATGAGCACCACAGTCACACCACTGCAGGTACAGGAACGCAATGGCATTATTTAAATCATTCTGCCCCTAAGGTTGGCCAACTGAAAGTGACAGGTTGAAGTTTCACCTCACTGCAATTCTTACAGTGTCATGGTACCATGGAATTCGTGCCTTTAAATGGTAAATCCAAAATGATTTGACATTAAGCCGTGACAGTAGAGCACAGGTATAAATTTAAAAGAGTGAGAAGCATTTCAAACAGACATTAAAAATCAATTCTTTCACTCAGAATGGTGAAATTTGGAACAAGCTGTCAGGTGGGATAGCAGTGACAACATTCCAAAGGCAGCAGGAAATAATAGTAGGAGAGTCATTATGCTGGAGGAACACAACATGAGAGGAGGCATTAGTGGGAGAGCAAAGGTACTGGAGGGGTGAGTTTTGAGGTGAGGGACTAATGGGAGAGTGGAGAAACACACATGACACACATGAGAGGCACAGGAGGGACAAATTTCGAGAAACCATATGGCTTTTAAATTTTCTTATGTTGTTATTGTAGAGGGATTGTGAAGTGTTTTGGTATCTTACAATGAATAATTTCAAGCTTTGATATGTAATCATACGTCATCATGTATGGATCATGTGTAATAATGAAGAACAAACAGACATTCAGTTGTGCCTCTGCTCCTCGTGACTAATATTACAAGGTGGGTCGTTTGTAGAATAAATAAGGCATTGGGTTCCGTGATAACTTTCAAAGTCTAAGAGTACAAAATTCAGTTGTGTTGTGCCACTTCTAGCACTATAGAGGCCTACTGGGGTTTCTCATATGTGGAGTGGCTATTAGCTGCTCTTTACATGGTCCACGTGGTAGTAATGAAGTGGACCGGTGCAAAATGGTGGGTCCCCTGTGTGTATGTGTCTGAAGATTTTGAATGGAAGTTACCATGACATCAGTGACTGAACCAGCTGATGCAATTCTCACTTACTAAATTTGGCCAATACGCGCAAGCAACTCCTTGGCTACTCACTCCTGAAGCAACTAGCATTACAAGGCAAGATGGGCACTGGTTTGGAGTTATATAAAGAGCAATCCCTGCAGGCAAGATACTTTTACCTTAATTATGCTGAGGCAAAGTTTGCAGAAACACTGTGGTGAGTTGCTGGAGCAATTTGGAGGTTTTTGCTGAGCACAGGAAGGCAGGAAGGACCAGTGCCTTGCACAGGTATAGGGGCAGGAATTCCAATGCCAGTTGCTCTGGAACATGACCAGGACACTTAGAGGAAGAGACAGAGAGGTCTGTGAGAAGGGAAGAGACTCTGATTCATATAAGGTCTTCCAGAGCACCACTCCTACTTGAGCCAGGAACAGTGTCTGAGGAGGCTGTAATTCATAAAGCAGGTTGTCACAGAGTTGTCCCACTTCCTTCATACTGATCTAGAGCCTCAAAGCAGGGCAAGGGCAGCCCTGTCAATGGCTGTGAAGGTCATTGTTGCCTTGACATTCCACGTCACTGGATCCCTCCAGGTGGGAGCTGGTGACATTAGCAACATATTACTGTTCTCCATGCATAGACCAACTCCACAAATGGCTTATGATCCCCTTCCACCATCCCACCACATGAAGACAGAGGGCCTGCAATTAAATCCATGGAGCCAACCAAAATACTCTGGAGCAAGTCATCAGACTCCTCACACAGTGATTTTGCTGCTTAAATTGCTTGATAGGGTTCTCTCCAATACACGGCCATAAGTGTCTTATGTTTGTGGTGGTGTTCTGCATCCTCTACAAACTTGCAAAACTGATAGCCCAGCCATTACCTTCTGGAATCTGGAGGACGACTCAGGAGGAGGAGAAGGCAAGGAGGAGACCACAATAACCAGGTGTAAGTGAATAAAGTGAGGGAAACCATATAATGAGTTCTGCCTTGTGGATCACCTCCATTCAGACTGCAAGTATGACCCCAAGCTTCCAATTGCCTGTTGTTTTAATTCTCCAAATTATACTCTGACCTTTCTGCCCTTGGCCTGCTGCACTGTTCCAACGAGCTCAATGCAAGCTTGAGGAACAGCACCTCATCTTTCGACTGGGCACATTATAGCTTTCCGGACTCAACATTATTTTTAACCACAAGTCTGTTCTTTGTGTCTCTGTCATTAAAATACGAACATACGAATTATGAGCAGGAGTAGGTCACTTGGCCCTTCGAGCCTGCTCCGTTATTTAATAAGATCATGGCTGATCTGATTTTTACCTCAACTCCACATTCCTGCCTATCCCCAATAACCTTTCACCCCCTTGCTTATCAGAAATCTACCTCTGCCTTAAAAATATTCAAAGATTCTGCCTCCACCGCCTTTTGAGGAAGAGAGTTCTTAAGACTCATGACGCTCTGAGAGAAAAAAATTCTCTTTATCTCTGTCTTAAATGGACAACCCCTTATTTTTAAACAGTGACCCCCAATTTCTAGATTCTCCCACAAGAGGAAACATCCTTTCCACATTCACTTTGTCAAGTCCCCCTCAGGATTTTATTTGTTTCAATCAAGTCACCTCTTACTTTTCTAAACCCCCAGCGGATGCAAGCCTAGCTTGTAATATTATATTGTAATATAAATAACATTGCAGATGCACACTGTAATGAGATGCCCTTGCTGTTCTGGAGTTGTGAACATTTACAGGGAATTCACACTCCACACGTTGTCAGTCTGAAGTCAAAACTGTTTTGACACCAATGCTAAATTTGGCTTGTCGAGGCCTGAACCAAGTAGTGAAGTAGGTCCTGAAGGGAGTCTCAATCTGCTTTCTTCCAGGCCGAGGTCAGGCTTTGACTTTGCATTCTCATCACATGTACCTAATAACTGCAGCATCAGTGTGAAACCAAACTCCTCTGCACTGATAGCTACGTTGTTAAAGCCGTTCAATAGAATACTTTAAATTGGGCAGCTGGTTTCAGTGTACCCAAAGCATTAAATTGCATTTAATGTTGCTGATAAAGATTGTGATTTCTGAACAGTGACCATGTCTAGAATTAATGGGTGAATTGGCCTATGGTTGGATGCTGGCATCAGGCATTCGCACAGTATGGCAGACACTGACCATCTTGTATCTCTAAGATAATTTCCCTTGATAGAACGACAGCAATTGCGATAGGTTTAATCGCAGATTCAATGGGTTATCTATTCCACATGGCCTACTGGTAAAGCAGTTATCAGCTTTTATCTGAAAAGGCTTTTTGTATGTCTAATGAATGTTTTCAAATCTGTGTCTTTTCAGCAGCTATTTCTGAGAGTCTGGGTGTAGTTGGACTTGCTGTATCAATCCATAATAAAACTGCAGAATATTGATTGTTCTATATCCGTTGTTATGGTTATTTACTTAAAGTGTTTAGTTTAAAATATTCTCTCTATATTATTGTAATCACCCTTAGCCTTGCCTTCTTAATAAATTTGGCAACAATTTTGTCAGAGGTAATAGCTTGAATGAAACAAATCGTGAAACCTTAAAATGGCAACTAGTACTTGTTCATTTCAATAACTTATTACTAACATAAACATATGTTCTTATTTATGTCATTTGTTAAAAAAGCTTGTCAAATTCTGTTACTTGTGCCGTGTCCTGCAGTTCAGCTCTAAAAAGCTTTATTCTGAAACCTGAACCGAAAATAATTGATTTTAATTAAATGGAACTTTGGAACGTACGGTGAAAATCCCTAACAGCCGAATGCAAGTCGAAAATAGCTTGGTCTTATTTCATCCAAAGATATGGTGGTCTCGAGAGACAAACATTCTTGGAAAGTTTTAGTTATTTTCATCTACCTTGTCATCCTATGGACTAATGTTTCTTCATCAGATGCAATGTCTGCCTAGAGTGGCCTTTTCTTGAGAATCATGATTCTAATTGTACAGCTTCCAGCTCTTGCACATAAATCATCATGAACTTTTAAAATAATACATTCTTGTCCCTCCCCCACCATCCCATGTGGTTGTGTAGATGTTGGCCACTCTCTGGCACCTCCAGCAAGAAGCCATTAATTAGATGTGAACCCCAACAGTTTTTTTTTCTCGTTCATGGGATGTGGGCTTCGCTGTTGCTGGCTGCGCAGCATTTATTGCCCATCCCTTATTGCCCTTGTTTTAGAGGGCATTTAAGTGTCAACCACATTGCTGTGGTCTGGAGTCACATGTAGGCCAGACCAGGTAAGGATGGCAGATTTCCTTCCCTAAAGGACATTAGTGAACCAGATGGGTTTTTACAACAATGGTTTCATGATCATCAGGCTTTTAATTCCAGATTTTTATTGAATTTAAATTTCACCATCTGCCTTGGTGGGATTCAAACCCAGATCCCCAGAACATTACCCTGGGTCTCGGGATTACCAGTCCAGCGACAGCACCACTATTCCACCACCTCCCCTCTAAGTGAGTGTGTACAAATGTCTACCCTCATCTGACTCCCACAAGGATAGGAGAGATTCATGAAGAGGGAGTGGGAGTGGAAGTGCTGGCCAATTGGCCCCTTCCCTGACCTGGCATGCTGAGCCTAACTGTAATGCTGCAATGGCACTTCAATTAGAGTGGCCTGCTTATCTCTACAGATAACAGATACAGCACTTTCCAAACTATTTTCCAAAAGGATTCCATTTTAATACTTTGTAAAAATGTTATTATTTTATATACTCACCACTCCATTTCTTCATAGGAGCTTCTCCAGCTCATGGACTTTAGCTGACAAGCAGCTGAAGTCTAGGTTCAGGGTTTGAGGCAGCTGATGTTGGAGTCCAGGTTGTTCTACAAGGCCAAGGTGATAGGGTTGGGCTCAGACAGGCTGCATCTCAGCAGCTGAGGAATTGCCGCTGGGTTCATGGTTTGTGACTCAGTGAAGCATCTATGGACAAGAGGCCATGGTCCAGAGAGAGTGAGACTGAAAGGTGAGCAGGTCAAGGGCAGGGCTGGGCACCACCTGGGCCTTGGTGTTGGTCTGGGACACCATCTTAGAGAAAGAAGCCTCACAACCCCATTCGCTGCTTCTGTGACCCCTGTTGAGGTTGTGACCCACAGTTTGGGAACTGCTGCTGTATTGTACCTGCAACAACTACATGTGAATGGAGACAAACAACTGTTCAGATTTTGCTCAAGCAGGACATCTCATTGCTTGCCCATTAGTCAGTTATTTTCCCTCATCATTCAGCTTGAAAAAATGTTGCCCTGTAACTTACTGGGAGTAAGACCAGATAACAGCATAGAGGCAGAGACAGGGTATCTGTGATATTATATTTTGATGAATAACAGGCCCAATCGTCTATCTCCCTAAGCAATGAGATTTAAGGATTGAGAAAGAGATGGTGGAATGATGGTGAAGGGGAGAGAACTGGAACCAAATTGGAAGGAAGGCGGGAGGGAAGGGAGGAAAGAGGGCAGGAAGGAATGAATTGTGGCAGGGTTTGGAGGTGGTGGTTGGTTGGGGGAGAGATTGCTGTCAGGATGAAGGGTTTGGAGATGCTGGTATGGGGAATTCAATCGCAGGGGAGAGTTAGCATGTAGGTCATTGTAGAGTTCACAGCTTTAGCTTGTTGGGCCTGGAGGCAATACTCCTGCTCCTCTTGGCCCACAAGCAGTGCTGTAAAGACATTTGCCTAATAGAGCTAGTCCTTGTCCTCTCCATTTATCTGTTGGGTATCCTAATGTCCAGGAAATTCAACCAGCATGAGCTAAAACAAAAAGGTTGTTAAAATGTAGGCACAAGCCTCCTTAAAAGGTTTGACTGAACCATTTCCTGACAGCGGATTTGTCATTCGCCCTCTCTACCCATCCTCTCATCATTTGCCCTCACTTCGTTAACCCAAAGTGGGTGGGTTCGAGGTTGGATGGAGTTGGGGATTAAAAAATGTAAAATTTTCACTTTTCACCTAACCCAAAGGCACCCATTTTTGGGGGTTAAAATTACCCAAAAAGGTTTATAACTGAAAATTACATTGTACATGCTGTTAAGGGAGAAAGTTTCCATTGCAGGGAATGATTTTCACAATTGAGATCACTGCAGGGTAGGTGTGAGAAGGTCCTGTGGTGCAGTGGATAGCACCCCCTGCCTCTGAGCCAGAAGCCTTGGGTTCAGGTCCCACCTTAGAACTTGATGGCCAAGGAAGATGCATTCATAATGCAGCCAAACAGGTTGAGGATCAACTTGCAAATCCTTCCAACATACGCCAATGGCAGGCGGTAAGAGTGGGAGAGATTCCTGGTCAGCCATGTGATGGAAAGAAAGTTGGAGCCTCTACCATCAGCTCCAGGCTACAACACTCGTGTAAAAGTTGTCACAGCAACTTGGATGCTTTGCAATTTGGGTGGGGGTGCTGGTTGGCTGGTGTGGGTCAGGCTGGTGCCAAGAGCATGGAATTTGATTCCCGTTCTGATTGGGGTGGATTAGGGACCTGCCTCCTTGCCCTACCTGTTCTGGTGGTTATGGCGCTGTGGGTTGGACCTGCCTTCACACAGAGAACACAAGAAGGAACGTAAATGTGCATTGAAGCAGTTGGAGCATGATGGTGTTGGTTTTGCAAACTTATGAACAGTGTAAGGCCAGGGACAAGTGTTCTGGGGTTGGTCCCGATTTATTCAATGTCAGCTTTAGTGGAGGTAGGTTCATCCCAGGGAATGTAGAAAGTTAATGAGGAAAAGGCACTCAAGTGAAGCACTGAGCATAAATGTGGAGAGTAAAGTGATGCTAGAATCTGTTTGGCAGTTTGGAAAACGTGTGCCTTTCTTCAGCTGCAGAGATGTGGAATTTGGGCCTGATGTGAAAAAGTTACAAAAGCGGGATGCTATCCAAGCACAGTCACCTAAAGAGATCATTGTGGACTGTCTAAAGAACCTTGCAAAATAGCCTACGAGCAAAGTTTCTTTTAAAATTTAGTTGCTGTGCGCGGCCATATTTTTCAGTGCACAGGCCCTTTAATATTTTTGTGTGGCTATGCTCACATTATCGCAGAACTCCTGCAGCTTCGCAGAAACATTGGCTATGAGTGAGAAAGATTGTAATAACCAGACCTGTGCTGTTGTAGACGGTTACATAGAGCATGTGGCAACTTCATTGGTGTACGCAGTGGAGCTCCCCTCTGGGCCGTTAAGAGTGAGAGTATATTTCATGAATGCGCAGACTTCTCGCATTCAGGTCTTGAATTTCCAACCTACAACAGGATTTCCTGTTCGTGGATGGATCAGATGAAGAAAGGCATTTGACAGGACTTCATTGCTGTTACTGCTGTCCAAGTGTGCGCTTCCATTGGAAATACTGAAGGAACATCCAGCCCCAACTAACTGCTTTGCAGAGGCATGGATAAAGTTGTTGTCTCTCAGGCCCATGACATAGCGAGGCCATCTCGCACCCTCTGCTAAGTTTTGCCAAGAAGTGGAATTGCAAAACCATCTCATGACCTCGCACAAGAAATTGATGAATTTGTAGGAGCCCTGCTGACAGCTTGATTAAATTGTACCAGTATCTATTAGCTGAACCTGTTTCCTTTGGGAACTCTTACAGCATGCTGCCGTGAAAGGACCTATGTGCATGCATCGCTATTTGAACCCCTGGAGGAGGGGAATTGCAAAATGCATGCCTGCTGGATCCATTTGCACCTCAGGAGATCAATGAAAATCCATCCTTACTCAGCAAGCACATTTGTGCTCAGTTAGATTGCATGAAAACAGCATGGCCCAAATAGAAGACAATTCCTACAGGCAGACCAGCAAACTACTGCATAAACAAAGTTATATCTATCAGTCATGGTTAAGGTGACCACAGCCGTGAAATTTTATGCAACAGTGTTATTCCAAGAAACAGCAGGAAATATCTGCCACATTATCCAAACTTCAGGCTACCGTTAGATCCTGCAAGTCAGAGACTTCTTCCTATAATCCTCTCAACTTCCCCATCTAAGATATAAAATAACATCAGAGAGCTCTGTGCGTTTAGCATCTGGCTGGATTCTCCAAAGTGCGGGGCTTTATTAACACATGCACAGCCACAGGAACCTTTACATCCAAAGACAATTGTCTCATGAACAAAAAGGGGCAGCACTCGCTCGGCAGCTGATTTTGGCCGCTGCTACTGAATTCTGTTGCCATGATTCTTTTTATATTTCACTATAATTTGAGTAGTCAAGAGGAGTGGATGGATGCAGAGAGTCCAACACTATCCATTACAGCCCTGGCTGCTTATCTAACTGAGGAACTTGGACACAAAACAGAAACAGCAATATAATCAGGACCCCATCTGCATCCTGAAGCAAAGATTGAACGGCTTGGATTGATTTGGAGGAACGCTGCAGTGCAATCAATAAAGGTTTCCAAAATTATTGTAGCTATTCACTAAAATGAACCATGAATGTTAGTCAGGGGACAGAAACAGAAAATTCTGGATAAAACTCAGCAGTTTAGGAGCATGTATATAGAGACAGAAACAGGGTTAATGCTTCGGGCCTGTGACCTTCCATCAAAACTTTCATCGTGTTTGCCAGTGCCCTTGTTTCCTGAACAAGCAGCAAATTAGCCAGAGTAACGACACAGTGTATCATAGAAGGTATTTTCATTTAACTGTATAAACAGTCAAGAGCAACCATCATTTCCATACATGTTCAGTCCCTTAATGAAATAAAGCCTCATTTTCCTCAGTTGAACATCAAGGCTGGTGAATACAGCGGCACATCTCACCAATTACTTCAATCCATCTAAATATATCAGAAATCTCAGCTCACTGCCGAATGTGAGTATTCACTCAAACTGTGAGCCTTCCAGTTGTGTTCAATATATTTCACCCTGCCAATCCCTGTCTGTGATAGTGCCATCATGCCTTCTACCTTCCTAACCATCTGCTCCTTCCAAGTGGCATTTGCAACAGAGTCCATGGAGTGGCCACATTCTCAACTGTGATTAGATGAGCATGGTGTTTTTTGTTCTTATTCATTAATGGGATGTGGGCTTCGTTGGCTGGGCCAGCATTTATTCCACATCCCAAGTTGCCCTTGAGAAGATGGTGGTGAGCTGCCTTCTTGAACCGCTGCAGTCCATGTGCTGTAGGTACACCCACAGTGCTGTTAGGGAGTTCCAGGATTTTGATCCAGGCACAGTGAAGGAATGGCGGTTTATTTCCAAGTCAGGATTGTGAGTGACTCAGAGGGGAACTTGCAGGTGATGGTGTTCCCATCTATCTGCAGCCCTTAACCTTCTAGATGGTAGTGGTTGTGGATTTGGAAGGTGCTGTCTAAGGATCCTTGGTGAGTTTCTGCAGTGCACCTTGTAGACTGCTGCTCTTTGTGTCGTTGGTGGAGGGAGTGAATGTTTGTGGATGTGATGCCAATCAAGCAGGGCTGCTGTGTCCTGGAAGGTGTTGAGCTTCTTGAGTGTTGTGGGAGCTGCACTCATCCAGGCAAGTGAGGAATATTCCATTGCACTCCTGACTTGTGCCTTGTAGGTGGTGGACAGGCTTTAGAGAGTCAAGAGGTGGGATACTCGTCACAAGATTCCTAGCCTCAGACCTGCTCTTGTAGCCACAGTATTCATATGGCTGATCCAGTTCAGTTTCTGATCAGTGGTAATTATCAACAGTGGATGTTAATAGGTGAGGATTGTGGACTCCCGAATTCAATGCATTGTACGTGGAACTTAAAGAGCAGCAGTCTTATTTTTAAATGTATTTCCATCCATTGTTTTATCTCTACTTTGTAGCCTTTTTCGATTCCTTCACCCCACCCCACCCCCACTAGGGCTATCTGTACCTTGCTCGTCCTGCTTTCTACCATTAATTAGCACATTCCTTTAGATAATATCAACACCTCTTTGTCCTTTTGTCTGTGAAATCTTTTGGTTATCTCCACCTATCACTGGCCCTCTATCCAGCTCTTCTTCTCCCAACCTCCCCCTTAAACCAGCTTATATTTCACCCCTTTTCTATTTTTCCTTAGTTCTGTTGAAGAGTCATGCAGACTCGAAACGTTAACTGTGCTCCTCTCCACAGATGCTGCCAGACCTGCTGAGTTTTTCCAGGTACTTTTGTTTTTGTTTTAGTCTTTCCATGGTGACAGCCAGACTGCATTATTGACTGCTAGCTAGTGTGAATTCTGCTGTGGCCCAGGAACTGAAATGGGTGGGAGGGGGAGGGGGGCGGGGGCAGGTGGTGCAGGGTAGGGGGCCGCAGGGGGCAGGGGGGTGCAGGGAGGGGAGGTGTGGTTGGCAGTGTCAGGCGATTTGTCCTCTGGGAGACTCCTGAGGTGAAGATGTGAGGTGTGAAGCGATGCCATTGCAGGAGATTCCCTGACTCCAACTGGCAAGGGCAATCTCATGCACCTAGACCTAGACAATGAAGTTAGTGAGGGAGTACAGTGACAAAATTAGAATTGTTCCCCTCCCAGACCACTCTCTTGCCCTGAGATCAGCATGGTGCAACTGATTTTGCCTGAATGGATGATGAGGGGTGCTAGTGGCCTTACAAATCCGTGCACCCACCCTGAGTATACAGAATACCCCGTCCCTACAATTTGGGATGGGGTCTGCGTTTTCCTCCATTGGCTCTGCTCTGGAGCTAGCTGATCCGAGTTTCAGGCCCTTAGTCTCTTGGGAACAATTGTTCAAGTTGACTTCTCCTTTCAAATAAATGAAGCTCAAGAAGGTAACCTTAAAAGAAAAGCATTGTGAATGCTAACAGGCTTTAGGCATTGACCTGTACTATTCTGTGCTGAGCATCTGGACATTGATGGAATGAAAGTCTTTGCAGTTCATGAATGCCATATTATTTCATCATGGCTGACAGCGATAATCTTCTGGACTTTGGGAAATCCTGAAAACGTAAGAATTTCAGTGCTTTGTCATTCTGCTGCTGCTTTTCCCTGAGGAAAGTAATGAAACTGTTTTCCTGCTTGATGCATTTGTGCACTGCTCACTAAACGATTTGGCAGATTTTTTTTTCCCCTTTGGTAGCCTAGGATGACCTTATCAATGATGGTTGTGATCTTTACTGCCACTGGCAGTCAAGATTGTCCGCAGGGAAAGACTCAACAGATGGCACAAGTCCATCTCTTCTTCCCTGATGAACCTTAACTTATGAAGGCGTTTCTCTTCTGGCTATTCTTTCTTTCACTTGTTCATGGAATATGAGTGTCACAGGGCCAGAATTTGTTGCACACCCTTAATTGCCCTTGAGAAGGTGGTGAGCCATCCCCTTGAACTGCTACAGTCCATGTGACGTAGTTACACCCATAGTGCTGTTAGGGAGGGAGTCCCAGATTTTTGACCCAATGATAATGAAGGAAGGGTGATATAGTTTCAAGCAATAGGGTGTGGTTTGGAGGGGAGCTTGCAGTGGTGGTGTTCCCATGCATCTGCTGCCCACGTCCTTAAAGGTGGTAAAGGTCAAAAATTTGGAAAGTGCTTGCTGTTGTCTATTTCTTCATCTCAAGCTTACTTAGTAAATAAACAGCATGGCACAAACCATGCATAAGAGATTGGTTAACATAAAAATTTGAAAGTTCATTTATTAAGGATTTGAGAAATTAGTTGCAGTTAGAGAACTTGTACACATTTTGGAGAACAAATCTGAGACGAAGGCTAGGGTTCGAAACAAGAGGGATGGAATTTCAGTTGAAATCCACGTGGGGTGAGTCGGAGACGGAGACAGTCACTGAGAAAGGAGATATGGCTGTGAAAGCGGGTTTTAGTGTTTCGAACCCACCCAGGATTACAGGTATCTCCGGGACATAAAATGTTTCTCGGACTGCTGTTCCCGTCGCATTCTGAGATCCACACTCAGTGCCATGCGCCGCCATATGAACACACTCGACCTCTCCCTCCAGCAACACCGCCGCACCCTTTTTCAAAGCTGCGCGTGCCCCCAGTTTCATTTTATTCTTCGCCTCATCCGTCGCCTCAACAAGAAACTTTTTCTCTTTCTCTCAAGTGCTAAGGAACGCAAGCTCCAACAACTCATCGACTCCAACACCCATCTGGGACCCTCCACCCCTGCTTGTCCCTCCGTCCTCACCCCATCTTCCAATCCCAGCCCCAGCCGCGTATTCACTATACCCCCTGACCTTCCCCTCTCCGATGCTGAACGTTCAGTGCTCAGCAAAGGACTTAGTTTCATACCCTTACGCCCTCATCTCAATGAATTTCGGGCTCGGCATGATGCTGAACTCTTCTTCCGCCGTCTTCGTCTCCATGCTCACTTCTTTGGGCAGGAGTCCTCTCCCCGTTCAACGGATCCTTTTACCCACCTCCAATATTCTCCCTCCACTTGGACCCCTCCCTCTGGATTCTTACCTTCTCTTGATCTTTTCATTGAGAACTGTCGGCGTGACATTAGCCGTCTCAATTTCTCTGCTCCTCTCACCCATTCTAATCTGTCTCTCTCTGAACTCACTGCACTCCGTTCTCTCAGGTCCAACCCCAACATTGTCATCAAACCCGCTGACAAGGGTGGTACTGTTGTTGTCTGGCGCATTGACCTCTACCTCGCGGAGGCTGAGCGTCAACTCGCAGACGTTTCCTCCTACCTCTCCCTGGACCATGACCCCACCACAGAACATCAAGCCATTGTTTCCAGGACTGTCACTGACCTAATCTCCTCTGGAGATCTTCCTCCCACAGCTTCCAACTTGATAGTTGCCCAACCTCGGGCGGCCCGCTTCTACCTCCTACCCAAAATCCACAAACAGAACTGTCCTGGCAGACCGATCGTGTCAGCCTGTTCCTGCCCCACGGAACTCATTTCTCGTTATCTTGACTCCCTTCTCTCTCCCCTTGTCCAGTCCCTTCCCACCTACATCCGTGATTCCTCTGACACCTTACGTCACATCAACAATTTCCAGTTCCCTGGCCCCAACCGCTTCCTCTTCACCATGGATGTCCAATCCCTCTACACCTCCATCCCCCACCAGGATGGTCTGAGGGCCCTTAGCTTCTTCCTTGAACAGAGGCCCCAACAATCCCCATCCACCACTACTCTCCTCCGTCTGGCTGAACTTGTTCTCACACTGAACAATTTCTCCTTTAACTCCTCTCACTTCCTCCAAATAAAAGGTGTGGCTATGGGTACCCGCATGGGCCCCAGCTATGCCTGTCTCTTTATGGGGTATGTGGAACATTCCTTGTTCCAGTCCTACTCCGGCCCCCTCCCACAACTCTTTCTCCGGTACATCGATGATTACTTCGGTGCTGCTTCATGCTCTCGTCGGGACCTGGAAAAATTTATTAATTTTGCTTCCAATCTCCACCCCTCCATCATCTTCACATGGTCCATCTCTGACACTTCTCTTCCCTTCCTTGACCTCTCTGTCTCAATTTCTGATGATAGACTGTCCACCAATATCCATTACAAGCCTACCGACTCCCACAGCTACCTCGACTACAGCTCCTCACACCCCGCTTCCTGTAAAGACTCCATCCCATTCTCTCAGTTCCTTCGCCTCCGTCGCATCTGTTCTGATGACGCTACCTTCAAAAACAGCTCCTCTGACATGTCCTCCTTCTTCCTTAACCGAGGTTTTCCATCCACGGTCGTTGACAGGGCCCTCAACCGTGTCCGGCCCATATCCCGCGCATCCTCCCTCACGCCTTCTCCTCCTTCCCAGAAACATGATAGGGTCCCCCTTGTCCTCACTTATCACCCCACCAGCCTCCGCATTCAAAGGATCATCCTCCGCCATTTCCGCCAACTCCAGCATGATGCCACCACCAAACACATCTTCCCTTCACCCCCCTTGACGGCATTCCGTAGGGATCGTTCCCTCCGGGACACCCTGGTCCACTCCTCCATCACCCCCTACTCCTCAACCCCCACTTATGGCACCTCCCCATGCCCACGCAGAAGATGCAACACCTGCCCCTTCACTTCCTCTCTCCTCACCGTCCAAGGGCCCAAACACTCCTTTCAAGTGAAGCAGCATTTCACTTGCATTTCCCCTAACTTAGTCTACTGCATTCGTTGCTCCCAATGCGGTCTCCTCTACATTGGAGAGACCAAACGCAAACTGGGCGACCGTTTTGCGGAACACCTGCGGTCTGTCCGCAAGAAAGACCCAAACCTCCCTGTCGCTTGCCATTTTAACACTCCACCCTGTTCTCTTGCCAACATGTCTGTCCTTGGCTTGCTGCATTGTTCCAGTGAAGCCCAACGCAAACTGGAGGAACAGCACCTCATCTTCCGACTAGGCACTTTACAGCCCTCTGGGCTGAATATTGAATTCAACAACTTTAGATCTTAAACTCCCCCTCCCCCCATCCCCACCCCGTTTCTTTTCCCCCCCACCCGCTTTTTTTTCAATAATTTATATAGATTCTTCTTTCCCCACCTATTTCCATTATTTTTAAATCTAAAACTAAAACCTTTAGTCTTTCCACCCCACCCCCACTAGAGCTGTACTTTGAATATCCTGTATTCCATTCTTAATTAGCACTTTTCTCAGACAAAGACCACCACCTTCAACACCTCTTTGACCCTTTTGTCTCTGACATCTTTTGATTATCTGCTCACACCACACCCTCAATGTGTCTCTTCCCCCCCGCCCCCCCACCCACCTTAAACCAAGTTATATTTCTCCCTTGTTGAAACTATGCTGCAGTTCTGCCGAAGGGCCATGGAGGCTCGAAACGTTGACTGATTTCTTCTCCGCCGATGCTGCCAGACTTGCTGAGTTTTTCCAGGTAATTCTGTTTTTGTTTTGTTTTGGATTTCCAGCATCCGCAGTAGCTTTTAGCTTTTTGTTTTTATTTGTAAGCAGGTTATTGCTGAGTAAGTGCTGATTGATAGCACTGTCAATGACATCTTCCACCACTTTTCTGATAATCAAGAGTGGACTTTATGGACCAGTAATTGGCCAGGATGGATTGTCCTGCTTTTTGTGGACAGGACATACCTGGGCAATTTTCCACATTGCTGGGTAGATGCCAGTGCTGTAGCTGTACTGGAACAGCTTGGCTAGGGGTGCGGCAAGTTCTGGAGCACCAGACTTTAGTACTATTACCCGAATGTTATCAGGACCCATAGCCTTTCCGGTATCCAGTGCCTTCAGCCATTTCTTGATATCATGTGGAGTGAACAGAATTGGCTGAATTCTGGCATCTGTGATTCTGGGACACCTCAGAAAGAGGCCAAGATGGATCTTCCACTTGGCACTTCTGGCTGAAGCAGGTTACAAATGATTCATCCTTATCTTTTGCATTGATTTGCTGGGCTCCTCCATCATTGAGGATGGTGATATTTGTGGAGCCTCCTCCTCCAGTGAGTTTTGAGGAGTCTGCACCTGGAGAATCACATAATAGAAATGGACAGGAGCACATTGCAGTGCAAAGGATAGACCAGGAGATGACTCACTGGAGGAAAAAGTGTGGCTAGAGATTTCTAGGAACAAAAGATCAAAAGAAATAGGAGCAGGAGTAGGCCATTCAGCCCATTGAGCCTACTCCACCATCCAATAAGATCATGGCTGATCTTATTGTGGCCTTTACTCCACTTTCCTGCCTCTCCCCCCATTACCCTTGACTTCGTTCCCAATCAAAAAAATGTCTAACTCACCCTTGAAATATTCAATGACCCAGCCTCCATTGCTCTCTTTGGAAGAGAATTCCAAAAATTAAGACCTGCTGGGAGAAGAAATTCCTCCTCACCTCTATCTTAAATGGGAGAACTTTTATTTTTAAATGGTCCCCCCAGTTTTGGATACCCCTACGAGAAGAAACATCCTCTCAACATCTACCCTGTCAAGCGCCATCAGAATCTTATATATTTCAATAAGATCACCTCTCATTCTTCAAAACTCCAAAGAGTATAGACCCAACCTGCTCAACCTTTCCTTATAAGACAACCTCTTCATCCCAGGAAGCTTCTCTGAACTTCTTCCAATGCCAGTTTATCCCTCCTTAAGTAAGGAGGCCGGAGGTGGAAGCAGTACTCTAGTTGTGATCCCACCAATGTCTTGTTCAGTTTTATACTCCAACCAGTTGCAATTAAGGCCTACATTTCATTTGCCTTTCTAATTACTTGCTGTACCTCCATGCTAACCTTTTGTGATTCATGTACAAGGACACCCAGATCCCTCTGCACTGCAGCATTCTGTAGTTTTTCTCCATTTAAATAATATTCTACTTTCCTATCCTATCTGCAAAAATGGACAACATCACATTTTCCCACATTTATACTCCATCTGTCAATTTTTTCCCACTCACTTAACCTATCTATATCCCTTTGCAGACTCTTTGTATCCTCCTCACAACTTGCTTTCCTACCTATCTTTACATCATCAAAAATTTGGCTACAATACAGCCTTTACCTTCAACCAAGTCATTGATATAGATTGTGTTAGGAAAATAGAGGTAGTTTAAATAAGTTATCTTGGTATTCGCGGATATTAGGAATAATTTTTAGCTTTAATGTTTAAGTTTGATTCATATTTCTGTGTCTGTGTGTTAAGAAAAAATCAAGTCGAGTTTTAGTTTCATTTTAAAAGATGCCTGCATTTCAAATGAGAGTTTACGACTGTAAGAGAAGTTAAGCAAACACAAGAGTAGAAAAACTGGGCTGTTGCCTAGCATTAGGAGTCCAGAGAGGCAAGTCCCTCCCACAAACACACAGAAGAAACTAGAAACAGCAGTGTTGAGTTCAGCTTTGAAGACAGCTGCCAGGCAGAAGCAGCCTAGGAGGCTCAGATAGCCAGTCCCAAGCTAAAGTTGGTTGAAAGTAGCTGCCAGTGAAAGACTGGAACATAGGGGACAGATAGCCAGTCCAAGCTTAAGAAAACAGTCCTCAAGAATCCAGGGGGGTGGAACAGGAGAAAATCCCAAGCAGACCTTCCAATCAAAGGAAGGACAGGAACCTGGAAAAGGACCTGTTAAGTGAAGTTAAGAGTGATGGGCAGAAAGGCTTCAAGCTTCAAGCTTAAAGCTCCATGCTGTAGGAAGCAGAGTCATAGCAATAAAGGCTCGTGAGAAGTCAAAAGGTCCAAAGAGGCAACTGAAGGCCTGTAACTCTTTGCTATGGGCATGTGAAGCAGTGGTGTACAGTTGACAGCTGAGTTGGTGAGAGAGAGTGTGTGCAAGAAAGCTTGAATGCATGTGATGACCCAGGGGAGAGGAACATCAGAAGGAGAGTTCGAAATCTTGGAGGTGAACCCTTGCAGAAAGCATGTGAGAGAAAGCATAAGTTTGGGAGAAGGTTCCAAAGTGAGTTCTTGGAGAGTGGACATTGAAACCCTCGTGTGAAAGATGGAGTTCAGTGAGGTTGGTTGGCTCATGGTGTGATAAGCATCTGGGGGGAGTAGAGGAGCGATCCATAGCACTTGTCTGCGGTGGCATCTCTCACTTGGTTTCAGAATGTGGTGGGTCTGACCACAGGTTGCCAATTGGTTTACATGGACTGTGTACTTACTGTGATCATTAGAGTACAAGATAGTTTTGGTAACCTGTGTTATCCTTACAAATCTGTGTATATCTGTAAAGGTATAATTGTGGGTGAAGGAGTATTGTAATACAGTTACTCCCTCTTTTCTTGAATAGTTGTCTTACATTTGTGGTTTTCCAATCCACTGGGACCTTTCCAGAATCTAGGTAGTTTTAAAAGTTGACAACAAATACATGCACTATCTGCAGTTGGTTAAGACCCTCTGATGTAAGCCATCAAGTCTAGGAGGCTTGTTAGTCTTTGTTCCCATTAGATTTCCTAGTACCTTTTAGCTCGTGATCATGATTGTTTTGTGTTCCTCTCTTCCTTTTGCCGCCTGCTTTTCTAGTATTCTTGGAGTTTCTTTGTGTCTTGAGCTATGAAGACAGATACAAAATACTCATTCAAAGTCTCTGCCATTTCCTTGCTTCCCATTATTAATTCCCCAATCTCACGCTCTAAGGGACCAATGCTCACTTGCACTGCTCTTTTCCTTTTCATATACTTGCAAAAGCTTTTACTGTCTGTTTTAATATTTTTTGCTAGTGTTCTCTCATACTCCAATTTCTCCCACTTTAATTTTTTAGTCATCCTTTGCAGCTTCCTAAAATCCTCTGGCCTACCACTAATCTTCACAGCATTATACATCTTTTCTTTCAATTTGATACCATCCTTAACTTTCTTTGTTATTCACGGATGGTGCCTCCTTCTCGTTGAGTTTTTCTTTCTCAATGGAACATATTTTTGTTGAGAGTTAAGAACTATCTCCTTAAATCTCTGTCACTGCTTGCCTATCATCTTACTTTTAAACCTATTTTCCCAGTATACTTTAGCCAAATCTGTCTTCATATCCTTGTAATTACCTTTATTTAATAGTAAAACGCTAGTTTCAGACCCAAATTTATCACCATCAAACTGAATGTGAAATTCTGTCATATTATGATTACTCTTCCCTGGAGAATTCTTTACTATGAGGTCATTCATTAATCCGGTCTCCTTATACATTACCAGGTCTAAAATAACCCATTTTAGTTTCGGAACGTATTGTTCTAAGAAATTAACATGAATGCACACTATGAACTTATCCTCCAGGCTACCTTTGCCAATTTGATTCATCCAATGTATAGGAAGATTAATATCATCCATAATTATTACAGTACCTTTCTTACAATTCCTCATTATTTCTTGATTTATACTCTGTCCTGCAATGTAGCTACTGTTGGGGACCTATAAATGACTCTCACCTGTGACTTCTTTCCTTTGTTGCTATCTCCATCAAAACTGATCCTACATTTTGATCCTCGAACCAAGATCATTTCTCACTACTGCACTGATCTCAGCCCTTATTAACAGAGCTGCCCCACCTCCTTTTACTTTCTTCCTGTCTTCCAAAATGTCCTTCAGATCCTTGAGCCTGTTCCACCATTCAATTGCTGATCTGTAGCACAATTATTAACTGCCTTGGTTCCAGCATTCGGAATAGCCTTACCTAATAAAAAATCTTGCAATCTCAGTTCTGAGATTTTCAATTGACCTACCTTCAGCGATTTTCTGGTGGAGAATTCCAGATTTGTATTAACATTTGTGTGAAGAAGTGTATTCTGACAACAGCCCTGAATGGCCGAACTCTCATTTTTAGATTATGTCCACTTGTTCTGAAATCTGCAACAGAGGGAATACAACCTGTCCTTCTAATTTAACTGCTTTAGTCCCAGTATTCTGGTGAATTTGCAATGCACCATTGGCTGCCATGTTTCCTGCATAACAATAGTAACTGCACTTCAAAAATACTTCACTAATTGTGAAGCACTTTGAGGCAATCTGAGGTTGTGAAATAAAAACAGAAAATGCTGGGGAAACTCAGCAGGTCTGGCAGCATCTGTGGAGAGAGAAATAGAGTTAAAGTTTTGAGTCCATATGACTCTTCTCCAGAGTTTGTGAAGGGTGTTTTATTAATGCAATTCCCACCTCCTTTACTCCTTGCCTCTCTTCTTCTCTCCCCATCCCACTACCACCACCACCCCCCCACACCCCCATTTGTCTCTGCTTTCTCTTCCTCTATTCCTCTCTTTCTATTTTGGTCAGATCAACAGTCAAGGTACTTCCTGTACTTGTCTATAAATATAAGATTTCGTTAATATTAACATAAGCAGTCATATTCATGTAGTGGAGATGATGGTATAGTGATAATGTCCCTGGACTAGTAATTCAGAGTCCTGGACTAATGCTTTGGGGGCATGGGTTCAAATCCCATCATAGCAACTGGTGGAATTTAAATTCAGTTAAATTTTTAAAAATCTGGAATAGAAAGCTAATCTCAGTAACAGTGATCATGAAACTACCATTGATTAGTGTAAAAATCCATCTGGTTCACTAATGCCCTTTAGGGAAGGAAATCTGCCATCCTTACCTGGTTTGGCCTACACGTGACCCCAGACCCACAACAATGTGGTTGACTCTTAACTGCCCTCTGAAATGGCCTAGCAAGCCACTCAGTTCAAGGGTAATTAGGGATGGGCAACAAATGCTGGTTTTGCCAACGACGTCCACGTCCCATGACAGAATAAAGAAAAAAAAATCTCACAGGCAAAGTCATCTATCCATTAATTATGGTTTATTTTTCTTTGGGACAAATGTAATGCACAAAAAAATTCCAAGCCATCTGTAAATGAAGGTTGAACTTTCTTCAAGGAATAAGGAAAACTGGGCCTATATTAAATAATCAACCATTTTGAAGCATGGTGCATGGCACTAAACAAGAAATAGTTGAGATTTTTGACTCTAGCAGTGGGATTTAGTGGCTAATATTTTATTGAACCATTCATCCTTGAGACAGAGTTGAGCCAAAACATTAGATTCTGTGAGGAAACAACCGCTTTGATGTGTCAGCTAAGTCCTTTTATGAAACTCCTGTTGAAAGGTGGCTGTTTTTCCTAAATCTATCATTCACAGAAATGATAAATTATTGAGGATATATCCATGAGGCTCTGGGCTGTGAGGTAGAACTGTGGAAAAATCAGGCATTTTCTAACAAATGCTTTTGGTTCTATATGGGAGGGCGCATCGTGGGACCAGCGAAGACTGATCAGAGGCTTGAACATTATGTTAAATTAGTCCCTTGCTAGATATCATGTGTCAGTGTACACTCTGCCCTGATATAAAATGGTGTGTGAAATGTTATGACTTGTTTGCCCTGGCCTGCTGCAAATGGATTGTTAAAGCTTGGATGTTCTTCCAAAATTAAGAGCAGAGGAGGGAGCAGAGCATGGAAATTCTTTTAAAATGAGGCTGAGAGAGACAGGTAGACCCTGCCAACTGTGTACAGATAGAGGTTCCCCACTCAGACAGTGGGTGCTGGTAATGGAAGATGAGAGCCACTGGGCTGGAGGAGTTGGGGGCTGGTGCTTGGGGTGGGGATCCCTTGTTAGTTGCATGACCGGCAGGGCTGTCTGGTCCCCTGGGATCTATCTACCATTCGCCACCACATTCCTGAGCCATGGGAACCTTCTCCTAATTGCCAGGTTTTCCATGCTTTCCCTCACCTCTGCTATTTACATCCCCGCTGGACCCATCTTTTTTTTTGTATTTGTCCCATTATCACTCCTTTTTGCCTCGTAGCATTAACCTTTTTTAAATCATTTAATCACTCTGCCCTTCATCCTGACATTAACCTTTCATGTTGTTCTTTCCAGCCCTTTCCATGTTCCCTGATTCTGTATTTGCTCAAAAGCTGTTCATCCCCCAGTTCCGATGGAAGGCTGAAACCTGTTTCTCTCTCCATGGATGCTGCCTGAGTTGCTGGGTGTTTCCAGCATTTTCTGGTTTTATTGCACAGATTTAGAGGTTTTATATATCTATTAAGATCAATAAAATAGCATTTTCTCTTCCAAAGCACAAAGGAGTAATTCTAGCTTACTTATTGAGCCCATCTTTCATTATTGGCAACATAAATCAAGTTGAAAATCTTTTGAATGCCTGCTGTGCTAGCTGAGAATTGGGTTCATAACAATATCACTGCCTTTGTTAGAGCACCTTTCAAACAGGGAAAAATTGTCTAGCTAAGCGACAGAGCAGACATTAATATCTCGCCATGTTTTAATCATCCCAGGTCCATTTTTGTAAGCAGTGCTACCAACTTTATTGTCTTGGGAAGCACAAATATTCCCATGACAGTTCATCCAAACATCAAAAGATTCAGAACACCCTCTCAGAGTATGCAGTTTAAAAGAAATGGAATCCAGGTAATACGTAATATTAAAGAAAGAGGTGACCTGGCCCAACACAGCTGTGCTGGTTCTTTGCTAGAAAATCCCACAAATGCCCCATTCTCTCCCCTTTTGCCTTTATCTTCCTCTGCCGCAAATACTTTTGCAACTTTCCCTTGAAAGCTGTAATTAGCACTGCTGCTACGGCTCTTTTTTTGTTAAATAGTCCTTGCCCCAACAACCCATTAGTGCTGAAACCCTCCTCCATGCCTTTGTTACTTTCAGATTCAACTATTTCAATGTTCTCCTTGCCAATCTCCCATCTTGCACCTTTTGTAAATTTGAGTTCATCCAAACTCTGCCGCCTATACCCATTCATCCATCACCCCTGTGCTCACTTACCTACATTGGCTCCTGGCCCAGCAATGCCTCAATTTTAAAATCCTCAGCTTTGTTTTCAGATTCCTCCATGGTTATGTTCTACCCTATCCCTGTAAGCTCCTCCAGCCCCACAATCCTCTGAAAACTCTGGATTCTTCCAATTCTGAACCCTTGAGCACTCCTGATTTTTGCTACCCCACCATTGATGGCTGTGCTGCCAAGGTCCTAAACTCTGGAATTTCCCCCTTAAAGCTCCCCATTTTTCTACCTCTCTTCTTTTAAGACACTCATTGCAACCTACGTCTTTGACCAAGCATCAGGTCAGCTGCCCTTATGCGGCTCAATGTTAAGTTTTGTTTGATAATATTTCTGCGACATACCTTGAAATGTTTTATCACTTTAAAGGAGTTCTATAAATGCAAGTTGTTGCTGAATAAAGAAATTTCTCCTAACCTGTATTCTCATTTCCTCAGTGAAGATTTTAAATTGACTCCTTGATATTGATTTCTAGCTAGGTGTAAAATTTAGAAAACCTCTATTAAATCTCCTCTTGACATTCTCTGCCCCAATGAAAATAGTCATGGCATCTTAAAAATCACCTCATAACTATCATTTCCCATCCACGGTGTTCCTTGTTTTGACTTCCAAGAAGCATCACCTCACGCGTCTCCATGTTAAATTGTATCTGCCATTTATCTGTCCGTTGCACTATTTTTTAAATAGCCTCTTTTAAGACACAGTTTTGAGTTCCTTATGAAATTCCACATGCACTTCTGCTGCATTCAATTTATTTATTCCCATTGGTCACTTGTTCAAAGGCTCTCTATCAAACATATGGAATACAACATGCTCATGCACTGAATGCTTACAAATCTTAGTTGAATTATGGATTCTAAGCATTTGGTCACAACTGATATTAGGTTGACTGGTTATCTTGTTAGTCCTGTGACCTGTAATCTTCACCATGACTTATTTCAACAGTCTCAGGTACATGCTATCTGTTGATTTTTCCAACTTAATTCCTTTTCTGAAATTTTCCCTGCAACTTGTTATATGAACCCCTCTAGCATATTCTCACTTCCACCAGCATTTGTAAAAAAAATACTAAATATTTATTTAATATCGTTCTCCACAATTAGACATTTCTTCAATCCTGTCTGGTTGTCTCTAAGTGTGCTTATAAAAACCCTTACTGTTTCCTTTTATGTTATTTGCCATTCCTTTTAATATTCTCTTTTACCCCTTCTAATTCCTTTTCATCTCCCCACCAGAATCTCTCTTTCTATCCATGAAACTCTATCCTTTGCTCCAGCCCCTTTTTGCCTTATGAGAATGTGTTTAGTTTGTACTCTTTGAGCAATTGAAACTGCTGATCAGCCAACCTGTTTGCTAACTTTTCTGTGCAGTTAATTTGTACCTGGCCTGTACTTCTTACGCTGGGCTTCACCATTTTTAAGACCCGTGCCTTTATCTTTGACATTTCTTTATTTTTTTTCTATATTTGCTTTTAGCTTAGCTGTGTTTTGAGAACTATTTCCCACTTGCTCTCCAAATCTCACATCAATTATCCATGAATGCAATTTCCTCATTGGGCTAGAAACATAGGGCAGAATTTTTAGGTTGGCGTGTGGGCGCGCACCCAACCCGATTGGACGCAAAATAATGTGAGATGATGTCGGGCAAGCGCGGCAACGTCATCCTGCGCTCACGCGATATTTCGGTCGGTGGGTGTGCACGAAAGTCAGAAGCACGCATGCCGACAATAAAGAGGCCTATTAAGGTCATTAAAGTTGTAATTGTCTCCAATTGTTTATGGTCCGTCCAACCTTACTGCTGGCGGACGGGCAAATCGGCCAGGTGGACTTTGCATTTTTCATGAAACCTCATCCAAGAGCGAGATGAGGTTTCTGTTATTAAATGAAAAATATAAAAATCAATGGACAGTATTTTTATCACGTGTATGTTCAGGTGACTGATTGTGATGCTTTCACATTTTCTTCCTTATTGTACAAACTTTATTTAACCGCTTTGAAGTCTTCAGCTCCCTGCGGCAGCTCTCTGCCTTCAGGGAGTTTTTATTCAGCACTTACCTGTGCTTATGTCAGAGCCCGCCCTCTCCTGCCCCCACCCCGACAGTGCTGAGCATTTCAGCACACGTTTCACGCTGGTTGGCCGTTAAGTGGCCAGCCAGTGAGAAATCACAGTCGGGGGCCAATCGTGGTCAGCAGTCCATTCTCTGGCCGATCCTCAACCAGCCCATCGTGCTCGCCCACTGACCTAAAAGTCCTGCCCTTAGGCTGAGAATTTAGGTGGCGCTGGATCCGTTTGTGGGTGCTAAGCAGGCTTTTATACCTCCAATATGGCACACAGAAATCATTGCAAGCTGAATGTGCAGCAACTGCCATATTGTCGCTATAGACAAAAACATAGGTGTCCATGGCCCACACCTGAATCAGGCTGTCTCCAAGATTGCCATTTTAAAAAATATACTTCCCTGAATTGAGAGCTGGGAGGAGCAGGAGTGCTCGTTTCAGCTCCACACTCAATCTATAGGTGACTGCTGGTTTCCCCCCCCAACCCCATCACGCCCCCTCAAGATCATTCCAATTTCATCCCCAATCGTGCCCTTGCCTCTTTGATTGTGATCATGACCCCCTTCTCACAACTCTGACCTCCCCAATTCGAACACTATTCCTATTCCTCCTCTCACTATAGCCCTCCTGTCTGCCCCTCACACCTGAACGTCCCCCTGTTGCTTGCCTTCCCTTCAAGGCATACCCATGAGCCACTGCCAGTGATACAGCGATCCAATATTTGACCTTCCCGCTGACAAGATGACTTGGTTACCAGGAGGTGCCCACAGTTCGCCAGCATAATTTAAATCAGACCCGATGCCCAATATCAAGTGAACCTCGGGCCTACTTGTTCAGGTACAGGGTTTGATCCCTTGCATCGTGTGTGCGCTGGTCTGCTACCCCATACTGATTTAGGAAGCAGGCCTGGATTCTTTCTAAGAAGTGTTCCTCATCTTTCCCACCTGTATTGCTGCCACACCCCAATTGTTCTCTACATAAGACCTCATACGCCAAAATAATATTTATTTTATTTATCTGTTTATTTATTTCCATACAATTCACACACAGTACAAGTGATCATGACCTTAGCATTTATGGCAACTGCGAGATTCAAATATGTCAGCCCATACGGATTATTTTTATATGTTTGCAAGGGAGGAGGAGGTCGTAAGCATTAGCTTGAAAGTTGAATCCCCTCAAGAAGAGGAAGGAGAAAGAAAAAGAGAAAGGAGGAGAAGAAAACAGGTGCCATTCATTTCATTGTGTTACGTAACGAAAATTGCTTCTCGCTTCTGCTGATGCAAAAAAAAAGAGCCCTGTTCTATTCTTTTAGCTGGTTTATGCTGATATAAGCTACTGATGGGCTCTGAATCACAAAGACTACCCGCTATGAGATTGTGCTTAACCCTGCTAGATAAATATTTAACAACTTACTTTAAAAAAAAACTTGCTGCTATGGCTTTTATGTCAGGGGGCAGGACTCTGTTGGTGCATCAGAGTTTTTGCATTGTGTACTAAAACCTCTCGCCTCTCTGTATAATATAAGAAAAAACACCCTTGAGGTTAGACAGTGAGAAAACTGCATCAAATAAGATGATTTAAAAATGTATATTTTTTTATAAGACATAAGCTGTCAATATTCTGTAAAGGAGTGAAATATTATGTGGCATGGAGATCAGAGTAACTGTGCTACCTTACAAAATAAATAAGATTACTTCAGTGACAGCTGGGTGTCACACTAAATCAGGATCTGCCCTTCCTTTCGGAGACATTACTAAAGAGTTGTTAGGCAGTAACTGGAAGAGGAAGAATGACAATAGTGATATGAATCATGCCAAACCTCGCTTGCATTAAGAAATGCAAACTGCACTGTAAATATTGTCCCATTTTCTCCAAAATTAAAGTTTAAGACCCACTTTATGAAGTAGCACTGTGTTCCTAATAAGCGCAATGAGTCTGAACTATGATATGGACTTACAAAAATGGTTCATCACTTGCAGGCTACTGTTATGTTGATGATAAATAAGTTTTAATAATAAATCATTCGGAATGAGAGGAATGTTCATAATAACACCAATACTGCCCCTTTTAAAAAATAATTAAATAAACACTAGTTTAGCTCCATTCATTTTGAAAGTGCAGTATTCTATGGTTCTATTTGGCACTGTGGCAGCTTCAGTGTTCCAGTAGAAATAACCAGAATCCAATGCACTGAGAGAAGTCATATTAGAACTGAAGCACTGTAGTGATTGTAGGTATAACCTTCCCTACTGCCTTTAGGGGGTCTCGTGATTGTACTGATGAATGAACCCTAAGCGCGGGTAATCTTAAGGATGGAGCTTTCTAGACGTGGACCTGGTTCAAGCATGTAGCTTCTAAACGAGCTCTGTAATAAAGTTATCTATTTGAAGTAAGAAACCTGTCCGGTACCTCAAGTTCATTACATTTGGCGACGAGGGTAAAATAGCTCCGATGTTGCACCTCACCTCGTGAATGTGAGTTCATCGATTCTTAAGGAAAGAAAGAAAAATATACTCACCAGTCATGCCACTCTTTAGCAGAATCGACTGTTATGACTCATCCATGGAAGACTAGAGCCAGTACATGGAGCCCCTAGGTTTTTATTTTGTCGCAAATGAAATAACAGTGGATGAGAAGCAGAAAGCAATTCTTTTAAGTGTCTGATGTAGCAAGACATATAACCTCATCTGTAGTCTGATGGCCCCAAATGCACCCAATTCTAAATCTTTTAACTAATTGGTAGACCTCGTGAAGATGCAGTTTCAGCCAAAGCCATCCGTAATTATGCAGAGATTTAAGTTTAACTCCAGAGTAAGGACCCTGGGACAGTCCATCGCAAATTATATAGTGAAGTTGAAACAGATGACTGAGCACTGTGACTTCTGAGATACACTCAATGACAAGTTGTGGGACTAGTTGGTTTGTGGTGTTCAGCGCCGTTTACTTGCAGAAGTTAACATTGATTTGAAGCACGCCATGGAAACAGCGCTAAGAATGGAGAGTGCTGAGAGGGACTCGCAAGCCTTACAGGGTGTGCAACATGGCGTTGTTCTTCATTTGGGGCAGAAACCTACCGCTGGATGTGGTGTGAAAACCAAAGAGACAGCAGCGAAGCGAGAGACAGTCTCTGCAGCTCGAAAAACGAAAAGACATAGTGGAAGCATCTCAGCAGCGATTCACAACTTAATCTGTTTCCAATGTTGGGGGGCAACCATGTACTGGAAACCTGCAGATTTAAGGAGGCAGAATGCCATTACTGCCCCAAAAAAATGGCATGTGATAAAGCAATGCAGGGTGAAATCGAGACAGCCAATCAGACAGCAGACCAAGATGATTGAAGTGCACAATATAATAGAACCAGAAGCTACTGATACTGATATATATTCCCTTTACAATGTCAAAGCAGTAAAAACTGAACCAATCACCATCACCCTTTAAGTGAATGAGAAGCCACTAGTCATGGAGGTAGACACTGGAGCCTCGACCACAGTGGTGGGAAAACTCACATTTAAATACCTAATTGAAGGTACCCAGCCACTGAATCTGGAGCAAACCCCGGCTCAACTGAAGACGCACACTGGAGAGTCAATATAGGTTCAAGGGATTGCCACAGTACCTGTGTCCTATAGGCAACAAACTAGCCCAGATTCCAGTGACCGTTGCAACAGATGAAGGACCTAATCTTCTGGGCCACGGTTGGTTACAAAAAATTAAACTCAACTGGTCAGAATATTTCAAGTGAGAACAGGGAAAGTTCCTAAGTTGATAAGGGAATATGACAGTGTATTTTGGAATGAGTTAGCAGAATTGAAGGACCTTCACAGGGTGCGAGGATCCCTCAGGTCAGAGTTGGTCCCACTGGAAAATCATGAGAAGAAACAAAATGAATATAGTGCCACACTGAACAAACTGAAGAAACAGTTGGCAGAAAAGACTCAACAATGTTCAATGTTCCAGGAGGAAGCCAAGAGATACAAGAAGGAGACAGAAGAGCTGAAGAATCAGCTGATTGAAACAAAAGAGGCATTAGAAGGAAAAGTCATGGAACTTTCCAAGAAGCGAATGGGTAATGAAGACATGGTTAGCTCAACCACCGAACTGAACCAAGTTAAGATTACAACAGAGAGAAATTTGGCTGACAGTGAAATAAAAATGAAGGACAAGACAAAACTCTGCAGCAAACAGAAGAAGAAAAGACAGAAATCAAATCTGAAAGGCCAATAGGCTATGCCTCCAGTACCCTCTCTGCAGCCGAGAAGGGTTATTCACAACTAAAAAAACGAAGGTTTATCAGCAATATTGGAATGAAGAAATTCCATCAGTGTCTGCATTCAGTGTCTGTTTATGCAGTGAGGATACAGCCATTCTGCCAATAGCCTCAGCCAAAGGCTGAATTGGGCTTTGATTTTATTGGCACACGAGTACACATTTATGCACCATCCTGGTGTGCATATTGCAAATGAGACACACTCACTTGTCTTCCGTTACCAGATAACTTTGTACATGCTCCAGTGCCACAAGAAGCTGTGCTTGTGTTGAATTTCTTGGACTCTTTGCAGGTCTGTGTGAAGCAAATAAGGAATTGGACAAACAGAACCAATTTTATCAGAAGCCTGAGAGCAGGTGTTGCAAGAATGGTTGAATGCACCAGCCTCTGAAGAGATAAGACCATTCTATGCCCGTAAAGCTAAGTTAAGTTGTCAAAATGGAATCTTCTTGTGGGGATCAAGAGTCGTCGTCCCTTTGTAAGAAAGAGAACCGCTCTAAACAGAGCTTCACAGTGTGCATCCAGGCATTTCGAAGATGCTTACACAAAGCAATGTCTGGTGGCCAGGTATAGGCAGTGACATTGAAAGCATGGTCAGCAACAACAGAAGTTGCCCGTATCAGCTCCACTGTATCCGTGGGGGTAGCCTAGTTGACCCTGGGTTACACTACACATAGGCTATGTAGGTCCATTTTTAGGTACCATGTTTTTATTGATCACCGATGTGCACTCTAAGTGGATGGATGTGTTTGAAGTTAGATCACCAACGTCATGTTGTAAAGCTGCTCCAATGTTTTAGTGTACCTGGCCTGCAGGAAGTTATTGTTTCGGATAAAGGTACTGCCTTCACTAGGACAGAATTTCAGAGACTCACGAGTTTTAATGGAATTAAACACATTAAAACAGCACCATATCATCCCTCATCAAATGGGTTGGCAGAAAGAGCAGTGCAAACTTTCTAATCAGGAATGAAGAAGTTACCTGAAGGTACTTTAGAAACTCAACTTTCATGTTTTCTTCTCAATTATCGTATGACTCCTCATGCAACTACGGGTTCAACAGCGTCTGAATTACTGATGAAACGCCGCCTTCATACAAGGTTAAGTCTGGTGTTTCCACACTTTGAGGGGAAAGTCGAGAAGGACCAGAGTAGTCAGTAATTGAATCACGATATTCATAGCAAACCTCGAAGATTTGCCGTGGGAGATAGTTATCATGCGGAATTTTGGAAAGGGACCTAGTTGGGTTCCTGGTATGATTGTCTCTGAAATTAGGCCCTTGTCATTCCAAGTAGAGGTGGAAGACTGGATTGATTGAAAACATGTGGATCATCTAAGGAGTTGACAGACATTCCAACAACCAGCTATCCTGCCTGTAATTGATGTCAAACCTTCAATCCCTGAGGTGCCAAATCAACCTAGAATAGACATACCTGATGTTTCTGTTGAATTACCTAATCCTGAACTGCCACTGTCTAAGGATGTCCCTGATGATGCAGTTCCTGATCATGTCGACCCAGTGGGGGAATCTCAGGTGATACAGCTTTGCCACTCTGACTGAATTACAAAACCACCTCAGAGACTTCATCTTTACTTACATGACCTGTGTATACATGTATTTGTTGTGGACTAAAATATTCTTTGCAAATAGGAAATGTAAAAAAACTAAAGGGGGACAAACTGTAGTGATTGTAGGGGAAGAATTTTCCCTCCTGTCAGGGGGGAAGTGCAGGAGTGGGCGTGTGCAGGCGTGCCTCCGACTGCCATTTTATGTGGGCGGGCCAATTAAGGCCCACCCAGTGTGACGTCGGCCAGGAAGTGCTATGCGCTCCCTGTGCGGGCGGGAGGATTCCCTCAGCTGAGAGTGCTCTTTTGCGCATGCGCACAAAAGAGTGCATTCATCTCCCTGAGGCTAAGTGCTGCCTCAGGGAGATCGGTGCCAAATTTAAAAATAGTCAATGTACAAAAATAAAATTTCCCTGACATGTCCCCTCATGTGACACTGTCCACCAACCTTAAGGTTGGACTGGCAGGTCTATTAATTACTTGAATTAGTTTTTAAATGGCCTCAATGGGCCGTTGACAGGTCGGCAGGCGCACAGCTAATTTGGCTGCACCCTCGCTGACCTGAAAATTGAAATGACGCGGGGTGACGCCGGGAGTTCCGCCCGACACCATCCCGCGTAATTTTACACATCAGTGAGTGGGCCCCATCCCCCGCTCGCCAACCTCAATATCCTGGCCTAGGTATAGCCTTCCCTACTGCCTTTAGGGGTCACGTGATTGTACTGACGAATGAGCCCTAAGCAGGGGTAATCTTAGGGACGGCTTGGACCTGATTCAAGCATGTAGCCTCTAAAAGAGCTCTGTAATGAAGTTATCTGTTTCAAGTAAGAAACTTGTCCGGTGCATCAAGTTCATTACAAACACTGACAGTGCATTGACAGTGTGATGAACATTGATCTTTGAGCCACATCACAGAACTTCAATCGTATTCTCATGTTCAGTCTCCAGCAGTGCCAATATTAAGTTTCTTTTTAAAACCGCCTCCTTTTGGATACGTTTTTCACTCAATAGGAAACGTGCCTATGAGCTATGTAACTATCCAAAACATAGGAATAGTAGTCCTCTGGGACTTACACTTCCAATTGCTACTGCTACAGTTTGTATTGTCATGAACTCACTTTGGTTTATTTCATCTCCTGAAGGAGGTGAATGACCACAAGGAAATCTTTGAAATTTGTCCCTGATCTCTGAAAACATTCAAAGATTCCAGGGTATGAATTCAAAACTATTCCACCCTGATGAGCTGCATTTTGTATTTGAGATTCCCATTGTCCCAATAGGACAGATGCGATTGAATGGGCAGAAAATGTACCCCATTATGCTCAGCGAAGTACTTGAGCATCTTATGTCTATATGTATCTTTAAAACCTTTAATCCTGTTCAAAAGCAATTATTTTAAGAGTGTTGTTGCCCTGTAAAATGTTCTCATTTATGATGTGTTTGCCAAGGGGACACTATAGCTTCATCACATTACGACTCAAGCTCTGAAAAAATGTTTTATTTTTAACATGTAGATAACAACTGAAAATTATCTGCTTTTCTGGTGGTGTTTAAACCACACTTTCCCAAGGAACCACTTTTGCAGTGATAAGGCCACTTTAAAATCTGATCTGCAGTAGTACTAACACAGTTGGATGAGCCTAACCCAATATCATTTTATATTTCATTAAAAGTGCTATATACGTGCTATAAAAATCATAATGTATTATCATTAAATGTGAACCTCCTTAATGCTCAGATGCCTTTAATGTGAGCATAGTTGGAGACTAATAAACATTGAAACTAGTTTTACATTTGATTTCTTTTAATGTTGGTGCAATCATAATAAATATCTATTTTAATTTAGGCGATGACACATTTTATTTACTTAATATACTGCAATTTTAAACAGATTAACTGCACCCTGTTAAAAAACTTGCTATTAGTTAAGGCATTCCCCCTTGCTGTTCCAAACTCCCTCCTGTTACATGTGACTGTTGTTATGCATCAGAACAATAGAGACAGACAGAGGGGTATTCTGCCTGTTTGAAATATCTTTATTAAATTTCCCCAGCCAAACAGACCAGATGAAGCTGTAACCCAGTTACTACATTTGGGTTTAACAAAAAATGATTTTGAATGGACCTTTGTGACTTTGTTTTGCCATTTTAATTTGGCGAAGGCACATGGAGGAGCTGGACTATCTTTCCTGTCATGTATATTTCATTGGTTTTGGATCTCAATGTTTGCATGTCCTACACTTTATTTATTTATTAGTTTTGACCCACACACAGAAGTGAATGTAAATCTTTTTAACCAGCAACAATGTAACAAGAATAAGAAATTATTCAATAAATGTTCTCTATTTCAGTTTCTTATTAACAGCATTTAAAAAAAAATCTTGCCACTTCATATATTTTGTAGATCAAGTATAAACGGAGTTGGGAACTATAGCCTAAAAATTCAATTGTGCTGTGCCTGTGGCACAGTTCATTTTGACAGGTACAGAGTGGTTGCTCATTCTGCACCAGAAATGCCCACCATATTGGATTGGGTTCCTCAGTTGACATCCATGATATGCAGCAGAAGTTTTAAAAGTGCTTATACTATTTAAGTAATGGCCCTGTGCTTCTTGTAGGATGATTTGAGAAATTGGTCCATCCCTGCACCCAACCTGCCATATGCTAAATACACCCAGCAACTAATGGTGGTTACAGGCAGCAAGAAACCCTCCGTGATGCTTTTTAAAGGACTCATCCAATCCATACAGGTTAATTGGTGGTTTTTGCTTTTAGGCTGCTGGTAAACACCTGGTAATTCTGCCCTATTTTCTGCCTTCTAGGACAGGCACAACTTCTGCTAACAAGCTTTTGTTTGTGCTGGGTTGCATGAGCAAGATATTAGGTTTGTTAGCACCCATTTTCTTGGATGCTACAAGTGTCTTTAAAGTCTGTGGGGTGTGTACACAGTTGTGCGGGGAGTAGGGGGGTGGCGTTGAGGGTTTAATTGTGCCATATCTCATATTAGCATAGGTGTTAGCGCAGGTGCAGTGAGCAGTGGCAGTATGCAGTACAGACAGAAGATGACAGCAGTCAATTTGTGGTATCATTTTGGAGCTCAGTGCTTCAGCCAATGACTTCTCTTAACCTCATACATGTTCAGCAGCAGAAAGGAGTCCTCACCAGCACAATTTAAAAGGATCATCGACTGCTACCAGTTTAGTTGCTGGTTATTTCTTCTTATTCCTTCAATTCTACAAATATTTGGTGCCTTTTATTGTTGTTGCAAGTTGCCAAAATCTACAGGGCGCAGTGGGGCATGTGCTGAGCAAGCTTTTGCTGACTTTAATGTTTTAGTACAAACCAGTTGCTCCCAGATATGGTGCACTAGTAGTCATTTCTCTTGGAGCACAGCAGGACAGGCAGAATAAACAAAGGCCACGCAGAGCAGATCAAGCTACTGGAAGAGAGAGGAGGAGGAAGAGGTAAGAAGGTCTCCCAGCAGCAGGGCATATCTGCCCATGCCGTTCGATGAGCAATTCTCCTACCTGATCTTTAGCAAGGAGCAGTGTATGCAAAATCAGTATGGAGGTCCTTACTGAAATCCAACAATTGTTGCAGCCACAACTGCAACCTCAGAACAGGGCAAGAAGCGCATTGCCAGTGGGTGTGAATGTGACCATGGCGATGGACTTTGGATGCATCTGGCTCCTTCTAGGCTGGAACTGGAGATATTTGCAGGATCTCATGTTTTCCTGTCCACTGTTGGAAAAGGGAGGTCACTGAAGCTCTCTTTCAAGGACAGATAACTACACTTCATTCTCTTTTGGCAGAGCGAAGCAGACAAAGTGAGCACATGGATTCAGGAGGAGTTCGGACTTCCCCATGGTGCAGGCTGCCATTGACTGCATGCACATTGCTTTGTGGATGTCGCATGCCGATGCTGTCTTTTATCAGAACTGAAAGGGATTCCACTCACTCAACGTCCAGCTGATGGGTGACCATAGGCAGAGAATCATGCAGGTGAAAGGCTTGTATCCTGGCAGCAGTCATGATGCCTTCATTCTGTGGCAGTCTGATGTGCCAGCAGCATATGAGCCCCCACAGCAAACCGAGGGTGGAAACTGGACGACAAGGGCTCTCAGCTATTGGCTGATGACGATGGTACAGAACCCCTGCACACATGTACTTCAAGCATACAAAGTAAACCAGTTTGCCATGGAAAATGTGATAGAGCAGGCTATTGGCATGCTGAAATAATGGGCGGAAACGCCCGGTCCTGTTGGTGGCAGGCATCATGGCAGGTGTGAGCAGACAATATGGTGAGAAGGCCAAAAATCGGTTTCACGTCATCATGGAACCAGTTTGTGATTGTCCACTCCACTGACAATGGCGGGCCACGTTTCCGCCACCGCACATTGGGAAACTAATTTCAATGCCTTAGCATCTCATTATACAACACAGCCTTGCAGGACAGGTTAGGAGAATGCCTGTGCCTCAGCTGAGAGCACAGCATGCAGCCCAGTGGCTGAAGCTGCCACCAGTCAGTCAAGAGGAGTGAGTGTAGAGGTGGGTGGGGTTTTGGACAGCCATGAAGTGCACTACACACTAGCCATCCAAGTGGTGACCAACAGACTCCTGCATGCGTAAAAGGGCCTTCAGACTTAACCAAGAGAGGTTCTTAGCGCATATATGCTGTCAGGAAGATATAATAATTTCCATAATGTTGTTGGAATTTATTGTAAAATAGAGTAATAATGGGATGTGTCTAAGTGTGTGTGTGTGTGTGTGTGTATGTGTGACTTAACTGAATTAGAGGCAGCGAGTCTGGGTGCTTTGATGTAAGAAGAGAAGTTAGGTTTGAAATGCTTACTGGATAAACATGGGGAAGTTTTAGAATGTGAAGTGCAAAAGAAACATTTGCATTTTTGAACAAATTAAAGTGGCTTGAATTCAAAGGAGGCAGTGTAATGTATACCTAGCCAGCAGAAGTAGTAAGTGTGTTTATTTATTTTTCTCAAAGATTGCTAGTGGAATTGGTACTATGGTAGATGTTTTACTGGGAGAGAGGTAAAGTTCAAAAGATGTTGTGAAACAATGGAAATTTGTATTCAAAGTGGAAAATATGTATAAAGGAGAGAAGGCTGTTTGTAAGGGAGGCAGTTTTAAGAGCCAACAAGTGTGAAAACCCTGCAGCCTGCATGTACCAAACTGCTGCCTCCAGGGACTGAAGTTAAGAGAGCTCACTTTGAATCTGACTGTTCAGGGTATCGTTTACTTTGCCTGGGTCTTTTAAAATCTGTGTGTCTTACTGTTGCCTTAAAGAAAGTGTAACTGGGAGTTAAATTAATTAGGGGGTTTAGAAGCTATTATAATAGTAATTTGTAGACATATGTACATGCTTACAATCTTTTCTTTTATTAATAAATGTTTAATTTAGTTTTACCAAAACTTCTTAAGACTCAATAGTCTTATTAGTGAATTCAAAGCCCGCACCTCGAAACATACAAATTGAAAATTAGTTGTGACAGTTTCAAGTTTCCCTCTGGGTTTTGAACAGCTCATCATTTACTATTTGCTGGATCATAAAATATACTAATGCATTAGTCTCTCTCTCTGATTCTGTGGGAGGAGAAAATCAGGACCATGGATCCTGGTGATTTAGCGGTATGCCTCATGGCTTACACGGAAGAGAAGAAGAAGTGAGCGGTGGAGGTGCCTGGCTCGGCAAAAGGAGGAGCACTTCCCTCAAGATGAAGGGGTGGCAGGGCCTTCTGTGCATGCATCTGAAGATCCACAGTGAGCCATTGCTCGTAGGTGCTTCACGAGACCCAGGGTCTAGACAGCGCATGTCATTCTTGCAGATGACTGAGGACCAGTGTCACTGAAGACTGTGCATGTCTAGGGAAATGGTCAGTCATATTTGCCACCTGCTGCAGGATTTGGCGCCACAGGGACATGGAGGGACGGTGCTCAATTTTTACGCCAGTAGCTCCTTCCAGGGCTCCACATCTGACCTGTGTGGGATCTCACAAGCCTCCATGCACAAGTGTATCAAGGAGGTCATGTACGCCATCTTTGCGAAGGCACAGAACTTTGTGCATTTCAATCGGGATCAGGAAAGCAAGGAAGCAAGAGAGCGGGGATTTGCATAGATCTCTGGTTTTCCACAGCTGCAGGGTGCCATCAACTGCACTCATGTGGCGCTTAGATCTCTATGGCAACAAGCAGCAATTATGTCAACCGCAAGAGCTTCCACTCACTAAATGTTCAGCTTGTCTGCAACCACCACAAATGCATCCTATAGGTCTGTGCATGATTCCCAGGGAGCGTCCATGACTCCTACATCCTCAGCAGGTCTCAGATCCCTGACATCTTCCAGGGTCCAGATAGGATGCAGGGTGTGATCAACCACAGAGGACGTGGCTGATCACACCCATGCAAAGGTCTCAGGCTGCAGCAGAGTGATGGTATGACGAGGCTCATACTGGAACCCAGACTTTGGTGGAGCAAACGATAGGCATCTTGAAAATGAGGTTCTGTTGCCTCGACAGGTCCGGTGCAGCACTGCAATACAGTCCCCAGAGGGTGTCATGCGTCATCGTAGCTTGCTGCACGCTACACAACCTGGCACTGGAATGGGTGGAAGACCTGGCTGAGGAGGAGTTGGAAGAGCTGCACATCTCCCCCAATGAGGAGGATGTCGAAGGGAATGGCAGTGATGAGATCCTCAAAGGCGAGGATGCTGGCGATGAGGCCATCACACTGGCCAGATGAGGCAGGTGCTTGGGAGGCCCTCATAGCCACAATATTCATGGAGGGAGATGCAGTGAGGACAGTCCTGACTTCCTGACCTTGCATCTGTGAATGTTTGACTCCTGTGTGGCTGATGGCAGCGCACATACCCTCAGTGCTCAGGCTTATGTCATGGAGACGCACTGAAGGGTCTAATAGTCATTAGATTCCAGGACGATGATGATGACATGCAGTGAGGACACTCCATAGATCTTCACATTGCCTCTGTGAATGTCTGGCTCCTGCCTGTTTGAGGGCAACTCGCTTGCACTCTGTGATGAGGGTCATACCATGGAGATGCAGCCGTCAATCTTTAAATGCACCTGATCCTTTGACAGCCTTCAGCACCTATCCCCTTCAGGAACACAGTGTCACTAGTCACAGATGCTGAAGAGATTGGGGGCGGGGGGCAGCCCCACCTCAAAGGTGCTGAGAGCACACAGAGAGAATGATGAAATCTGTGACACCTGCCCACAACATTCTGGCAGCAATGACAAACACCATTGAGGTTCAGGCACCACTCATGTGTCCGGGGAGTGTGAAGCTGGACCATCACTTTGCTCTGAAGGCTACACATTGCCCCAGGACTGAGACTGTCATGAAGAGATAATATCTATCATGTTATTGGAAATTATTTTTAAAATTGAATTAAAGTGGGGTCTGTGTTTTTGTGTTTGACTGTGTGTGCCTTAATTAGATTAAAGCCAGGTAGGCTGGATGCTTTGATGTATAATAGTTGCAGAAATGTTTGAAGACTTTGTGTGTGAAGGGAAGGTCTTTCCATGTGTACAGGGTGGAGTAGGTAAAGATGTTAAAATTTTAAGAGACACAGAGGCTAGTCAATCCTTAATGTTGTGGGATAATGACATTTGTTGTTCAGAGAGAGTATTGCGGGAGTAGGTGATAATAAGTGGGGTTCATGGAGATGCTGAACCTATTTTAAAGAGCAAAGGGAAGGCAGGTGAAGTTATTGTTGGAGTAGTAGAAAATTTGCCCATTGCAGGAGTTCAATTCATTTTGGGTAATGATATAGCTGTGTCACCGATTTTGATTGATGCCTATGGTAATTGAACAACCTGTAGAAGTGGTTTTAACAGAGGTATTTCAGAGAGAGTATCCTGGATTGTTTTCAGATTGTGTGGTAACAAGTTCACAGGGTCATAGGTTGAAACAAGATAAACAAGAAGGGCAGGCAGTTCAAAGGCAAGAAGAAGGTGTTTAAATCCAATTAGCTGGCACTGAGTTTGATAACATTGTTCAGGAGGAAAGACTATAGGACAATTCAGCTGAAGTGTTTAAGTCAAGGAGTTTAGTGGAGTTACAGAAAAATGATTTGCAATTAAAACAGTTATATCAGGCAGTTTACTCGGAAACAGAAGCAAAATGTATTCCAGTATGTTATTACCTTAAGGGTGATATTTTAATGGGAAAATGGAGGCCAGATCACATCTCAGCAAATGAAAGCTGGAGTCAGGTGCATCAGATTGTTATCCCAGTTGGGTATAGAAATAAGATACTGAAGATTGCTCATGAAATTCCAATGGGGGGACATTTAGGAATTAGGAAAACACAGAAAAGATACAGAGGTATTTTTTGGCAAGGAATGCATAGGGATGCAGCCAAATTCTGTAGAACATGTCATACATGTCAGACAATAGGGAAACGATAAGCAGTGATTAAGCCTGCACCTTTAATCCCAATGCTAGCATTTGAAGAACCTTTTACCAGAGTCATGATTGATTGTGTAGGACACCTCCCAAAGACTAAAAGTGAAAATCAGTACTTACTGACAATAATGGATGTGTCTGCCAGGTTTCCTGAAGCGATACCTTTAAGAAGTATTACAACCAAGAAGATTTTGGAGGAGTTAATTAAATCTTTTACAAGATATGGTTTACCTAAGGAAATACAATCAGATCAGGAGTCAAATTTCATGTCACGGCTGTTTAAGGAAGTAATGAACAGTTTGGGGATAAAACAGTTTAAATCAACAGCTTATCATCAGGGGTCACAAGGAGCTTTGGAAGGATGGCATCAAACTTTAAAAACTATAATAAGATCATAGTGTCAGGATTATGTACATGACTGGGAAAAGGGAATTCCATTCTTGTTATTTGCTATTAGACATGCTCCTAGTGCATCAACTAGTTTTAGCCCTTTTGACCTAATTTATGGTCATGAGGTAAGGGGACCACTGAAATTGATTCATGAGAAATTGGTGGGTCAAAATTCAGAAACTATTCTCCTGGATTACATATCAAATTTCAGGGAAAGATTGAACAGAGCATGTAGCTGGGGAACATTTAAAGACGTGACAGCAGATAATGGAAATGAAGGCAGATAAGAAAACTACAGCTCGTAGTTTCGTTTCTGGAGAGAAAGTACTAGTTCTGTTACCAGTACTAGGTGATTCATTAAATGCAAGGTTTAGTGGACCTTACAGTTTTGAAAAGGAATTGAATGAAGTAAATTATTTAATAAATACTCCAGATAGAAGAAATAAGCAGAACGTGTGTCATGAAAATATGCTTAAAAAGTACTTTGACAGGGAATAGGAACAAAAAGAGGTATTAGTGATGGTGGATGATCAGGAGAGGTAGAAGTGCAGGACTCTGAAATTGATTCTCCTCCAATCAAATTGGATAATAAGGAGGTGCTTGAAATTTTAAATGAAATATTGAGTTACCTTTCAAACAAGTGTCAAAGTGATTTGGAAAAGCTATTGCAGTCACAGAAACCTATTTGTGGGAATAAGTTGGGAAAGACAGATTTAGCTATACATGATGTGTCTGTAAAGTTGCATCTTCAATAAGGCAACAAGTACACAAAGAAATTAACTTCATGCTTCAAAATGACATAATTGAGTCTAGTTGCAGCAACTGGAGCTCGTCTATTGTGTTGGTACTGAAACCAGGTGGAACACAAAGACTGTGTGTGGACTATTGAAAGGTAAAGATTGGCTGGGTGGTTAACAGTGAGGTTGAGTGTCTTGGGCTACAGGAAGATATAGACGGGATGGTCAAATGGGCAGATAAGTGGCAGATGGAATTTAACTTTGAAAAGTGTGAGGTGATACACTTTGGAAGGAGTAATTTGACAAGGAAGCATTCAATGAACAGCATGACACTAGGAAGTTCTGAGGAACAAAGGGACCTTGGCACGTGTGTCCATTGATCTCTGAAGGCGGAGAAGCATGTTAGTGGGGTGGTGAAAAAGGCATATGGGACACTTGCCTTTATCAATCGAGGCATAGATTACAAATGTAGGGAGGTCATGTTGGAGTTGTATAGAATCTTGGTGAGGCCACAGCTGGAGTACTCTGTGCAGTTCTGGTTGCCACATAATAGGAAGGATGTGATTGCACTGGAGGGGGTACAGAGGAGATTCACCAGGATGTTGCCTGGGATGAAACATTTAAGTTATGAAGAGAGGTTGGATAGACTTGGCATTTTTCGCTTGCCATTTCAACACACCACCCTGCTCTCATGTCCACATGTCCATCCTTGGCCTGCTGCAATGTTCCAGTGAAGCTCAACGCAAACTGGAGAAGCAGCGCCTCATCTTCCAACTAGGCACTTTACAGCCTTCCGGACTCAATATTGAGTTCAACAACTTTAGATCATGAGCTCTCTCCTCCATCCCCACTCCCTTTTTTCCAATAATTTATATATGTTTTTCTTTTCCCACCTATTTCCGTTATTTTTAAACGTATTTCCATGCATTGTTTTATCTCCACCTTTTAGCCTATTTTGATCCCTTCCCCCCACACCACCCCCACTAGGGCTATCTGTACCTTGCTTGTCCTGCTTTCTACCCTTAATGTCACTTATTAGCACATTTCTTAGCTAATATCACCACCGTCAACACCTCTTTGTCCTTTTGTCTATGACATCTCCACATATCACTGGCCCTCTAACCAGCTCTACCTGTCCCACCCCCCCTTAAACTAGCTTATATCTCACCTCTCTTTGATTTTTCCTTAGTTCTGTTGAAGATTCATATGGACTCAAAACGTTAACTGTATTCCTCTCTGCAGATGCTGTCAGACCTGCTGAGTTTTTCCAGGTATTTTTATTTTTGTTTTTGCATTGGATTTCCAGCATCCACAGTTTTTTGTTTTTATCTTTGGATAGACTTGGGTTGTTTTCGTTGGAGCAGAGAAGACTGAGGGGCGACCTGATCAAGGTGTACAAGATTATGAGGGGCATGGACAGGGTGGATAGGGAGCAGCTGTTCCCCTTAGTTGAAGGGTCAGTCACAAGGGGACATAAGTTCAAGGTGAGGGGCAGGAGGTTTAGGGGGGATGTGAAGAAAAACTTTTTTACCCAGGGGGTGGTGACAGTCTGGAATGCGCTGCCTGGGAGGGTGGTGGAGGCGGGTTGCCTCACATCCTTTAAAAAATTACCTGGATGAGCACTTGGCACATCATAACATTCAAGGCTATGGGCCAAGTGCTAGTAAATGGGATTAGGTAGGTAGGCCAGGTGTTTCTCACGTGTCGGTGCAGACTTGATGGGCTGAAGGGCCTCTTTGCACTCTGTGATTCTGTGAATGTGAAGGTGACAAAAGCAGATTCATATCCTATACCATGGTTAGAAGATTGCATTGAGAAAGTGGGACAATTGAAATTTATCACAAAGATTGACTTGCTAAAAGCATATTGGCAGGTACCATTGTTGAAAAAAAAGGGAGAAATTGGCTTCTGTGACACCGAATGGTCTATATCAGTTTAAAGTCATGCCATTTGTATGAAGAATGCACCTGTGACATTTCAAAGACTGACAAACAAAGTAATTGCAGGTCTAAGCAATTGTGCTGTTTATATTGATGATCTGATAGTTTTCAGTCAGTCATGGGAGGAGTATTTACAGCATCTGGAAGAATTATTTTTTCAATTACAAGAATCTGAACTTGTTTAAAATGATTTTTCAAATGCACAAGTTATGTATCTAGGCCATAACATTGGACATGGTAAGGTGGCTCCAAGGGGTACAAGTCAAGGCGATCGTGGATTTCCCAGAGCCTACAACAAAACAAAAAGTTTTGAGATTTCTGGGCATGAGTGAGTTTTACTCGAAATATGCACCACATTTTAGCAGTGTGTTTGCTTCACTGACTGAACTATTAAAAAGGACAAGAAGTTTCAATGGACACTGTCTTGTCAGAAGTCATTTGACAGTTTGAAAACTGTATTAACTACGATACCAGTTTTGGCAGTACCCAATTAAAGCAAGCAATTTAGGTTGGCTGTTGATGCGAGCAATATGAGCATTGGGGCCGTACTGTTACAAGAGGATGACATAGGAATTGAAAAACCGATCGGGTATTTTTCACATAAGCTGAATGTACAACAGAGAAGATATTCAATGATCAAAAAAGAGACCTTGGGTTTGGTGTTAGCATTGCAGCATATTGAAATTTATGTTGCAAACAATTCGTCAGAAACAATTGTTTATAGAGACAACAATCCTTTGAAGTTTTTGGATAAATTTCAAGACAAAAGTGCAAGGCTTTTCAGGTGGAGTCTATTATTACAACCATTTAGTCTACGGATTATACACATTGGTGGTAGAGAAAATCTGTTCCTAGATGCGTTATCAAGAGTTTGAAGCTTAAAGGGGAAATTGAACATTTTTTAAAATACCTGGACACTGGATTGGATTTCTATTGATACCAAGGACTTGTGTGTGTATATAGTTATGTTAATGCACCTGGTAATGTAATAGTGCAATAAGTATAGGAGATAGTGTAAGATGGGTTATTAAAAATGAAGCTGTTTTTTAAAATTAAGATGGTTCATTTTTCGATAGGGAGGGGAATGTCGTGAAGAGATACTAATGTCTATAATGTTATTGGAAATTATTTTTAAAATGGAATTGTAGTGAGGTCTGTGTCTATGTGTTTGACTGTGTGTGTCGTAATTGGATTAAAGCCAGCTAGTCTGGGCGCTTTGATGTATACTATATATTTGAGGTGCCAATAAGATAAATGTAAGGAGGAAAAGGTGAGTGTAAATTTGCATTTGTTGAATAAAGGATTCAAGAGTGGGAGTAAAACCTTGCATCCAGCTGGGAGATGTCAAACAATGTGCTTATATTACTAATAAAATTAGTGGGATAAAAATGTTATTGTTAGAAGATGTGAAGAAAAGCCTAGTGATACCATGGAAAATTTACATTCAAAGGGGAAGCCAGGTATAAAGAGGGAAAGGAGATTGTGTAAGGCAGAGGCACTTAAGACCTAACCAGCCTGTAAGCCTCCAACTGTGTCTGCAAAGGAACCTCATTTTGAATTTGTAAGGTCAAATGTGCTTTGCCTGATGTCTGTTTAAAGTCTATGGGTTATTGTTGCCTTGGTGAAGATTTACCTGGAAGTGATTAATTTGGGGATTTGTTTAAAAGTTATTATGGTAGTAATTTGTAGACATGTGCATGTGTTTAATTTGTTGTAAATTAATAAATGTTTAATTTAGTTTTATATAAAAAACCTCTTGAGGCTCGGTGGTCTTATTCCTGAATTCAGAGCTGCATCTCAAGCATACCAATGGAAAATATCGGTTATGACAGTTGTTCAAGTTTCCCTCTGGGATTTAAGCAACTCAGCCTTTACCAATTGCTGTGTCATAGCGGAGACACCCGCCTTTATCTTGTGCAGGAACCAAGGTTTCACATCTGAGTGACATGAACACTGCTCATCATAACAAGGAATGATAGGCAAGAAGACATTCTTGGGAGCTTCTTTACAATAATGAACATTATGTACAACTGATTAACACCCATGCCCAGCTGTGCAACTATATCTTCTTAACCTTTCTAACCCTGCCACTATGCCTTGGTGCTCCCCCGACATCCACAGCTGAGGTGGAGGTAACCTGCTGACTGCGACACCCTGTCTGTGATGATCTTGGCAGGCATCCTCTGGAGGGCCAAGACCTGGAGGGCCCCGGCCTGCTTTGGATGTCCTGCTGTGGATCAGGTACACCCACCTTGGCCTGTGGAGCTGGAGCTGTGGGTGTCACAGCAAGAGGGGATTTGGTTCTGCCGGACATTCGCGGAGTCACCTAGGTGGATGGCCCCAGGGTGTTGAGCTGCTGGCTCGCCTCCCTATGGATGCCCGATGTCCCCTGGCTGACTCCTTGAGGATAATGGGGAGCTGGAGTGAGATTGAGCTGCCCCGCACCCCTCTTGCATTGACAATGTTGGAGGTCAACTATGGTATCAGTGATGGAGTTCAGCCTGTGCAGTAGTGCAGGACTCATGTGCTGGTCCAAGGTCTCCATGGCGGCTGCCATCCTGCCAGTGTTGACCTCAATGCATGGCATGCCGGCACTATGGCCTCAGACTGGAGACGGACAGACTCCCCCATCGTCCCTTGCAATCTGAGGAATGCACCAGATATCCCTTCCTCATGTTCCCAGGATTGTCTTTGCAGCTCCACCAACTGATTGAGAACTGAGTCCAGAGGCTTGTTGTTTAACTGGGACTCAGTAGATTCCTTGCCTCCAACAGTCCTCCAAGTGTCGGTGACCAGCAATGTCCCTGCCTCCGCCTGCTGTGGAACAGATTGTGTAGTGTGCTCATCAGATTGGGGCCCCAATGCTACTCTACATCTAGGTCCCACCGAGGTGTGTGTTGCTGTGCTGGTGGAGGGTATGGATGAGCTCCATGACAGTTCTTCAATGGTGCTGCCCTCAGGGTCCTCATCTGAGGTGCTCTCAGTGTTGGGGTCGAGGTCCTGGTTGCCTGAGTGTGACGTGTTAGATGTGCCTAGGAGAGAAAGTGGAGATTATTGGTGCTTGACAGCCATGTTAAACACAGAACAATGTACAAAGAGTACGATTGAGAGAGGGGATCATGTGGTGCAGGATCATCACGTGGGTAATTGCCGCCGACCTCACCGTCTCTGCAGGAGCGGTCAACATCCTCTACAGTCAGCTCCAATGCTTGACTCCTGAACAGAGTGAGGACCTTGATGTCCGGAACTTCATTCCCGGCCTGGGACCTCTCCCGGCAATTGTGGGCAATCTTGTCCTGCCTAAAGACAGGTGGAGAGTGCGTCACCAAGGCTCATGCCAGATCAAATAAGAAGGATGCCAGGCATGTGAGTGTGCTGAGTGTAGCCATGGATGGGATGCGGAGGCAGTCTCCAGAGGAGACAAGGCCAGATGGAGATGTGAGGCTGTGTGTGAGAGAGTGAGTGGTGATGTTCCTTCAGCTGGCAGTGAGTGAGGTGCTAGTGAATGTGTGATGGGTTGTGAGTGGGTGAGTTAAGATTGATGAGATGGTTGCCTTATCCTGGTGGCATGGATGAGATCATTCATCTGTCTTCTGCACTGGATGGCCGACCTCTTGTGTGCAGCATTGGCACTGACCACATCTGTCACCGCCTCCCAAACCAGGGTGGTAAACTGATGGACCTCCTGCTGCCAGAGCAGGGGTAGAGGACTTTGTGGCATCCAGAAGGTGTCCCTGGGATGCATCACTGAATTGGGGGGCTGCACTCTTCTTGGCTCTGGGGCCATGTCTTCCATGGAGCAGTCCTGGGCCGGAAGCATTGAGAAGTGTGCATGTGGTTGCATTTTAATTATGGTGCCCATCGTGAGGCAGTGGCGAGGTAACAGCATAGCGGGCCAATCAGAGGCCTGCCACCAGCAAAGCGGCATGTTTACCGTAACTACATAATTTATGAGGCGGGCAGTGGATGATACGACATGAACACTCACCATTGCAGCCAGCAGGTAAAACATCTTTTTTTCACGCCTGCCACTGCACTTTGTGCATATCTGGGACAATTCTGCGCAATGTTTTCACTGCCTGGGCCTTTCTGGAGGAGCCTTGCGGTACTTGGCTGAGCTGCACAGCCTCACCATCATCGGGCAACTGCCACTAGCTATATATTGAGGAGCTGGGAAGCAGAAGAAGGGAGAAGAGGAAGAGAACGCAGAGGCAGGGAGGAAGCAACTGGAGACAGCTACTTTTTCCTTATGAAGAACTCATTCGACCACAATACAAATAATGCAACCCTAATTCCACAGTCATGACAGTAACAGTCTGAACCTGAGTGGCAGCAAGCTGAGATTTCATTACTTCAGTCTGAGCTTCCACTGCAGCATTCAGACATTGGGTGGCTGCTGCTTGTGTTGCAATGGAAGCTGAGACATTGGCCATCAGAAGCTGCACCGCAGTTGGGTCCACAAATGTGCAATGGAATTATCTATCATTATCAGGCTGAAAAGAATGAGCTCTGCTCAAAGCCTTTTCTCAAATTGATGCTGGACTCCTCCATGCTCCTTGCCAATGACCACATGCTTTTTGGCAGGCTTCCCAATGCACCAAACATTTTGTTGTCCATACCCATCAGGGTTCTTCTGTAAGCTACCTAAGTGCTCACCTGAGCTCCCTGCAGTGAAAGCCTACCATCCAACAAGCTGGCATTTGCTCCATCCTTGTCTCTTTCCCGAGATGCAGGCCACTTGTGCTCAGCATCTCATCACATGCAAACTCTGTCCTCTAAGATACCAGCAGTGTCACTTTCGGAGCTGACGGCTGCTGATGTGAAATCAAGTGATGGCGCTATACTTCCATCATCAATTTCTTTTTGGAGTTCCTCCACTGCCTGAGCAGGTTGCATTGCTTGGGTATCTGAAAAGAAAAAGGCACAAATTTTGGATTGTAGTGTGGACTGGAGTGGAAATTAAAAGCTACAGCTTGCAAATCAAAAGAGAGTGTCGGAAAAATAAAATAAGAGATGGAAAATGGTGCAAACCAGAAATGGAAAATTCCAGAAATGCAATAGACCTTGAGTGCTTAGAGATGCAAGAACGAGGATTAGCTATGAAGATGATGTCTTCATCAATGATTTCAGCCCTGTCACTGGCTGTGGCCTCAGCAATAGCCATCCCAATAATGGCTAGCAACAACTCCTCCATGGCAGTTAGGACGTGCAGACATGATTGTTCTCTCCATTTAACTACACTGCCTCTGATGAAGTGTCGTCACTGACCTGAGACATGAACTCTGTTCCTCTCCACAGATGCTGTCTTAGCTGCTGAGCATGTCAGCATTTTCTGTTTTTACTTCAGATTTCCAGCATCTGCAGTATTTTTCTTTTGAACTACTCTGCCTTTTATTTGTCCTTCAAGAGAAAGATATGTGTGCCAATGTGTTTCGTGCGATCTGTTTAGCTAATGTAGCTATCATGTTTGAATAGCCGACAATGTGTGCAAGCTGTGAGATGTGGATGTGAGACTTGTAACTTGGATGTGTGAGTGCTGGGTGTGACTGATAGAGATTGTTGATAGGTGAGTGATGGGGCTGTGATGATTTCAGCAGTGGCCAAGGCTAGTGGTACAGTTGGTAGAATATGGCATTTGGAGGTAGAATGTGATCACATTAGAGCGGGTCTAGAGGAGATTTATGAGGATGGTGCCAGAAATAGAAATTTCTGGCTATGAGGAAATATTAAATAGGCTGGAATTGTTTTCTTTGGATCAGAGGAGGCCAAGGGGAGATTTAACTGAGATGATGCCCAAATAAAGAAGGACTTATTTCTCTTAGTGCAATCAATAACCAGGCGGCATAGATTTAAGGTAATCGGTAGATGAAGTAAAGGGAAGTTAAGGAAAAATGTTTACACTCAGAGGTTGGTGAGGATTTGGAATTTACTGCCTGAGATGGAGGTAAAGGAAGAAACCCTCATGGCATTTAAAAAGTACTTGTTTGTTCATTTGAAATGCCATAACCTACAAGACTATAGACCGAGAGCAGGAAAGTGGGATTAGGCTGGATAGCTCTTTTTGGCCAACACAAATGCGATGGGCCAAATGGCTTTCTTCTGTGCTGTAAATTTCTGTGATTCTATGATCAGCCCACTGATCACATTTAACATTAGCTGAAGCCATGGACAAGGCACAGGCTTCCTGCCAATTGCATCAGACAGCTTGAACAGACTTCCATTATCTATATCACACTGGGTGACAGACTCTGCATTGGTGCTTGAAAAGGATTAAGAGAGTGATGATATATCTTCAGGAGGGCTCCTCCCCCACGGTAGTCACGGTGCTTGCAAGGCCCCACCTGGTCTATGATACAGATGAAAATTGGCCCCAGTATAGCTAACCCATAATGCGCCTGATCCAGGTGTCCTGAGTGACAATGATGGGTGACAAAACTGGAAACATGTTCCATTCCCCAGGACTGGTACCTCACATCAATTTTTAATATAATAATCAAGGAAGTAAATTGAAAATTAGTTTGTATGATTCCCTTAAAATGTTACATTCAAAAAAAATATTTACAGTAGCAACCATGTCTACTACAAGGAACCAGACTGATGTGTAAAACGCAATTTTTCCTAAGAGATTCAATAAGCATTTATTAAAATGGTTACAGACCACTGTACTGAAATATATCACCTCTTCTTGGAATCAGTTAAAAGGCTATGGAGCATAATTTATCACACAAAAAAAAACCTAACCACACATTGTAGTATATTATTGATTAATCCTAATTTCCTCCAGGCACAGGGCTTTCAAAGCTTCCTGTCAACTCAGTACTGCAAACGTTAAGTCATGCCTCATAATGATCTAAAACTGATATCATCGATGCTTCTTTCCTTTGCAGATTCCCTATTGCATTGATATCCTTTAAAAATTACTGAGACAGTTCTTCCACAAAATATTAATTTCTGCATGTGGTCTGACTCATGCACTATAGAAAATGAAGCCCATTTCTTTTGTAGTTAGGGTATTGTTGTAGGGTGGCCGAGTTATGCTATTAGTGATAGAGTTGATCTGCAGATACTTCTTGGGTGGAAACACTAAGATTATTTACAACATACTCAGCAGCAACGAGACGTGTGCTTTCAACTCCAACTCTATCTCTACACTGACTGCTGAGGTAGCCTGCGCTACTCTCCTATTGGTTACTACAGATCATGTGATCTTCTCTAACAAGTATTATTCTTAAAGGTGCATTACACACTGAATAAAACCATAATTGCTACAGGTATGATTAAAACTCTTGGCTAAATGCCCTCTAACATTTCTGTTTATTACTTAACAAATTTTAATGTAGTGAACTAACATTTACAAATGGTAGACCACTCAAGATAATTTGAGTCTTTCTAATTCTTTGATCAAAGTTCAATATCTACATGTAAGTGAAAATTGCTTTTGTTCCAATGGGGAAGAAATCTTTAACAATGGCCGGAATCGTCCACTCCTGTTGGGGGTGGGCAGTGGGGGGAGAATTTGGCAGGGGGGCAGAACTCAGTTTCACGCTGGCATGAAATCACAATGGGATCATCCGATGGCGTCCGGACCGCGAGTCCCGCTGGAGGCCAGCGTGAACCCAATATACAGCCAGTTTGGAATGCAAAGTAAGGCCTGACCAGAATCATCCGCCCTTGCTCGATTCACTGTTACACCGACGGGAAAACACACTGGCCCAGAACACGTCTAGACAAGCATGATATGCATAAGTCAGGACTTACCTCTAGGGCCTTGCTTAGATCACGGACATTGAGGAGAAGAAAATGCCGGAGCCCTACAGCTGCTGGACCCTGGAGGAACAAATGGTGGGGGGGGGGGGAGGTGGCGGGGTGGGTGAAGGTCCAGGGGAGGAGGGAGTTGAGTGTGGAAGTTGTCCAGGGGAAGGAGGGAGTTCAAATTGGGGAAGGTGTCCAGGGGAAGGAGGGAGTTCGAAGTGGGGAAGGTGTCCAGGGGAGGAAGGGGTTCGGAGAGGGGAAGGTATCCATGGAAGGAGGGAGTTTGGGGGGAGCAGGTAGTTTGGAGAGGGGCGGGAGGATGGGGGGAGGAAGAGTAAGGGGACTGTGGAATGTCCCGGTGAACATGCAAGGGAAGGGTTTGTGGAATTAATGATTGCCTCCAATGTGGATGGGGGTGGGATTTTCAGGAAGATAGGGAATATGCACGTTCTGCTGAACATTCTAGAATGACAAGGGTTCAGGCTGTAGGGTCATAGTGGGGAGGTTGCTGGTGATGCCGGGGGATAGACTGTGATAGGAGAAAAGACATGAGTGACCCGGGGAGGGGAAAGGATGAGGGAGATAATCAAAAACTTCACTACAGCAATTGTGCACAAATCGAAAGTGAGCGGAGCCTTGTATTGGACAGGCACAGGTGCTGCATGGGAGTGTGATCAGTGGGTGGGCGGAGATGCAGGTCAGCTCAGGTGGACAACTGAAAGAGAGCCCCAGCAGGCAGCATTGAAAATGCTCGGGAGAGTGAGATGAGTGTGATAGATAAAGGCTCCGCGTGTGTGGGAGAATGTTTGCATGAGGTTCTGAAAGGCTTATCATACACACAGTTCTCCCTCCAGAAACACTCGTGGTCTGGCTGCATGTAGCTGAACTGTTAGCCGGGGGCGGGATGCAAGGGGAGGACATGAAAGACAACATTACTCGTTTTTCCGTGAAAGTGAATATATTTTCAGATTGTAAAGTGACAAAATGTATTCACCTGTGCAACCACTTGTGACCAGAATTTCTTAGCTTTTCTAGGCCTACCACTTCTTCTAGGTGCTGCCCTGACATCTGCAGCAGGGGTGGAGACAGCCTATGAAATGGTTGACCTGTTGCCTCTGATGACTTTGGCATGCGTCCTCTGGAGAGCTGAGGCCTTGGGGGCCCAGCCTGCTTTGTTTGTCCTCCTATGGGCTAGCTCCTCCCTTTGCAGTGACAGAGAACGAGGGGGTCACAGGCAAAGGGGACTCAGGGGGAGCGGACAGGTTCTGGATTCCTGAGTGGATGACCCAGGGGTGTCCAGCTGCCGCTCCCTCTCCTTTTAGGTGCCTGATGGTCTCGGCCTGACTCCTTGAGGGGAAAGAGCTCCTGGAGGGACATTGATGTGCCTCGTTTTTCTCTCTCATGTTGCCACTGTAGAAATTCACCTATGGCTACCATGATGGAGTGCAGGTCTGTGTGCATCTCTGTGTTTTTCCAGACCAGAGTCTCCATGGCATCTGGCATCCTTCCCATGTGGACCTCCATGCGTGCACATGTGGGCACCACTTCATCAGAGAGTGGGCAGATGCACTCCTCCAACTCGCATGCCACTCTGTTGAGGGCTTCCAACAGCTCTGCGTGATGTTTCCCCACCTTCTGCTGACTCTCCATGATGAGTTGGAAGGCCGATTCCAGAGGCTTTTCATCTGACTTGGACCTCACAGATGCCTCTTCCCCAGCACTCCTCCGAGTGCTGGGGAGCTCAGTTGAACCTTCCTCCTTCTGCTGCGGACATGTTTCTGTGCGGTGACCACCAGATTGTGATCCTGAGTCTGCTCTAGATCTAGATCCCACTGAGGTGTGTCTCTGTGCTGGTAGAGGGTGTGGGTAAGTGCTGAGATGGGTCTTCCAGGCTGCTTATTTCCAGCTCTTCAATGGAGGAGGTATCCTCTTGGCTGGAGGTGAGGATGTGGATGGAGCTGAGGGACTGGCTGGCTGAGGGTGTATGTTGCTTGGCAGAGCTCCCTGTGAACCAAAGTAGACATAATTAGTGCATGGAAACAGAGTCAAAGGCAGGAGAGAGAGCACTCACAGTTGTGTTGAGAGAGGGATGATGTGGTGCAGGGTCCTCAGGTAGGGGTTCGCCGCTGACCTCACTGTCGCTGCAGGCATGGTCCACATCCTCACCAGTCAATGTGATGGCACACTGCTCAAAGTGAGTGAGGGGCATAAAGTCAGCCATTCCATTCCAGTTTGGACCTCTCCCTCCTATTGTGAGCCAGCTTCTCTTTCATGAAAACAGATGGAGAGAGTGCGAGCAGGACACATGGCACTGCCTGGAATGTTTGTGTGGTGGGCAGAGCCATGGACAGGATGAGGATGCGAGCTCCAGAGGATATGAGCCTGATGGAGATGTGAGGGTGTGTGTGAGAGTTAGTGGTGTTGTCCCTCGAGGTATGAGATCCCTGTGGATGTGTGATAGGTTTAGGAGTGTGAGAATTGAGAATAATGATGTGCTTGACTTATCCTGGCAGAACAGATGAGAGCATTCATCCTCTTCCTGCACTGATGGCTGACCTCTGTGCTCCGCTGGTGCTGACAACCACTGCCTCCACCTTCCAGGCCGGACTGGTGACTCTGGTAGATCTCCTGCGGCCAGAGTGCAGGAGTTCGCAGCGGCTTTCCTCTGCGTCCAGCAGGCACCCCAGAGAGACGGCTGCCATCACCTTTACTTTCAGGGTCATCTGTTATCTGGAGCAGTCCTGGTCTGTAAACATGAAGTATGCTGTGCTCTGGTGTGCTTTAAATATGGCATCCTGTCTACTGTTATATGATTCTCTACATCATAGTGTGGGCGGTACTGTTCTCCAGTCCCGCATTAACCCTTGCTATGCCAAATGTTATACTACCCATGTGGCCTCAAGAAGGGGAGGGTCAGGTCAATAGAAAACATGGTGACACCAACATTGAAGGGTTCAGGTGGGAGAACAGGAATATCTACATGGATAGCCTTAGGTTCAAGGATAACAGAGGAAGGCTGGATAGTGATAGGAAGAATGGGAATTAGGAAGTGGTGAGGATGGTAGGAGGTTGGAAGCTGGTGTCCCAGATGAAGGTCAGCAGCACTGTTTTCGAGTTCACCTTACAATGACGCAGTTCAACAGACAAGCTAGAAAAAAAATCAATCGGGGAGGAGCCCCAGTGCGTGTGGAGTGAGTTCAACACAACAATCCTTCACCAATTGAAGGGGCACCCTATAACTGTCCTGCTCAAACCATGGAGATCATGACTCATCTGAGTGCTGGATCCAAGGGTCCAATGCACAATGAATGAGTTTGGCTCTTTTACAAATGGTGCACAATAAGGCTAGAATCTATTTAGTTTAAGTGCTGTGGTGTGTATGGTCTTAGTTAGCACCTGATCCTTACAGAAGCATGTCAGAATGTAAGTAGGGTCAAAAGATCATTGGCCATATCTGCTGCGCAGAGGCAGCATGGGCCCTACAAGCCTCCATGTTCCCAGTACAACGGCCATGGATTCAAGACACCATGCTTGTAGTCAGGCCATAAGTGCGTATCCATAGCTATTGCCAAGGACAACCACCAGAAGCCTGACAGTCAGTCATAGGGCATGGGTGTTTTGACTCTAATTAAGATCCTCATTGTGAATGTGCCTAAGGGGAAAGCTCAGCAATGCTTTGTCCTCCAATATGATATCAGCCTGCAAAGGTTGGCTTTGGTATGCAAAATGCAGACTGAGGAAAAATTAAGGGCTGGAGACTGCATTCCTGCCTTGTACATTGAGGGAGACCACTCCATGATTGCTCAATGTTATCTGTTCATAGATTGGCAACAACATAAGGGAGGTGACAGATGCCCTATTCAATAAAGCTCACCATTATGTGTAGTTCTGCATGGATGAAGCAAGTCAAACTGCCAGGGTGCCACTGACTGCACACATGTGGCCTTGAGAGCTCCCTAGCAACAGCCTGTGAGATTCATTAATAGAAAAGGATTTCAATCTCTGAATGCCCAGCTAATTTGGGGTCACAGAAAGCAGATCCATCATGTTTGTGCTAGGTACCCAGGGAGCTCTCATATGTTTTGAGTCACTCCCAGATGCCAGAAATATTTGCAGGAGCTTGGCACTTAGAGGATTGGCTCCTCAGTGATAAGGGGGTACCCCCTGAAGATATAGCTAATAACACCTGTTTGTTGTCCACGGAATGCATCTGAGGAGAGATACATGCACATTCCACCACAAGGTCATTAATAGAGCAAACTATTAGCCTTATAAAGATGTGTTTCAGATGTTTGGACCGGTCAGGTGGGACTCCCAATACTCACTGCAGGGACTGGGCCGCATCATCATTGTTTGATGCACCCTGCACGACCTCATGCTGCAAAAGGTGGTGTGCTGCCACAGAGAGATATGGAGGAATGAGATGCCTCCTCAGGTAAGGAGGACATTGAAGGGGATGAATCTGAAGAAGATGAGGATTCAGACAAGCCACATGAGGATGCCATTGCATGGGCACAATGCCTGTGACAACCTCATAGTGACAAGATTCCAGGAGGAATAAGCTGAGGACAAGCTGTTCTGAGCGCCGCTCTCTTCATGCATCGATGCAGGGGGCACAACAACACCTTCATTGTCATCTTTAACAAATCACAAAAGATCATCAATCCCACAATGATCACGGAGGAAGCATAAGTCATGACTCGTAATGATGGGGTCATTCTTGGAGGGTGCAATAGCCTAGGGACCATGTGGTCACTGTAGAATGTAATTAACACACCACTAGGGCACATCCTTAAGCATCTACACATGGTGCAGTCGCTTCAACCATGGCAGCAACAAATCTGTTGCGATGGCATCCTTCAAGCAGCTGAAATGCCTTTGCCCACTTGGATGCACTCATGCCAGAATGACAGTAGGTTAGCAAGGCAGCTCTAAGGCAAAAAAACATTTGTCAATGGTTAGTGCAACCACCTCAAGAGGGAGCTACATTCAGACAGCACCATCTCCCCAAACTCCAGCTCTCCTGCATGATCAGTACAAAGACTGCGGGTGGAATTGCTCGTGCCACTGGTGTTGGGCGTGTTTGGTGGCATGAGCGGACAATATGTTGAGAAGGCCAAAAATTAGCTTCAGGACATCATGAAGCTAGTTTGCGATTGTCCTCTCAGCCCGCCAATGGCGGCCCTTGCTCTCCGCTATTGGACATTGGGTACTCATTGTAACACATCGGCATACCAGTATAAGGCCAGCCCACCAGACTCATTTCCCCCCACCCACTGGATCGTCCGCCCACTTCGGCGGGAAACCACGCTGCTGCAGGATATGTCTTGACAACTGTGGTGTGCAGAAGTCGGGACTTACTGCCAGGGCCTTGCTCACATTGTGGACAGTGGAGGAGCAGAAGATGCTGGAGCCCGACAGAAACGGCACATTTGAGGAACGTCCATGGCATGATGGGTGGAATCTCATGGGCATGGCTCTGCTGTGAAGCAGCTCATGGAAGTTGGAAAGTCACCGTTGATGCTCAAAATGGAGGGGATGGGAGAGGAAGGTCTATGATTGACTGGGAGAGGAAGAGGTATTGGGGGTGAGGTTGTGGGGGAGGGAGTATGAGGGGAGAAGGGGGTAATGGGGAGGAGATAGCAACTAGGGAGGTAGGTGTAAGGGGGGTGAAAGGAGTAAAGGAAGGAGTTCAGAAGTGGGAAGGAGTGTGGAAAGGGGAGGGAATCCGGGGGGAGCAAGGAGTGCGGAGAGGGGAGGGAGTAAGGACGGAGGAAGAAGTAAGGGTGAAGGAAGGAGTCGGGGAGGGGGAAAGATTAAGGCTGGAGGAAAAAGTAAGGCTGGCGGAAAAAGTAAGGGTGTCTGAAGTAGTGAGGAAGGGGGAGGGTGTAAGGCTGGAGGAAAAAGTCGGGATGGAGGGAAGGACTAAGGGTGATGAAAGAATTGAAGGTGTCGGGAGGGGAAGGACTAAACGGTTCGGGTGGTGGTGTCTGGATGGTGGAGGTCTAATGGTTGGGGAGTCCATGGGGGTAACATGTTCCAGGTGGGTGTGGGGGAGGGGTCCTGGGCTGTGTGTGGAGGAGGGGTTTGGGGGATTGTGTGGGACGGGTTAGATGGGAGTGTGGGGAGGGGCCAGGGGCTGTGGGGGAAGAGTACGGGGACGGTGTGGGGGAGGGGTTCGGGGTGTGTTGGGGGAGGGGTCTGGGGGCTGTGGGAGTGGGGTGGGGTCTGGGTGAGTGGGATAGGGGTCCGGAGTGCAAGGGGAGTCAGGGGGGATTGGCGTCTGGGGTCTGGGGGTGGGGTGCGGGCGAAGGAGTCCAGAGTGGGGTGGAGAAGGGGTCTGCATGGGGGGGAAGGGGTCTGGAGGGAGGGGGGGGAGGTGTCCGGGGGGGGATTGTCCAGGTGAATGTGTAAGGGAGGGCTTTGATGACTGCTTCCTGGAGAGCGAACTGAGGGTGGGCTTAGTACGAGGGAATGGTAAGAATGACCAAGGGTGGAGTGAGGCGGTAGTGTGGGAGGGTGAGCGTACAATGGAAGCTGTAGAAGAGATGGCGAGGGTGGTTTGTGGGGACTTGGAGGCAGACATGGACCCTTGGGTGGGAAGGAGGAGATTGTGGAGGTTAATGTGGATGGCGGTGGGGTTTTCGGGAAGGAGGGGAGCGTGTACATTCACTTAGACATCCCCGAAGGAAAAGGGTTGCGGTGGTAGGTCACGGAGGGGAGGCAGAAGGTAATGCCAAGGGGGTCAACCATCATGGGGGAAAGGAAATAGGTGACTGGGGGAGGGGAAAAGACAGGAGTGCTTACGAGAAAGTGAATCCAGACCACGTTGTTTAAATCAAAAGTGAAACGACAATCGTGGTGGGCGAGATCAGGTGCTGCAGGAGAGTGTGATCATTTGGTGGGTGGAGATGCAGGTCAGCTCAGGTGGACAACTGAAAGCGAACCCCAGCAGGGAGCATTCAAAATGCTCAGGATGTTGAGGTGAGTGTGATACGTGAAGGATCCGCGTTACGTGGGAGAGTGCTTGCACGAGGCTTCGAAAGGCCCTCACGCACACGCACACGCACACACACACACGCACACACTTCTCCCTCCAGAATCACTCATTGGCCAGCTGCTCGCTCTGCAGTGACAGAGGTCGAGGTTGTGGGGGTCACAGGCAAAGGGGACTTGGAGGGGGAGGACAGCCGCAGAGATTCCTGAGTGATGACCCAGTGGTTTCCAGCTGCCGCTCCTCCTCCCTTCAGGTGCCCGGCGGCCTCAGTCTGACTCCTTGAGGAGATGGAGCACCTGGAGGGACATCAAGGTGCCCCGTTTCCCCCTCGCGTTGCCACTGCAGGAACTCACCCATGGCTCCCGTGATGGAGTGCAGGTCTGTACACATCTCCGCGTTCTGCTGGACCAGGGTCTCCATGGCATCCTCCATCCTCCCCATGCAGACCTCCATATGCCATAGGGCATCACTTCATCAGAGAGCGGGCAGATGCCACTCTGTTGAGGACTTCCAACAGCTCGGCGTCATGTTCCGCCACCTTCTGCTGACTCTCCACAATGGAAGGCCAAATCCAGAGGCTCGTCATCTGACTCAGACCTCACAGATGCCTGAACCCCAGCAATCCTCCGAGTGCTGGGGAGCTCAGCTGAACCTGCCCCCTCCTGCTGCAGACGTGTGTCTGTCCAGTGACCACCAGATTGTGAACCTGAGCCTGCTCTAGATCGAGGTCCCACCGATGTGTGAGTCTCTGCATTGGTGGAGGGTGTGGGTAAGCGCTGTGACGGGTCTTCCAGGCTGCTTATTTCCAGCCCTTCAATGGAGGAGGTGTTCTCTTGGCTGGGGATGAGGACCTAGATGGAGCTGAGGGACTGGCTGGTTGAGGGTGTCAGTCGCTTGGCAGAGCTCCCTGTGAACCAAAGTAGAGATAATTAGTGCATGGCAGCAGATTCAAAAGCAGGAGAGAGAGCACTCACATTTGCGTTGAGAGAGGGATGATGTAGTGTAGGATCCTCAGGTGGGCAACCGCCACTGACCTCACTGTCGCCGCAGGCAGGGTCGCCAGCCACCGTGATGGCATGCTCCTCAAAATGAGGGAGGGGTCTAATGTGGGCCACTCCACCCCCAATCTGTGATTGCTGTTGTGATGTTGTGAGCTGTTGTGAGCAAGCTTCTCCTGCATGAAAACAGATGAAAAGAGTGTGAGCCAGATGCACGGCACTGCGTGGAATGTTTGTGTGGTGAGCAGAGCCATGGACGGGATGAGGACATGAGCTCCAGAGGATATAGCCTGATGGAGATGTGAGGGTGTGTGTGAGAGAGTTAGTGGTGTTGTCCCTTGAGGTGTGAAATCCCTGTGGATGTGTGATGGGTTTGTGAATGTGTGAGTTGAGAGTGATGAGAAGAGTGAGTTACCTCCCTATCTGAAATATCTGACATCGATTCAGCAGTTTATAAAATTTCGTAAGCAACCTCTGCTGATTTGACTTCAAATGGTGTAATTTGGGATGAGTATTAAAGTGCTTGAAAATATGATCCTGCACTACAGCATTCATTAAAACACTCCAAAACACTCGAAAGCCACTGCAGGTTGTCAAGGTCATGGAAGCGATCATCTGCGTTGGGGGCGATCATTAGTAATTGGAAGCACTTAGGAATTCAAGGCCATGTTGGTCTTCACCAACTCTGGGGAAAAACAGGGAATGCTTCGCCAAGGATGGGGGAGGTGGCGCAGTAATGAAAGAGTTAACAATGTAAGTAACAAAGTAAATGTGGCACTTATGAGATGTAACAGTGCAGTGGAATTAAATTTTAAAGCATATAATGAAATAAAAAAGCTAGCAACTCAACAAGGCTCCATGGCAGCACCTTCCAAACCCGCGACCTCTACCACCTAGAAGGACAAGGTCAGCAGATTCTCCAAGCCACAGACCATCCTTCACTGCCGCTGAGCCAAAATCCTGGAACTCCCTTCCTAACAGACCCTGTCTACTCAGCCACTGTTCTTGAGCACCTGATCGCCGAGATCCAGGAGCTGGCAGACAATGTGGCCCAGGTCAACAAGAAGACCCGAATCGGCCCCCACTACCTGCAGATCACCATCAGCAATGACAAGGAACTCAGCAAGCAGCTGGGAGGAGTCAACATATTCCAGGCAGGGTCCTCTCCAACATCTAGGGTGTGCTACTGCCCAAGAAAACCACACATCCCAGGAAGGATTATGCCTGAAAGCGAAACATCAGAAAAAGGTAAAAAGATAATGCGAATAAAATTTTCTTTAAAGTAAACAATATATCACACAATGCATGGCTAAAAACAACCACCTTGTGGTACATCCAACCCACCCCAGCTCTGCTGTAAGTCAGTAACATCCAGCACCCAACCCTGATGGCCCTGACCCGTCCATTTCCCCTTGGGCCTGCTGGAAATGTACCAACATGGGACTGTGTGTCAGTCCACAGACCTTCACCTCCCCTCCCCCTCCCTCTCCTTCTCCACCCCTCATTCCCTCTTTTTTCCCTCTCTCTCCCTCTCCCCTCCTTCCCCCTCTGCCTCCCATCCCTCTCCTCCTCCCTCTGCCTCCCTCATCCCCCTCCCCCATCCTGGTCCTCCCTCTTCCTCCCTCACTGCCTTCCCCTTCTCCCCCATCCCCCTCCTTCCCCCTCCCCCACCCTCTGCCTCCCCTTCCCCCCTCCCCCCACCTCCAGGTTACTCCTCTCCTCTTCCCCTCCTCCCCTTCCCCTCTCCCCAAATTCCCCCCTGAACCCCTCCTCCCCCTCCACACCCTGTCCCTTCCTCCCCCCACCTCTCCCCCTCCCCCTTCCACTCCCCCCTTCTCCCCTCCCCCCTTGGGCAGTTGTAGAAGTGTTGGGTGGGGAGTGTTTGTAGAGGGGGTGGGTGTTTGTAGTGGGGTTGGGGGTTGACGAGGTGTAGAGTGGGTGAATGGTGGGTTGGGGTGGTGTAGAGGGGGGTGGGGTGTTGGAGTACAGTAGAGGAGGTGGGGTGAGGCATGGGACTGGGGGTATAGAGGGGGTAGGAGGGATGTGATGTGTAGTGGGGTGTGGGGCTGGAAGGGTTGGGGTGTAGAATTGTGGGTGCTGGGGGAGCTGTGGGGTCAGAGGGGGTTGAGGAGAGGTGGTCGGGGGTTTTGGGTGTTTGTGCGATATGAGGGTGGGAGTTAAGGTGATGGTGGAGTTGGGGCGTGACTAGGATGGGGTGGAGGTGGCGGGTGGGGGCTAGGACGTGGTGGGGAGTTAGAGGGGGTGGGCGTTAGGGTGTGGGTCGGAGTTGGGGTGGGGGGGGCCGGAGGAGTTTGAGGAGAGGTGGTTGGGGGGTAGTGGGTGGCGGGTTTTGGGTTTGTGCAGTATGGGTGTGAGGGCTAGGACAGGGTGGGGGGGTTAGAGGCAGTGGGGCGTGGGGGGTAGAGGTAGTTGAGTGTAGGGGTCGTGGGTGAGGTTGTAGGATTGGATAGGGGGCTTGGCAGGGTTGGGCATCAGAGAATTGAGGGTTGGGTGTAGGTGGGGGTGGTGAGGTGTCCCACTAGTTTTTTAATTCTAAACACAGGAATATTTCAGCAGTTTTTAAATTCAGAGCTGTCCGTGTGTGTGTGTGTGTGTGTGTCTGTGTATGTGTGTGTGTGTAAGTAAATGGGTTAAAAAAAATTTTTAGCCCTGTTTTGCCTGTTAACATTTATCCAATTCTAAATTATAAGAGCCTAATTATATATGAATTCTACCTAATATCTATACTCTGCCTAACTATACCTCTAAACTCCACGATACTGGAAATTGGAGAAGGACTACCAGGCTGGTCAGTACCAATTGCTGGTACGTGCACTTCACAGGGACAAGTTTCCAAGTATGGGCTGCATGGGGGACTTAGTTAATTTCCAACAACATTCTATCTGTGAGCACTTAAACAAACCAGCACTTGCTGTGTGCCACTTTGGAGCTAACTGATCACCGATCCATGAGGATTTAACACCAATGATGTCAGGTGAACAGTTACTGTACACACCTGATGTAGTTTCCATTGTTGCAACCAAATAAATGTTCACAGTTGATGTGGTTTCAGGTCAGTTCCTTCACTTAACTACTTTCAGATATCAAATGATCATTGAAAAATCACTTTTGAACACTGAATTGCACAGTTGAGTACAAGTTAACACTGTTGCGCGCAGAATTCTGTCAAAGTTTTCTGGTAGGGCTTGAAGGAATGGATGAGACCATTCATCCTTTAGCGGCACTGGGTGGCTGTCCTCTTTTGCAGGGCATTGGCGCTGACCACCACTGCTGCCACCTCCCATGCCGGATTGGTGATTCCGCCGCACCTCCTGCGGCCAGAGTGGGGGTAGAGGACATCACGGCGGACCACCATGGCGTCCAAAAGGCGCTCAAGGGACGCTCAGGGGACTGCAGTCTTTTTGCCTTTCGGGGCTATCTTGTCTTCTGTACAGCAGCCATGGGCTGGAAGCCATGCACGTGGCTGGGCTTTTAATATAGCGCCCAGTGTGATGAAGCAGCGAGATGATGGCGTGGCAGCTGAATGAGAGCCCGCCCACCATCGGAATGGTGTGTTTCCCAGGAATGCATAATTAATGCGGCGGGTTTGAGACGGTACAATGTGAAAAGCTGCCATTGTGGCCGGCAGGTTAAATGTCATTTTACCTGCCCGCTACCACATTTAGTGCAAATCTGGGACGATTCCGCTCTGCATCTTGATGGTGAGCCCTAAGATGCCATCGGACATCAGGGCGCAGTAATCTGTAAGATGACAGCATGCACACAAAGCTTCGAGTAATGTTAGCATTGTTCTCACTCAGAGTGGTTCAGCAGGACCATCGTGTGATTATTTACAAACACTCATTATCCTGCATTCATTGAAAGGCTGCCAAGTTTACATCCTGCATTGCCTTGGCATTTGGGAGATTCGTGGCCCAGTCAGTTTTATCACAGCAGTCAATGATAACTTATTCCCTTCATAGATACTGCTGAGCACTCAGGAGATGTGCTGGAGCATCGCTTTCATACCATAACAATCCTCAACATTGTCCATCTTACAAAGGCCAATCCTTTCTCTCAACCCTAAATCAATGAGTGTACAGTCATGCAATGAATTCCATATCGATTTGTGTTCTGTGATTTCACAGAGGGATTCTGTGAAGCACCACTACTCAGCTGTTCAGAAGCAAAGTAAGATCCTCACAGGTAAGTAGACAGGTTCATCAGGATGAGCACACACCCCTGACATCACACACATTTCTGTCAAATAAACATTTCAAATGTCACTGAGTGGAACTAACTTCCATTGCTCATGGGGAAAGTGGGAACTAATAAAGGGATAATGTTCAGCCTTAAACACAGAGATGAAAAAGCACTGCAGGAGGAATGAAAGGCTATGCTGCTCAACAATGAATACTACTTTAACCAGGACATCACAGTCTTAAAATAAATGCCATTGCGAAATGCACTTGGATGAAAAGACTCCAACATTGGTCACGACAAATACTTATAACATCCACAAGTTTGTGGATGGACCTCAATGCGCCGCTATTAGGATGATGACTAATCTTGATGAAGAATTCTCATCAGATCAAACAATCTCTGCCTGAGATGCAAGGGTTACATGTGTATTGTCCAGCCATCATTTTGATAGAGGAAGTGCCTTTGTTCATGTTGCAGATGTGGTCTTAAAGCTGATTCACTGTGATGAGATTGGGTGAGACTTAATGGGACTGAAGGGCAAGATGGGAGATAACTATTGTGCGGAATTGGGGGTTCATTTTGTACCCTTGAATGAACGTGGGATCTTGCACCACATTAGTTAGCCATTCAATATTTGAGACTTGGAGAGGGATAAATGTGAAATATATTTACAAATGAGCAGATTATATGCTGTGAGTGAACACTGGTGCCACCATTGTGCATTCAAAAATTCTTAATTTTTCTAACTCAACCGCTATGTCTAGGTGCAGCCCCAACATCTGCAGCAGAGGTGGAAGTAGCCTGTTGACTGCTATGCCCTGGTGTCTGAGATGACTCTGGCCAATGTTCTCTAGAGGCCTGAGGCCTGGATGGCTCCAGCATGCTAAGCATCTCCTGCTTCGGGGCAGGTGCTCTCTCCTCAGCCTGACCTCTGGAGTTGATGAGGTCGCAGGCAGAGGGAATTTGGAGTGGCAGGACACCTTGGAGTGTCCTAGGTGGATGCCCCTGGAGTGTCTGGCTGGTGCTTCTCTGCCCTTTGATGCCTGAGGGCCCCTCCCTGACTCCTTGAGGAGAAGGAGCACCTGGAGGGAATTTGAGAAGCCCTGTCTCCACCTCTCCTAGCCACTGCTGGAATACACCCATCACTAGAGCAATGGTGTGCAGGTCTGAGCACAAATCCAGCAGTAACTACTGGGCCTGGGTCTCCAAGCCGCTGCCACCCTTCTCATAGAGGCTTTGATGCACTCACATGCCGCAGCTGTGACATCAGACTGAACGTGGATGGACTCCTCCATCTTACCAGTCTGGTAAGGGCCTCTGGCAACTTTGCCCGATGTTCCTTGCCTGTCTCTGCATCTCCAACATTTCTCTTAGGGTCGATTCCAGAGGCTCATCATCAGGCTCAGACTCAGCAGGGGCCTGGTCTCCAGGAGTCCTCCGAGTGTCAGAGACCTCAGCTGTCGCTGCCTCCACCAGCAGTGGACACGTGCCCGTGAGGTGACCTCGAGCCTACTCTAGAATTAGGATTCACTGAAGGGCAATTGGTGGAGGGTGCAGTGGAACACAATGATACTTCTTCATCAGATTCTTCCTCTGCCTCCTCATCTGAGATACTTTGGGGGCTGGAGCTGAGGCACTTGCTTGGAGTTTCCCTCCCTCATATCCTCTATGCCCCCCACATCCCATAGACCCTTACAGTCCCTTGCCAACTCATGCCATTCTATGCCACCCACTCACCACCCTTTGCCATTAACCCCTCCATGCCAAATCATCTAGTATTCTTTGACAGCTGGATAGTTCATTGACAGCTTTGACAGTTCCTTAAAAGTTCTGACAGTTCCTTGACAGCTTTGACAGTTTTGACAGTTTGTTGATAGCTTTGATAGCTTGACAGTTCTTTGAAAGTTCTTTGATAGTTTCGACTGTTCCAATGACCTATGTACTTTTTTACGCACAATCTTGTTTACTTTTGACAATCCCAAAGGGTGCCTTGCATCTCCCAAGGGTGTCCCAGGACCATTTCCAAAGGGGTATCTACCTCTCCGAAGGGGTACCCCGGCAATCCAAATGAATCCGCCGAGGTCAGACTAGCTCTTACCTGGCCTAATCTGCACACGCCAGGTTTCACACCACTGGCCTACCAAAATCCCACTTCAGTGGAGGCAGCTGGTGATTTAGATGGCCAGCTGCCTCCGTAAACCATGCATATGTGACCCCTGGCCCTACTCCAGTCTCGGGCTCGTGTAAATAGGAAATGTCATGTTCGGGGCGGGTCTTAGCATTTTCCAGCCATTTCCTGGATTTTTGCCATGATGGAGAGCTTCTCTATCATAGTGAAAATCCGAGCCTTTGCCTTTCTGTCCTTGGCCTGCTGCTGCTGTGCTCCAGTGATGCTCTACCCAATCTGGAGAAACAACATCTCATCTTCCACTTGGGCATTTTACAGCCTTCTGGATTCAACATTGAGTTCAAAAATTCTGCATTGTAAGCACTGCATCCATTTTGTTTGCTTTCTCTTTGCATTTTTTTCTCTTGTTTATTTCCTTTTTTCCTTCTTTAGCCCTCAGATGGCTGCTCACCATCTGCCATTCTCACGTGCTCTAGACGCCTCTTCTGTTTCTTTATTTGTGCCATTATCACACCCTTTGGCCTTGTGCCATGAACCATTTAGCTCGCTGAAGCCAGACCTATCCCGGCAGGTACCTGGAGGCGACCTCCAGGTGGCAGGCTGGGATAGTCGGGGGAGGCCACTGACCCCCTCAATCCCTCATTATGAAGCCACTGGGAGAAGCAGACCACAGCCGCAGCCACAAGCAATCCTGTGGAGAGATTCACCCACTGCAATGATAGCCTGACAGCTGTAAGCATTCTTTATTTTTAAATTGTCAGGAGGTTCCAGAGAGTGCCTCCATGTTGAGGTGCCCTTGCAGGCCCCTGCCAGCTTCAGTGGTGCCCACCCCTCCTGTTGGAGTTGCCAGCCGTCCAAAGCTTCTGGCCCTCCGGGGCCACCTGCTTCACAAAATTACCCTCTTGACTGGCGGCCTTCTGTAAGATCGCGATGCCATGTGGCCAGCTGACCCCAGCAGGCTCGAGACCTGTTTATAGTCCCGATGGCAGAAAAATTCCAAAACTGGGAAGATTCTGCCTCTTAAACCTGTTTTTGTCTCCAAAGATGCTGCCTGACCTGCATTTCCAGCATTTTCTGTTTTTATTTCAGATCTCCAGAATCTACATTATTTTGCTTTTGCACACAGAGTTCAATATAGATAAGGACAGTGGTTTCTTCCCCTGAAGAATATTAGTGAGCTAGGTTCTGACAGCTTCATGGTAAATTTTACTGATAAGAGGCTTTTTATTTCCAGAATGCAATAGAAATGTCAGTCTGATTCTCAAAGTGCTGTGCTCAAAGGGCTGAATTTTCTCATTGGCCTCAGGACCTCAATGTTGGGACGAAATGGATGTCCCAAACTCCCATTTACCACAGCTCAGTGATTTTATTGCAGGGACCCTCCTAAGTGGCCACCTCCAGACCTGCTGTCCAATTAAGGACTGGGGGCGGCGGGGGGGTGCAGGGAGGGGGTCTCCATGCTGCTGGCCCAATCAGAGGGCCAACAGCTCTGGTGAAGCGTCAGCTGCATGAGCATGAGAGCTGGGCATTGCTGAGTAAGGCTGGAGATCAAGAGGGTGTCTCAAAATAGAGGCACCCTCAGACAGGTAAGTTGAATTCAAATATTCAGCTGGCTGCTGCCTCTTCAAGTAGACCCTGCTGATTGGAGGCAAAACCACTCTAGACGATTGTTAGGAATATGGGTTAAAGAGATAGGGAGGGAAGATGCCATGAGGGGAATTGAACATAAAAATGAGCACTTTAAGTTTGAAGTGGATCCTGGGCTAATGTAGGTCAGTGTGTCTAACAGAAAATTCCTACAAGGGAGATCCCTACACTGGAGATTCTGTAATGCTTTCCATCATACATCCTGTTTTCTATTGGATTTTTGTAGCAGTCAAAGAAGGTGAAATAGTGAGCCCAGTGTTAAGAAGGAATGAGGTGATCATCACTTTAACTTGGATGGGAGTGAATAAATTCTTCTTTTCTTTAGAGCTACAATGCAGGTTGACTAAGTGCATATAATTGTGTGAGCAATGCTTCCAGAAAGGTGCCAAAGTCTGGAACCAAGTTAACCTGATCCAACTGCAGAGTTGGATCTGCAGAGACCTTTGTCTCTCTGACTCCAGTAATTTACAGATTATCTGTATCCAGGCAGGAGTACCTTTGACCATGGAACCAGGATGTATTGCTTTGTTAGGTGTGGAAGGTGAGTGATGAGCTATTTATGCATTGATTCAAATGGATACTTAGCAGGCATCATCACACCAGAAAGTTTAGGTCTTAATTTAACCCCTCTTCCCTTGCACCCCTCCTCCTGCTCCGATGAGCAGGAAAAGGTCAGGTAAGGGGTTATAATCTTCAAAGCGAAATCTTGACTTCAACCTGCTGTGTTCCTGGCCATTGTATTATTAGCGACAATAATTTAGACCATCATAAGGCTGCCTGTGAGGGGGCTGAGACCTCACCCTGTATAATCTTTCAAATAAAATATATAGAGAGATATGTTTTTGCTATCTCAAAAAACTGAATCTATATCTGTCTGTTTCCTTGAACAGAAAGGAGCTACCCAGCAGCATAGGAAAAACTTGTACCTCATTATCCTTGAAGAGACACTAATGGTCCCCCTGTAGGCTGTATGGACCAAATTCAAAGAGAGCTATACAAAGGCCATTTGCATTTCATAACCCAGGTTGGCCAATCAGAGCCTACTCATCTGCCAAGACAAAGAGCCCTGCAATCTTCCTTTCAGTTCTTAATGCTTAAGGCATTCAACAATCTCGGGGGCTCAGATGAGGGATACATATTCCTTGTCAAAGACAGTGTGGTGAGGTGAGAGTCAGATGATATGGACCTCTAGTTGTGGAACCAGTAATACTGCCTTGTGGAACTGCACAGTCTTAGTCTGCCATTTTACCATCTAACTAGCAGCATCACAGGCAAGGAGCTTTGGCTCAGGTTGAACATCTGGCCCTGTCTACACAACTTCCACTGGAAATTTTGTACAATCCCCTATAAGACTTGATTCATATCTGCATGCCTATCTCATCATGTGAAGTCAACACCACCAGAAAAGTGAATTAACCAGCATCGCTTTTCAACCCACTGACCTCCATGAAGGAATACCTCATTGGACTTTGATTCTAGACTCTGGAATCCATGTGAAACTATATTTCTTTTCTCTGTGGCCTCTGCACTGTAAATCTTTCTTTTCTCTATCCCTCTTTTACAGTATGAATGTAAAAGAGGCATCGCTGCATCCCTCCTCCTGCCTTTTGAGCATATGCAAATAAACTAGCCCTTTGCGTTAATCCTATTTTGTGTTTGATGTGGGGTTATTAATCGAAATTGGATCACACTAAAACTAAAGGGTTGGGAAATTTACCACCGCTTTTAAAGGGGAAAGCAAATCAAAAACATCGTTCTTTTTACAGATGGGCAAGAGGAGAAATTAGTGCTGTTTAAATTAACCCCCTGCCTGTCTGTAACCCTCCAATAAAGGTAGGTGGGGCTTACTTGAGATTCACAAGTCGCAACCTGATGATGTCATCAGTATCAAAGATAAAATACTAAGATCAATGTAGGGGAAGTCCTGGATTGTCTACTGCCTGGGGGAGGAGCAGGGGCGCTACTCCCAAGGGCCCTCTTGGAGTCCTTGAGGTTCCCCAGCCACAGACTCCTGCTGACCTTGAATCGCATACAAATCAGTGGCCCTGGAACCTCTTCTCCTGCTGGTGTGAGATCCATTTCCCTGAGTCGCTTTCAGTGGCCTCCTGCAGCCAAAACTCCCAGCCAGCTAGTTAGACTAGTTGGGTGACAGGTGGAATATTGGAAAGCTTTGTTTGAGATCAGCAAGACTTCCAGGCCCCTGACTCACAAGGTGCGGCACCCACTAACATGGATTTGCATGGAGTCTTTGTGCCTCACCATGAAAATGAGGCCTTAATCTCTCTCGGTATCAGAATCCAGATCAGTTGAGCCCCTGGACAAAGTTAGTATATATTGAAGCCTTCAACAAGCCAAATCATGTCGAGTTAGGGATGCGCTAATGTGTTGGTTGTATGATGCAGGAGATTTAGTTGCCTGAAACTCTGATTTTATTCTTGTAATGGATCATTTGCTTTCTTGATCTGAGCCTGTGATTAGGCATGGGGAGAAAGTGCTGTATTGGTAATTTCACTGGACTAGTAACCCAGAGGCTCAGGCTAATGGGCTGGGGACATGGGTTCAAACCTGACTTTGGCAGCTGGTGAAATTTAAATTCACTTAATAAATCTGGAATATAAAGCTAGTTTTGGAATGCTGACCATGAAACTATCATCAATTGTTGTAAAAATCCATCTGGTTCACTAATATCCTCTAGAGAAAGAAATCTACCATCCTTACCTGGTCTGGTTGACTCTGAAATGGCCCAGCAAACCACTTAGTTCAAGCAGCAATTAGAGATGGGTAACAAATGCTGGCCTTGTCAGTGATGCCCACAACCCATGAAAGAGTAAAGAAAAAAAAAATCAGTGATCTGCTTCCTAATGACTGACTGACATGTACCTGCAACATAGAAATGAAATAGCACATAAAAAGGTGCACAATTTAATTCAGGATGTAAATGTAGTTCAGAAGGCCTCCTGGGAAACTTTAGCAAAATCACACAGAGCTAAAAGAAACTGTCATATCTGAAGATACGTATAAAAGTTCAGCTAAAGTGCAATTTCTGTTGTAATAACTCATGTGACAAGCCAGTTCTATTCTTCAGAACAGATAACAAAGCCCTTTGTCGCCGAATTGCTGTCTGATAGTCAAAGGGATCAGAATCACATTTTAGAAAATGTGCCTCCAAGAGAGTAGAATATGTTATAAATTTCAGGTCTGACACAGAAATCTTCTTGGGATTGCTTGTGTCAGTCACTCTTGTGAAGATTGTAAGTGCTTTAATGGGATTTGAGTCATGTTGTTCCATACCTTCTTGTGCATTGGCAGGACCCGAGATGTCACCATGTAACCTGAGCCAGATATTTGTGCCTTTGCACGTGTCTTTCTTCACTCCCTCTGAAAGCTGACCAAGTTATCATGAGATGAGGCAAGGTTTTGTTCAAACTGTTGACCTGCTTTTCCACAGTGAGGTGAACACATGGACCAACACTTACAATTGGGTCCACATAGTTCAATTAATGACACTTAACTCTATATAATAATGTGAAAATAAGGTTAAGGGGTCCACACCCCAGTTGAGTTCATCAGGTTAATTCCTCTGCATTCTTGCCTTTTCTGCAGCTTTTCAGCCTCAGCTGTAGCCTAGACTGTTTCTCTTTGCATGTCCGACATTCTGTTTTGCTCCTCACTGCTCACAGACAGAGGGAAAAAAAAATCAAAACCATTCTAACACAATGATGAGATGTTTATAAATCAAGTTATTATACTGCTTAATATTTACAGGCTATGAGAAAACACCATCCAATGTTATTAGCGTCTTAACTGCCCACTTGTATTTTTCCTTTCAGTAACACACCATATAAAACTCTCTTCCCAAGCCCTTTCTATGGAGAAATAATCCAATAATCCTGAAAAATTGCAGATTTTCTCGTTTAGCTGCAAGAGCCACAGAGCTCACCTGGAGTCTGCATTTAATTCAACATTAACTCTACTTGTTTAGATCAGTAGTACAATAAAGAGTTAGGGAGTGATGTTCCAACTGGGGAATTGAGGAGCCGTAGGGATTGAAGCCGGATCCCTAGTTATCTTCCTTTAAAGTTGGACATCTGCGGATTGAAATATGCACCTTGGAAGAATACCAATACCAGGGGTGGGGGGAATATTCATTTTAAAAATGTTACTCTGAATTTCCTCGTGCATATGGATGTCAGATGTGGACAGGTCATGGTTGGCATGATGCCTGCATTGTAAAATAGCTTGCCCGCTACTACTGTCCAGGATCATCTATGAATCATGGTCAGTTGGGCAAAATACTAGAGTGTTGCCAACACTCGTGGGCTGAAATCAGCAGGACACATTGAAAATTGAATGACAAAAGAACGTGAACTCTATAATTGAAGTAGAAACCATACTGGAATGTTTGCCTCAATTGTGCACTAAGCAGGGGTTAGCTGGCTTTCTACAGCAGATGCACAGTGTGAATGGCCTCCTGGGTAATTTGAGCCTGGATTGGTTTGCTTGGAGGGAAAGGAGGTTTTAATAGCCGATATGAATAATTGGCTGAAGGCATTGGCTTCATTTTTGACAATTAATTTTCAAACCCAACAGGATGCGTTACTGTTTAATGTGCTTATTACTTCAGGAAAGCAAGTCAGTGGGTCAGAAATGTAACATATTATGTATGTACAATGTTCATAAAGAGTTATGCTGCAGTCTTTAGAAAGGCTTCCTTGGAAAAATCCAAAAATATATATCCACTAATCCCACTTTCATGTTTATTCAGAAGATTTATCCATGTCCCAGGCGACAGTTGATGTCTTATGACCCTATCAGCCACCTCCCAATCATCAATGGGATGACGGAAGGCATCAGTAATAGTGCCATCAAGTGACAGCTACTCACTAATAACCTGCTTATTGACATTCAATATGATTCTGACAGAACCATTCAGCTACAGACCGTGTCACAGTCTGGATTCAGTTGTGGACACAAGTTGAATATCAGAGGAGAGGTGAGAGCACCCCTTCCCATGTGTTTATTTGTTGTTAACTCCCTTGGCCAGCTGCTAATTGGCCTGCCAGCGCGTGATCGCGGTGGGAACGGAGGTCAGAGCGGGAAGCTTGTCACCACCCACTACTGTTTCTGCCCCGTGACCCCGGAAGGTCGAATTAAATTCTGGCCTTGTTGACCTTCCAGCAAAGTCATGGCAGAAAATGGCAAAAATTCAGTCACTGTGGAAGCAGAATGAATAAATGAAATTGACAAATATTCATAAATTTAAAAAAAATTAAAGAAGAAGTGTGGGGAAAGAAAAGGGGATTGGAACTAAGTGGATCGTTTTTCAAAGAGATGAAATGATGGGCCGAATGGACTCCTTTTGTGTATGATTATGATCTATGGAATATATGATTCCATGTTGCAAATCAATTATTTTCTGCCCTTATCTCACCAGGCCACATGTCATATAGTGAAAGGGAAGGCATATTCGTGGCAGGAACAAAAGATTTACAATTAGATTAGTGCTAGGAAAACTATTACAAAAGCATAGAGAAGCAGGGAGGCAATCTGTGGAAGAAGTAAGTTAGCAGTGGGGGAATCTTCCATTTACATTTTCATTTATTCCTCTCACCATTGAACTTGGCACATGTTTGTCCAATCAAAAAGCTGGTCTTCATTCCACTTCAGGCCTATATATTGCAGTTATAAACCCAGAGAGCTCAATTTCCTTTGTGGTTCAGTTGGTAACACTCTTGCAGATTGTGGATCCGAGTCCGGCTTTTTAGCTCGGTGGGCAGGCGTGAACGGCGGGCCCTGGATCGGCCTGGAAACAGACTGCCGACCGCAATCAGGTCCCAACATGCTGGCCAGCCAGCACGAAACGCGTGCTGAAAAGCTCAGCGTTGCCGGGCTGGGGGCGGGAAGAGGGTGGGTGATGACGTCAACACGGGAGTGGGTGAGCGCTTTGAGCGAAAGCTCCCTGAAGGCAGAGAGTTGACTCAGGGAGCTGCAGACCCGAAAACCATCAAATAAAGTTTCAAAAAGCAAGAAACAAATGTCCAAGCATCAGAATCAGGTGCCTGAAAATATAGATGCTAAAAATGCTGCCCACCGATTTTTATTTTTATTTTATTTCGTAACGGAAACCTCAACTGCCCTTGGATGAGGTTTCATGAAAAATGTAAAGGCTGCCTGGCCGATTTGTCCCTCCACCAACCGTAAGGTTGGGCAGGCCACGAAAAATTGGAGTCAATTGCTTCGTTACTAGGCTTGATTGCCCTCTTATCGGCGGGCGCGCTTCCGACTTTTGCGCGTGCCCACCGACCATAATATCGCGTGAGCGCGGGATGACATCAGGACGCTCACCCGACGCCATCTCATGCGATTTCACATCTGATTGGGTCGAGTGCGCACCCGCCTGATCAGCGTAAAATTCTGTCCAGGAGTTGAGTACAAACATCAAGGCTGATACTCCAATGCTTTACTGAGGGAGTGCTACACTGTTGGCTTTAGGATGGCACTTACACCCAGGCCCCCTCTGCCCTCAGGTGGAGGCAAAGATTCCATAGAACTCTTTCAAAGAAAAGCAGGAAAGTTATCCCTAATGTCCTGGCCAATATTTATCCCTCAATCAACCTCGCAAAAATAGGTTATCTAATAATTATAACATTCCTTTGTGGGAACTTGCTGCGCACAAATTGGCTGTTGTATTTCCTACATTACAACAGTGATTACATTTCAAAAGTAAAATTGGCTGTAAAGCACTTAGGTCATGAAAAGTGCTATGTAAATGCAACTCTTTCTTTTCATACAGAAATAAGCTACTATTCAAGTTTAGCTGTAGTTCCTACAGTCGAGAGTCTACAATCGAGAAAGTGAGCTTTTTTAATATTCTATCCTCAACAAGGTGCACATCTGAAGGATTACCAGTGACCTCATCTGCAATAATCCAATAGATTCAATCTAGTCTTGTCCTATGTTACCAAACTCTTGTTTAAATAATGGACATTACTGTGTGGCACAGAGGCTAAATCCTCTGATGTGTTTGCAGTCCAGTACCCATTCTTATTGGCTCTATGCCAAAATGTTGCGGTAGTAGTGGCATTATGAGAGTTTAGCACAAGACCTTTTTGTTAACTTCACATACAGAGCAAAGTATAGGGCAGGATTTTTTATATAGTTGGTTTACAAACCTTGCAACCTGAAGAGTTGGCGGTGAATGCATCCCCTCTGATCACAGCAGCCCTGCAGCCATTTAATGCTCCAAGGAGCGTTAAGCGGCTGGAGGTGGGACGTCCGCTTGAGTGAGGAGCAGGGGTCCCGCCTCAGAGAGCTGCCAGCCAATATGATTGGCCAGCTGCTCTGTAGCCGCAGCAGTGTCAGCGGCAGCAGTAGCCAGGACCAGGACTAGATGTGGTCCCCAGATTCTAAGTCCCGGAGTCCAGGAGTGGATAAGTATAGGGGTTCTCACAGTGTGGAGGGGAGGTGAAGCCCAGGGCGGGGGGAGGGATCAGGAGGGGTTTTGATGGAGAGGCCGGAGGAAGGGAGAGGCTGGTGGGCACGGAACTTGGAGGAGGCCTCGATGTGGAAAGGAAGCTCTCGCGAGAGGCACCCCCACCTCCACGCCCAAGGCTCGAACTTGCCTGTATCCCCCTGCCTGGAACTCCTCCTGCCAATCTCAAAATTGAGTCATGCTGAAAAAAGGCCCTGATGTGATCAATAAGGGCCCACTTAAGAGCTTCACGTGGGGCGAGAGTGAGCGCACCACCCTAGGCCTCGCTCTCCCTGATAAAATTGCTGACAGATGAGAGGCAGGCATGTGGGTGGTGGGTAGGCCGCCCGGGGAAGCTTACGGACCCCCTGCCTGTGGGCACTGTAAAATCCCTAGTGTCACAATTGATACTTCTGCAAATTGTTTTGAAGCTTAGTTTTATAGGCATGTGCAGTGATACTTTACAAACATATGCACTGGACAATGGATGAACTGGTGTCTCAGTGTATCGCATATCCAGGTCTTCATTGCAAATATTGCATTACATACAAAGTCTGTACAAAAGAAAATCAAAGGAACCAAGCTGTGAGCTATATCAAGGAAACATATCCATTTGATCCTTTGATCAAAGGACACAGTGTCATCTCTAAGTATGTTTTTACAACATCATTAAATGGAACTCAGCTGACACCAGAGATATTTAAATAGTGCTTGAAAGCAATGCACTGCACTCGAGAATACCCAGCTCTGAATGACAGAGACTGACAATATGTGGAAAGCCCACTGAAATTAAGGCCTCTGCTGTCTTAATTATTGGAACCAGGGGCAAATACCAGTTATAAAGAAATGAAAGACTTGCATTTACCTGGTGTCTTTGACAACCACAAGCCATCCCAAGTGCTGTACAGCCAAAGAAGTACTTTTGAAATGTAATCACTGTTGTAATGTAGGAAATGCAGAAACTATTTTGTGCATAGCAAGCTCCCAAAATGGCAATGGGATGATGGCCAGATAACACGCTTTTGTGATCTTAATTGAAAGGCAAACATTGGCTAGGATACCAGGGATAATTCCACTTTGACTGCACTTCCTAGTGGAATTGCAAAATGACAGTTGTCAAACTATTAAGGACTCCGCCTGCTACAGCAGGAACATTGCAGCAGGTCTTACAACTTATATTCACTAGCTGAGGCACCCAGTGGGGACAAAGGCAAAACTTGAAATGTATATTATTAAAGGTAAATGAAATGGTGTTGTGGGATCTTTTACATCCATCTGAGTGGACAGATAGGGCCTCAGTTTAATGTCTCATCTGAAAGATAACACCTTCAACAGTGCAGCTCTCTGTCAGTACTGCACTGGGATGTCAGTCTAAAGTGGGACTTGAATCCACAACCAATTGAATCAGAATTTAGAGAGCTACCAACTGAGCCACAGCTGACACTGTGTATAGTAACATCAAGCTTCATGACAGTTATTATTATGGGCAGAATTTTCCATTTGACATGCGGGAACACATCCGACACACCGGAATGTTAAATGATGTGCGATGACGTCGGGCATGCGTCCCAACGTCATCGTGATATTTTGTTCAGTGGGTCTGCGCCGGAGTCGGCTGAGCACTCACCGATATTCGATAAGCCTATTATGGCCATTAACCAGGTAATTAACCTGAATTTTATGCTGCCCATCCAACATTAAGGTTGGCAGGCAGGTGAAAAGGCCAAGCGGCCTTTACGTTTTTTAGAAAACCTCATCCATGAGTGGGATGAGGTTTCCTAAAGCTTTTACAAACTGAATAAAAACTTTTTTTGAAAATAAAAACATGTCCTATCTCATGTGACACAGTCACATGAGGGGACATGTTTCATTAAATTTTTATTGCATTTATTTTTTTATTAAAAAGCACTTCAATCTCCCTGAGGCAGCTCCATGCCTTAGGGAGATTGAAGTGTTCTTTCGCGTTGGACCTGACTCTCCCTCCTCCCCCCTTAATTGGCCCACCCGTGTGAAATCGTGGTGTGGAGCTGATCACGGGCGGCGGTCAGCTCCGCGATCGCCCCCACCACTCCCGCCGAGCCCGCCTGACGAATGGAAAATCCTGGCCCATGTTATCTATCAATTCATATTCTCCCCTTGAAACTTTTTCCAATTTTACTGGGTCACTAATGAATATTGCTTTGCCAGAATTACCACTGTAATGTTTACTCAATGTGGTCACAATGGTGGTGGCAATCCTGGCTACAACAGTGGCACAATTTTAAAGTTAATTCAATTTAATATTATTAAATCACACCCCCGGACACCCCCTTATCCCCGTAGGACCCGCTGAGCAATTTACTTGTTGCACGTGGGAGGCTGGAATCTCCTGAACTACTAAAATTCATGGGCAATTCAGGAAAAATTCTGAAACAAACTAAGAACAATTCAGGGTCCAAACCCCCTCCCCACTCCCCTTGTTAGCGGGTTTCCCACCTTCATGATCTTATGCGAGGCAGCCAATTAACAGGCCACCTTTGTATTATCATGACCACGTTAAAGGCATTTCCTTAAAGTGGTTTGTGAGCTAAGAATTTGTGTGTGCATGTAGCACCCTTTTAATTTATGAATGATTCAGTTTAAAAAAATAATCCAGCGGTCAAACTTTAGTTTTAAACAAGATAAAGGGTAACTTATTACAAAAACTACTGCTGAATGTTACGGGTAACTTATTACAAAAACTACTGCTGAAAGTTACGGGTAACTTATTACAAAAACTACTGCTGGAAGTTACTTAGATAAAAGTGATCAAGTTGTTAACTAAAATACAGACACAAAGATCAGAAGCAGATAAAAATTGAAAGATACTTAAAGGTGAATTTCAATTCAGTCTCTGTGAGAAATCATTGTGGGCCCGTTGCTTGAATTCCATCTTTTCAAAGTGAACGGGTTGAAACTTGAAGTTTGGTTTAGCAGTTGCAATGGCTTCTGTAGTTGAAGAGTTGAAAACTTGGAGTTTGCCTTTGCAGGTGGACTCAACAAGCAGAACTGGTGCTGGGAGTGAGTGAAGGCTCCTGTTTTCACTTTTACAGTATTGCAGGTGGTGGCTCTTGGTAACCTGATTTAGTACAGCAGTACGACTTTTCTGTTTCTGGAAACCTTCCTCATGTTGAGAAGCAGTTTCTGTTTCAAGGTGTCTTTCCCATGATGTTCAAGATGGTTCTGCACACAAAAATGGCTGTTCACAGCCAGATTTTATACAGTTCCAAAACTTAAAATAACTGCTATCCCAAACTGTGGAATCATGCTTCTATATTAGGTATTTGCCATTCAAACAGCCTTTCCTGGGGTTCTTTTTAGCTTTTCACATTAAAGTGCTTATCAGTTAATGCCTTTGTTCTGAAAGAAGACCAGCAAGTGGAAGGATCTCATTTACACTTGTGGGACACACATTGAACTTCAAAATATCTTTTGTGATCCTTCTTGAGATAAGCAGTCTGATAAGATTTCAAACCAACACTGAGAGGTGCCGAGTTGTCTGTCCATACATCATCTTTTCTGAACAAAGGCTTTTTAAAAGTTTATTTTTTTTAGCAAATGTGTGCTTTTCAAGCAGTTGTCCTTAAAATTGTATGATATAATAGCTACACGGTCATGACAACATTCATTGTTCAATTAGGGACGGCGGGCAACACATAGACACAGGAGGGCCAATCGGAGGGCTCACAGGGCTGGTGGGCTAACAGCCCCCCTAGGAGAGGTGCTCTGGTGGAGGGAGTGTGGGACGTGCCTCAAAAAGGTCCAAACAGAATAGGGAAAATGATGGCTCAGAACTGTCAAAGGCTTCAACGTGGAGGGGAAATGCCTCCCTTGAATGTGTCCTGCCATGGATGTGCCACATAAAGCCTTCCTGATTCTTTACGCTGGCACATGGAGCAGCCAATAAGAGCTCCCCCCTGAAGCTGCCTCTGAAATGTTGTCAGACTCTCGACACAGAGGGGAGCCTGTGAAATGGCAGCAAACGTAACTCCTTTGAAATGACAGGTGATTGAGGCCTTAAGTATCTAAATTGTCTGCCCATCTCCAGTAAGTGGATTCCCAATTCTACTGACCACCCGCCCTGGAGTATTTGCCCAGAGGTGGCACCATGTTGGGGAGCTGTACCGACAGCATTTTCCCCTGTTTTTCCAATGCCCCCCAGCCCTAACCTCCAAACCTGCCTTGAAGGAGCTGGGAAAATCCCGGCTGGTGTCAGCTGAAATTAATGGGTAGGATGTCCAGCAGAAGCAGTTGTTAAATGGCTGCTGCTCACTTTCTTAAAGCAGGCCTACAAAATGGGTGAGAATAGGACTGATCCTTTTGAGAATGTGTCCTTAGAGATCGTGACCTATGAGCTCAATTGAAGAAATGAACTTGTCTTCAAACTCAATGCAGGTGTATGGAGTTATGTCACAGGTCAGCCATGATTTAATAGGTTAGCAGAATGCCTCATGGAGGCTAAGTGACCTACTCCTGTTCCAATGTTCCTGTATGTTCTGAACTCAGCAGCGTAGAAACTGGTAATGGCCCACTTTTAAGTACATTATTGTGGCAAGCCATCAACACATGCCCGAAATTAGGCCTCAGACACTATTTATATTACTGACACAAGTTGACAGCGCATGTCCCATGCCTCTCCAGGCAGCCTGGCATGTTAAGTAGATAAATTTTGGCTTATTCACCTTGCTGTCAGCGGCTCTAAGGTAGGTTTTGAGGAAAGAAGGTATTTGAGTTACAATGGTGTGGGGGATGGGGGTTGGGGCGGTGGGAGGGGGGGAGACGGGGGGAGAACTCCTAAAGCCACAGTGACCAGTGAAGAGTCCTGAGGGGTGACAAGCTCTCCTGCTCAGCTCACCAGACTCCAGATTAGCAAGGGGTGCTAAATAAAACATTTGAGGCAGAATTTTACACCAGTGGGATTTTACGGTCCTGCCGAAGTCAATGGACTTTTGGACGGAGCCGTAAAATTCAGCCCTTGACCTCTCGTTTACATCCATGAGGAATTGTTTTAATTGGCCATGAAAAATGGACTGACCCAATATTGGTTCAGAAGTCATTCAGGCATCCTCAAGTGCAGGAAATTGGTCCCTGAAATTAGCTCTCATTGCATCCATTTTCTATTCAATTTCTATTCTGGGCCAGCCTTTGATATAATCGGATATGTTTATTGACTGGATGAAGGTTCCAGAGTGTGTGAATGCTAGCTCCCCCTCACATAGGTCATCACAGCAAGTTAGAAAGAAAATGTATGAACTAAGGAAGATTGTAAATATAAATCTATTGGCACTTTGCCTACTTTTAGTACATGGGCATCTGATCAGTGTGTACAGCAGGTCAGTCTAACTTTGTTGCAGAATCACAGAGACAACATGCATAGGTCTCAGGCAATTGATCAGCTGGTTGATAAACACATGTTGTTGCAGGGAATATTTTGCTGTGGTTACAGACATTTGCTGCTAATACTGCACAAAAACAATGCTGTCTGCTGACAAGCTATCTACTTGCTCCATAGACTTAGGAGCTTGGGTGACATAGTCTTCCTCTGCCTGCTTTCAATGTGCATTCCTAATGTATCTGATTACTGGAGAAAGCCACACGTAACGAGCACAATCACTTTCACATTTTTGTACAGTTACCTGGCAACCTTTATTAGGCTGTAAAGTTTCTTCCTTTACTGTTTCCAGGTTGGGGCCGCAAGTTCTGCACCATTTCCCTTCCTACTTTTTCAGCCCTCTTCCCCAAACAGGGCCATCAATTGCCCCAAAGCATCCTCCAATTGTGTCATCAAAATACGTAAATGAACAGATCTCCTTTTACTGGGGGAGGCCAGCCCCATGCCTGCAGGACTCATGTCATGCTAGATTTACAGAGATCTTGGCACTGCCATGCTGCAGCAGAATTACCAGCCATGTCATTATATCCAGGAGCATGCCATGGTGAGAATTGTGGTCATGGTACAATTTGGTGTTATCCACCAAAAATGGAAAAAATAGTGTCCAGCTTGAAAAGGCAGATCTAAATGCCACAAAAAAGACAAAACTAAAAGAAAGTGAATATAAAAGTAACTAAATACATTAGTGTAAAAGGTTAACAGGCAGATTCCCGTTTAAGAGAGCAAGTACTTTCCAAGAACTTATTATATATTATGGAACAAACAGTTAATTAATATTTATCTTACAGCTTTACTATTTAATCAGATATTGGTATGTATTAAAAGGTCAGCATCATGAGGTAATCATACCACTTCATAAAGCATTGGTGTGACTGTACTTAGAACACTATGTAGAGTTTTGGCCATCTCAGGCTACAGAACTGTGCAACCAGAATGACTGAGGGATGGAGGAATTTGAAGAGCAGGTGCAATTGTGTAAGTTGTGTATGTTGGGAGTGATATGAACAGTGCAATTGAACACGGTTGGCAGATGAGCCAATTGGCCAGGCGGCCTTTACATTTTTCATGAAAACTCACCCGAGGGCGGGCTGAAATCTCTGTTAGCAAATAAAATAAAAATAAATATCTGGGGTCAGCATTTTTATGAGGTGTGCTTTCAGGTGTTTGATTGTGCTGCATGGACATTTTTTACCACTTTTTTATGCTTTATTATTTGCAGGTCTGCAGCTCCCTGAGGCGGCGGTCTGCCTTCAGGGTGCTCCCTCGCAGTGCTCACTCGCACCCGCAGTGACATTGTCGCCCGCCCTCTTCCTGCCTCCACCCCGGCAGCACTGGGCTTTTCAGTGCGCTTTTCACACTGGCTGGCTGTTAATTGGCCAGACAGCATGAAAAAGCGGTCGGGGGCCCATTTCTGACCGCTCCCGGGCCTGCCAATTGAGCGCGCCTGGCGAGGGAAAAATTCAAGCCATGGCTGCTGTCTGGATTCTAATGGGGCTAAATAATGTGGACCATGACAAGAGCAAGAATCAATAGTCACAACCTGCGCTTGAAACAGGAAAATACAAAATTAATTTGCGGAAATAATATTCAGTAAGCAAGTGCCCACTCTGTGGAATAAATTCCCAAGGGAGACGATGGATGCAGTTATCATGGCTTAATGGGAATGCAAATTGGATGGATTTCTTTCAGAAAATAACATTTTGGACATGGTATATGAGACATGGTGTGATAAGTGTGGGATACTTGGGGAAAAACAAATGACCCTGGATCTATGGCTCCCAAAGCTCAATAAGACTGCAGTTTTCCTTGCTTCATGTCTGGGTTTGTTCCAGACTAATTGCAAGAGATTAATTGTTATGAATAGTCTCCAATTCCATTATCATGTGATGACCAGGATGGTAGCAGGTGGGCTTGATACATGGCATGGGCACTCATTGGACCAAGGGGGCCATTCCTGGCAGCAATGGTGCCACCTGCTTCACCAGTCATCCACCCTTGATGGAGCCTGCCTGACTGGCCCCAGTACCCCCAGAGCCCATTTACCTGGCTGTGAAGGCACACATTCTTCGATGTGTCCTCCTCCTTCAGGTGCAGTACCAGCATTGGCTGCCGCTCCCAGTGGCGCTGTTGAGGCTGCAAACATGTAGCCCCCTGATTGGCCAGCAGCTGTTGGGGGCAGATGGCAATCCTCAATAGGGCTGCCGCTGACAAGATGGGGCACAGATGTCATTGACCGCAGAAGTGGAGTCAGCCCCAGCTTTCAGGCCCATTGGTGGGACCCCCTTATCCTGCATTAAATTCAGCCAATAGTTGGCTGCTCTGTTCACACAGGCCTCCCTGTAGAGGTCTGTGTACCAGAGTTGCTCTCTTATTACAATAAGTTCCAGTGCAAAATTCTGTAGAAATTCAATGGGCAAGTGTAAATGGAATGAATGACTGGCACTGCTCATTCACTGCTGATGTAAATTCTGTCCAATATGTTCTTGGACTTTTTTTAACGAAACGTTTTCTCACATGGCCTAAGAATACATAAATGTGAATAATAGTTGCATGTTTATTAAAATAACGCAATTCTCTGTTTTACTGAAGATGACGAAAAAGAAAACAGTTAAAATATTAGGGATCATTCATCTTAACAGTACATTGTCTTCTGGTCGGATATACAATAAACATTCTGTGATCAGAAATATGTATGTGATTGTGATGCAATGCCACCATATGGTCACAAGCCACCTCTACCCTCAGAAATTGTTTTAATTTTAGAAGTAGCTCTTCATCTTTCAACAAAATTAATTGCAAATGATATAATATCACAGTCAGCAAGATGCCTTTGATTTGAGTAATTGCTGGTTGTTTCAGAATGTTGCCTGGAATAAAACCCATTGATATAGTGAGTAAGCACTTTGAATGAGACAAATCTTACCTGAGTGTTCAAGTAATCACTATCTAAGTTAGCTAAGTAAAGTTAAAGTATCCCAATTACTATGCTGAGTTTTAAAATTAAATGTTGGGGGTTGGAGGTGGTGGGGCCGTGGAAAATGGGTTTGGTATGTATGACACTTTAATGAACATAAATTGTGCCATTGTTGATGTTATTGTGGATTTGTTCAAAGTGTGTGTAATTATAGGAAGAAAAATGAAAGTTTTAAAGGCAGCCCAAGAGTTTATACAATTAATAATATGCTTCTTCTTTTGGCTTCTCCCGTTTTACTTGGGGTTGCCACAATGCTGGTTGATCACCCTTCTCCATCACCTCCTGGTCAGATACCCATTCCTCTTTCCCGCTGCACTTAAGTCTCTCACCACCGCATCTTTCATCTGGTCTTAGGCCTTCCTCTTCTCCTCTTCCTGGCAGTCCCATCTCCATCATTCGCCTCGCCATTTTTCCTCTCTCTCTCTTCAGAACAGATGACCATACCATTTCAATCTCTTCTTGGCTACTTTCTTCGATGCTCCCACAATCTTCATTAACCCTCAGATGTACTGGTTGTTGCTTTTGTCCCTTCTCGTTTCTCCACATATCCATCCCAGCATCTAGATCTCATTAACATCCTGTCATTGTTCCTGTCTTCTTGATGTTGCCCAAGTGCTTGCACTATATAACAATGCTGATCTCACAACTGCCTTGTAGATTCTTCCTTTCAATTTCAGCGATACTTTTCTATCACATAACACTCCATTGCACCTCTTCCAATTACTCCAACCATAGCTAATCCATTGCTTAACTTTCCATTTGTATACAACCATCTTCTGCCACCACTGACCCCTGGGTACTTGAATCTACTCACTTTCTCCAAGTCTTCACCCACAGTCTTTACACCTTCACTCTGATCCGCTTCCCTAGGCTCAAACTGACAGCAAATAAGTAGGGTCTTTGGTCTGCTGATCTTCACTCCTATCTTGCAGTGCTTTTCTCCAGATATTGGGTCGTGTTCTCATCATCCTTACCAAAGTGGTCAATGTCATCTGCAAACACCATTGATTGATGGAAGTAACAATATACAAACCGGCAAAAAAATAAATTTGAATTTCCACAGCTGGAAAGTAAAACAAAATCGGAAAAATGCTCAGCATGATAACCATATACCTTTCATTTCATGACTGCCACTACCAGATTAAAAATCAAACCAAACAAACCTGAACAAAGGATGGAATCTGCCTCCAGGTTCAAACTTTAAACAGCTTCAGTTAGAGTATCCTTCATTAGTCATCCCACAGCGTCACCAGAAGTGCCTGGATTGTCTTCTACTGATTTGTTTCTTTTTACAGCTCTAACCATGTTTTAATTTCTTGGCTTTTGGTTGTATATTACTGCTACAATGCTTTCACCTTGAGTAGGTCGCACATAATATTTGCAATTGTTAATTTTAATTGTCATTTCTGTGATGGCTAAATAGCAAGATCATACTCAGATTGGGTTTGAAATTCCTGAGCATTTGCCTTGGTCACTTGTTGAAGGATTTCATAGGAATAAAGCTGAAAGAGGTTTTCTTGCTCCAATAAAGCACATCTCCAGCTGCCTGATAGAGCAGATTTTGTGGCCACTAGAGAGATCCAGAGCCCAAGACACCCTATTCCTAATTCATTTTCACACGACCTTGATTGGAGAGAGGTTTTTGGCAAGGACTATAGGTAGGGAGAAAAGGAAAAGTAGGATAGAAAGAGTGTACTCATTGTCAAGAACAATCCCACAGAACATTTAAAGGAATAATGCCATCAGGAAATGATATTTGCAGGTGACCACTGAAAGCATGTTACCAAGGGTTTGTGTTTCCATGGTGGTTCATATCTGTTTACCACAGTTGCTTAATATGGAAACTGTTTCTGCTGATCTTCGGCAGAATTTATGGCGATGGGGTGGGAGACACCCCATGGAAATTCCCCCTCATCCCCTATATTTTTATGCAAAAGCAAATTACAACTCCTCCAATGGCTCAGCAGTGAAATACAGTACACTGCCCAATGGGATACTGAAGATCAGTGCCCGGACAGTGCTGATTGCTAACTTCAGCTTGGACAGCTCTGGACTCTATTGTAGTGTGAACTAGTCTCTTCAGAACAGAATAGAAAAAGCAACATCCTAGAAATTATGGCATGAGGTAGGGACAAGTAAACACTTGAAATAGTTCTCTGTGCTGTCTTAGTGGCCGTGATAGCTCATGTGAAATAAATGAATGAACATTTCTGTTATATAGTCATTTGATAGTACAGAACTTCAATGACAAATAAAATTAACAATGACAAGTATCATTCCTGAACAAAGTGGGCAACAGCCATTCTCTGTTGCGTTCCCCATGGCAATGCCTTGACCAATCAGAGTCAACCTGCCTGACTTGAATTTAAACAAAGCTTCGCAGTTAATTGTCAGTCATCAGTTAATTGGTGAATTCTTCATGGCAACGCCTCTACCAATCAGGTTCCACCAATTGTCAACCAATTTGGCACTATCTTCTCATTAAGTATAAATTGTTGTTCCCTTTACATTTGGTATTCTTGCGAATGTCCTGATGAGTGCAAGACAAGGAGCTTCGACATGTGTCTTTTTTCAGTGACACTCAATTTCTTTTAAAATAGCGTAAAGAGAATCTTCAGCTGGACAGGCTAAGTGTCTGGCCATAGTACTGCACTGTGCCATTTTGTGGCCTAAGAAATGTAGGAAAAGTGGTTGAAAAGAAAGAAATAACTTGAAATTACATAACTCCTTCTCACATCTCACAGAGACATGTCAAAATACAATAAATTACTTTTGAACTGCAGTCACTGTTGTTGTGCAGGTGGCTGAAGCAGCAATTTTGCACACAGCAAGTTCTGATGAACAACAATCAGAAGAATGGTGGTATGATTTATTGCTTCTGTTGGTTGAGAAAAAATATTATCCAGGATACCATGAGTCTTGCTCTGCTTTTAAAAGTACTATCTTTAAACTCAACCCAAATCACCAGGACAGGCATGTGGCACGTCAGTTTAACATCCAAAGGGTGGCTAACCAAATGTGACAGAAGAGATTTTGGAACAATTTGTTTGTAAATATTGGTCTCCCTGGACTCTGCATTGCTTAGAAAGTGCCCAACTTTAAATCTTAAAATATTGAATTAAATGGCTCAGAAATCCACGTATAGTGTTACAACCACGTGAGGAGGGGTAAAACTTGACTCCTCTAATTTACTACCTCATTCATATGTCACACATATTCCTTGGGCCCCACACACGCTAGTACAGATGGTAGAATACAAGGATAGATTTAAAGTTTTTCTACTGTTCATGAAAAATATAAAAAATCAAAGAAATATACACTAATTGCCCTTTGGTTGGTCTCGCTGCAGTAATTCCACTTTGAGGCCATTTTGTTCAGTTGCCTTCCTGGGTGTAGCTGTACAGAGCGGATTTCCACGTTTTATCCCCAAAAGATCTTGGAATGCAGTAGCTTTTCTCTTCTTGGGATGGTTGCTCTGCAATATCTGTGCACAATACTACCGAGAGAGAGAGAAGGCTCTTTGCCTTATCTTTCAGTATATCCTTCCAATCTCTGCTCTCAGGCTTGGTAAACAGTTCTTAAAAAGCCTCGCTGACTATATTCCAGAGGAATTCAATTACCAAGTCAGCTCTAGTCATTTTGTTGTAGAACCTTTTTGATGTCTCATCTCAGAAACCTTTGATGAGTTTCAAGACAGTGTGAAAGCCAACAGGAGATGGGGTTTTCACACTCCTCGGGCAGTAGGTTGGGGAGTTTGGTTGAGTGTCCGTTTCCTTTACATCCCGCTTGGGTGGAATGCAAGTCGCGTATTATGGCTGGCTAGCAGACCCCCATTATCTTAACATAAGTTTATTAAAATTTAGCCAGGGAAAAAAGGCACTAGAAATTGCATCTTCTTTAAAAAAACATATCCTCATAACAATATCCTCTACTTTGTGGGAGCGGGTTGGGGGGTGGTTGGTGATGAAGGGGTGTGATATTGTCCAGGTTACGGATGGAGAGGTCATACCAATTAAAAGCATGTGGAAATTACTATGGGGATTCTCCTGTTAATGCGATGTAACTGTATGTGAAAAAGCTGCAGAAATTGCTTTCTGGGTTTCCCAGACATTTGCCCAAGTTACAGAGGAGAAGTGGGAAAACTCCAATAGAAATTTAACAGCAAAATAGTGTAGATGTTGGAAATTAGAAATAAAAACAGAGACTGCTGGAAATATTCTGCAGGTCAGCTGGCATCCGTGGAGAGAAACAGAGTTAGTGTTTCAGGCTTCTGAGACATTGGGCCGTAACTTCCTTGGAGTGGCAATCAGTGTCGGATTGTCACTCCGTGCCCAAATTCTTCTGTCAAATTTCTTCCATACCTGTCTCCAGCTCAGGCTGGTCGAGATCCAGGAGGCGCAGCTTGCACCGAGGCCCAGCATCGAAGTCCAGCTTCGTTGTGGTGATGGAGGAAATGCCCCCTTTCCTAAGGCACTAGCTGCTGTAAACCAGGTAAGTTTAAAGGTCCATTGAAACTGACAGGCCAGGGAGAAGGTAAGTATCAAAGGGTAAGTGGATAGGATTTGGGGGTGGGGGGAATCAGGGGTCCAGGGGTCGGGCAGAGTTCGGGTCTCGGGGGTGGTGGGGTATCAGACCTCAGGAGGGGGAGTCGGACCTCGGGGGTGGGGGCAGGTTGGACCTCAGTGTAGAGGAGGGAGTCAGACCTCGGGAGGGGGCTCAGATCTCGGGGGAGAGGGTCAGGTTGGGCCTGGTTGGGCCTGCAAGGGGGGGGGAGGGGTCAGTTCATGGTTGGGTTGGGCCTCGGGCAGGTGCGAGTGAGAGACTGGCCAGCGGGGGATGGCGGTGGTCGGGGGGCGGGGAACAGGAGTCCTGTATGGGTGGGGGGAATCCCATGGGCGGTCGGGGTGGTGGGGAATGCTGTGGGGGGGGTGGTTGGTTAAGGGGTAGGGGAGTCCCCTGGGGGGGGGTCAGGGGTGTGCAGGGAGACCTGTGGGGGGCAGGGGGGAGGTTGGTTTGGGTCTTTATAATAGTTACCCAGAAGTTAGAAGAGATTTTAATTCTTCTAACTTTTTCTGAGTAACTATTGGTGTAACCCTGTCGGAAACATCCAAAGTTTGTGATTTAAATCGCATTTTTGGATGGTTCCCAGTGCCCAGAGGAAGGTTGCATTTTTGGGTAATTGTCGTGCAAACCCTTACCTGTGAAGTTCGGAGAGGAATTCCCCAGCGCATCTTTGGGCTACCCCCCACTCCCCAATCTGACACTGGGGAGCTCGGAAGTTACGGCCAGCCCTTTAACTCTCTTCTTCTCTCCACAGATGCTGCCTAACCTGCTGAGTAGTTCCAGCATTTTCTGTTATCATGAAAGAAATTCATCCCCGCTTTAAAGTGCTTTGCTCGTTGTTTTCTTCCAGCAGACTCTGCTTCTTGTAATCTTTGCTTGCCGGCCGTGGCATGAAATTCTCTAGCATGTGCCATTCTCCACCATATTGACCAACGACCTGGGATTTATTCATTCACCTTTCCCAGAGGATTACATAGACCTGAGTGGATAGATAGCACCTGCATTGTAATGCACTGCATATGACAACTGTATGGTTCAGTCCAGTTGGGCCAGTCAACGTCATCAAAATCACTGATCTGGACTTTTCTGGGGGGATGTTTGCCATTTCATTTATATTTGCCTGGATTTGTCAGCTAACTTGGCACTGCAGAACAATTCAACTTCCCTCCTAAGAAGGTGAAACTTTTCTATGTTGTTGCAATGAGAACATAATATGACCTTTCACAGTTTTTACAGCAGAGTTTCAGATGGCTGAAGCCTTCCACAAAACTAGATTCGTATTAAAAACAATGATTTTTATCACTCTCTTCAGCAGCTTCACTCTCATACTGAGGAAGAGGCTAGATTTTATATAAATAGATTTTGAAGGACATAAAAAACATAACAGCACCAGAAACAGCAGCAGAAGTACAGCCCCTTAGGCCTGCTCTGCCGTTCAATAAGTTAATGGCTGACCTTCTGCATTAACTCCACTTTCTTGCCATGCCCAATATCGTTTGATACCCTCAGTGCCCAAAAAATTATCATCTTAATCTTAGGGCGGAATCATCCCAGATTTGCAGAAGTGTGGTAGCAGGGGTGGGCTGGGGGGTGGAAAAGGACATTGTACCCGCTGGCTGCAATGGTGGCTTTTCACACCGTATTGTCCCATCCCAATCCCCCCTCATTAATCATGCATTCCTGAGAAACACGGCGGGTCCTCTCATTTCCTTGGCCCGCCATCCCATCAGGCACTCAGTAAACAGGGCGCCATATTTAAAGGCCTCCCCTGCAAAGAGCTAGCACTCTTCAAGGGGTAGGAAGCTGCTGTGAACTGATGGCTGTCAAAGGGAGGAAGTGTGCTGCCCCCAGATTTAGTTACACCTCACTTGATTGCCCACTGGACGCAGTGAGGCCTGCCACGATGCCCTCTACCCCCACTCTGGGCAGAGGTCAGCTAGCAAGGACACCAATCCAGCACTGGTCATCACCAACGTCTTGCAAAAGAGGACAGTCGCCCAGTGCCAAGAGGATGAATGGTCTCATTAGTTCTGCCAGGGTAAGTCACTCTTCTCATCTCTCTTAACTCACACACTCACAAACCTATCACACATCCACAGGGATCTCACACCTCGAGGAACAACAACACTAACTCTCACACACACCCTCACATCTCCATCAGGCTCATATCCTCTGGAGCTTGCATCCTCATCCCATCCATGTCTCCGCTCACCACACAAACGTTCCGCGCAATGTCCTACTCGCACTCTCTCCATGTGTTTTCATGCAGGAGAAGCCTGCTCACATCAGACTAGGGGTGGAGCGGCCCGCATTAGGCCCCTCACTCACTTTGAGGAGCATGCATTGTGCTGAGTGGTGAGGGTATGGACCATGCCTGCAGTGATGGTGAGGCGGCAGTGAACGTAAGGTTCCTGCACGACATCATCCTTCTCTCAACACAACTGTGAGTGCTCTCTCTCCTGCTTTTGACTCTACTGACAGGCACTAATCTTCTCTACTTTGGTTCACAGGAAGCTCAGCCAAGCGACTGACACCCGCAGGCAGCCAATCCTTCAGCTCCAGGCCCTCACCTCTACACAAGAGGACACCTCCTCCATTGAAGAGCTGGAAATAAGCAGCCTGGAAGACCCATCACAGCGGTTACCCACACCCTCCACCAGCACAGAGACACACACCTCGTTGGGACCTAGATCTAGAGCAGGCTCAGGTTCCGCAGCAGGAGGAGGCAGGTTCAGCCGAGCTCCCCGGCACTCGGAGGACTGCTGGGGAAGAAGCAACTGTGAGGTCTGAGTCAGAAGATGAGCCTCTGAATTTGACCTTCCAACTCATCCTGGAGAGTCAGGGGGAACATCACGCAGAGCTGTTGGAATCCCTCAACAGAGTGGCACGCGAGTCAGAGGAGGGCAATCTGCCTGCTCTCTAATGACGTGGTGCCCACATGTGCACGCATGGAGATTTCCATGGGAAGGATAGCAGATGCCATGGAGACCCTGGTCCCGCAGAAAGAGGAAATATTCGCAGACCTGCACTCCATCATGGTAGCCATGGGTGAGTTCCTGCAGTGGCAAAGCGAAAGGGAAACAGGGCACCTCGATGTCCCTCTAGGTGCTCCCTCCCCTCAAGGAGTCAGGCAGGGCCCTCGGGCACCCGGAGGGAGCAGGAGCCGCAGCTGGACACCCGTGGCTCATCCACTCAGGAATCTCTGAGGCTGTCCATCCCCTCCGAGTCCCCTTTGCCTGTGTCCCCCTCAACCTCATCCTCTGTCACCGCAGAGGGAGCAGCTGGTGCACAAAAGGACAGCCAAAGCAAGCCGAGGCCCTCAAGGCCTCGGCTCTCCACAGGCCACATGCCAAACTCATCAGAGGAGACAGGGAAAACCATTGCACAGGCTGTCTCCACTCCTGCCGCAGATGTCAGGGTAGCACCGAGAAGTGTTAGGCCCAGAAAAGTTAAGAATTTCTGATCAAAAGTGGTTGCATGGGTAACACATTTTGTCACTTTATAATTTGAAAATATATTCACTTTCACTGAATAATGTGTAATGGTGTCTTTCAGCTTCATTCACAAGCTTCACGAGTCCTTGCCCCATCCCCCCTGGACTCCTTCCCCCTGCAAACTCCTTCCTCCACCTGGACTCCTTCCTCCCCCTGGACTCCTTAGGGAACATGCATGTTCACTTGGACATCCAGGAAAGAGAAGGTTGGTAGGTAACAGTGGGGAGGTGGAAGGTGATGCCAGGGGGTTGACAGTAGTGGGGGAAAGAACACTGGTGGCTGGGGGAGGGGAAAGGTTGTGGAAGCTGAAGACAAACTTTATCAGTACCATGCTGATAAAGCCGGACCCCTTCTTCCCCCTGGTCTCCTTCCCCCCTCCCAACTACTTCCTCCCCCTGAACTCCTACCTCCATCTGGACTTCTTACTCCCCTGGACTCCTTCCCCCTCCGGACTCCTCCCCCCTCCCCCTCCGGACTCCTCCTCCCCCTCCGGACTCCTTCCCTTACGCCTACCTCCCCAGTTGCCATATTCTCCCCCATTACACCTTCCTCCCCCCGTACTCCCTCCCCCATCAACCTCAACCCCTCGACACCATCGTTCCCCACCTCCTGACCTCACTTCCCCCTGACACCATCATTTCCTCCCTCCCAACCTCACCACACCTTGATACACCTTCCTCTCCATCCCCTTGATGATCATCCATAGCAGACTATGGCCAAGATGTCCCGATGTAGACCCTTTGACCCTCTGGACCTTCCACCTACTGTGAGCTCCTTCACGGTGGAGCCATCCATGAGAATCCATCCAGCATGCAATGGACGTTCCTCCAGAGTCTGGCAGCAATGACAAACACCATCGAGGTGCAGGCATCAGTAATGTGTCCAGGAAGTGTGAAGCTGGACAATCACTTTGGTTTGAAGTTTACACACTGCACAGGGAAGAGGCCCTGGACTGAGACACCTAAATGCCTTTAACTTGTGCAGGAACCAATATTTCATATCTAAGCGACACAAGCACTGCTCATTAGAAAAAGGAGCCATTGACAAGGTGACATTCTTGGGAGTTTATTTACAGTAGTGAACATTATGTACAAGCATTTACTCCGCCAAAGTCTGGGTCGCGGCATGAGACTTGTTATACCGTCGCTCTACTGCAGTCTGAGGCTGTCGCACAGGCATCATTAACCATGTCCACTGTCTGGCTGAGGGCAGCTCGTTTGCGCTCTGTGATTAGGGTAATATCATGGAGACGCAGCAGTGAACTTTAAATGCACCTGATTCTTTGTCTGCCTTCAGCACCTGACCTCTTCAGGAGCACAGTGTCACTGGTCACAGATGCTGAAGAGATGGGAGCCAGCCCCACCTTAAAGGTGCTGAGAGCACACAGAGAGAATGAAGGAACTCTGTGACGCCTGCCCATGACACTCTGGCAGCAATGACAAGCACCATCGAGGTGCCGGTGTCAGTAATGTGTCCAGTGAGTGTGAAGCTGGACAATCACTTTGGTTTGAAGTTTACACACTGCACAGGGAAGAGGCCCTGGACTGAGACACCTAAATGCCTTTAACTTGTGCAGGAACCAATGTTTCACATCTAAGTGACACAAGCACTGCCCATCAGAAAAGGGAGCCATAGATAAGGTGACATTCTTGGGAGTTTATTTACAGTAGTGAACATTATGTACAAGTGATTAACACCTGTGCCCAGGATGTGCAACTACATCTTCTTCACCTTTATTTGTTCTGACTCGAAAGAATTACATCTTCTTAACCTTCCTAACCCTGCCACTACATCTTGGTGCTCCCCCGACAACCAGAGTGGAGGTGGAGGCAGCCTGCTGACTGCGACGCCCTGTGATGACTTTGGCCTGCGTCCTCTGGAGGGCTGAGACCTGGAGGGCTCCAGCCTGCTTTGGGTGTCCTGCTGTGGGCCAGCTGCATCCCCTTGGCCTGTGGAGCTAGAGCTGTGGGGTTCACAGGAAGAGGGGACTTGGATTGGCCAAACATTCCCAGAGTCACTTGGATGGATGGCCCCAGGGCATTGAACTGCTAGTCCTCCTTCCTATGGGTGCCTGAGGGTCCCTGGCTGACTCCTTGAGGAGAAGGGGAAGCTGGAGTGAGATCAAGCTGTCCCGCATCCCCCACATGTTGACCCTATTGGAGGCCAACTATGGCATCAGTGATGCAGTTCAGCCGATGCAGCAGTGCAGGACTGATGTCCTGGACCAAGGTCTCCATGGCAGCCAACATCCAGCCAGTGTTGACCTCAGTGTGTCGGCAAGACGTGCTATCACCTCGGACTGAAGACGGAGAGACTCCTCCATCATCCTTTGTAGTCTGACGAATGCACCAGAAATCCCTTCCTGATGTTCCTGTGATTGTCTTTGGTTGACTTACCCTGGGGGCACGGATAAGATCATTCATCCGTTTTCTGCACTGATTGAGGACCGAGTCCAGAGGCTCATCATCTGATTTGGACTCAGCGGATTCCTTGCATCCAGCAGTCCTCCAAATGCCCCCAACCAAGGATGTCCCTGTCTTCACCTGCTGTGGATCAGATTGTGTGCTGTGCTCACCAGATTGTGATCCTGAGGCTAGTCTACATCTAGGTCCCACCGAGGTGTGTGTCGCTGTGCTGGTGGAGGGTGTGGGTGAGCATTGTGATGGGTCTTCAGTGGTGCTGCCCTCAGGGTCCTCATCTGAGGTACTCTTGGCGCTGGGGTCAGGGTCATGTTTGCCTGAAGGAGACATGTCAGATGTGCCTAGGAAAGTGGAGATTATTAATGCTGGGCAGCTGCGTTGTATACTGAACAGTGGACTCAGAGTAGCGTTGAGAGAGGGATCATGTGGAGCAGGATCCTCAAGTAGGTGTTTGCCGCCAACCTCACTATCGCTGCAGGAATGGTCGACGTCCTCTTCGGCCAGCTCCAATGTGTGATTCTCGAAAGAAGTGAGTACCTTGATGTCCGGCACTCCACCCCTGGTCTGGGACCTCTCCTGGTGATTTTGTACGATCTTGTCCTGTATAGAGACAGATGGAGAGAGAATGGGCAAGGCGCATTCCAGGCCAAATGAGAAGGATGCCAGGCGTGTGTGTGCGCTGAGTGGGGCCATGGACAGGGTTAGGAGGCTATTTGAGAGGAGATGAGGCCAGATGGAGATGTGAGGGTGTGTGTGAGAGAGTGAATGGTGATGTCCCTTGAGCTGGCAGTGAGTGAATGTGTGATGGGCTTGTGAGTGGGTGAGATGAGATTGATGAGATGGTTGACTTACCCTGGGGGCACGGATAAGATCATTCATCCGTTTTCTGCACTGGATGACCGACCTGTTGTGTGCAGCGTTGTCACTGACCACCTCTGCCACCACCTCCCAAGCCAGAGTGGGGAGCCGGAATGAGCACAGATGGGCCTCCTCTGGCCAAAGTAGGTACAGGGCTTTGTGGCGGGCCTCTCTCGCTTCCAAAAAGTGTCCCAGGGATGTGTTATTGAATTGGGGGATTGCAATCTTCCTGGCTTTTGGGGCCATGTCTTCACTTGGGCAGTCCTGGGCTGCAAGCATTGAGAAGTGTGTATCCATTTTAAATATGGCACCTGGCAAGAGGAAGCTGCAAGGCAATGGTGTGGTGGGCCAATCGGAGGCCAACCGCCGGTGATCTGGTATGTTTCCCGTGATTGCTTAATTTATGAGGTGGGAAGGGGATGATATGACGTGAAAACCCTCCACTGACGTGACAATATATTACTGTTTCTTCACTGTCGTGGGTCAAAATCCGGGAACTCCCTTCCTAATAGCAGTGTCAGTGCAGCTCCACCAGGTGTACTGCAGCGGTTCACGAAGGCAGCTCAACAGCATGTCTGAAGTTCAATTAAGGGTGGGCAACAAATCTTGGCCTTTCCAGTGACGCTCACCTGCCAATAAGGAATATTTAAAAAATCTTAATTGCCAGGCCCAAGCTGGCCGTTTACCTGTGGCCTATGGGAATGAATTTCTCCCCCTTTGCCTTTATTGTGTGCAGGATGAATTGCTAGAAGTTCTCATCTTTAATATGTAATGAAGAAGATGTGATCCAGCTGTGAGACTTTCACTTGCTTTCTGGAACTGCCCCCAATTTTAACTTCACTGGGTTAACCACTGTTAAGTAAATGGGAACCGAAGTGATCTAATCCCAATTTACTGCCTTCAAGATTTATCAGTGGATATACTTCTGACCTGCAGGAGGGCATGGACCTATTGATATTCCATTACATTCACCATGGTGTTATTTACTCTCAATATGGCTCAGTGTAAGATTACAAACAAAATTTGCCTGGGTTCACAAAGTTTTAAAATATCTCCCGATCTGAAGAAAGTACACAGTCTCCATGAACTGATCAGAATAATTTCATGTCAGTGTCTCTTCTTCGAATACTCTCAGACCTTCCTAGTTTTGCCAGACTCCCAGAAAGCTCTGCAGCATTTGCTTGGACTGGGGAGCAGGTGAAGCTTACCCCTGGAAAGCCCCTTCACTGAGAGAGCTGATGATTTCCCTACTATCCCCACGATTGGCTTTGTTACAGACAAAAAATTTGAATGCCAAGATATGAGAAAGATGTCTGTCTCCCTTTGAACAAGGCAATGAGCCAGACCTTGGATGAGGCTTGACCCACGGAGTCCCCCTTGTCTCATTTGCATCCTCACCACAGAGGATCCTCACCAGGCTTCAAAGAGGCACCTTGCATCAGAGGTAGTTTTGAAACAATTTATTTTGTTAGCAATTCTAACTTAATACTGCACTCATCTTCATTATTGCAGCTATTAGGGCCAATTTAACCGCGATGTTTATCTTTTTTAAAAAAATTAAATTAAATAAAATGTTAGAACATAAATTCTTGGCAGCGGACTCAGGAAAAGATAAACCACCAAACCAGAATGTGCTGGCAATCAGTTGAATGGCTTTAACAAGTATTGAGTTTTGCGGGCTCTGAGGGCTCGCCGCCCGCAAGGATCATTCGGTCCCGCCGAAAGCCAGTGGACTTCTGGCGGGGCCGGAACAACCCCGGCCCGGGGTGGGGGATGACTGGTGTCAAATCTGGAGGAAAGATGCCAGATTTGTACAGTCAGCAATAGGAAGACCCAGTACAAACTCACCATCTGCAGTTCACCAGCTTTTGCTTGTCAGCTGATGAAAGGGTGAACCGTGCTCCTTGTTACGGAGAAATTATGCAGCCTTGAGCTGCAAACATTTGCCTCACGTTTTGCTGTGATTGACAGTGGCTCCCCACAAATTAATGCAGTCTGATTTCTTCTGATGCTAATCCTGATTAAAAATGTGATGGAAGCAGCTGTAGACAGCTCCGGCGGCAGTGACATGTTTGTCAACCTCAATAGGAAATAAATTGTGCTAAAAGGAATCGCATTGGAAACACTGCACCATAAAGTAGGCGCTTTATTAAATCAGAAGTTTCTCCACATTTTTCCTTTAAGAAATAGAGCAGAAAGGCAAAATCTAACTCATCAATTTATGTCATAAGACTTACATGCTAGAAGGCTGTACTGTCTATGTCTGTTTTGTTTGTATTTTTCAAATAAGTCATTTAAAATCCATTTAGGTTTTCCCTATTTTTCTAAGGAAGACATTCTGCACAAAATGAATTTTGACAGTCTCAACCAAGTTTCATGTGGTTGCAGGGTAATATTACAAAACTGCTCATGAATAACTATTATCTTACAGCTCTATTATTCTGGTTAGATGCTTTCCATAGGTGTCTTGAACTATCAATATCCAGACAGTATTTGATTATCTTTATATGTATTTATGTATAGCCAGGTTTTTATCCTGCTATTATCCTGAAGAAATTAATCAGCATGATGCTTTTGTTGGGAGTCTGTTCCATGTTAAAACTAATCTTCTGGTAGTTTGAGGTTTGTTAATTTTGTGCTAATTTTTTTTTAAACTCTCCTGTAATCTAACTAACTAGACCTCATGTGCATTATGTAAGCCTTTCAATCCCCCTGTCAGTTTTGTTTATTCAATGAAAAGATTTCCGTCCAATGGCACCGTGTTTAATAAAGCGTGTGGGATCTTGCTGTGCCCACACCTTTCCCTACATTACAACGGTGACGAGACTGCAAAAGGATACCTATTTCCTGCTGGTTAGTTCCCTTTGCCTATAGGTGTTCTGCAAGAGAGAGTTCAGTGCAATATTTTTGAGTATTTTAAGTATTATGGCTGTCATGGATGAATAGCAGGCAAGATGTGCAAGCTGTGAGATATGGATGAGACTTCAGCAGCTTCAGCCAAGTGTGTGAGGGTGAGGTCAAGCTGTGAAGGGGAGATCTGAGCGCTGATTGATGAAGATTATTGGTAGGCGAGTGATGGGGGTGCACTGAATTGTGCAGTGGCTGGGGATAGTGGCACAGTTGGTAGGATATGGCATTTAAGTTTACATTCATTGGCCTTGACCACTTGCATGAGGTAATTAAACTTGTTGTGGCACTGCATCCAAGTCCTCAAGGCTACACTGCTGGCACTGATTGTGACGGCTTCCTGCTCCCATTGTCTTTGTACTATCTATCTGGAGGGCCTCTTTGTCCTTTTAAAAGGTGCATTTAAGTAGTGCAAGTTTTAAGTAGTTCAGTTTAGCATTGCTTGGTGTCAGCTTTTCACAACTTTGCACCCCCTGCTCAGGCATGCAGCTACTCAATACCTGGCTGCATGCTGAAATTATGTAAATGAGCAAGCAATATGGGCCAGAATTTTACCTTTGGCATGCAGGTGCGTGCCTGGCAGGCTGGAAAGTAAAATGACGCGCGACCATGTCGGGTGTGCATCCTGATGTCACCGCGCACCATCGCGATATTTCGTTTGGCGGGCATGCAGCCGACTCCAGCGCGTGTCCATCGATAATTGAAAGGCCTATTAAAGCCATTAAGAAGATAATTAAGTTGAAGTTTACACTGCCCATCCAACCTAACGGTTGGCGGGCAGGCGAAAAGGCCAAGCAGCCTTTACATTTTTTAGGAAACCTCATCCACGAGTGGGATGAGGTTTCCTATAGCTAATACAAATTAAATAAAAACTTTCTTTTGAAATTAAAAACATGTCCCATCTCATGTGACACAGTCACACAAGGGGACATGTTTCATTGAATTTTTATTGTATTTATTAATTTTTTCAAAAAGCGCTTCAGTCTCCCTGAGGCAGCTCTGTGCCTCAGGGAGATTGAAGCGCTCTTTTGTGCGCATGCGCAAACTGCGCGCCAGGCCTGCTCTCCATCCTCCCCCTACCCACGCAGGCAGCGCTCAGCACTGACGCTCACGATCCACGCAGGGCGAGCTTTAATTGGCCTGCCCACGTGAAATTGCGGTGCGGAGCTCATTGTGGCCGGCGGTCGGCTCCCTGACTGCTCCCACCAAGCCTGCCCGATGTGAGAAAAATTCAGGCCGTGAGGTTTGTCTGCTACCTGCATCAGAAGCAAAATCTAATCTCGCATTGTGAACCCTGCACCTGTTTTTGCACCTTATTCAATTTTGCAGTCTAGGAATGGTGGAAATAAAGCAATAAAGAACGTGTCTTTACCTAACGCCTTTCACAGCATTGGAACATCTCAAAGTAACTCTTTGGGAATTCCCTGTATTTGAAATGTAGCCAATGTTGTTATGAGGAAAAAGAGGCCATCATTGTTTACACAAGGGGACAGATTTTGTGCTCTGATTTTGGGAATGCACAGAGTCAGGAATTAGAGAAAAAAATAGCTGGTGAGCGGCGAAAGCAGAAGCCCCACCAACAAGTTAGTTTCCAGCTATTTGCAGCTGAGTGGGAAAGGGGGCAGGTTAGGAACCCCACACACTGCAATGTAGAAGTTGCTGGCACCATTCTGGAAAGGGGCATTTCAGAACTTCTACAATTTTCAGTGAGGTGGCCGCATTTGGAAGTCTTTCTGATTCACACCTGGTGAGTGGAGGCATGAACCACAATTGGAGCTAGGAAGAGTGTAAAAGGTGAGTAAAAATGGTGTTGCCTCCCTTACAGTTCATCATGGAATGCTATAGGCTAAGTTATATCTATGGCCTGAATCTTCTGGTTGGCATGTGGGGGCAGGCCCTGCTCACCGACGCGTAAAATGACGCCCGGTGACGTCAGGTGTGAGTCCCGACATCACCGCGTGTCGTTCTGACGTTCAGTTCGGTGGGCGCGCACTGGAGTTGGCTGCGTGCCCGCTGAATTGTCAAAAGCCTATTAAGGCCGTTAATAATCTAATTAAGCTGGTTGTCTGGGCTGACCGTCCAACCTTAAATTTGGCGGGCAGCGAAGAGCCCAGGCGGCCTTCGCATTTATCATGAAACCTCATCCACGGGCGGGATGAGGTTTCAAGAAGGCTTTTTAAATTAAATAAATTTTTAAATTAAAATCCATTGAGATGTCCCAGCTCACGTGACACTGTCACATGAGGGGACATGTCTGAATTTTTTTTTTCTTTATTTCAATTCATAATAATCAAACTAATCTCCCTGAGGCAGCTCTGTGCCTCAGGGAGATTTCTGCACTCTTTCGCGTGCGTGCGCAGGCCCCGACTCTCCCTCCTCCCTCCACCCGCACAGGGAGTGCATCATGCTGGGCGGGCCTTAATTGGCCTCCCTACGTAAAATGGCGGCACGCAGCTGATCGCAGGCGGCAATCGGCTGCGCACCCGCTCGCACCCGTTCCCGCTCGGACCCCCCAACGGGAAGAAAATTCTCCCCTATGTATACTGAAGTGAGTGCTGCGATTGGAAAAGGTAAGTCACCATTTATTAACGAAGTTGCCAGGTTGTTATTTCTGACAACTGGCAAGCTGTCAAGTGAAAGAACAACATTATAAAAGTGGAAATGTCTTCAGATGCATTGTAATAGATTATCCACCATATGAAGTGCTATTCTGCATTGTACAATATTGAAAGGCTAGGCCAGTGTGAAATCCAGAGCCAAATGTTTAAACTCACTCCATGGCTTTCATTCATTCTTTGCAGAAGAGCTCAGCCATCTGGTTGGCTATTTGAAAGCTTTGACAGAGGTCTGAGCTTCTTTTGCCTTCAAAGGCACTAGTGGATTCAGTACTGTTGGGTTTGTTTAAGCAGCTGTCCTGGGAAGTGTGAATTTGATGGTTTGGCTGCATTCAAACGCATTTATTGATTCTGTACTGCTGTCCTGTTACACAGCCATCCTGGAGAGTGAGAGTTGGATGGTTTTGATAGATGTATGAGCTTCTGTAGAGGATAATGGTTTTTAAAATCTTATTTGAGTGATATTTGTTTATTTTCACAGGTTCATGAGCTTTCAATGACTTCCAAATTTTATTATAGGTGAGCTTTATTTAAAAGTAGATAATGAGTGAGTAGGTTTGGGGGTGAATGGGGTTGGGGGATGAAGGGGGCGAAGTGAGAGTGAGGGAATTATAGGGGGGGCAGGTGTGTTAAAAAAATGTGAGTGAGGGTGGATTTAGACTGAACTGAAGAACTGGACTGATGTTTTTGTGAATGGAGGAAGGCCTTTCAATCTGGCCACTTCGTCATTGGACTGCTTCCACTCTCTGGTGGCAGGCTGACTCCAGGCATGATTGTGACGTCAGGAAATTTTCCCACTCCCATTTCTGCCATCCTGAAGAAAACTTGGCCCAAGGTCTCACAAACAGTAATGGAATAATTGGCCAGTTAATCTCTTTTGAAGGTGATGGCTGGGGGCGGAGTGGGGGGTTAAATATTCTCTAAAACACTGGGTGAACATCCACCTGAGCAGGGAGACAAGACATTTGTTTCATATCTCCTTTGAAAAAGGACACCTCTGACAATACAGCATTGCCTCAGTACTGAAATATCTGCCAAGAGCTTTTGCTCAAGTCCTGGAAATGAACTTCAACATTCTGACTGAGCCTTAGGTCCAGGGATCATCCTTGTTATCCTGCTCTGAAATGTTTTAGTGCATCAAGCTCTTTTACATGGCATAGTGCCCTTATATAAGACAATATTCCAAATGTGGCTACCTCACTGAGGTATACCACTTCTTTCAACTTACTGCATGTGTTTCTGTGTGTATGGAGGCAGTTTGATTCTCTGAATGATTGCCTGTATTTAATTTACCCTCAGACATGAAGGTATCTCAGTGGGGTTCAGTTACACAGGGGAGAAAGAAAGGGATTGAAATTCTAGAGGCAGAACGGTTTTAATTCCATTAAGTGCTTCCTTCTGATTATAATTGTCCTCCCACAAGACACTAACACAATTCAGGTGCAATAAATGTGGAAGAGATAAGTAAATATGATGAATTTTTAATAAGATTAGCAGTTTTAACAACTAAGAATGTTTTAAAAAATGAAATTTTCATTACTTTCACCCTGAAGATTGCTTTAAAAATTCAATGCCTATATAATGGGTAGGGATTCAAATCTTTCACCCTACCTTTGGGTACAATTTCACTGGGCTCAAATGTGCAGCCAACATTTCATTACTATAATATCTGAAAGCATGATTTATGTACAGGACTTAATTAGTGAAAGTCCCTAGCAACTTTCATAATCTGCACTAGATATTACTCATACGCTTTTGGCAGTACATTAACATGTTGGAATAAATCCTTTTGTGTAAACGCCTAAGATATCTGTTGTTAAGAATATTCAGAATATAACAACTTGTTATAAAGATCAGAAAAATTGTAGCAGTCCTGTTGAAAAAGATATTAAACCTTCAATATCGAGATAATAAAATGACCCCATCTTCAGCAATTTCATATCTTGTACTTTGCATTTTCTCAAGGATCAGGAAGAATGGAAAGGATTATTCCTCAGGCAAAAGTTCAAGGAAATAGCTTGCTTTTTTAAAATATAGACTAATGTTATATAATAATAATACTTTCCATTGGTAGCCGTGCATCACATTTAGCAATAATGTTACTTTTAGTGCAATTACCAAACACGTGCTCCATTTAGGACTGGACCCAGCAGTAAAGGATTACTGTATCTGGGAGTTGTCATACATTAGTATTCATAGTTTGATTTAAATTTGATGTCAATGCTGAATTTCAGTACATGGAGACCTAAATATTTGGCCACACTGTGCCTGTTATTTGGACATTAAATGGCTTCCTTAGACTCCAATATGGTGGCAGGAAGTGAATGCTCATAATGAGCTGAAGATGCACTGACCCTCATACTGATAAAAGCCAAAAAAATTAGCGTCGAGTGCTCATGTCTGAAACAGGCATTGGGCCTCTGTATATGCAAATAAGAGTCCTAACGCCCACTTGAGGCCGTTAGTGTGAGATTACTGGGTAACATTAGTCTATATTTTAAAAATAAGAGGCTGCTGACATTGGCTGCATTCAGCAAAACCAGATCAGCATGTGGCCGAACAGAGTGTCCTTAACGAGACTGCTGCAGGTCACAAATAACAAGATTAGTTTTAAAAATATATTTACTCGACTGTGGAGCCAGGAGGAGCGGAAGACACCTGCTTTCAATGAAAGTTAGCAGCTGCCAGATACTGCTTATCCACAACCGCTATGGTCACACCCTCCCTGATCGCTGCCACCACCTCCCGAGGTCACTACTAACTCCTGACCTGATTGTGCCCTGCTCCCCACCCACCCTGCTTCCTGGTCACCTTGCTTACACAGTTCCTGTGCAGTGTCTGAATCACTGCTGCAGTCACACCAGTCTGATCTTCAATTCCGCTTCACTGGAAACTAGCCTGTCAGTGTTTGCAGTTTGCCAGTTTGATGGTAATGAGATCCGAAGCCCAATATTGGGTGTGCCTTGTGCCTTAACATTCAGGCCAAAAAAATGGGTGCACCCGCATTTTTAGGCCTTTGAGTCTTTGGAAGAATAGTAATGCATCACAATCATTTATAATACATTTGTTTTCCAGAATTTTGGTGCGATGAGGTAGATTTTAAGAATAAGTTCTCCTGCGCAGAGCTGGGAGTGTGCATATCCTGCACTATTTTCTGTCCATTACACTTAATTAGTGAAATCTATGTGAATCATTACAGATTTCCCATTGTGATTACCTTACATGGTGGAATTGCTAGCAACAAACACCAGGAGCCCGGAACAGGCACACAGGGATGGAGTAGGGTGCCAGTTGCACGTGCCTGTTAACAAGTTCCCGGGCATCATTTTAAATATGTGCTGGAATATCATTTTAATGAAAGAGGTGTGCGGCTAGTGTTATCTGTGATATTAATTGGCTACATGCCTGGTGGGGGGTGGGGTGGGTGTTGACTTTGGAAAACGCCTTGCTCTCTCTGAGGCCCCTGAAAGGCAGCCTGAAAGGGGAGATGCAATACAGCTGCAGACAGCAGGAAACACTGTTAAAAGAGTTAAAATAGCTTCAAAAGATCTGGACAGGGGGCACCCAGGTTCTCCAATGCTATGTTAGAGGCACACTCCTCCAATCAGACAAAACTCCACTTGCTTCTCCTCTTCCTATAGCTACCGAACATCTCACTTCTTTTTTATACTAACTTTTTACTGTGACAGGTGCATTCTCTAATCACCTCACAAGACTATCACTAACACCCTGCCTTCTATCAAACACACTGCCTTCCATCTTGTAGGAGAAGGTCAAGCTTCGGAACACTTGAGTTTGCTTGCATTCTCTCCCCATTGGAAGAAAATGTGCTACCATTATGGGCATCAGAGTCATGACTGTGGTGACTGACAACACTGGAGGACTCATTGCTCAGGGTTTCTTATCATATGTTATCATTCTTATTATTGACCTAGCATCAGCAGCTTTTTGGAGGGTTGCGGTGGGGTGGCTGCGGAGGTGGTTAGAGTTCCAGATTTCCACCATCCTTTGTGTGAAGAAATTATTTGCTCTTGAATTCTTTACCTCTAATTTTCGGGTCATGCCCCCTTGCTCTCGACTGTCCCACCAAGGGAAGTCGATTTTCTCTATATACCAGTTATGACATGGCAGGCAATATGTGCCAGGCGGACCAAATCTACAAGGGAAACATGGTCACGCTGTCACAACGGTTTTGCAATTTGTATTTATTATGAGAAGATGTGTGCATTGAATTCAGGAGTAATGAGTCCACTAAGACCTTTAGAGAGTTTAAGAATTAAATTAAATTATTTATTAACAAAAGAAAAGATTTCAAGCACATACTTAAGATTACAGTTACTTAATATTATAACAATCCTGTCTAACCCCTAACTGCACACCTCCTTTAATGCAATAATCCAAAATTGATTTTAAATTTAAAAAGCAAGCCAGGAGGTTACCACATCACCCATTCAACAGTGGAATTCCAAAGGATTTTCTCCAACTTTAGTTACTGGACACAGCAGACTTTTGCAAAAATAGCTGGAAGCTTCTTCAAGGCAGTTTTACACACCCCTGTTAGATCTTACATGGTCCCCCAACATAGCCTTTCATTCTTCTTTATATATGTTTTTCTCTCTTTAATCTGTAAGTTCCATTGTTCCATATGTCTTTGGAAAATTTACTTTTCCCATAATATACAAATCTTTCATGTTGCCAATATGACCTCTTTCCTTTTTGGGAAAAATAAACACACTGCTTGGCATTGCTTACCTTGCCAGTTGAAAACATCCTAGAGGATGGGAGGTGAAAAAAAAACTATTCTATCAGTTTCAGCAGCTGTGTGTTGACATTTCCCTAAAGGCTGTTCATGAATTTCTGGCTGATTTCGAAAACCAACAATTATCGGTGGGGGAGAAGGGGGTTCTAAGTTCACAGTTGGATTGGCATCTCAAAAAAGTTATTAAGCGAGCAGGGGTATAAATAGAGTTTGTTTTTATAAGAAATTAACCACTTGAGATTTCAAAGGTTTAAATGGACTTTCAAGAATGGGAGTTCTTTTTTAATATAGTGACAGCTGAATTAGATATTTAGAAATTTATATTATTTCATCTCAACATGGCTCCTGAGATCTGTCCATGGTGGATATTGGGTGAGTTGGCATGGAGGGTATAAGGGGTCAAAGGGGTAGGTGAGGGGGGAGGGAGTGAGTGGGTGACTCTCTGTGAAGAATGTTGTCTCATAAACTCACTTGCAATTGAAGAAATAAGATGTAACAAAGATTAAATTGACTGCTGCCCATGGTGGGCAATTATTCAAAATAATAATTTTTATTAATTTCTTTTTCGAAGATTTTCTTTGCCACTGGAAAAGATGTTTTTAGAACATTTCAGTGAGGGCTGGAGGGCCTAAGATGTTGTAATATAACTGAGACAAAGTCCCAGAGAACAGAGGCAGGCCTTTTAACCAGCCCGCCTTGGCCTGTTGTTGCCTACGCTTTGTCTCTGGGAGCGGTGGGCCAGCTTTTCCTGCCCCTTATTCCTGGGAGCGAAAATTAAGTCTGACAGAGTACTTTATATCGAGGCGAGTCTGCCAAGTCAGGAAATTTCCCGACTTGAGCTATCTACTTCAATCCAGCCCTTTGTGTATCTTCCATATTCATTTCAGTGAACTCCTTCACCTTTCACCCTTCAGGATTTACATATGTCATTCTCCCTTCTTATTTGGTTCCGATTAATCTGTTAATTTAGTTAGCCTGGCTCTGAGCCATGCTGTTTTGTTCCTTTGTTGACCTGTCAATTGCAGATAATGACTCCCCGCTGTGATTTTGCCTTTTCTAAGCTAGTGAACTCCTGCCACTGTGTGGGAACTTTGTGACATTTGGAAATCTTCATTACACTGAGCAAATAGGGACTAATGGTCCATTTAATTAACTGAATTGGCTCCCCGCCATTGCTGCTGGGAGCCCACCTCCGGTAATAGTGCAGGGAGGCGGGAAAACATCAGGGAGTCGGCCCAAGGCTTCTCTTCAAAAAATTTTGCAAGTCCCCCGGCCTCCAAAGCTTCCACTGACGGAACTGGGAAAATTCTAACCAGAGTGACTGAACAGTTTTTCATGCAATCTGGATCTCACTGGATGCTGGGTCAATTGAAATTTTCAAAACTGTGATCGATAGATTTTTGTTGGTTAATGCTATCGAGAGATTGGGACAAATTGGCACTGTTCTAACTGAAGGGTGGAGCTGACTCAAGGGGCTGAATATCCTAACCCTTTTCCTATATTACTATGTTAATATGTTTTGTATTCCTTTTTCAACTATCAATGTAAACAATTTCACATGTTCCTATATTTCTGAACTGCTTGCTGATCTCCTCCTCGATCACAATTCCATTATTTGGTTTGTGATGCACACCGGGAACTGTAAAATTTCCATTCCTATTTTTTACATTCATCCATATTGATCCTCTCTGAAAACACTCTTCAGAACATCCTCGCATTCTTGCACCATGATAGAATACTGAACACTCTCAGCTCATCTTTCTGAGAGTTTTAGATCTTGAAACATTAAGTTCTCAGTCCTAATCACATCTGAACTACATCTCCATCCGCATTACCCCTGCGCAGTTGCTGATGTTTCTAACTTGTCAGTTTTGTCCTTTATAGACGCACCCATTCCACTCAATTGTGAATCCGACTTTTTGAAACGTTGCATGTAATTTTGAATCCGTACGATAATATTGAACGGAAATCAGCGATTCAGCCAGCCATTTTACATGTCCCCTGGTTATATTCACTTTAATTGAAATGAAATTCAGCAGAGACGTATAATGGGCACCTGAATCAACATTTTCCAATTTACAATATCACGTGAAAACAAAATTAACCTCATTGGCCCTTATTAATTTTCCTGGTTTTCTCATTTATTTTTTGAAACCCCTTGTTCCTTTCTACATTGTTTTTATCTCTTGTCAGCTCATAGGCTATTTCTTTCCTTTTCTCCTCTGTTGATATTTTCTCATTATTTATTTCAGTCAAGTCTTTTGCTTCTAGTCTAATAGCTTTAATGATCCTGCTGTTCTGCTCTGTTCTCAAATCTAGACTTTCCTACCCACCATACTAGTTTAAATCCTCTTTTACTGCTTGATTTAACCTCTTTGAAGGATATTGATGCTGTGTCACTTCAGATGAAGGCCATCCCTTCAAGATACCCATCCCTTGTTGCAGAGCTCAATGCAATACCCTGAGGATGTGAATCTCCCAAACCAGACCTGCAATCTCATGCTGACCTGACCAATTTTCCTCTTCTGTCCAGCCCAAGGCATAGGAAGCAATCTGGAGACGACTATCTTTGAGGTCTTATTTTCAATCTCGTGCCTAACTTCTTAAACACCTTTTACAAGGTCTCAAATATACTGGGCAGAATTTTCAGCCCCATATTGGGGTGAGCACAGAGGTGTCAGGCACGAAAATCTTGGCCAGTTTGCTGCCACTATCCCTACCCCAGGCCATTTTCCCAGAGGTGGGGAAATACCAATTGAGGGGATTAAATGACCACTTAAGGCCTATTGTCAGAGGATAACTGGAATTTTCTTGTCGGCCTGCAGGGACAGTTGAAAGAGGTCAAGAGCCAACAAGGAGGCTGAAGTCACCCAAGGACTTTGAGAGAGGTTGAAGAAATTTAAAAACGCACATCCTCTCCGCTCCTCCTCTTCAAAAGGTAGATCGAGGATGCAAACACATTACCGTAGCAAACAATTTTAATTTATCATGAGCCCGCCCATTGCCCTTCATTGGACAGGGAGCCCATCCTCTGGCCACGAACTGGCCAATTTGGGAAAATTCACTGCAAAGTGACTTTTTCCCATGCAGTGCAGGCTTCTGCCCCTGTTTGACCCCGAGGTTGGGGTCCTGACCCAAAGGTCAAGCCCCTGAGTGATTTAACAACCTTGCAAAAAGTACTGATTTTACAAGGTTGATACTAGTAATGAAGAGATCTGAAATATGAGGAAAGGTACTGCAGCTCTCTTATCTCAAACTGAAAAGAGTGAGAAGGAATTTGATAAATGTGTTTAAAATAATAATGTGATTTTCAATGATAGGTACATTGAAGACTAAAGCATTAAATTCATAAGGGGAAAGATTAGAAAAAACAATTTTCACGCAGACTTATTGGAATGCTTTATCACAAATGGTGATCGATATTAAACCAATTGCAGTTTGAAAAATAGTAGAAGGTAATTACTTGAAGAGGATTAGGATGTTGGGAGAGGCAGAAAATGGTATCAGTTTGGGGAGACATCAAGAAAAAATGGCTGTAAAATCAGCCCCCAAGAGGAACCTAGATTCAACCCGGGTAACTTACATGTGCAATGTATTTCCATCTTTCTGAGCCTTAACTGTATTGGTGATGGCCTTTTCGATATCAAAAATGAATTGAACCCATGACAGGTAACTACAGTCATTTTTTGCAAAGTGCAGACGCAAGTATTAATATTAATATTTACTAGGTGGCAGAACAAGGCTTTACTGCTCTGAAGGCGAAGCATTTATGAGTTCACAATGTGTAGTAACTTCATGAATTGGATCATGCAGGCTTCCTTTATGTGGTGGATCAAAAACACATTGGACTGAATTTTCTGCTAGGTTGCATTGTCTTTTTTCAGCGCATTTCATTCAAAATCGCCCAAAACAGCTCAAGCAGGAGGGGCATTCAAAGAGCAAATTGTGAGCAGCACGAATGAAGTTTGCACAATCTTTTGTCCTAGTTTAAAAATCGTGTGCCTGAAGCTGGACCTGCCCATAAAACTGGCCATACCCCCTGATTGGTAACCACCATGAGAGCTGCGCTAATTTTAAAAATTCATTCATGGGATGTGGGTGTCGCTGGCTAGGCCCACATTTATTGTCCATCCCTAATTGCCCTTGAGATGGTGGTGGTGAACTAATTGTGCCTGTTTCAGGAAGCTGTTAAAAATAACTTATTTTTCGGCACTAATAGACACCTTTTAAAAGCTATTAAATACTAAAAAATATTACATTTACTAAGGAACTGACGATGGAACTAGTAAATGGTGCTCTATAAGTTTTTAAACTATTTTCAGTTATTTAATGTCAGGTTACTCACAGGTGACAGATAACAGAGTGGGGTGGATGAGAACAGTGCATATTGTTGATATTGTACATATTTGTTGACATGCAAACGAGCTTGGGTGGAAACCTGAGGAAAAAATTCAATTCAGGAAATTAACGCAATTTTGTGTGTAATTCGTGCTCACATTGTCGATTGCATTTTATGCATTTACCTGAAATATTGACCAGAGGAAGCCTTCTTGTTCAGACTTACAGGTCAATGCACACAGCAACCAATACAAATCATCTTCATAGTTGGCAGAAACAATGGTCCTTATGAGCTTTACACTGTTATGCATTTATGATTGCAAATTGTAAATTGTTGTATAACTTGTCAGATCCCTCAGTAGCCTAGGATGAGGAGATAGTGTCAACATGACACTTCAGTCTTACAGGAGGAAGCTATAACACATGCTTTGTCAGAAGTTTTCTAGGTGATATTTGGTATTCAGCTGGTATTTCTGTTGTGTTCTAATTTGCATTTTGCTGATCTTTTTCATGCATCGATGCATTTTTGCATACTTTGGAATGTGTTCGCTTTAAATGGTATGAGTCCAAGCTATAATTCATTCCTGTGGTTTAAAGTTTCTTATGTTCTAAAATAATGTTTCTTTTAGTTCTCAGAGTTCCATTACTGGTGCAAAATGTTTAACTTCACTAAAGGATGATTGCCTATGCTGTTTCTGAGCTGCTGTTTCATTCATTTGCTTCTACTTGCGTAATAAGTCCTATCCCTTGTATCAGCCAAGTGGCTTGTATGCATGAATAAATATGAAAAATGTCAGAAATAGTAGCTACAATTTCATTGCATGATTAGCTTTCTATTGATAGTGTGATAAAATTGAAAGGATCAAGAGAATTGGGGGTTAATAATTTTGTGAAAATTTAACTGGAAAATGGGGGAAGTGCCTTTCTGTCTGATAATCCAAAGAACTCCCCATGAACTCTTTTAAGAAGAAATTGTATTTATATGTGTCTTCTTCACTGTCAACATGTCACAATGTGCATCATAGCCATGATTACACAGGTAAGTGTGGCGGACAGTTTTCACACAGCAAAGTCACATAAACAGCAACGGAATGAATGACCAGATAAACAGTTTTTGGTGGCATTTGAGAGAGGAGTGTTGGCCGGTGTTATGACCAAGTCCAGAGGGGTGAATAAATTCAATTCTTTTCCACTCCTGAGGTTGGTTATAACAGAACTTGAACTTTTAAAAAGTTGTGATTTTTCAATTCAGTATGACTGTATTATAGCTATATGAAGAAATAAGCCAGTCAGATCTCTTAAGTTAACAAGTAAGGAGTTAGTTTCATTGTTAAAAACTCACTCAGGTATAAGTGTACCTTATTAAAAAGGTAAAAACATGTCCCAAATCCCACAACATACACAGCATAGAACTATAGAAAAGTTACAGCACAGAAGGAGGTCATTCTTGTCCATGCCAGCCTGAGGACACCCAGGTGCCCTTTCTAGTCCCACCTTCCTGCACCTGGCCCATAGCTCTGCAGCTTACAGCACTTAAGGTGCAGATCCAGGTACTTTTTAAAAATGTTTAGAGTTTCTGCCTCTACCACCAACTTGGGCAGCGAATTCCAGACACCCACTACCCTCTGCGTAAAAACGTTCTTCCTCATGTCCCTCCTACACCTTCTATGTTGAATCTATGTCCCCTGGTTCTAGAATTCTCCACCAAGGGAAATAATTTTATCCTGTCCACTCTATCTATTCCCCCCATAATTTTGTACACCTCCATCAAATCACCTCTCAGCCTTCTTTGTTCTAAGGAAAATAACCCCAACCTATCCAATCTCTCCTCGTAGCTACACTTTTCTAACCCTGGCAACATTCTTGTAAACCTCCTCTGCACTCTCTCCAGAGCTATTACGTCCTTCCTGTAATGTGGTGACCAGAACTGCACACAATACTCCAGTTGTGGCCTCACCAGTCTTTTATACAATTCCAACATTATATCCTTACTTTTATATTCTATACCTCTGCCAATGAAGGAGAGCATTCCATATGCCTTCTTTACAACCTTGTCTACTTGAACTGCTACCTTCAGGGACCTGTGTACTTGTACGCCAAGATCTCTCACTTCATCTACTCCTCTTAATATATTCCCATTTATTGTGTAATCCCTGTAGCTGTTTGACCTCCCTAAATGTATGACCTCACACTTCTCTATGTTAAAATCCATCTGCTACTTTACCGCCCTCTCCACCAACCTATCTATGTCGTTTTGGAGATTATGGCTATCCTCTACACTATCCACTACTCGGCTAATCTTTATGTCATCTGCAAATTTCCCAATTGTGCCCCCCACGTTCACGTCCAAATCATTAATATATAACACAAACAGCAAGGGTCCCAACACCGAGCCCTGTGGAACACCACTTGAGACAACTTTTCATTCGCAAGGGCATCCATCGACCATTACCCTTTGTTTCCTGTTACAAAGCCAACCTTTTATCCAGCTTGCCACATTGCCCTGAATCCCATGGGCTTTTACTTTCCTGACCAATCTGCCATGTGGGACCTTGTCAAATGCCTTGCTAAAATCCATGTACACAACATCCACTGCACTACCTTCATCAACCCTTCTTGTCACTCCCTCAAAGAATTCAATCAAATTTGTGAGGCAAGACCTTCCTTTAACAAATCCATGCTGCCCATTCCTGACTAATCCATGCCTTTCCACATGACAGTTAATCCAATCTCTCAGGGTTGATTCTACTAATTTGCTCACCACTGATGTAAGACTAACTGGCCTATAATTGTTTGGCATTTACTTTGATCCCTTTTTAAACAATGGAACTACATTTGCATTTCTACAATCCTCCGGTACCTCCCCTGTATCCAGTGAAGATTGGAAAATCATCCTCAGAGCATCTGCTATCTCCTTCCTGACTTCCTTCAGCAGCCTCGGAAACAATCCATCTGACCCTGGTGACTTATCAACTTTCAAGGATTCCAACCCTTCGAGTACTTCCTCTCTCTTTATGACTATCCCATCCAATATCTCGCAGTGTTCCTCTTGGACTACTATATCTACATCCTCCCTTTCCTTTGTAAACACGGAGACAAAATATTCATTCAAACCCTTCCCACAGCCTCTGCATCTACACACAAGTTCCCATCGTCATCTCTGATAGGTCCCACTTTTCCTTTAACTAACCTAACGTTATAACCTAACCTATACGCATTAACGTATTGGAAAACATCTTTCGGTTATCTTTAACTTTACTTACTAATCTTTTTTCATGCCCACTCTTTGACTTCCTTATTTCCTTTTTTACTTCGTCCCTGCACTTCCTATATTCGTCTAGGCTATCTGCCGTGCTTAGTTCTTTGTGCCTATCATACGCTTTCTTTTTCTGTTTGATATTCCCCTGTATTCCTGTAGACAACCAGGGAGGTCTAGATTTGGCAGTACCACTTATTTTTGTGGGGGACATGTCTACTTTGTACAATTAGGATCTCGCTTTTTAGTGCTTCCCACTGGTTTTCCACTGTTTCATCCTCCAGCAGAGCTGTCCAGTCCACCTCAGCCAAGTCCCTTCTCATTTCTGCAAAATTTGCCTTCCCCCAGTTCAAGACTTTTACTCCTGTCTTATCCCTGTCCTTTTCCATGGTAATGCTAAATCTAACTGAATTGTGATCACTGTCCCCGATATGGTCGCCAACTGTCACTTCACCCACTTGCCCTTCTTTGTTCCCTAAGACTAGGTCTAGAATTGCATCTCCTCTCGTTGGGTTTGTCACAAATTGGTTGAAAAAGTTTTCCTGGACACACTGCATGAATTTTTCTCCCTCAGTGCCCCTTATATTGTTTGAATCCCAATTGATATTAGGATAGTTGAAGTCTCCTACTATTATTGCCCTCTTGTTCTTACAAGCAGAAATTTGCCTACATATTTGTTCTTCTATCTCCCTTTCACTATTTGTGGGTCTGTAGTATACTCCCAGTAGTGTGTCTGCCCCTTTTTTATTTCTAAGCTCAATACATAAAGCCTTGTTTGCTGACCCATTTAGTATATCATCCCTTCTCACAACTGGAATTGGTTCTTTAACCATTAGTGCTACCCCCCTCCTTTTTTATCTCCTACTCTATCATGCCTGAAGACTCTATAACCAGGGATATTAATCTGCCAGTTTTGTCCCTCCTTTAGCCAGGTCTCCGTCATAGCAATGACATCCTACTGCCATGTGTCTACCTGTGCCCTTAACTCATCTACCTTGTTTGTAGTACTCCTTGCATTGAAGTATAAACAATTTAACTCCGTCAATTTCCTTTGCTGGACATTTTTTAAACTTTGCTTCTCCTGTAACTCCATGTCTATCACAATGTCCCTAACTAATGTTCTACCTCCATTTTTCTGATCTGAATCTGACCTATCTGATGCTACTCCTGGGATCCCATCCCCCTGCCACACTAGTTTAAATACCCCCCAACAGAACTAGCAAAAGCCCCCGCAAGGACACTGGTCCCAGCTCTGCCTGGGTGCAGCCCGTCCGGTTTGTACAGGTCCCACCTTCCCCAGAACAGTTCCCAGTGCCTCAAGAATCTGAATCCCTCCCGGCTACACCATCTCTCCAGCCACATATTCATTTGGTCTAACCTCTTATTCCTGCTCTCGCTAGCATGTGGAACTGGGAGTAATCCTGAGATTACTACATTTGAGGTCCTGCATTTTAATTTATCTTCTAACTTCCTGTACTAAGCTTGCAGGTCCTCATCCCTTAGTTTACCTATGTCATTGATACCAATGTGTACCACGACCACTGGCTGTTTACCTTCCCTCCCCAGAATGTCCTGCAGTTGCTCCGTGACATCCTGGACCCTGGCACCAGGGAGGCAACATACCATCCTTGATTCACGTTTGTGACCACAGAAGCGTCTGTCTGTGCCCCTAACTATTGAACCCCCTATCACTATAGCCCTGCCACTTGTTTTCCTCCTGCCCCTCTGAGCAGCAGAGCCACCCACGGTGCTGTGAACTTGGCTGTTGCTGCTTTCTCCTGAGAGGCCATCACCCCCAACAGTATCCAAAGCGGTATATCTGTTAGAGAAGGGGATGACCACAGGGGACTCCTGCACTACCTTCTTGAGTCTTTTACTGTTCCTGATGGTCACCTATTCCCTTTCTGCCTGTGTAATCTTCACCTGCGGTGTGACTACCTCGCTAAACGTGCTATCCACGACTTGCTCAGCATCGTGGGTGCTCCACAATGAGTCTGCTCACAGCTCCAGCTCCGAAATCCAGTTAGCTAAAAGCTGCATTTGGACACACCTTCCACACACATGGTCACCAAGGACGCTGGAAGCGTCCCTCATTTCCCACATCCTGCAGGAGGAGCATATCATGGGTCTGAGTTCTCCTGCCATGACATCCCTCTCGATTAAGCTAGTTACTCTCTTAAAGAACATACACTAGCTCGGGGCCTTATTTATGTTAGCTAGGAACCTTGTTTCTTGACTAATTTTACTTGTACAGTACTACTCTATACTTTTTTTTAGCTCCTACCTCAGTATTAAGCAATGAATTACTCTAATAGATTGAAAAAAAACTCACCAGGATTTACTCACCAATCAGCTGCTTTTTTAAAAATCCACTTTCGGGAGAGTGTCCCTCGCAGGTCTGGTGCACTCCTGAAGGTACTGCCTCTCCCTCTCTTTTTTTTTGGTTTGAGGAGGAGGGAGGGATGGAAACATTACAGCAATGTAATGTTTGGGGCCATTCCGTTCTTTGACAGTGGGTCCTCCTCGATCCCCTTCTGAGTTGCGGTGACTGCGCTGACTTCTCCCAGAATGCTTCGCAGTCACATCTCACTACCGCCCTCTGTTAGATGCTCTTCCTCCTGTTGAGGTCGGGGTCCTTCTCCTGGATCCCCTTCTGAGTTGGGGTGACTGCGCTGACTTCTCCCAGAATGCTTCTCAGTCACTTCTTACTACCGCCCTCTGTTGGATCACACACGCACATTAGCAGGCAAAACAGGACAAGTCACCAGGTGGAGGTGATGGTATTGATAAGAGTTAAAGTCTGTTAGAAAAGAAAGAAATATATGTCCGACGTTCCTTCAGTGGTGTTGAAATTCCAGGAGTGTTGCAGCCAATGTAAACTGATTGTTTTTCTGGAGACAATGTCTTTTAAACTGCAATCCATCTCTTTCCAAAGTGGATACTATGGCACTTGAAGCTCCTTTCAATTAAAATTCTCAATTTCTGTGATGTATTCCAAAACGCAACAGAGGTAGGGACCAGAACCTTAGAATAGCAGGGAGAGAGAGATGATGTAACATTCTGCAGTCTTCTGGATGGTACTTTCTGCAGACTCTTCTCAGTGTAACAAACAGACAGGCTTATAATCATAGCTTTTCACAGGTGGGATTCCAGTCAAGTGACAGTTGGCTGTTGGCACACAATGGAAAGCAATCCATATTAATGGAAGAGGTTCAATCTTCCATTGTCAAAGCTATCAAGATGCCATCGAACCTGACAGGGGGTCCTTAGCACCCTCCTTGCTTAATGAGTTTTGTTAGTCCTTCTTTGCCCTTGGCAGTTTCTGGAGCCATGACGTCTAGTGGCTTATTGTTCCTATGTTTTTCAGAGAGCTCAGGCAATGGCAGGTGTGAAGTCCATCAGGCAAGCTGCCTAGATATGCCCCTTAGTAATCCACTTTCAGAGCTGTCAGAAACTTGGCCAATTTTTAGGTCAGGTTCTGCAGCCATTTTTAAAAGACAGTGGGCAGAATTTTCTGCCTACCGGGCGGGTGGGCCCGACCCAATCTCTGGCGGGCGGGGAGCCGATCCCTACTGGAGAAGCGGGCCCTGCCGCCATTTTAAGTGGGCAGGCCAATTAAGGCCCACCCAGCGTGATGCCTGGTGGGCTTCCTGTGCGGGCGGGGGGATTCCCCAAATGCGAGAGTGCGCTTTTTCGCGCATGCACACGAAAGAGTGCACATCTCCCTGAGGCTAGGTGCTGCCTCAGGGAGATCGCTGACAGTTGTATAAACATGTAAAATAGAAATAGACATGATTGCATGCCTACCCAGGTAAGATTTCATAATGCTTTTAATGTACCATGCATAAGGATTTTGTGAGGGCATGGGAAAAAATTGTAATTTCTACTTACAGGTGCCCGAGGTCACAGGAGAATGGAGCGCTGTGCAAGTTCTGATATGCGTATTTTGTGCAAGGGGTCTGTATTTCAGTACAGTTTGGCACATGCAAATGATCACAACACCAGTAGTGCAGATGTTAAGTAGTGCAATTTAATTCAGCTATCATAAATCATGGTACAAGAGGGCAAAGTATAATGTGTGTTACAAAAATGGAGCTGTGGCCTGCCAGCCAGCAGAGGATAGCAAACTAAATAATAAAGGAGATGCATCGGCAGCTTAGTCTGCCTGGAATCTGTTAGCTATTAGAATGTCACAGACCTCTCTGCCCTTGCAAGGGCCTCTGCATGTACCTCATCGTCAGGAGGCCTACAGTCTGTTCAATGGTGGCCCTTGTGGAGATATGTGTAACATTGTAGCTCTCCTCGCAGCACTTTGCAAATGGCATTATCAGCCAGTTCTTTTGGGAGCATCTCTTGGCCCCAAGGAGCCAGCCCTGCAATCGCTGAGGCCATTCAAAAACTTCTGGCATCTGGGAGGGGTTCAGAATGTTGGTATTGTGAGAGCACCCTGGGAACCCTGCACAAACATGCAGGACTTGTCTTCTGTGATCAAATATCAGCTGCATGTTCAAAGAGTGGAAACCTTTCCTATTGATGAACGTGACTGGCTGATACCAGGGAGCTCTCAATGCCATGTGTGTGCAGTCAGTAGCCCCTTGCACTTGTGGGAACCCTGCGATTGCTGCAAAACCCAACACCTTGGCGGCCTGGTACTATGTGGCTAGTTAATGATCAGAATTTATCAGCAACTACAAACAAACTGCACAGCCTGACTGTTAAATAATGGAAAAAAAAATCTTCTGTGAGGAGCATGGGTGGTGCAGTCAGCTGGAATTCCGCTTTCTCCCTTGTGGGATCTCAATCTGAATCTAGCCCGGACACAAATGATGAAAGTATCCTCTCGGGTTAGCTGCTAAACGTGAGCTCAGGTGGTATCAGTCCAGTTTCTACTACCCATCGGCTGATGAACACCAAACTGTCCAAACAATGGCACGTTCTTCGTAAAAGCATAAAGGCTCACGTATAGAATGAAAAATGTTAACATTTTTGTTAAATGTGAAAGAGAAAGAGAAAAAGAGCGACATGCATTTATGTAGCACCTATCTCATTTCTCAGAAATATTTGAAAACGATTCACATACAGTAAGTTAGCTTGAAGTGCAGAGACCGCTATGATGTAGATGAATGTGTCAGGAGTTAGGTACACAGCAAGATCCCATTAGCAATTTAGATTGATGGTGACTTCATCTGTTTCTGTGGAGCTGGCTGCAGCAGGAATGTTGTCCAGGAGACTGGTGAACTTCCTCCTCTTCTTTATTATCATGCCTCAGGATGTTCATTGTCCACATAAACCACCAGAGCAGGCAGTCCAGTCTTCAGTTTAACATCTCCTGCGATGAATAGTTGCTGCATCAAGGCACCACTGAGTAGTTCAGTGGACCCAGTCTCATTGGGTCATGTTCTGTCGTGGTAATACATGGCCTAAGAGCTACCAATCACTTCTGTAGTGCTCTTCTGAAGTAAGGGCAAAGGCACCTTGTTGGGACAGAGCGGAGAGTATGTGCTTTACTCTGTATCTGAAGCTGCTCCAAATGACCTTGGAGTGTTTGATACTAACATTAAATGGTCAAATGTTCAGCACTGAATCTCTTAGCTCGATGAACTGAAACATTCATTGAAAAATTAAAACCAAAAGAAGCCTGTGCTTGGTGCCATGTTGTGTTAAACATTGGAATAATTAATGAAAACTCTAAAGAACGAGGATGATTTTAACTCTACCCACCCGGCAGAATCCCCACCCAGCCAGGCGAACAGTACAACAAATAGATGGAGACAGGTGACAGGTTTGGATTTTCAACTATTCTGAGCAGGCAACAAGGACACCCACCCCCAGTTGGTAGGGTCGTTCTTTAGTATTCATTTATGTCGACTTCTGATCATTTCATCAGGACCTAATTGCAATTTTAACGCAGGAGCAATGCATGGTGCGTTTGCTACCATGCCAACCCAGTGATGAAGAGGATCGGGGCATGTAGAAGGTTCACCAGGCCACAGTTGGATCAGCTATGATCTTATTAAATGGTGGAGCAGGCTGCAGGGTCCAAGTATTTATTTTTTTTATTTGACTTTCCTTGTGGAACCAGGAGAAACAAGCGAGCTCCACTATAGTTGCCAACCCTCCAGGATTGCCCTGGAGTCTCCTGGAATTAATGATCAATCTCACAGACACAGCTTTAATCACCTCTGGGTGAACAAAATCATACAGCCATTAAAAGAAATTGTTTTTTTCCACCCCCTCCCCCCCCCCCCACCCCCCCTCCTTTCTTTGAGCACCTTTGTTTATTAATTGTAAGAAGATTGGAAATGGGTTGCTCGATTGGGCAGGGTGGTCAGAGTTAGGAGAGCACATGATAAAAGCTCCAGGAATATATCCTGCCAGGGTTGGCAACCCGAAGCTCCACCGGGTACCACAGGGAAAACCTTGGCTTCCATTCTGCAAATTCCCCCTTTGGTCCACTGCCCTCCCCACACACCTGTAGCGAGATCCCCCAATATGATGGCCCAGCAGCAAATCTCTCCAATTGCCTAGCATCAGAGGGCATTGTCTGATTTTCTACCACTTCTTACCAGCTTCTCACTTGGTAGGATTTAAATGAGGTTCGGGAGTTCAATAGTCCAGGCCTCATTTGGGGAGCATATTGCTGCACACCTGCTGAAAATTATCTGGAGGTTAAAATCAGGGTCCTGTAAATATTGTGAAAAAACACTAACTGCAGATGGATGGAATACCTCCTTTGAAGCCTGAGGTAATGTGTTTGGAATTAAGCGGAATTGCTGTTTAAGATATTACATTAACATTTTCCAAATGCTGATCAATTTGTATGAATATTTTATGAAAGAAATAATTGCTATGGCTGTATTTCTAAAGTTAATTTCATTTCCCCGATCATAACAGCCCCCACACTATCTGGTTATGTTATCTAACTGTCTATAGTATACACACTGAGCAAAGTCATTGATGAGTAACCTCTTATTCATGGATTCCACTTAATGAAGAGTACACCAGGGAAGATTTCCTTCGGTTGCTATGCGTTACTAACATCGCTGGCCCAGTGAGCGCTGTGAGTACTTATGCTCTGATTGCAATTTTCACTCATTACTATAAATTTAGTGAACATGTGACACTTTCCCTCTTTATTTAACATGTCACTGACTAATATATTCAGCGGTCAATGGTCAGTGTTACGAGCAGGTTGTAGAGTGGCTGAGTTGTACTATTAATGATAGAGTTGATCTGCATACACTTCTTGGGTGGAAACATTAGGGGCAGGATTTTTACCTCATTGGACGGGTGCCGTGGGCGGGCCCAGGAGTGGCCGCGAAACCCACCGCCGTCTGTGATCAGGCCCCGACTACGGTTTGATGCTGGCTGGCCAATTAACGGCCATCCAGTGTGAAGGGCGCACTAGGACCCTCAGCGCTGCTGGGGTAGGGGCGGGAGGAGCACAAGCGCAAGTGCTGAAGTTTGCACGGGTGCGCTCAGTGAAAGCTCCCTGAAGGCTCAGAGCTGCCTTAAGGAGCTGCAGATTTTTAACATCACAAATAAAGAGTTGAAAAATAGGGAACATATGTCCCTCATGTGACCCTGTCACATGAGCAAGGACATGTTAAAAATGAATTTTAAAAGTTTTCACATTTTTTTAATCACTGGTTTCGCAAAAAATGCATAGGCCGCTTGGCCAATTTGCCTGCTCGCCAAGCGAATGGTTGGACTGGCAGCGAAAAATTTGATTTAATTAATTGATTAAGGGCCTTAATAGGCCTCTTAATTGTTGGCGGGTGTGCTGCCATGTCTCGTACATGCCCGCTGAGCAAAATATCGCGAGAGTGCGCGATGATGTCAGGACGTTCACCTGACGTCATCGCGCACTATTTTACTCCCGTTTGGGTCGGGCACACGTCCGCCTGATGAGGGAAAAATTCTGCCCTAAGTTTATTTACGATATACTTTGCAGCAACTACACGTGTGCTTTCAACTCCAACTCTATCTCTACACTGACTGCTGAGGCAGCCCGCGCTACTCTCCTATTGGCTACTACAGATCATGTGAACTTCCTTAACAAATATTATTCTTAAAGGTACGTTACACACTAAATAAAATCACAATTACTACATTCCTCCCCCTTTAACTCAGCTATACATGTATTTACAAATTCATATTTTTCAAGACAACATAATATTTACACGGGTTCAGTCTTACAGGTGGTTTCCTGGTGCATGTGCAATGACGCAGCTCCACAACTTAGATTCTTTGTCAGAAACCTTCTTTCCGGGAGTTGCCTGAACATCAGGTGCTTATGTGGGCACTTGCAGTTCTGTATCCACAACTCTTACAGGAACATCAGACATGTCAGTGCTGGGTTAAGTATCCTCAACAGGAAACGCAAACATAATCATGATCACTGGCGGAACCAAATCTTGGTGATTTTTCTCTCACTTCCTTAAATGGTCCACATGTTTACAGATGATCTGCCCTTCCACTTCCACATCGTAAGAGGTCTAATCATCGCCTTTATTTCACCTGGTAATCACTTTGGTCCTTCCCCAAAATTTTTCACATGTACCAGCTCTCCCACGGTAAATCTCCTCTTGTGACTATGCCAGTTGTGTCTATTTTTCTGTCTTCCCAGACTCCTTTCCACCTTCCTCTCTAAATTTGGCATTATTAATGTCAATCTCGCCCTGAGACAGGGCTTCAACAATACCGCAGGTGTGAAACCTGTTGTTGTGTGAGGGGTAGTCCTGTAATGAAAAAGAAAGCGCACTAGCTTGGCTGCCAAGGAACCAACTTTTTCATGCCTGCCTTGAACGTTTGAACCGCCCTTTCGGCCAGTCTGTTTGAGGAAGGGTGGTATGGTGCAGTTCTCCCATGGGAGTAATGGAGCTGTGACTGGCAACCTTTGCAGTTGCTGACATTGCACACAGTGCTTTACTAAACTCTCTATTTCGCCATCCATCCCAGGTCACAATAGATTGCTGCGTGCTATGGTTTTCATTCGGGAAATTCCTGGATGGGCACTGTATGGTTCAATTAAAAGTGACTCCCTTCCCTTTGGAAGAACTATCACTTGTGCTCCCCACAATAAGATGCCATCCTGGCTGGTTATTTCATGGCTTCTGTTGAAGTACGGTTTCATTTCTTCAGATACGGGCTCCTGTGACCAACCATGTAGTACTTGTCCTCGTACCTGCAATAAGACTGGGTCCCAACTTGTCCAGTCTCTGATCTGTCAAGCACATACCATTGAGGAATCTAAGAAATTTAACAGTAAAACAAATCCCTGAGGAACTGGGACGTGCTCGTAATTTTCTTGTAAAGGCAAATGACCAAGGGCGTCGACGTTTGTGATTTGGTTGCCAGGCCTATGTACAAAAGTGTGTTTATATGCTGCCAGAATTAAAGCACTATTAGTATTTCTGTATCTTCTTTCTATGTGCCTTCTTCTTTCTAGCACAGACTTTAATCTCGGCCTTCTTTTTGACTTCACTGTTGGCCAGACTTCTCTCAGATGCAAGCTCAACTTGTCTGAGTTCAGTGGCTGAGTCTCCAAAAACTTCATTATATGTCTGCTTCTTGGAAAATCTGGGACTTTTTCTTCCGAAGCCTCTTTGGCTTCATTTAGCTGATTCTTCAGCTCTTCTGTCTCTATTTTGTATTTGTTTGTTGTCTCCTGGAAATTTGAGCATTGTCGTGTCTTCTCTGCCAACACATTCTTCAGTTTGTTCGGAGAAGTGCTAAATTCTTTCTATTTCTCTTCATACTGTTCCAGAGGTACAAACTTGACCTGAGGGAATCTTGTAGTATGTGAAGGTCTTTCAGCAGGTTTTCTTTCTCCCTTCGAAGGTTGCTCACCTCGTCTCAAACTCTGTCATCAAGCAGGGTCTCTTTGAGTTCCTTCCTCTGTTCTTTGAGGTTTTGGCTTAAGACAGCCTGCATTTCTTCAGGTTGTTGAGTCCTTACACACTCCTTTTTCAAAACAGGAACACTTACAGCTTCCTTTTGGAGTCTCAGTGGCCAATCAAGGTTGATTTCCCTTAGCCCATTTCGCCCTAGATGGCTTGATCCTCTGCCTTTCAATACCAACACTGGTAGCTTTGCTGATTGGCTTCCATAATGGACAGTTACTCTGCCTTTCACTTGAATGTCTTCACGTGTATATGTTTTTAGCTTGGCAGCTGTTTCTTCAAAACTTAATTGATGTTCACCATGATTCAAATATCTGAAGGTATGTTCTCCAATTACTGTAGTGGAAGCTCCTGTGACCACTTCCATTCTAACAGATTTGCCATTTACTTTCACTGTGACAAATATTAGTTCAGTCTTTTCAACTTTCAGATTAAACAATGAGTAAATGTCTGAATTTGCTGTTTCAGACTCTTCTACATTGTAGATTTCATTGGGCTTCTTCTTTTGTTTACTAACCTGCTTGAATCTTTCCTTTCATTGTCTCGTCATATGTCCATTTCTGTGACAACAGTAACATTCAATTTTTTTAAACTGCCAATCGCTAAAAGACTGGTTGTTTACACCTCTATTAAAATTATTCTTCAATTTTGCTGCTAAGTTATTTTACCTTATTCTTCGGCTAGCAGGGGTTATTTCCCACTTCTTGGCAGGGTCTCACTTTTTCATGCCACTTTCGGCTGAGGTTTCCCACCAGATATGGAGGACAGCACCCTGTATTGTTTTTGAATCTATTACTGCGCTTTCCATGGCCAGCGCTATCTCTAGTGCCTTCTTGAGATCCAGATTCGCTCTGGACAATAATCTTTTCTGAATAGAGTTGTCTTTCACACCACACGCTAAATGATCTCTGAGCATGTCATTCAGAGTCGTACCTAACTCACAATGTCCCATTAGCTGCTTCAAATTTACCACGTATCATGCAATTGTCTCACTCGGGGCTCTATTTCGCAAACTAAACCTGAATCTCTACATCATGACTGAGGGCTTGGCATGAAAGTGTCCCTTCATGAGATCTACCAATTCAAAGAAATTCTTCAAATCTGGGGCACTGGATGCCATCAAACTTTGAATCAAACTGTAGGTTTTGCTCTTACAAGTACTCAAGAGGATCACTCGCCTCTTCTCTTCCCCCGTCATCTCGTTCACTTGCCAGAAAGAACGTGAGGCGTTATATGTATTGAGACCAATTGCTCTGGTTGGTTCAAAAGGATCAATTCTCCCAAAATGTGGCATTTTGAGAGGGAATAACTTCTTCAATTCTAATGGACCTTGCCACTTACAATCACTTGGTGAGGTACAGTGCCTATTTCTTTCTAACTTGATCTCTTCTTTTCAATCCTGTTTTATCCTCATTGCCAGTTTGTTGTAGGGTGGCCGAGTTGCACTATTAATGATAGAGTTGATCTGCAGACACTTCTTGGGTGGAAAAATTAAGTTTATTTACAATATACTCAGCAGCAACTACATGTGTGCTTTCAACTTCAACTCTATCTCTGCACTGACTGCTGCGGTAGCCCGCACTACTCCACTTTTGGTTACTACAGGTCATGTGATCTTTCCTAACAAGTGTTATTCTTAAAGGTACATTACACAGTAAAAAAAACCATAATTACTACAGAGCACATGAGGTATTTGTGCACGTGCCCAGTTCCGATCTGAAAGCCCGTGATTTTTAATTCGTCAAATTTAAAGCTAAAAATTTATCTCATTGTGACTAAATTAAAGCAAGTTAATGCAACTATTCTCAGTAACCCATCAAAACAAGCACTCTCATACTTCAGCACTAAAATGAACAGTAACAAATTAACGTGTTATTGAGATTTAAAATGCTGGCTTTGGATGAAAGATATGCCCCAGAGTACTGGGCTCAAAATGTCATATATGGCAAAATTGCCCCAAAAATTGAGTTTTCAGCAATCCTGTTGAACACTGCGGAAACAAAAAGTGTTAATTTAAGAACTATGGGTGCTTCAATTAGACAGCACTGTGAGAAAAAAGGACCTACGCACAGACAATTGGTTGAACATGATGGCTATGGTCACAGATGTAGAGGTAACAGAGGCGATTTTGATGTCACTAGAGTGTCACTGATGGCTCAGTTGGTAGCACTCTTGTCTTTGAACATAACATAATAAGAACATAAGAACTAGGAGCAGGAGTAGGCAATGCAGCCCATCGAGCCTGCCCCGTCATTCAATGATGAGATCATGGCTGATCTCATTTCGGCCTCAACCCCAATTTCCCGCCCTCTCCCCATAACCTTTCAACCCGTTACTAATTAAAAATCTGTCTATCTCCCCCTTAAATTTATTCAGCGTCCTGGCATCCACTGCACTCTGAGGTAGTGAATTCCACAGATTCACGACTCTTTGAGAAAAGTAATTCCTCCTCATCTCTGATTTAAATCTACCACCCCTTCACCTAAAACTATAGCCTCTCATTCTAGAATGCCCCACAAGGGGAAACATCCACTCCACGTCTACTTTGTCTATCCCCTTTAGCATTTTATATACCTCAATTAGATCCCCTCTCATCCTTCTAAACTCTAGCGCATAAAGGCCTAAACTGCTCAATCTCTCCTCATAAGACAAGCCCCGCATCTCTGGGATCAATCTAGTGAACCTCCTCTGAACCACCTCCAATACAACTACATCCTTCCTCAAGTAAGGGGACCAAAACTGTGCACAGTACTCCAGGTGCGGTCCTTGTACAGTTGCAACAACACTTCCCTATTTTTATACTCTATTCCTTTAGCAATAAATGCCAAAATTCCATACTGCTGTACCTGTATACTAGCTTTCAGCAATTCATGCACGAGGACACCCAGATCCCTCTGCACTGAAGCATTCTGAAGTTTCTCTCCATTTAAATAATAAGCCGCCTTTTTATTCTTCCGACCAAAATGGATAACCTCACACTTATCCACGTTAAACTCCATCTGCCAGATTTTGGCCCATTTACCTAACCTGTCCATATCCATTTGTAAATTTCTTATTTCTTTGTTGCAATTTACTTTCCCACCTATTTTGGTGTCATCTGTAAATTTAGCTATAGTACTTTCTATCCCTGAATCCAAGTCATTAATATAGATTGTAAATGGTTGGGGCCCAAGGACCGAACCCCACTAGTTACAGCTTGCCATCCAGAAAAAGACCCATTTATCCTGACTCTCTGCTTTCTGTTGGTTAGCCAATCCTCTATCCCTAACTCCGTGTGATCTTATCTTGTGTACTAATCTTTTGTGTGGCACCTTATCAAAGGAAGTCCAGATATACTGCATCTACAGGATCCCCATTATCCACTTTGCTTGTCACATCTTCAAAGAGCTCTAGCAAATTAGTCAAACACGATTTACTCTTCAGAAAACCACGTAGGCTCTGATGGATTGCATTTTGACTTTCCAAATGCCCCATTACTACTTCCTTAATAATGGATTCCAACAATTTCCCAAAGACAGACGTTGAACTAACTGGTCTATAGTTTCCTACTTTCTGCCTACCCCCCTTTTTGCATAAGGGTGTTATATTAGCATTTTCCCAATCCACTGGAACCTTTCCAGAATCCAGGGAATTTTGGAATATTATTACCAATGCACCCACTATCTCTGCTGCCACTTCCTTTAAGAGCCTGGGATGTAGGCCATCAGGTCCTGGGGACTTTTCACCCTTTAATCCCAATAGTTTGCTCAGTACTTTTTCTCTAGTAATGGTGAGTGTTCTAAGTTCCTCCCTCTCTATACCCTCTGCTCTACCTGTTACTATTGGGGTGGTACTAGTGTCCTCCACTGTGAAAACTGAGGCAAAATATTGATTAAGCATCTCTGCCATTGCTGCGGTCCCCACTATTAACTCCCCAGTCTCATCCTCCAAGGGACCAACATTCACTTTAGCTACTCTCTTTCCTTATATATACTTGTAGAAGCTTTTGCTATCAGTTTTTACATTTTGCGCTAATTTTCTTTCATAATTTACCTTTGCTCTTTTTATTATTTTTTTTAGTAACCCTTTGTTGATCTTTAAAAGTTTCCCAATCTTCCAGCTTGCCACTGACCTTTGCAATTTGGTATGCCTTAGTTTTTGCCTTTATGTTATTTTTAACTTCCTTGCTTAGCCATGGATGCTTTTTCCCCCTCTTACCATCTTTCTTCCTCTTTGGAATATATTTTATTTGGGAGGAATTGAATATCTCCTTAAATATTTGCCACTGTTCACCAACTGTCCTACCTTGTAGTCTTCCTGCCCAGTCCACTAGGGCCAAATCTGCCCTCATACCTATGTAGTTATCTTTGTTTAACTCCAGAACACTAGTGTGGGACTCAAGTTTCTTGCTGTCAAACTGAACTTGAAATTCTAGCATGCTATTCCCTAGAGGATCCTTTACTCTGAGATCATTAATTAATCCCATCTCATTACACAAAACCAAATCCAGAATAGCCTGCTCCCTGGTTAGTTCCACAACATATTGCTCCAAGAAACAACCTCTAATACACTCTATGAACTCTCCCTTGAGGCTACCCTTGCCAATTTATTGCCAGTCTATATGCATATTGAAATCACCCATGATTATTGCCGTGCCTGTCTTACATGCTCCCAGTATTTCCTGGTTTACTCTGTGCCCTACTGCTGAACTACTGTTTGGGGACCTATAGATTATTCCCACCAGGGACGACTTTCCCTTGCTATTTCTTATTTCTACCCAGACTGACTGACTGAGTCACAAGGTTGTAGGCTCAAGTCCCACCCTAGGGCTTAGCACAACAACCAAGGTTGATACTTCAATGCAATATCGAGGGAGTGCTGCACCGCAGGAGATGTTATCTCTTGAATGAAAGGTTAAACTGAGGCACCATTTTACTGCTTAGGTGGATGTAAAAGAATCATGGCACTATATTGAAGAAGAGTTATCCTGCCCAATATCAATGTTCAATCAAAATAACAAAAAAAAACATTATCTGGTCACAGTCATATTGCAATTTGTGAGAGTTTACTGTGTGCAAATTGGCTGCCATGTTTCCTGCATTACAACAGTGACTACACTTCAAAAAATACTATACTTCATTGGCTGTCAAGTGCCTCGCGATGTATGGTGGCTGCATAAAGTGCTATATAAATGCAAGTCTTTCTTTCATTTTCTATTTGTGTTTTAACATGGAGCGGTAGCCGCATCAAAATAATACGGCTATTGAAGTGCCAATCTACTGCTTCTTTCCCATCGCCCTCAGAGGTGTCACCAGAAACAGACAGGAGCGTCATGATTATATGTTAATTGGAATCAGATGACATATTTATGAACCATGGAATGGCTTTTGTGCATGCCTGCTGGACTGCCACCAGTTCCTGTTCCCACTCACCAGCCATATGTGGCAGAAGTTGGGAGTGCCGGAACATTTTGAGTGTTGACGAAAAGGATCGTTAGCTGCAGTCAGAGAAGGTTAGGGATTTTTGAGGCTTGAAAACTTCCAGAATTAATGTCCCTGTTGCTGTAGGTGCTGCAAAAATGTTGCCTGTTATTCAAAACTGGTTCTTCCTTCATGCTCAGTGCTTCCATCCCTCACATTTTAAAGACACTGCTGAAGCCCTTGCAAAAAAAAGCCACCCTGCTGGATTCAATACCTCCAGGTTAGAGACCTGCCTAGCGGGAGGGTGTTTCATACTGCGGGCTAGCTGGATTAAAATAAATAAGGCCAAGCACAACAATAATACGGACCCTATGTTGGCTCCGCCAGGTAGATGCAGCACATGACTTGTTCACCATCTTCTTGATCTTATTCAAACTGACATCCTTCTCAATGTGTATGGCTTTCATTTTGTAGTTACAATTGGTTTATTTTACATTCTTGATAAGCATTAGTTTAAGATAATTGACACTTTAAAAAAAAATGAACTCGGGGCGGGGGTGGGGCCTGAGTGAGAAGTGGAGGTGAGTTTTCTGCCAACTGTTGGAAAATGAAGGTTTCATTTCGTGAATGTATCAAAGATAGAGTTTGTAACAACCAAAAGAAGTTTATGAGGACAGGCCAGCCCAGGGAATTTCAGATTATTTGGAAATCCCTGAGAAATAGAGGCTACAGATCAGAGAAGCTTGGCTAGTAGGATATAGACAATTGCTTAACTGCATCACCTTTACATTCTATGAGATGGGAAGCGAGATTAGAATGGGCTGTAGTCTGAACATGGTGATTGATGTGTAAAATGGATTAATACAAGAGAGCCAGGCAAGAGGGAATGGATACCATGACTTTGGATTGAGATTCACCAAGCTAATATTCAAAGAGACCAACATGAATACCACAACTCAATCATGCCAATTCAAAAGGATGAGGATGTATAATATCCAAGAGCCATTAAAAAAAAAATCATGGGAGCTCATCAGCAATAAGCTGAATCAATGTGCCCTCCAATTTTATTTTGGAATGTGCAAGCAATTTGTTTAAGTACACAACCCTTAAATTTTTTGACCTAGCAATGCATGCACTGCAACTTAAAGGGACCAACTTGTGACTTGTGTACAAGAACACATTTTCCATTTCCTTATCATTTAAAAGAAATCTGCTTTTCTATTTTGTCTACCAAAATGGATAGCCTCACATAGTCAGAAAACAGACCATGTCGGAATAAATGGGACATTTGAGGCTCGGCAAGCTGTAACTAGCAGTGTACTGCAAGGATCAGGACTTGAGCATCAGCTATTTACAATCTATACAAGTGACTTGGATGAGGGGAATGAATGTAATGTATCTATGTTTGCTGACGATACAAAGTTAGTTGGGAAAGGAGGGTTGTCGTTGGCGGCTGCTGTTCCTTAATTCAAGTATGACATCTTCTTGGTGTTCTGAGTTTCTGCCATGGGTCTTCATGTGACTGAACAGGCCTATGCGTGATCCATAAATCTTGGCACACATGGGGTTAGATGTCCCATGAAGTAGTGGGATTCAGGGTGCAGGATTTGCATCCTTTTCTTTCCTTCTTTGCTGCCGCTCTACCTCATTATTAAAACATTGTGACTCAAAGCAAGATGCAGCTTGATGGACAAGTTGTCACCATTCTGAACAAGTGGGAACAAGCTCCTTAAAGACATTAACGTTAATGCTGCCACACTTCAAGAAGGCTTCCAACATGTCTTTGAAGCGTTTTCTTTGTCCGCCTCTGGAAGATCCCCCACTGAAGAGTTTAGAAAACGACCTGGCAGGGGAAACCATTTTTGGCCATTCAAATGCAAGTGTCCAGTCTATTGGAGTTTATTTTGCAGGAATTTTATTTGAATGCTTGTGGAGCTCGCTTCAAGAAGGACATGGTAAGCAGTGAGGAGGACGCAAAGGAGCTGCAGAGGGATATAAGCAGATTAGCTGAATAGGAAAGAACATGGTAGATGGAATACAATGTGGCTAAGTGTGAAGTTATCCACTATAGTAGGAAGAATAACTTTTTTTTTACTGTTGAAGGTGTGAGAAATGCTTGCATTCAGAGATTTGAATGATGATGTATGGTCTTTAATAGTAAGGTTATGTTTGCTTGCTTCCCATAGCAGGGACAATTCTAAATCCTAGGGAATTCTAGAAGCTGAAAGCTAATGCATCTACTATTTCTTTAGCCAGCTCCTTTAACATCCTAGAATGTAGGCTATCGAGGGATTTTGGTCCCATTAATTTCTCCCATATTATTTCTTTTACTAATACTAACTTAAGTTCTTGATTGCCACAAGGTATTTTGTTGACCACTATTTCTGTAATGTTTTTGTTTCTTCCATCATGCAGACAGATATAAAGGCCTGAATGTTCACACAGACGGGGAAGCTCTCCATCTTTGCAAAAATAGCTTTGGAGGCTCGGATCCGGAAGTCCTGTCCCTGAACCCAGCCCCCACCATTTTCATGGTGGGTGGGTGGGTTGGTGTGGAGGTGGGGGGTGAGGGTCACACTTTATACATCTGTGGTTCATGGAGGCAACTGCACATGTTAAAGTGCAGCTGCCTTCAGGCTGATCTGATTTTTGCTGGTGGGATATCCAAAGCATGACTTGTGCAATTTAAACCTGGCAGGAGAATGTCTTTATGCCCTGTTAGTCTTATTTCACCTCCCCCTCCCCCCTAGAGCTGTACCTTGTGTGTTCTGCCATCCATTCTTAATTAGCACATTCTCTTAGATAATATCACCACCTTCAACACCTCTTTGTTCTTTTGTCTGTGACATCTTTTGATTATCTGCTCCTATCACTGCTTGCTTGTCCCTACAACCCCCCCCCCCCTCACTTCTCTCCCCCCACCCCACCTCCCACCTTAAACCAGCTTATATTTCACCCCTCTCCTAATTTTACTCAGTTCCGTTGAAGGGTCATGAGGACTCAAAACATCAACTTTATTCTTCTCCACCGATGCTGCCAGACCTGCTGACTTTTTCCAGGTAATTCTGTTTTTGTTTTGTAAAGTTAGCAAAGTTATTTGAACAGATAGGGTACCCTTTTGGAGAGATAAGGGATATTGCCTGGGACACCTTTGAGAGAGGTAGGGTGTCCTTTCGAGTTATTAAAATTAGACATGAATGTGCATAAAAAGTAGACAAACTCATCGGAAGCATTAAGCTCATTGGAACTGTCAAAGGGAATTGGCAAAGAGAACTATCAAGCTGTCAAGTTATTTAAATCTTCTGCCCTTTAAATAGTTGGAAAAAAACTGTCTTCCCTGTTTTAAAAAAAGTACTTGCTATTTCACTCTGTCAGCTGTCAAAAACCTGAGGGCTATCATTGTAAGATTCATGCTGTATGACTGATTTCATGACCTATCATTATCACAGTGGGGAGCCTGTCAGTTCACAATTTGGTTGACAGCTCCAAGTGTTTATCAAGTCCTTGAAGTGGGACTATGAATAAAAATCCATTTTCTTCTTAAGGATTAAGTATTTGAAAGAAGTTAAATGTAGTGAACGGGTTTTTATCAATGAGGCCGCTTTTTAAAATATGGTGAATTCATCAATAGACACTTAAGAACTTTATTTAATCTCAGCATGGGGCCTGAGGTCTGTTGGAAACTGGGTGAGTTGGCATGGAGGGTGTGAGGGAAAAGGGTGGTAGGTGGGGAGAGCAAAGCTTGGCATATGTTGGCATTAAGCTGGCATAGGGACTAAAGGGCCATCGGTGTGGGTGGAGGGTCATAGGGGCTATAAAGGGCCACTGGGATGAATGGAGGGTCATAGGTTGGCATAGAGGGTTTGAGGGGCTATAGGGGACTGGTTGGAGGGGCATACGTTGGTATCGGAGCTATAAAGGACCATGGGGGTGTGTGGATATAGGCTGGCATGGAGAGTATGAGGGGTAGCCACTGCACTGCTTCCACACTATTGCTGGTGTTGCCCGCCATGACTCCCATTACAACTTCATAACACTACCCCTAGCCCACCCTCCCATTCCAACTGAAAATTGGAAACTCCAGGGCTGTATTTCCCAAGTCAGGTTTGCGGAGCTGCGACTTGTCCCGATTCTGCACTCCTGTCCCGGGAGCAAAAATTCAGGCCAAAATATTTGTTGATTGGCCCTGCCTGACAGAGATATTTTCAGTTAGAAAAGCAAGAGCCGATGGATCCAAGGGAAAGTGGCAAGTTGGATCCAAAATTAGCTCAGTGGTAGGAAGCACAGGGTTTTGGTTAACGGATGCTTTTGTGACTTGGAGGCTGGTTTCCTGAGGGACTCGGTACTGGATCCCTAGCTTTTCATGTTTCTATAAATCGTTGAGACTTAAATGTAGGGGAGAATGATTAAGAACTTCGCAGGTTATAGAAAAAATTGGTTGCATTGTTAACAGTGCGGAAGAAGGCTGTAGACTGCAGGAAGATATCAATGAACTGATCAGGTGAGCAAATGGAATTCAATCTGGAGAAGTATGAGATAATGCTCGGATTATGCTCGGATAATGCTCATGATTTGGAGAGGAGAAACAAAGCAAAAGATTATATAATAAGGGGTGGGATACTGAGATGTGTAGAGGAACAGAGGGGCTTAAGAATGCATGTCCACAGATCCCTGAAGGTAGCAGGACAGGTAGATGACAGGCAGGTGGTTAAGAAGGTACATGGGATATTTCCCTTTATTAGCTGAGACATAGGGCAGGATCTTCCTGCCCTGCCCGCCGCCGGAATTGTCTGGTCCCGGCCAAAGTCAATGGACACTTGACTGGGCCACCGAATCTCCCGCCGCGGGTCCACATGATGGGGTGGGAAAATCCGGGCCATAGAATATAGGAACTGGGAATTTATGCTAGAATTGAATGAAATAGTTATGCCACATTTAGAGTACTGTGCATGGTTCTGGTCTCTGCATTAGAGAAAGGGTGTGATTACATTGGAGAGAGTGCAGAGGGGATTTATGAAGATGTTGCCAGGAATGGAGATTTTTAGCTATGAGACTAGTGTTTACTTGAGAAACTGGGGTTATTTTCTTTGGAACAAAGAAACTGATTGAGTTATATAAAATTATGAGGGGTCAATATGGTGTGATAGGAAGGACAATATGGACAAGGAGCTCATGGACTTCTTTGTCACTAAGATCAAGACCAAGTGATCAGTTGTCTTTGCTGCTTCGCTCCCTTCCACTATCTCACTGGGCCATACTTCATCTGAAACTCCCCCTGCCTTAGCCTGAACTCACATCTATCACTAGTTTCTCTTCAACTTCCCTTACATCCTCTCTGAGCTCATTGCCTTTGAGACCCACTCTCTCGACATTATTCCCACTAAATTGCTTTTCACCTGCTTTTCCCTCCTGGTCTTCATGTTACCCGATATTGTTAATGGGTCTTCTAGTGTTGTGCCTTTTCTTTTAAATCTGCTGTCATCACCTTTCTCCTCAAAGAAACCAACACTTGACCCCACCATCATTGCAAACTATTGTATCACCTCCAACCTCCCTTTTCTCTCCAAACTTGAATATGTTGTCACCTCCTAAGTCGGTCCCTATCTTTCCTGGGACTCCATCTTTGAATACCCCTAATCAGATTTCAGCCCTGCCAAAGTACTGAAACGACGCATATCAAAGTCAAAATGACATCTAATGAGACTGTAACAAAGGCAAACTATTCTTCCTCTTCCTTCTCACCCTGTCTGCAGTCTTTGGACACAGTTGACCACACCATCCTCCTTCAAAACCTCTTCACTGTTGTCCAGTTGGAGGGGACTGCTCTCACCTAATTCCATTCCTATTTATCTAATCATAGCCAGAGAATCTCTTGCAATGGCTTCCCTTTCCATTCCCAAATCATTACCTCTGGTGCCCTCCAAGAATCTATCCTATTAGGTCTAATCCTCATTTACATGCTGTCCCCTGGTAATATCATTAGTTTCTCTATGTATGCTGACCGCACCCACCTTTCCTTCACCATTACCTCATTTTACTCCTTCACTTTTGCTAAATTAATGGACTGCTTATATGTCATCGAGTAATTGCTTCCAATTAAATATTGGGAAGACTAAAGCCATTGTCTCCGGTCTCTGTCCTCTAGCTACCAACTTCATCCCTCTTCCTGGTAACAGTCTGAGATTAAGGCAGTCTGTTCACAACCTTTGTGTAATATTTGATCCCACAATGAGCTTTCAACTAGATATTACTAAGACTGCCTATTTCCACCTATGTAACATCGCCCGGCATTGCCCCACCTCAGCTCATCTGCTGCTAATATCCTCATTCATCCCTTGTGAACCTATAGACTTGACTATTCCAATCCACGCCTGTCTGGCCTCCCTCATGAAGCTTATCTTCTGTAAACTAGAGGTCACCCAAAGTTCTGCTGCCCATGTCCTTAATTGCACCAAGTCCATTCACCCATCACCACTATGCTCGCTGACCTTTGTTGGCATCCGGTCAAGCAATGACTCAATTTTAAAATTCTTATTCTTGTTTTCAAATCCCTGCATGGCCTCACCCCTCCATAGCCCTATAATCTCCTCCAGTCCCACAAGCCTCTGAGACATGTGCAGTCATTTAACTCTGGAATCTTGAGCATCCCCAAATTTAATTGCTGCACCATTGATGACCATGCCTTTAGCTGCCTGGATTCTACCCCTATACCTTTCTGACTCTTGACTTTTCTTTTTCTCCTTTAAGATACTCCTTAAAATCTAACTCTTTGCATCTGCCCTGGCGTGGCAGCCTACCAGTAGGATGGTGGTTTGCGCAATTGTGGTCAACTCTGATAAGCATCTTCTGGTGTGGCTCAGGAGCCCCACTCTGCCTTGGCAGTCTCCACTGCATTTGCTGCAGAGGAAGACAGTGGGCTGAGAAGCAGTATGATTTGCTAGCCTTTGTTTTCTCTGGGCCCTCTTGTCGGCCAGCTGAGCTTTTTGTTTCTCTTTGTCTCTTCCAGTGTCCATCCAAACAGTCAGTCTCTATCGGTCACGCTATCAGTGACTGTGTCCCAGTTGTCAGTGTCACTGTCTGCCAAATTCATACCTCGCTTGCAAATGTCCTCATAACCAAGGTATGAATGCACAGGAGGTTGTGAAACAGTGGCCAATTCACCGTTCAGAAGGTCTTTGGGTAAACGGCCATCATCCATCTGATGATCATGGTCGAGACAGCACAGACGTTATTGACTTAGTGTTGAGTGCATTCAGATGGAATTAGCACACTCCAGGACCTCTGAGTTGGTGATCTTGCCCTGCCAAGAGATGCCAAGGATATGCCTGAGACAGTGAAGGTGGAAACTGCTCAGCCATTTCTCCTGCCTAGGAGATGTTGTCCAGATCTCATCACTGTAGAGGAACGCACTGAGGACGCAGGCTTGGTAGACTCGCAGTTTGGTGTTCCCAGTCCGGTTGCTGTTGTTCCACACGCTCTTACTCAGCTTGGACATAACAGCTGCAGCTTTTGCAATGTGTGTGTTGATTTCATCATTAAGTGACAGATTGCTGGTAATTGTGGAGCCTGGATATGTGAAGCTATCAACAAATTCCAGTGTCACATTGTCAATGCTGATAGATGGCAGTGTGGCAACACCCTGGACCATGATATTTGCCTTCCTGATGCTGATGGGTCAAACCAAACTCTGTACAGATGTGAGACAGTCTGTCCATTTGCCTCAGTTCCTCAGTATGGAACCTTAGCGTGGTATCGTCAGCGTAGAGCAACTCTCTGACGAGGACTTGGTGCACCTTTGTCTTAGAACTCAGGTGAGCAAGGCTGAACAGCTTTCTATCAGTTTGGGTATGTAACTAGACACCCTCTGTAGATGACCTAAAGGCATATGACAGCAGCAAAGAGAAGAATATTCCAAAGAGTGTTTGTGCCAGAGCACAGCCCGGTTGATTCTACTGCAGATCTCAAAGGGTTCCGATATTGGCCGGCATGGCTGACATTACTCACCATTTGTCGTGGAAAGAGGAGATCACATTGAGCAGCTTCAGCGGGCAGCCAATTTTCTCCAGCAGCTTAACTAGACCTCCTCTGCTCACATGCTCTAATGCCTTGGTGAGGTTGATGAAGGCAATGTAAAGTGGTCTCCTTTGTTTGTGACATTTTTCTTGCAGCTGTTGGACTGAGGAGATCATGATAATGTAGATCCTCTAGCTCTGAAACCACACTGGGACTTGGAGTAGATGCGGTCAGCCAGGATCTACAATCTAACAAGAGCAGCACGGGCAAATACTTTTCCTATGATACTCAGCAGGGAGATGCCTCGAAAGTTGTTGCAATTGCTGCTGTTGCCCTTGTTCTTGGATAGGATCACACTGCCCCCACCCCTCCAGCAGAGACAGAGAAGTTTGTGCAGATGCTGCAGGAGTGCTGGTTTCCTGTGCTTGATGAGTTCTGGTGGTCTAGCATCAACATTTGGTAAAGTATCCACCCATGACAAGCCAGTCATTATATTTGCTAAGCTCCTCCTCTGTGGTTTCAATACAAGCTGTTCCATGACAGGCAGGCTTTCAATGGTGTCTAGAGTTTCCTCGGTGACCTGTTGTCTCTAGAGAACAGCTCAAGTGCTCTACCTATCTCTCCAACTGTTTATTGCAGTCAGTGATGGCCTCCCTTGCCTTTGTTTTCAGTGGAGCTGTTTTCTTTGCTGATGGGCCTATGGCCTTATTGATCTCTTTATACATGCTTCTGACATTCCCTGTGTCAGAGGACATCAGGATACTCTGGCAAAGCTGTAACTAGTCATCATTGGCACACTACCTACCAGTCTGTTATACTTTGTGTTGAGCAGCTCTTAGTGCATCCAAAGTCTTCTCACATGGATCTCTCTTGTAATTAATGAGAGTGGACCACTTGGCTTCAATGACAGATTCCATCACAGTGACATGAGCCTTGAACAAATTAGCATTTTTTTCGCTCTTGCTTCCCATATGTTGAGAGTACAGTATTATAGATGGCGTCTTGAAGTACGTGTAGACATCTGAACATCACCCCAATATTAGTCCCCATCTTCACACCTCCATGACGCTGAGCTAAGGACCTTGTAGAAACATGCTTTGCAATTCCTGCCAAAAGGTTACAAATGTGGAGGCCCCAGAAGGCTCACTTTGACATGGGAGGATGTAGCGCTGGGTCAGAACATGTGCCTACCACCTTGTGACTTTAGCCCTCTGCCATCTCTCACAAGGTCCATCGACATGGCAATATGCTTTTTACAATGGCATTGGTGTGCCTGATATTGGTGTGCAAATGTAAGACTGTTGAAATGGAAATGTGGACCCCTCAAATGGGATCAGAGCGAGGCTGCAATCAATATTATGTGTGCTCTTTATTATCAACGATTTGGGTCCTTAATGCCTAGATGGACTGTTAGCATTTTTGGGCCCAATAAACTGACGGCTAGGCAGTATGGGATATTGGGAGACTGAAGATAGAGGCATGGTCATGAGTGTTTCATAGATATTAGACTACGCATCTCCTGAACCTTTCACGGTCCCCTGTGAGGTGAGTTGAACTGCAGCATTGCATCCATCACTGACAGTTACAGATGAATGCATCATGAGGATGTATGTAACACTGGGGAGTCAGTAGGATGAAGATGCCTGAACTTTTGTCTTGTAGGAACGATTGCCTGTCTGTAGAAACCACAGGGTGGATTCACAATGCACCTGAGACTTGAAGTAGAGAAACAATGACTGATGATTATCATCCTTGAGATGCCTTGCACGAACGCAGGAATACTGCCACGAGAGCAATGAGGATTGCAGTGCTGCCCCTGCCTCTTGAAGGCTGCTGTAGGAGGAGGAATGTCACTGGGCTCTTTGTAGAGGCTGCCCTATCTGAAGTCTACTCACGGAACGCTCTGTTGCAGTTATTATCCCATTACGGAATGGCCACATGCTCCGGAGGCTGCATTATCTTCCAGGGATGAGACCATCGTGATGCTCATTCAGAGATTGATATGTAGCATTCACATTATAAGGATCACAATGAAAGTGGTTACATGGACCCTGCATGGAGGGCACAGATCAAAGTGTCTACTATTGGCTATTTGTCATTCTCCTTCTGGAACCTGCTAGCTATAAGCATGTCACATGCACCCCTGCCTTGTCTGGTCTGTGGTGTAGCCTCCTCCTCTGAAGCCTCTGCTTCCTTGCCCTCATCCAGATCAGCCCTCTTGGTATCCTTTTCATTGGAGGAGACTTGCTGCTCCTCCATCTCTCTTTCTGGCAAGACATGCTCCCTTTGGAGCCCCAGGTTGTGTGGAGCACAGCAAGCCACTATGGTGTATGACGCCCTCTGGGGAGAATATGTTGAGTGCCACTTGACCTGTCTAGGCATCGAAAACGCATCTTCAGGATGCCATAGTCTGCTCAATCAATGATGTGTTGCAGCATAAGCAGTGTTGTACTTTTCTTCGGAGACACTTTTTGTGCACCAAACGGGCATCATCAGCCATGTCATTAGTGGGTAGCCTTTGTCGCTGAGGAGCCAAACTTGGATGTGGTGAGGGCCCTCGACTATCTGTGGCAGCTGGGAATGGTGCAAGATGTACGAGTCATGGGAGCTTCCAGGGTATCTCACATATACCTGCATAATCTGTTTCTGGTGGTTGTAGACCAGCTGCACATTTAGTGAGTGGAACCCCTTCCTGTTTTAGTGGCTGCTGCCAGGGAGCTCTAAAAGCCACATGAGTGCAGTTGATGGTACCCTGCAACTGCGAGAATCCAGAGATAGCTGCAAAGCCCACTGCTCTGGCAGCCTGGCTGGCTTCATCTAGGAAGAACTGGAAGTAATAATGTGCCTTGATAAATTAGGTATCCGTCACCTCTCGGATGCATTTGTGAGCAGATGCTTGAGAAATCCTGGAGAGGTCCCCAGTGGAGTCCTGGAATTGAGCCACTCATAAAGAAGTTCAGAGCAACGGTTACTTTGAGAGCCACTGGCAAGGGATGTTACCTGCGGTGTCAACTCCTCCCGGAGAATGTGGCAGATGTGAGGCACCACATCCCTAGACATGCAAAGGTGTCTACAGCACTGTCTCTCACTCATTTGGAGGAATGAGAGGCATCCTTTGTACACCCTTCATCTTGCCAGATGACTACGCACAATGCCTCTGGCAGCCTCCACTTCTGGGTGTTCAGCGGGCCCATCAGGGTGAGGACCTTGCCTTTGCCCATCTGGCGACAACGGGCCCTTCTTCTCCCCCCTCTTTGTTGCCTGATTGCCAGGATGAACACAACGTTTCCTGCCCTCGTGCTTGCCTCTGTGAAAGCAATGAACAGAAACATGATTGACATAAGCCTGCAATAGTCACCTTACAATTTTGGTGGGGATCTCAGTGGGGCTCATGGGTTCCTATCATTCCAGCCATTACATCTCCACTTGGTCTCTTTGCAGCACTATTACAGGCTTCTGGGTCACCGCTAGCGCGCCCAGCACTCCTGCGACCCCCCACTACTAAAACAGCATGCGCTTGACAGTGCTTTGACACAGAGGCTTGGATGTCAATGCGTTCTGCCAGGTGCCAGAAACCTCACTCAGGGTACTGTCAGACTGCATCCCTTGGATTACATCACAGCCCCAACTTGCAATCATGGTATGATAGTGCTGGGGTGGTGGGGTGTTCACAAATGGGACAGTCAGCTGCAAGGTTTAGAAGTCTTAGGGCCATTAGGCAGATGCATTTTGGCCCGTGGCCCCTTTTCAGTTGGATCCTTCTGACCCTCGGGATTTTCCATGAGAGGGACAAAAGGTCTTTGGAAGCCAATCCTACTGTGGTCCCAATTGGGATTATACTCTTGCATGACTGCGGAACAAGAGTTAAGGCACCACATTCCCTAAGTTGACCTCTCCTAACATGTGCTGTGCCTTTCTTTCAATTTAGAAAAGCGGAAATTAATTGGGTACCCTTCAATCGGCCCATAGTGGTTGACTCCTCCCACAAGCCCTGAGAGTCCTCTCCTGGCATTTTCTTTTTCAACTGCGTCATTGGATCAGCTTGAAAAATGGTGGTGTTGAGGTTTAACTACCAGACCAGCTTCAACGCTACTTCCTGCCCCCTGTGACTGTCAAGATCCCTCCCATCATGCTTAAGAGGCACCATCTTTAGGATTCCCTCCCTCTAATCACCCTCATCCTTGATCCCACTGTGATTATGGCTGGTATCCCTGCCCCCCCCCCCCCCCCCCCCGAGCCTTTGATGTTGATGTCCCAATGCTCCATGTTGACATGACCCCTCCCCATCTTGATGTCTTTTGCCCTGTGACTTACAGAGACCCCCTCCCCCCCACCATGAGACCATCAAGTGACCACTCCTACATTACCTCTTTCCTATCTACAGGCTGCAGATGCCTCCCCTGACTGTGCAATCTATGGCCCAGTCTGAAGTCACCAACCCAAGGCCCGATGTGTGTGAGGGACTGACCACGCCCTGCATACCATGCTGGACACAATTGACAGAGGACTGACAGGTCCTCGCCCTCCCTGGACTGGGACCAGGACAGACGTGCCCAGCACAGCCCTCTAAATTATGGTGTTGCTCCTCATTACTACCTAAGCTTTCTGGCTCCAACTGTCTCTTGTGTAAGTGACCAGGACTGCCTAAGCTTTCTCTTCCCTGCTCCCCAGTCATGTGTTAGTGGGCACCATTTCCAAGTCTTCCCCCCACCTCAGTCAAGCCTTTGCCCTCCAGCCCCTTCCCTTGCCTCCCCCCCACCTTCCTGCTGGTCTGAAATGGTAATCCTAAACTCGGAGACCCCCGTGCCTTCCAGCTGATCTTCACTGCGCAGCCTGACACGGAGCCATAACAGCTGTGATCGCAGCACAATGAAAGGTAGGCAAACATACCCTGAGGTCACGAGTGAAGTGGAGCTCATCAGGTGCACCTCACTTCACAGAATCACGGAATTGTTACGACACAGAAGGAGTCCATTCGGCCCATTGTGTCCGCACTGGCTCTCCAAATGAGCATTATGACTTAGTGTCATTGCCTTGCCTTTTCCCCGTACCTCTGCACATTGTTTCTATTTAAATAATCATCTAATGCCCACTTGAATGCCTCGATTAAACCTGCCTCCACCACATTTCCGGGCAGTGCATTCCAGACCCGAATCACTCGCTGTGTGAAAAAGTTTTTTCTCACCTCACATTTGCTTCTTTTGCAAATCACTTTAAAACTGTTCCCTCTCGGTCTTGATCCTTTTATGAGCGGGTACAGTTTCTCCCTATCTACTTTATCCAACCCCCTCATGATTTTGAACATTTCTATCAAATCTCCTCTTAGCCTTCTCTTCAAGGAGAACAGTCCCAACCTCTTCAATCTATCTTTATAATTCAAGTTTCTCATCCCTGGAACCATTCTTGTAAACCTCTTCTGTACTCTCTACAATGCGCTCACATCCTCCCAATAGTGTGGCACCCAGAACTGTACACAATACTCCACCGAGGTCTAACTAGTGCCTTGTATAAGCTCATCACAAACTCCCTGCTCTTGTAATCTATGCCCCTATTAATAAAGCCCAGGATACTGTATGCTTTATTAACTGCTCTCTCCATCTATCCTGCCACCTTCAATGATCTATGCACATATACACCCAGGTCCCTCTGCTCCTGCACACCCTTAAGAATTCTACCCCTTATCTTATGTTGCCTCTCCATGTTCTTCTTACCAAAATGCATCACCTCACATTTCTCCACATTGAACTTTATCTGCCACCTATCTGCCCACTCCACTAACTTATCTATGTCCTTTTGAAGTTCTATACTGTACTCCTCACAGTTTACAATGCTTCTAAGTTTCGTACCATCCATAAACTTTGAATTTGTCCCCTGCACACCAAGATCTAGATCATTAATATATATCAGGAAAAGCAAGGGTCTCAATACTGACCCCTGGGGAACTCCATTACAATCCTTCCACCAGCCTGAAAAATATCCATTGACCCTTACTCTCTGTTTCTTATTACTCAGCCAATTTTGTATACATGCTGCTACTGTCCCTCTTATTCCATGAGCTATAACTTTTCTTACAAGTTTGTTGTGTGGCACTGTATCGAATGCACTCTAACAATTCTGTGATTCAGTGAAACAGGACCATGGACCAAACATTGGATAGTGAGATTGGATAGCAGTTTTAGAGATAACACAGACATGATGGGCCAAATGGTCTTCTGTAAATGATCCAGACTTCTACATTTCTATGCCATTTCCTTATTCCCCATTATAATTCCTCCTATTTCTGCCTGTTAAAGACCAAAGTTTACTTTGCTAATCTCTTCCTTTTTACATGCCTATAGAATCTTTTACAATCCGTTTTTATGTCTTTTGATACATTGCTCTCATATTCTATTTCTTTCTCTCTTTATCCACCTATTGGTAGCCCCTTGGCTGAATTCTAAAATTCTCCCAATTCTCAGGCTTAATTGTTGCAAACACTATAAGCCTCTTCCTTTAATCTACTGCTATCTTTAACTTCACTTGTTAGCCACGGTTGGATCAATTTTCACACGAGGTTTTGTATTCCTTAAGTGAATGCATATTTTCTGGGAATTATGAATTACTTTTTTAAATGTTTGTCATTGATTATCTACTGTCATACCCTTTAACTTTGTTTCCCAGTCTACCTGAGCCAACTCGCCCTTCATTCCCACGTAGTTTGTTTTGTTTGGAGTTAGGACCCTAGTTTTGGACATAACTCAGCAGGTCAAGAATTTGATGAACAGAGAAATCTCTTTGATTTTGGTAGTTTTGTCAGTCTCATCAACCATGCTCTTTATGAATCTTTTCGTTTATTGCCAATTGCCCACAGCATCTATAACCCTCTATAACTGCTTTACGAGAATCTCTGTGAGGAGTTTTCTTGAAGGATTCTCAATAAATGTAAATTATTGCTAATGATAGTGCTAATGGCAGGTTCTACTAGACATTTCTTTAAGAAATTATATCATTCCTATTCTACTGCTGTTGTAAAAGCCTCAGACAACATCAAGTGCAATCACTGTTATTGCAGTTGCCACGGTAATCAATTTAAGTCATAATGAAGGGGACAGAAGGAAATCAATAGACTCTGAAATTACATCTAAAGTGCAGCTATCATTTAAAAGCACTTGGTTGCAATTGTCCATATTAATGGAGTCAGGAATGGCTCTGTCATTCAGAAGCTGCATGGTGCATAATTCAGTTGAGTACATAAGAACACCTAAAAGCTGCTGGGGCAATAAGAAAATCTCACCAAGCAAAAGATAGCTACATTCTGTACCTCAATGTCATGCTGGCTAGCATGCCGGAAAGCCTTTAATTAATAGTACCTGTGGTTTTCTGGTGCAGCAAACAAATATTGTCAGTCTAACGCTTGAAATGTTACAGGTGTTTTACAAGGCTGGGCTGTGAAAATAATGTACAAATGAACATTATTTGGCTCAGATAGATTTTTTTTCCAGTGGAAGTAAATAGCAAACACAAATGCACAATTCACAGCAAATCAATCAACATTTGAAGGAACATAATCAGTCACCCGTATTATCTGCACTATCCATTTTCATTTCAAATTCACATTTGCTTGTTTCTTTTTCTCTTAAAAACATATGTTCTAGTGTTTCTTTTTAAGGCTGAAGCTTTTATAAAAAATCTATCTACAATATTGAATTGTTGTCTTTTAATTAATTATGGAAGATGCATTTTAATTCCAAATTACATTCTACAGAAGAGGGCAAATTTCGATTTGTGTCATTTTACCAGGGTGTCCACAACTCTTCCATTGAAGTTACAAGAAGCAAGTGGGGGCGGGGGGCATCCTTGGAAATGCGCTGTCTTTGGGGAAGCATCAGGTGTTGGGGGTGAGTTTTAACCTGTAAGGGAGAGTTGAGGGTATAAATGGATTCAGGTACGTTAAAGAAGCAAAAGGTGCCGATGTGAACCCAGTAAGAACCCGATGACTTCTTCATTTAATTGGCACTCTTTTGGAAGTGTGCAGGAAACTCCAATGGGAAAGTAGGAGCAAAGATCTAAGTATCTAAAAGGACCATTGACTGAAGACTTAACCCTGCATTCTAGCTTTAACTGCCAGAATGTGGAGTTCCCGAGCTGTGTGAAACTTGCCGTGATCAATAAGGTGTGAATACAGCAGGGATTGATGGGACTGTGCAATTGTCAGGCTGGAAAACCTTTAAACAATGATCTGGATCAGCTGTTTCTTTGCCTAAGTGAAAGGTTTTTTTATTTACCGGACTTGTTCTGAGTGTGTGTTTTTATTGCATCAGAGGTGATTTCTGCCACCTTAGACTTTTTGAATTTGATCTTCGCTTCCTCACTGTGATGTATTCAAGGCAGTGTGGGAGCAGCTTATGCAGCTCTACCTTGGACCTCTGATGAAGGACAAGGGGAGCAGCATCAGCGAAGCTAATAGCACCAGGAGCAACACCAGCAGCGACAGCTGCCTTCTCTGCATCAACATGCCATCCCACAGGCTGGAGAGGATGGGCACAGAGCTCCAGCTTGCAGGAAGTGATACCCTCACCAGAGGACTTACCTACCAGCAGATGATTTGGATATGACAAAGCAGCTGTGTCTCAGGAAGCTCAGTCTTTCTCAGTTGGTTGTGGCTGACATCAGCAGCCTCCATTATTGGTAAGGGCATCAAACCCCAGAATTTCTTCATTTCTGGTTCCTTCCAGGGATGAACTGGTGTCATCTGCAGGATCTGCTGCACACAAGGACGTTTCCCCGGTTACCAATGTCATGTTTGCCAGGGCTGCCACTTATGCCCACTTTACCACTGATGATGCCAGTTAGAACAAGAGTGCCCTTGGATATGCAGCAATAGGCTGGATTCCCACAAGCTCAGGAAGTGGTAGATTGCACCCATGTGGCAATCAAGATAGCCTGAGATAAACCAGGAACTTTAATCAATTGAAAGGGGTTGCACTCCATTACTGTTTATCTGGTATGTAACGAGCATAAGATATTTATGCATGTCTGTGCAAGATATCCAGGAATCTGCCATGATGCATTTGTTCTGTGCCAGTCACAGACCTTCCACGTTCCAAGAAGACTCAGTGATTGTCTACTAGGAGACATGGAACATGGCTAATGACACCTGTGAGGAGACCTACACAAAGCACATGAGCAAAAGAGTGGTCATTGTGTTCTGAGATGGATCCTTCTATCTCAGACTCTAGTTGTGGGACTTGGTTCTTAGCTGTAGACATACTCTGGTGTCTGTTTAACACTTGTTTATTTGTATTCCCTCTAAACATGTTACTGAGTAGGCATGATTCCGACCTCTCTCTCAAAAGTCTAACACATGACTGACTGGTGTCATCATACATCATACATTAGTATATCCCATATGCTAATCCTTTATACTACAGTTGAGCAAGTCACTGGACCGCTGAAGAAGTTATTTCAGAAGCCTTGACAGATCAGGGGACTCACTTCAGTGTGCACCATCAAGGATGTCTCAAATGAAAGTTGTGTGTGGTGCCTTGCACAATATAGCGCAGCAGAAGGGATTGGAGCTGCAGCAGGAGGAAGGTTATGACTTTGCTGCATCAGACGAGGAGGGAGAAGAAGAGGAGCAATAGGAGGAACAGGATGAATAGGAGTCTCATCCAGCTAGATTCCCTATAACCACACATCTAGATGTCAGAGATGCCTGGGATGATTTGATACAAGGGTCATTCAGCTAACTTGAGGCTAATACAGACCCCATGACCCCTGCCCCCACAGTCTGTAATCCTACCAATTCAGTGATGCCCACTGCTCATTTTCTATTCTTGTCATACCATTTACTTCAATGCTGATGTTCAATTGGCAGGAGAGAGGCAATAATGGAAGTAACTGGATAATGGAGATGTGAAATAGAGTTAATGGTGCTTAAGAATTACAATTAAGTGGACACGTTAACAGACATTTAAGCACTCAAGTGATTTTCATTGTGCAACTACAAATCCTTTATCTTCCTTTCTCTACTATTTTTACATGGTGCTACTCCTGTAGCTTCAGCAGAGCTGAAGGCAGGCTGCTTGGTCCTCTGCTCTCACTGCTCAGATGCTCGTGGTAGGTGTCAAGGCTCAGCATCTGTGTCTAGTTGAGCAGAGTTTGGGAGTGTCCTTTGCCCTCAGATGGGCACTCTCCACTGCTGTCCCTATCTTAATTACCTTCTACTGTTCATGGGTGATGTGTAATTTTTCATGTGACAAAATTGCTACCTAACTTGGAGGCTCCACGGACGTGTGTCTATCTGAGATGGTGGAGGAAACACATGAGTCGTGTGAGAGTGCGACCATGGAATGTGCGACCTTCACTGAGGACCTTTTTTATTAATTCAAGGGATGTGGGCTTTGCTGGCTGGGCCAGTATTTATTACCCATCCCTAATTGCCCTTGAGAGCTACCTTCCTGAATCGTTGCAGTCCATGTGGTGTGGGTACACCCACAGTGCTGTTAGGGAGAGAGTTCCAGGGTTTTGACTCAGCAACAGGGAAGGAATGGCAATATATTTCCAAGTCAGGATGGCGAGTAAGTAGGAGGGGAACTTCCAGATGGTGGTGTTCCCATGTATCTGCTGCCCTAGTCGTTCTAGATGGCAGTTGTCATGGGTTTGGAAAGTGCTATCTAAGGAGCGTTGGTGAGTTTCTGCAGTGCACTTTGTAGATGGTACATACTGCTGCTACTGTGCCTCGGTGGTGGAGGGAGCGAATGTTTGCGGATGGGGTACCAATCAGGTGGGCTGCTTTGTCTTGGATGGTGTCCAGCTTCTTAAGTGTTGTGGGAGCTGCACTCATCCAGGTGAGTGGAGAGTATTCCATCACACTCCTGACTTGTGCCTTGCAGATGGTGGACATGCTTTGGGGAGTCAGGAGGTGAGTTACTCACCGCAGGATTCCAAGCCTCTGACCTGCTCTTGTAGCCATGGTATTTATATGGCTAGTCCAGTTCAGTTTCTGGTTAATGGTAACCCCCAGGATGTTGATAGTGTGGGATTCAGCAATGGTAATGCCATTGAATGTCATGGGCGATGATTAGATTCTCTCTTGTTGGACATGGTCATTACCTGGCACTTGGTGTGGCACGAATGTTACTTGCCACTTGTCAGCACAAGCCTAGATATTGTCCAGGTTTTGCTGCATTTGGACATGTAATGCTTCAGTATCTGAGGAATTGCAAGTAGTGCTGAACATTGTGCAATCATCAGCGAACATCCCCAATTCTGACCTTATGATGGAAGGAAGGTCATTGGTCAAGCAGCTGAAGATGATTGGGTCTAGGACACTGCCCTGAGGAACTCCTGTGGTGATGTCCTGGAACTGAGATAATTGACCTCCTACAACCATAAACATCTTCCTTTGTGCTAGTTATGACTTGAACCAGTGGAGAGCTTTCCCTTGATTCCCATTGACTCCAGTTTTGCTCTGGCTCCTTGATGCCACACCCAGTCAAACGCTGCCTTGATATCAAGGGCAGTCACTCTAACCTCACCTCAGGAGTTCAGCTCTTTTGTCCATGTTTGAAGCAAGGCTGTAATCAGGTCAGGAGTTGAGTGGCTCTGGTAGAACTCAAACTGAGCGTCAGTGAGCAGGTTATTGCTAAGCAAGTGCTGCTTGACAGCACTAATGATGACCCCCTTCCATCACAAATGGATTGTATGGAGAGGATGGAAGGACAATGTTTGTGAAGGCTGATTATGAGGGACATACATGGGATGTCAATAAAATGAGTGATTAGTGGCTGCTCAGATAGGGTTGTGTGGAGCTGCAAGATGTTGATTTGAGGAGTGCTGTGCAGGAGAAGGCTATGGATGTCAAAGTGAGGATGTTGGTACTTGAAGGTGGCATGCAACTTATCTTTCTTGCCCTGGCGAGGTCGCTGAGGCTTTTTTCTGCAGTATATCCAGAATCTAGAGACCACATTCCCGCTGCTCCCCTGCTGCACAAATCCACCCATGCCTGTCTGCTTACAAACGCTGGCTTCTTTCTCCCATCCGCTGGGAAGAACACATCTCCCTGGGCCCTTATTGCCTGCAACAATGCCTTCAGGGGCATACCCATAAACATGGGGGTGACCTACCCACGTTGACACTCTCACAAAAGTTCCTGCTTGAGGGCTGACGTTTGGAGATCGAATGATTTGTAAACCCATCTCCTTAAAAGCCAGGTGTGAGTCATCATTATTCGTGCCTGCTGTGGTTAGTCAGAAAACATGGGTGCAAGGTGCCAATGCCGTAGCTGAATTAAAAAGCCATGTCAGAGCCTGCCCCATGATCGTTTATATTTCTAACCTGCTGTCAGCCTCCCCCACTGCGAGTGGGTCAACATATGAGAATTCAGCCTTTGGCATCATGAGTTGATTAAAAGGATAAAGGAAAGGTGCAGGTGTTTTTTGAATTGTGGGCACTCATCTGATAGCCTTGAATGTTGACTCACCTTGGGTTTCCATGTTACAGAACAGAGCTTGCTTTTTCACAAATGCCGTTAGCACAGTGTTTGAAATGTGAGCCCTTCTGCACCACTTCGGTTTGACATTTTATGCTCACATGATGTAACTAATCAAATTATAATCTTATGATGAAGACTCAAGTGATGGAAAATAAGATGTAGAGAGGCAGTTCATAGAAGCCATAAATATGAACAATCTTGGCTACAAATAGGTTCAGACTTTAAAATTGGGAATACGTGTACAAATTTGGTGTCTTTTTAACTCAATTTTGGCAAGTTGTCCAAATTTGAAATGTTCACTTCTTGAAAATGATTTGCGGTAAATTCTCTCAACGTCTGCCATTGATTGCCTTTCATCTCTATACACCCTGACACATTATGGCATTATTGGTTTGTTTTAATTCTCTAAATATCCCCAAATGTTCTAGTGTTTACTTAAATGGCTCTTGCAAAAAAAAGGGCCTTTGATTTAACAGCAACATTACACCAAAATAACAAACGCTGTCTAAGTAAAATATGCTTTGTTTTAATTCACTCTGAGCATGCAGTACATGAAGCCATATTCCACAAGTCTCTGCAGTTCTGATTCATAACTTCCAGCATCAAAAATGTATCGATAGCCATTTGATGGGGAAAATGATATGGAGCAGGTGCAGTTTCTGAAAGCTATGAAGTAATTTGCTCCTCTGTAATATTAGTTTAAAATACATCAGCCCACTTTATGAGACCCCTTTCTCAGGTGCACTTAGAATTGGCTAAAATGTCAGATTTTAAGAGAATCCTTTTCAGTGCTGGATGAAGTCTATAGTTGAAAAAAATGTTTGTGACTTTATTTCAAACCCCTTTTGCTCCCTTGAAGGCGCTGACTCATTCTGGGGTCGAATCCTGTTGACAATACTTGCTAAACAGTCACTTGTCATATGTGGACATTGACAATGGGGCAAAGATTATCTGCTGGTGTTCTGTCATGGTTGTACTTTTTGCGGAAACAATGAACACATGCATGGCAGGTTCCCCATGGAATTCCTCCCATTAGGAGGGAGCCCACTATTGCCCTGCCACAGTACAATATCAGGCCCATCGCTGTAGCACTGGAAATGGCAGCCAGGCTGTTAGAGGAGCAGAGATGCCAAAGATTAGCTGTTTTGTAGGCCTCAACAGAGCTCAAGAGATCTAAAAACAATGTTGGGGGGTTGCTGATTTAGGGAGAAGAGGCTGCTATAAAGCCTACACTAAATGGGGATCAAGGGGCCTTTACTCCAGCCTGGCACTTAAGTTGCCACCTTCTGCATTGTGACCCTAGGAAGTGGTGGTAACATAGGTAGATGCAGGGCAGTAGAGGGATAATCCAGTCATTACCTTCTGCTACCACTTGCATGCTGTAGGTGGGTAAGGCCAGCCTGCCAGGGCTAGTGATGTCAGAGGTTGGGATTTCTGCCTCGAGTGACTCACCTTCTGACTCCCCAAAGCCTACAAGGCACAAGTCAGGCATGTGATGGAATGCTCAAAAAACACTCAAAAAGCTTGACAGCATCCAAGACAAAGCAGCCTGCTTGATCAGTGCCCCCATCCACCACTTTAAACATTCACTCTCTCTACCTGTGGTACAACATGGCTGTGGTATGTACAATCTGCAAAATGCATTGCAGCCACTCACCAAAGGATCTTTGATTGAAGCTCCCAAACCCATGACCTCTGCCACCTAGAAGAACAAGAGGAACAGACATGGGCACGCCACCACTAGCAGGTTCCCTTCCAAGTCACCCACCATCCTGACTGGGAAATATATTACTGTTCCTTCATCGTTTCTAGGTCAAAATCTTGGAATTCTCTCCCTCACAGCACTGTGTATGTATCTACACTACATGGACTGCACCATCTTCTCAAAGGCAATGAGGGATAGGCAATAGCTGCTGCCCGTCCAATGACAACAAAGCCTGTGCATAAATAAATTTTAAATAACAGGTACAGTGGCGATACACCTTGCCTCCCATATTTTCCTCCATTCTGTGATTCCTCTCGATTTGAGTCAAGATTGTTGAGAATAGCAAGAGACATTGTATACTGATCAAGAGAAGTGATCTTGGATGATTTTACCACTTTCAGATGTGAAGCACCAACTCCTTTCTGACTGAGATTTTCACAGACTTAATTCCTGAGATTTTGCTGCTTGGTCTGGCTGAGGAATGCATCATATCTCTTAGCCTTAGATCAGGGGAGCTGCATGTGCTGTGTTTTAAGGTATCGAATCTGCAAAAATGAATTTCTCTGCATAAACATTAAAATGTTGAATCGGAAAAGAGAAAAGAACTACACACAAAATTGCAGCATTTTGTCTATTCTCTGTGGGGAATATGTCCTATGAGGTCAGATTGAGGAGACTGGGTATGTATTCTTGAAGAATGAGAGGTGACCTCAAACATACAAAATTCTTACAGGACTCAACAGGATAGATGCAGAAAGGATGTTTCCCTTGGCTGGGGTGTGGGGTGATGGGGTGGTCTAGAACCAGGAACACATTCTCAAAGTAAGAGTTAAGCTATTTAGGACCAAGACGAGGAGGAATTTTTTCACTCAGATGGTGAATCTTGGGAATTCTCTACCTCAAAGGGCTACGAAGGCTCAGTCATTGAGTATGTTCAAGACAGAGATGGATAGATTTCTAGTTATTAAAGATATCAAGGGATATGGGGATAGTGAGGGAAAATGGCATTGAGGTACAAGATCCGCCATGATCTAGTTTAATGGCAGAGCAGGGCCAAAGGGCAGAATGGCCTAGTCGTACTCCTCTTCCCTACGTTACTCTGATGAATGGAAGCACGTGGGCCGCAGGTATAATTCAGTCAAGAGCACAGAAAAGCACATCTCATTAATTTCAATATGACGTATTTAATTTACACTTCTCAGTTCAAAGAATGAGTGGATGCTTTTTCAAGAATCTAGTAATGGTTGGGACTGTAGGTAGACAAACTACTGACTGGCCTCCACCACTGATTGTCCAGAGCTGGTGTGGGAATAGCCAGGGACTACCTAATATTTGATGCTGCATCCATTCTTTCTGTAAGGTACTGAACCTGCAACACGTGTTTCCCTTTGCCAGGAAAACTATGCTCCAGAACTGCAGGTATACAAGAAAAGTCATCCAAGCCACTGCCCCTCAGGGGAAAGAATAGAAGAGTGGGAGTAATTGGATAGCTTTACCACAGAGGATCAATGGGTTGAATGGCCTCCTTGTCTGCTGCATTGTTCAATTATGCAAATCCAGGGCTCTAAAGACCCGTTGTAGCCTTCCTACTGCTACTCTGTTTAGATTGGTTAGCTCATTGTGCAAGTCTGGTGCTTTCTGGTCTGTTCCAATCCAGAGAGATGCTGATTTATTGGAGGAAGCCCACAGGACTTTTTTTTTAAACTGTGATTGTCTTTCAGAGCTTACCAGAGACCTCGGAAGTGGAAAGTGGCATGAATGTAAATATTTTCATTATTGGCATACAAACTCTCCAAAAAAAGTCAGTTCCTTCTTTGTGAAACTTGGCACTTATATTTATCCTGCTAATGAGTAAGATGTATTAATAACTGATGTTAATCAGATGAATTTGCATAGATACATTAGGCTAATTATGAACAGAAAAATCAAAGCCAACTAAATGAATGAATGTGGAGGCCATATCCATGACATTAGAAGAGAAAATATATTACTAGAGAGTCCTAATCTGTGTCATTAGCATATATAAAGTTGTTTAGTTAGTTAATACATTTTATTTTGCTATTCAAGCCACATGCATTACTTTACATGAAAATTGGAAGGACCATTCATCATGTTAAAAGTGACAGTAATTAGACCGAACTTGGATGCAAAGAGTAGGTTAATGATGAGGTCTGTTGCTGTAATCTAAGCTCACATTTGATTACACAGGTGTGGGTGGCATCATCAGTGAGGCCACTTTCGCTGATGGCCAGCTTCATTTTTAGTAAGGGAAATAAAAGGTTAGTCAGGTTTCCATGTGAAAAATATTGCATATGCACCATTTTCAAGTGCATGCTGTTATAACCGTGTGAGGAGGGGTAAAATAATGACTCCCCTAGTTTACCACTCCAGGTCTGAGTGGTAACCACATGGTTTTGATGTGATTTTAGCGAGATATGCTTTGCCAATGCTGCAAGAGTCCCATTATGTAAGCTTTCAGATTGTAAGGAATTAATCAGACAGGTTTTTTGAGTTTAAAACAAAGAAAAAGATAAATTTATAGACCCTACTTCCCAAATTTAACAAAAAAAACTAGGTAAATATGTCACACAAATTCCCTGGGCCCCCCATGCACTAGTACAGATGTAGAATATGAGAATAGATTTAAAGATTTTTTATACTTCTTGAAGAAAATAAACAATCCAAGAAATATACAGTTAACTGTCCTTTGGCTGGTTTTGATGCAGTGATTCCACATTGTGCCCACTTTGTTCAGTTGTTTTCCTGGGTGTAGTTGCACAAAGCAGATTTCTACGTTTTATCCCCAAAAGTTCTCAGTTTGCAGTAGATATCTCTTCTTAGGATGGTTACTTTGCAAATCCATGAGCAATACTTCAGAGAGAGAGAGAGAGAGAGAGACATGGCTCTTTGCAGCCTTTTAGTACAGCCTTCCGACCTCTGCTCTGGCTTGGTAAACAGTTCTTATAAGTCCTGCTGGTTGTATATTCCAGAGGAATTTGAATACCATGTCTGATGTAGTCATTGCTTTGTAGAACACATAATTACATTTTGATACCTCATCTCAGAAACTTCTGAATAATTTTGAATAGTGTAAAAGCCAACAAAGCTAATATGCTCCCCAGGGGGTTTGAGAGTCTGTTCCTTTTCATCCTGCATGGTTAGAATGAAAGGTTGTTTTTGTAGTTGGCTGGCAGTCTTTCCATTGTCTTGTTGGGATTACACTTTATTAAAATCCAGCAAGGAAAAGAGGCATTAGGAATTGTACCTTTTTTTTTAAAAAAAAAGCACATCCTTGTAACAATACCAAGGGATCAAAAGTAATCTTAGCTTTTTTTTTCATTGATGGGATGTGGGCATCGCTGGCTAAGCCAGCATCTATTGCCCATCCTTAATTGCCCCTGAGAAGGTACTGGTGAGCTGCCTTCTCGAACTGCTGCAGCCCATGTGGTGTAGGTATAGCCACAATGCTGTTAGGGAGGGAGTCACAAGATTTTGACTCAGCGACCGTGAAAGAACAGCAATTTATTTCCAAGTCAGGATGGTGAGTGGCTTGATGAGGAACTTCCAGGCGGTGGTGTTCCCATGTATCTGCTGCCTTCTAGATGGTAGTGGTCGTTGGTTTGGAAGGTGCTGTCTGAAGAGCCTTGGTGAGTTTCTGCAGTGTATCTTGTAGATGGTACACACTGCTGCCGGTGTGCATCCATGGTGGAGGGTGTGAATGTTTGTGGATGGGGTGCCAATCAAGCGGGCTGCTTTGTCCTGAATGGTGTCAAGCTTCTTGTGTGTTGTTGGAGCTGCACTCAACCAGACAAGTGGAGAGTATTCCATAACACTCCTGACTTGTGCCTTGTAGATTGTGGACAGGCTTTGAGGAGTCAGAGGGTTAGCTACTCACCTAGCCTCTGACCTGCTCTTGTAGCCATGGTATTTAAATGGCTGGTCCAGTTCAGTTTCTGTTCAGTGGTAACCCCAGGATGTTGATAGTGGGGAATTCAGCGATGGTAACACCTCTGAATGTCAAAGGACAATGGTTAGATTCTCTCTTGTTGGAGATGGTCATTGCTTGGCACTTGTCTGGCTGTAATCTTCTTGTCTCTTATTCCCTGATCCTATAGTTGCAAACTTTGAACTGGTATTAATTCTACAGGAGGAAGGAATCATTCTCTGTTGCTGCTCCAAAATGATTGTTCTGTATGTGAATGTGTATGTGAACCTGCAGAGTTGAGTGTCGGCGGACTCAAACAATGGGGCCACACCCGATTGTGTGCTCACCTGACATCTTTGCACACATTAAATCCCAATTTTGTGAGACACACCTGTGATGTGGGACCTTGTGGGGGTCAGTAAATCGGGTGCTTGAAATGACTAGCTTACAGCATTAGCTGACTTTGCTTGAGTGAAGCTGGAGGAAAATAATGGAGCGGTGGATTTTTTTCACACATATTCACATGTTATGGCATGGAGCCATTGCCATTTTTTAACATAATTGTTCCTGGGATATGGACAATGCTGGCAAGATTACAATTATTGCCCACCCTGAGATCCTTGAGAAGGTGATGGTGCACCTTCCCTTTCAACTGCTACAGTTCTTAATGCTTGATAACATCTCAGGAAGCAGGATTACCCACATGTACTTGCCATTGTGAACATTGACGATCAGTTGGTCCTCTTCTATTTGCTGCATAATTTCAGCCAGCTGTGTCTGAGAACTTGTGGGCTTTCCTTTTCTGGCACATTCCAATACCCTGATACCCCTTTTTTGGGCACCTCTTCTTTGGAATACATTTTTTAAAAGTGTCACAAAGCTACACAGGTTCCACCTAGTATAATTAGCTCTGCTTCACAAAATATTAACTGTTTGCCCACTTCTCTCTAAGGCCACTGCTGTAATCTTCAGCTATTTCAGGCTTTTTAAAGGCTACAATTTAAATTTCTAACCTCTCACTCATCAACCAATGCAGTGGTTATACAGATGAGCTGACTACGTTATTTACAAGGAGGTCAACGCTGAGGAGAAGCAGCAGCTGGGAGTCTTGGCTCAGCAGTATAACATCAGGGCTAGTGGCCATAGACTGCTGCTTGCTGGTCTCCTTATAGCCTCCTATCAACTTGCCACCTTTCAACCAGTAAGTACTGTGAGATGAGAAACAAACTTTTTATTAACTCTCCACTTTGTTCCTGTCTAGTGCTTTAATAGCAGGCTGTTTACTGCTGACACATGGATGAAACAGGTCTCTCCTGAGTGCCATTAAGAAACAATTCATAATAGTTTGGTCTGTGAAACTTGAAAAATATGAGTATAGTAAGGTGCACTCCTCCTTGACGGTGCCCCCCTGAAATATGAGGGTATGTAAGTTCAACAGAAGAGCTGTGAGATTGTATTGGGACTTGGCATGAGTAACTTGTAAAAATGAACCAGATTGACAGACAACGCTTTGTGAAATGCAACCTTGGGCCATCTGTTAGGTACACGGTTCTATTGGGTGTCTTGCAGATTAGTTGAAGTGAACTATCTTCGCCCACAACTGTTCTCAGGTCCTGCAGGTACTGAGTGTGTATTCCCAGATCCTGCAGGTACTGAGTGTGTATTCCCAGATCTTGCAGGTAATGAGTGTGTATTCCCAGATCTTGCAGGTAATGAGTGTGTATTCCCAGATCCTGCAGGTACTGAGTGTGTATTCCCAGATCCTGCAGGTACTGAGTGTGTATTCCCAGATCCTGCAGGTACTGAGTGTGTATTCCCAGATTCTGCAAGTACTGAGTGTGTATTCCCAGATCCTGCAAGTACTGAGTGTGTATTCCCAGATCCTGTAGGTACTGACTATACCATCACACCCTGCCTGACATGGTGCATTGCCATCCTTTGAGGAAGGTGCATTGGAGTTCAAAATAAGGCCGCCCTCCTTGTACCTACCTTAAAGTATTTTCACTTTGCCACCTACCAGCAGGGGATCAGGTGCAGTGTCACTTTGCCAATGTTCCACAGATTTTGTTTCATGCTTCTTATTCTCATTTGCCAATTCTTTCTGTCACAGCCTTTGCAAGCCAAAACGTTTCTACCATCAGAATTGAGCCTTTAAAAAAGGCTTCAAGTTTTAGCTCCTCATATGCAACCATTTACCTCTAATTGGCTATATCCCTTTAAATTTTTCCTGCAGACCTTTGAAGAATGCATACTCATAACATTATAAAAGATTCATTAATCACATTCCATAAACCCCAAATTGATATCAACTTTAAATTATGTCTACGGGTTCCTTTTCTGCAATCAGGTCACCTGCAAACAGACAAATTGAACATTATGCAGAATGAGATGAGCACAGATATCTCGGAAGGGCTGTGGGGCTGGAGGAGGTTACAGAGAAAGCGAGGAGCAAGGGCACAGAGGGATTTGAAAACAGACATGAGAATTTTATAATCGAGACATTGCTTGCCTGGGAATCAATGTAGATCGGCGAGCACAGGGATGAAAAGGGAACAGGACTTGTTGTGAGTTATGACATGGGCAGCAAAGCTTTAGATGACCTCAAGTATACGAAGGGTAGAATGTGAGAGACCAGTCGGGTGTACCTTGGAATAGTTGAGTCTAGAGGCGATGAAAGCATGGATGAGAGTTTCAACAGCAGGTGAGCTGTGACAGGGGCGAAGTCAGGGGATGTTATGGAGGTGAAAATAGGTGTCCTTATGATGGCACGAATATAAGGTCTGAAGCTTATTTTGTGATCAAATGTGACACAAAGGTTACAAACAGATTAGTTTAATCTCAGAGTGTTGCCAGTGAGAGGGATGGAGTCGGTAATTAGGAAAAGGCGTTTGGAGCAAGGACCAAAAACAATGGCTTCAGTCTTTGCAGTATTTAATTGGAGGAAATTTCTGCTCCTCCAGTACTGGATATTGGATAAAGAGTCTGATAATTTAGCAACAGGGGAAGAGATGAGAGAGGTGATGTTGGGAGCTGGGTGTCGTCAGCATGCATGTGAAAACTAAAGCTGTGCTTTCGGGTGATGTTGTTGAGGGGCAATATGTAGGTGAGAAATAGGAGATGGCCAAGGATCCTTAAGGGTACACCAGAGGTAATGGTATGGGAGCAGGAAGAGAAGCCGTTGTAAGTGATTCTCTAGCTAGGTTAGTTGCTGTTATCTCAAAGATATGAAGCACTGAACAGAAAACAATTTGAAGTATTATTAAAAACTATTTTGCCAGCAGACTTGAATAATACAATCATTATAAAGAGTACAATAATTTCATAATGAAACAGCATTAGTTGTTAATTAGTTAATATAATACAACAGTTTAGAATTAGAGAATCAGAGCCTTTGCTGCTTCAAGTTAATATAACTTAGTTCCAATATTACAATTTCACTGCCTTAGCTGTTTAACTTGATATCAAGTTAACAGCAATCATCTAGTTTTAAGACTGCAGCACATGCAGTTCTTAAAACATAAGAGTTGTAAAGGTCCATTTTTTTGATCTACCTGTACATCTGCACCTTTGACCCAGAAGTAATACAGTAAGGAACACTTGTAGTTTCTTTAAAATGTCTGCGGAATCTGTAATTGCTTATAAGAATGTTTGAAAAAGACTTTTAAGGGTTTGCATCAACTGTTAAGGGATAAATTGTATCTTTCTTGCATAATAAGAAATACTGGGTCCATGTGACCTGGCGACCCTTGACCTGGAAACTACTAACAGGTAGGAAGTTAAGGTACAGACACCGTGTGGCTGAGAGACACAAAGGAGAGCTGCAGACATAAAGGAAATCTACAAGCAGGAGAGCTGGAGGGTGAAAGCCCAGATGCAGACACAAAGAGAAAGACAGAATTTTTGTGATGAGATGAGAAAAAGCAAATCACTCTCACGAAGAGGTCAGTTTATCTGTTTGACAGAAAAGGAGACATGAATTCCTGGAGCTGACTGAAAAGATCGAAAACCTGGAAAGCTATGTGAATAGTTCGGAGACACCAAAGAGCTAGGTGTTTTCCCAGAAGTGGCCAAACCATGAACTGGGGTGTTATTTGTTGGTCAGTTGAAAAGAACTCTGGAAAGCTACACCATCAGGAATGCTGTGACCTGAGGGAGAGAGGATTCAGAAACGTACCTTACTGCTGATAATCATACCCGTGAAACTCAGAGGTGTAAGCTGTTGCCGGATAGGAGTCTTGGCCCACCCTGTGTGAATAAAGAACAGCATATTGTGGAACTTATTGTGCTACCTATGTAATGCCATGCATGTTAAAGAGGAATGCTTGTGGTTGTGTAAGATGTACCTTTATTGAATCTACTATTCAAAGTGAAATTTACCTTTTTATTTGAAGTATCATTCACCTGTTAATTTATGTTTAATATATGTTGACATGTGTTAGAAGTAAAAGCTACGGAAAATGGAATCTTGCTAGTAATTTCTTAATGTCAGGGTTATTCAGTAAATTTGGTTTGGCTTATGGTTCCCACATAGGGATCGTAACAGCACACATATAACATTCCTCATATTTCTCCTAGTACTCAGAAACATCCTAAAATATTGCTAAAACCTAAAGCATAAACATCCATTTCATGTACCTCAGGACATCAAGATTAAGTCATGACATCAAATAGCCTGTCGAGTCAATCACATTTCAACAAGGTTGGGTTTCCAATTAAAACTGTATAAGCTTGCCTGTACAATGAGAAGTGGATAAATGCAAGCATTTTTAAAGATGCCTCAATACTCAATAGTTCTGCATGCTATCAAGAATACAGAAGGAAGGATTCTTATCTGATTGAATTATTTGCTTAATTGCATCTCTTTAAGGATACCAGGGATGCATTACAGTTAAAATGGCACAACCCATCAGCTATCTGACTAAATTTATCTCTGCAGGCCTTCTCACCTGTACTCAATTTAAAAAATGAACAAAGTGCAAATTATTATTGTTTGAACCATTCCAAATTGAAATATTACTGCTTATGAAAGGAACCAAAATGCTATGATTTGCATCACCTCACTTATCTCTGATAGGGTCTGAGTACAGTTTAGTCAGCAGTTTGCCTCATCCGGTAATTAAGTTAACCATATATTATTGGATGTGCTATATGAGATTTATGTTTGAAACATAATCTTGCTAATTTGGAACTTTAATAAAAGTATACTTGTGTAAAGGAACTATCATAATTTTTCTGATATTATTATGGGATGCTTTAAAGCAGGCTTATGTTTGTATGTGTATGTTCCTGTGTGTGTGTGTGTGAATAATTTAAGTAAACTGCAGACTGTTAAACTACAAGGTCTGAATCATCAAAAGGGGTTAGGTGTAAAACAAGCATTTGAAATGGAGATGGGTAAACTAAGATAAGGTCTCAGCAGATACAGTGTGAATGGAATTTGCATTTTTCGGTAAGTTGAGAGGTTGCTGGCTTTTCAACTGGCAAGATAAATAAGGCAAAGTTATTACACTTATTTTTCCCAGAAGTACCTGCCATAATGACGACGATAAAAGATTTTTTATATTTTGGGAAACGTAACTTCCAAAGACAGATTGAAACAATGGAATTGACAGATTAAAAAGGAGGAAATATACTTAAAGAAAGATGGAAAGCTGTATGGTGTGGCTGTGTGAGATCTTGAAAGGTGTTTTGTGTGAAATAGACTTGTGGAAAAAGCCTCTAGCCACCCTGGAGAAGATTGCTGTTCCAGTAATCAAGGTTGTGTTAAAAGCCTTTGGATTAAGTATAAATCTTGTGAGAACAGCTATAAAACTAAAAATAACTGTAACTGTAATCTTGTGTGTGTTTAAATTTCTCCTTTTCTTTTATTAATAAATGTTTTAATTTAATCTTTAAAATCTCTAAAGGTGGTAGTGGACTCGTTACTTCTGATTTCAGTACACAAACCTTCTTGTAATAAATACAAATTGCAAAATTGTTGTGATAGTGTGGCCAAGTTTCCCTCTGGGATTTGGTCAGCCTGGCACATACCACCTGCCATTTCGTAAGATTTGTCATAATCAGAATATGTAGCCTGGTAGTGCTATGATTCCTATAGAGACCGATAACTTTTAAAAAAGAAAAGGTCCTCTCTTTGGACCAATGCTTGAACAATAGACATAGCCATTTTAACTTTTCAATGAGTACAGCAAAAGTCACTGTGAAATCTTGTTTGTTTAAACTTTGGCAAGTCCCAATGTACTCATTTCAGCCTGTGGATTCAAAATCCAAGAAGAGCCCCCAATTTATTACAATCTCTGTGGAGACTGTTAATTTTAAAAATAAATTTGAAATTCTAGTAGCTGACTGAAAGGATCACATGACAAGATTTAAACTTTTAAGACTTTTACCATAATAAGCAAATTTAAAGCAACATTGTCTAAACACTATTCAGTGTAGGCAACTTGTACTCTAAACTACAGAAACGATTCACCATTTAACTTCTAAAATGACTGAAAACCCCTTTTCATAGTTATACTTTGTCCCTTAAGTGGACGCTTCATTCTCCAGGAACCAGTCCAAAGCTATTCTCAGCTTATTATGACTTGCTTCCTTTTCCCTTTTCCAGCTGGATAACTTCTGATCCCTGAACTGACTTTCACAGTGACGGTTACCATGGAGATTCCTCCCTCTAGCCAAAGCTAGGCAAATCATCCAGCCTCAATTAAATCCTCACAAACTTGATCACTTCAATTTGAGCACAAGCTCCCACCTGCACTCTGCATGGTGAACAATAAAACCTAGCTGCCTCTACTACTCTGCTTTCTTTCCCTCTCTCAGATTCTTGCAGGTTGACTGGTCCAGATTTTTGCTCCCGGATCGGGAACGCAGAGATGGGGCATTTCCTGACTCTGGCAGCCCAACCAGGCAAAAAGAGGCCCAGCAGCCCGGAAGATCAGATTTTCCTTCCTGTGTTGGGTGGGGAGAGGGGGTTGCAGACTGGATTAGAATTAGGCCCACTGCCCCCTGGAACGAGTGTGGAGGCTGCCAGGTGTTGAAGCGAGCTGGGCAGAAAGCCTCACTCTGTACTCTGACACTGTGTTGAGGTTATTAAAAAAAATGATTAAAACAAAAATATTCCCTCCAGGTCTCACCCCTCACACCCTCTCACCACCCCCCTCCACATTCCCCATGCCCCATACATGGTATTCTATGACACCTCATGCCACTATCCACCCCCAACGCCACCATACCCTCCATACCACTCTGTTCCCCTCTCTCCACCCATTGGCCCCTCATACCCCCTATGCCAACCCACACCCTTCTACCCACCCTCCATGTTCTCTCATACTTCTTATGCCACCCCATGCCCCTCTCCCTACCACCCATGGCCTCTCATACCCCCATGCCACCCTATGCCCCCTATCTATCCACCATGGCCTTTCATGCCCCATGCCACCCTATGCCCCTCTATCAACCCCCATGGCCCCTCATACTCCCTATGCCAACACATGCTCCCCACCCACCACCCTTTGCCCTTACCCCCTCCATGTAAACCTACCTAGATCCACCATGGGCAAACCTCAGGAACCATGCTGACATAAAATTGTGAGCCATAACCTCCAAGCTCCAAGGTGTTGTATCTGGGGGTACCCAAACATGCACTGTGGAACCTTCCACCAGCCCCCAGTAGTTCTCAGATAAGGTTTGCATAGCAATTGCCTGGGAAGTGCAAATTTCCTATGGGCAATTGCCCTGCACTGGCAACTATCCGAAAATTGCAAATAAAATTGCAAACTTTGGATGGTTCCGATTGTGTTACATCAATAGTTCCCAGAAACAGTTAGAGGAATTAAAACTGCTTAAAGGTTTGAGTAACTAGTGTACAGACCCATACTGACCGCCTCCCACAGGACTCCCCTTACACCCCCAAATCCCCAAAGGACACCCCCCATACCCTGTCCAAACAGGATTGCCCCACCGACCCCATCCACAGGACTCAACTGCCTCTCCCCGCATGGGACTCCCCCACCACCACCCCCACGGGACTTCCTCATACCCCCAATTACTGCCCCAAGGTCCCACCATACCCGAAGGCACCCCCCAACAGCCTGACCTGAACTGACTCAACCCCCCCTCCATAAGGCCTGACCTGACACAGCCCAGACCTCAAAGTCTGAAGGCCTGTCCCAACCCAACCCCCTCCTCCCATATGGCATGACTCAACCAGACTCCCACCACAAGGCCCGACCTGACCTGATCCTTAGGCCTGACCCGACCTCCCCCTCCAAGGCCGAACCCAACTCCCCCTCAAGGCCCCACCCAACCCTCCCCAAGGCAACTTCCTGACCCGACCAGACCCCCACCCCATGGCCTGACCTGATCTCCTCCCCCAAGGTCCAGCCCAACCACGAACCCACCCCAAAGCCCGTCTCAACATGACCCAAATGGAAACCCCCTCCCCAGCAAGGCCTGACCCACCTGGACCCTGCCCCACATAGCCCGACTCCACCTGACTGGAAAATGCCACAACCCCCCCAAGGCCCAGCTCAACCCCCTCACCAAGGCCCGACCCGACCCAACCGGACCCCCACCCACAAGGCCCAACCCAACCACACCCCCCGTCCACACCCCACCCCCCCAAAGCCTAATCTGATGACCCCCACCCCCCAAGGCCCAACATGACTCCTCTTCCCTCCAGAACCTACCCACTTGACTTGTACACTTACCTTGTCAAAGCTCTTTCAAACTGGCTGGACCTTTAAACTTCCTGGTTTACGACAACTAGTGCTGTGAAAAAGAGGGCATGGCTTACTTACCATTGACTCTACAGTCCCCAATGCTAGGCCCGGGGACGCGCTGCAATGCCAAGATCTCACCTGGCCTGAGTCAGAAGGTTGGGCGAGATAGGATTGCCTGGATTACAAGGTAAGAACTTTCGTGCGGAGTGGCAATCCGACTCGATTGCCACTCCATCGGAAGTTACAGCCCAATGTATCTATTGCTGACATCACTATTTACAAAAAAGCGCTCTCATTGATAAAAGAAAATCAATACATTGAAATTTCTTCAGCTAATCTCTTATGAAAACAAATGTTTCACTTAAATACATAATCCCTTATAAAAACAAACATTTCTATTCTATAAACACTTGGAGCTGTCAACCAAACTGTTCACTTAACAGAAATTCCACTGTGATATTCTTAGGTTGTAAAATCAGTCATGCACCACAAATCTTATAATGATAATCCCCAGGCTTATGCCAACTGAAAGAGTGAAACAACAGGCACTGATTTTTTTTATTTTTAAATCAACGCATTTAAAAAAAAAATTAAAGCCCAGCAGAGTTAAATCCATTGACTGCTTTGACAGTTCCAGTGAGTGTCGACAGTTCTCTGACAGCTTTGACAGTGCTTATGCAGTTTTGGCGGTCTTTTGACAGCTTGACAGTTCTTTGACAGCTTAATAGTTCCAATGAGTTAATGTCCTTTTTATGCACAATCACGTCTACTTTTAACAATTCCAAAGGACAACTGACCTACCCCAAATCCCTATCCCAAACGGTGTCTTACCAACCCAAAGGTGTCCTAGGACCAGATCCAAAAGGTGCCTTACCTCTCCCAAATGAATCCACAAGGTTCAGACCTGCTCCTACTAGATGTAATCTGCACAATTCCGGTTTCAGATGCCTACCTCACCAAAACCACACGTGTGGAGGCAGCTGCTGATTTATGTGGGCAACTGCCTCCAGGAACCACGGCATGCGATTTATAACCCGCCCCCATTTCCCCTCCCCCCCGCTGTGAAAATGACGGAGGCCATGTTTGTGGTGGGACTTCCATTTTCAGGCCTCTGCTGGCATTTTTGCACAAACGGGAAGCCTCTCTGTCTGTGAAAATTCATGCCATTGTGCGAGGTTCAGGGATATCTTAGGGAAATTTTCAACCTGATCCTATAATGGCTTCCTAGGAATTAATTTTGGCGGGGGTGGAGGGTGGTGTGGTGTGGTGGCGTGGTGGTATTGTCACTCGACTAGTACTCCAGATACCCAGGGTAATGCTCTGGGGGCCCAGGTTCGATGGTGAAATTTGAATTCAATAAAAAAATCTCGAATTAAAAGTCTAACGATAACTATGAAACCATTGTCGATTGTCGTAAGCGCCCATCTGGCTCACTAATGTCCTTTATGGAAGGAAATCTGTCGTTCTTACCACAGCAATGTTGTTGGCTCTTAAATCCCTCTCATAGGGCCTAGCAAGTCACTCAGTTCTCAAGGGCAATTAGAGATGGGCAATAAATGCTGGCCCAGCTAGCGACACCCACATCCCATGAACGAATAACAAAAAAAATCCCCCCCTAAATCCCATTCCCATGGCAATGTGAATCACATGGGCTTTGTATCCAGGTAGAAATGCTAATTGGCTATCTTTCAGACCCCCAGCTCCATTCTATCTTGAAATTAAATAGGCAGTTTAAGGTATAACTGTTTATAAAGTGTGACATTCCTAACACCTCCCTTTGAGACTAAGAACGGGATTTTCTGGCCCCGTCTGTGTCAGGCATCACCGTGGGGGGATGAGAAAATTTGGAGAGCAGCCAAAAGTCAATTGACTTTTAGCCGCTTTCCAAATGTTCCCATTCTGCCTGTGACAATGCCCGCTGCTCTTGGGGCCGGAAAACCCCGGCCTAACAAGTCTACCCAAAGTCAACACAGATCCTCTGGCCATTGTCTACAGGGTGTGAATATCTTGCATCCTCTTCCCAGTAAGACAACTTGGGCTCCCCATTTAACCTTTAACAACCACACCACCCAGGCTTGTCAGGCAAGATTCAGAGTGGGTCACATGATTCCCCTTCATTCTACCATTTTACCCTAAATTAAAGAGAGAGTCCCAAAATATAACCATCTCTTAAACTTTGTATTTGTATTAGGGACAGAAGAATTCTTTCATGCCCTGTGGAGTAACACAAGGGCACAAGTGAGCAGGAACCCCACCCCTCAACGTGCCTACTCAAGCCACCAATTCCTGCTCATTCTCATCTTCAGCAGTCCCTCAGTCACCCTGAGGACTATAGAACAGCTTGAAATTTAAAATTGTTCTTTACATTAAACCATGTTAACATGTTTTATTCTTTCAAACGTTGTTTAATAGTGTTGAAAAAATTTCCATTTGAAATGATGTTATAGAAAAACTTCAGTATAATTTCTAATACAAAATGTTATATAAACATGCTGCTGCATTGTTAAATACGTTCATTGTAGAATAGTTAACTGGTGGAACTTTGTGGAAGGAGGGGAACAAGGGCTTGTTGGGGGTTATCATTGTTCAAACACCTGTGACCTCCGCTGCTGTCTAGGCACTCTAACTGTAAACATCATGCCCCCCACTGGTTGGAAAAACTGAGAGAATTAGGAACAAGTCCAACAATTTCCAGACTGCAGGCTGGGACCTCTCAGTTTTAATGTTCCCTTTGTTGGCTGAGAATCATGTGAGGGCAATAAATTATATCAATAGTTAGTCATGTGCACCATTATTGTTGACTTTAAGTGGTTGGGGTGTGACACTGAGGATAAATCCAGCAAGTGTGCTCTTACCATTGACTGCAATGGTGGACGGAGCTATAAAGGTGGACTTCTCTTGGCTTCGGCTTAAATGTCGCAGCAAATTATTGTGTGGCACAGTTAGTGGCATAACTCGCTTGCCTTGTTACTTTCTGGATCTTTAACATATTAGTAAAGGTGTTTGCTCTTGGTGCCCAATTACTATGATGCAAGTTTCCAGCAAATTCCTGCCCAGTGATTTTTTTGCAGTTAAACTGTAACCTTGTTGAATATGTTATTGCAGTCTTCAAACGGTTAAAAGAATCAATCTGACAGTGGTAAATGTTGGGTAATTGATGGGGCGAAAGGAAAAAGATCCCTTGAAAACAAACAGGTTGAGCATGTATACCTTTGGGTTCATAACTCATCCATTATTGTGTCCACTGGTCTATTCCACTCAGTTCTATACCTGTTTGATGTATAACACTGAACCTCGAACAGATGGAAACTAAATTGATTCAAAGAAAGGCTGGAGTTGCAAGAATCCAGCAACAAGTAAATCAACATACGGACACCAGGTGTTGGAGGAGCACATTCCTTTGGGATGCCTTGAGGAAGAAAATAAATGAACTAGTTCAAAGAGGGAACACGGTGGAACTCATATTTTGCTTTCATAAGTCCAAAATCAAAATAAAAGTGGGGGGTGGGGGTGTTTAGGTGTAGAGCTAGGGCCCAGGATATATGTGAACATTCAAAGACTTTGATTTGTTTGCAAAAGGTGTAACCGGCATTGGCTATCTGTTCCTGTAAATGCAAGAGGTTGTGGTTGGGTGAAATCTACATAGGGAAGTAAAGAGGGGAAAAAAGGATCTCATATGCCCATTAAGTAAACTCATGGCATATTCATTTCATTGAGATTTTTGTGCAGTATGGAAGTTTGTAATCATGCAGCACCTTTCGTAACCTCAGGGCATCTCAAAGTGCCTGCCAGCCAATGAAGCATGAAGTAGATAACAAATAAAAGAAGAGCGTCCACTTCAGAATAATATCTAGTGAAAGGAGTGTGAGCTCTGAATGATGTTACTACAAGGATGTGCATTGTTTTGACTCAGGAAGGGTAAGAGCTAGTGCTTTTTAAAAATCGCACCAGACTTTAATTTTGACCATCTGTGTGACTGAAGCTTACCATACAAAAGTGCTTGGGTTTTACACCAGCTGCAGGAGATTTGGAGAGACAACCAAGATTGAAGGTAAGCTGGGGAAAATCAAATTCAGGTTTGGGATTAAAAAGAGCTTACATTTTAGAAACATACAAGCTTATAGCACAGAAGAAGGCCAAATCAGATTGTGCCTGTGGCATTTTTTCTGGTAGAGTAATCTGTAACAAATTCTTTTGCCCTATTTTCTCCCTGCAGCCTTGCATTTGTTTTGCTTGAAACATTTTTCTACTTTTTCCTTAAAAGTCACAATGATCTCTATCTCAACCACACCTTGTAACAAAGCATCCAATGCTCCACTAACTGCATAAAGTAACAGAGAAAATGTATCAGTCATGATTGAAAAAATAGGCTAGATGCGTCTGTCTTCATTATCAATCGAGTAGTATGGATTGAATTGTCTCTTTATCATTCTTTGCATTTTTATAAGGATTAAATGTTTAGGACAATACAGATTTTGGGTTCACATTTAATCTTTGTTGGTCTCAGATTCAAATGAACTGAATCCAAAATCTGAATGTGAATTTGGTAGTTTCAAAATGGTAATGGTTCTGCCTGTTCCTTATATAGTTGGAGAGTAGTTTCACCAATGGAAAAGGAGCATGGACAGGAAAGCATTTACCACCAGGAATCAGGTTTAAGCTTTGCTTGGAAATGGCTTTTGTATCCGAGGGTGAAGAAAATTCAGAAGAGCTGTGCATCATTTTTGTCATAATGCATAACGTCACAATTTACAAGTGGCACGACAATGCACTTCCACTTGATTTAAGTTATTGCACGATATGCTCGTAAACGAAGGTTGGACAAACACATATTCAGTAAATTAGTGCTCCTTTAAAAGTGAAAAAAGATTGTACTTCCTTTCTTTATAGTGACCGAGATGTAGACGGTAGGTCCTGGCCTCAACAAACTTGGTAACACCAGAAAAACATGCAGCAGTGCAAATTAGTAGTTGCGTGCATTCCCTCAGTCCCCATGTAGGAAACCACTACTTCTTTTGAGAATACACATGTAAATGTGTGAAGAAACTGGCCCCAGTTCAAGATTTTGGCAAATTGACAGTAACATGTGGCTCAGGTTCGGATGTCAATTTGTTATTTGCTCTTACTGTGGTCTAAATGTAAAAGTCAACATTTATTTTGTACAGGTCTGCCTTGTAGTCCCCTAGCTGTAAAGATTATTCTTTGCACAGAAAATATGCATTTCAGAAACTCTCTGTTACCCTCTGACAAACATAATTCTGTGAATTGTGTCCCTGAACAAATCTGCTTAACAGCTTATTACTTACTATCTAGTAGAATTCCAAGCTGACTATGGGGGTTAAATTGGGTCACACAGTGCACATTCTGCATGGCCTGTTAAAGTCTCCAAATGGCAGAATAAAGACAAACAAGAGGTATCATTTATTCTTGTCTGATTCAGGGCATTCATCTCTTTGCATAGGCTGAATGCCTGCTTCAGGCCTGTGCTTAAACCAACCCTCAACTTCTCATAAATAGCAAAAATATATGTACTTATGGCATCACAATGTTGACTGTTGCCACTAATGGTCCCACGATCCCTGGCCTCCAGGCCTGGCCCCAATCCTCAAACTCCCTCCCCCTGACCACCAATTGCAGTTACCTCGACCCCTGATCACAGTTCACAGCCCCCATTCACTCCCTCCACACCCCCCAATTATTCCGTTCACAGCTCCCATTGTTTGCACAGATCCCAATTACTCCTCCATGGTCATCAATGATTACCCTTCTCTCCCCATCAATCTCTGTTGATCCAACCTGTCCACATACTTGTTGGCTACTGCTGTAATGGCCCATATTTGGAGCACTTAACTTGTGGGGCCTCCTACCTCTGCACTATCTTCATTATGGTGTGTACTGAGATCCTGTACCTGGGGTTCCTTGGACCTCACCATTTGTGCACATGGCACTAAGACTTGAACTGGTCTCCTGAATTTATTCTCCTACATGTTTTAATGTAATTCACTTTAACTCATCCTAAACTGTCCTAATACTGATAAAGCATAAAGGAAAATGACACCAAATATGAGATATTAAACCAAGGTCCCATCTACCCTCAGTGGCGAATTGAAAAGGTCCCATGGGCCTATTTGAACAAGAGTAAGGGAATTCGCTTGGTGCCATGGCCAATATTTATCAACCAACATCACTGAAACAAATTGATAAAAGCAAAATACTACGGATTCTGGAAATCTGAAATAAATATAGAAAATGCTGGAAAAACTCAGCAGGTCTGACAGTATCTGTGGAGAGAGAAACAGAATTAATGTTTTGAGTCCATATGACTTTTCTTCAGAGCTAAATAAGTAGAAATGTGATGGAATTTATACTGTTTAAGGGGGAGTGGAGCAGGTAAAGCAGGATAGAAGGTCAGCAATAGGTGGGGGCTAAGGGAAGTCTCCTCTCCATTGGGGAGACCAAACACAGACTGGGTGACTGCTTGCAGAACACCTTCTCTCAGTCTGCAAGCATGACCCAGACCTTCCTGTCACTTGCCATTACAACACACCATCCTGCTCTTATGCCCATATGTCCATCCTTGGCCTGCTGCAATGTTCCAGTGGAGCCCAATACAAACTGGAGGAACAGCACCTCATCTTCCAATTAGGCACTTTACAGCCTTCTGGACTTAACTGAGTTCAACAACTTCAGACCACGAACTCTCTCTTCTATCTTCACTCCTTTTTTAATTCCTTTTTAAAAAAAAAATTTTTGTTTTTTATTTACTTATTTTTATTCACTTATTCATTTTTAAAATCCCTTTTTAAAATCCTTTTTCCTCAACCAACACTACCCACATCCCCACAGGGCCATCTGTCACTGGTTTCTATGTTGTTCTTTCAGCGCTGACCCTTGTTCTGCTATTAACACATTCTACTTTCCTATCTTTATGCCACTAACAGCACCTTCTTTATCCTCCACTACTACCATTAACACTCCCTTTGTCTTGTGCCCATGACATCTTTGTCAATATCTCCTTAGTCCCCACCTATCACTGAACTTCTATTCTGCTCCACCCATCCCCTTAAATAGTATATATTCCAAAACATTTCTCCTTATGTTTAGCTCTGAAGAAGAGTCATATGGATTCGAAACATTAACTCTGGTCAGAATTTTCCATGCCCACCAGCATTGGGTGTGCTTGGCGACGTGAGTGGAGAATATGGCGAGAAGGCCAAAAATCGGTTTCATGACCTCTTGAAATCAGTCAACGATTGTCCACTCAACCCATCAATGGTGGGCTGTGTTTCCCGCCATCGGGCATTGGGAACCTCATTGTAATACATCTGCATACCATTATAAGGCTAGCCCGCAGGACTCATTCCCCTACGCTGGGTTGTCTGCCCACAGTCACGCTGATGTGTTTCAGACTGCACATAAGTGGCGTGCACTTGGCAAGCTGCACTTCGCTCGGGACTTTGAAGTTTGTTTGCCTACCTTGCTTAGGGTGGCACTCGCAGTTGCCAGTGCCAGGCTTTGCAGACAGCACCATAGGAATTTTAGGGGGCTCACGGGCAGATCTCTACCTACCAGACCAGCCATAAGGCGGGGGTGGCTTTGTACAGCTGCCGGGCTAGAGGTTGCTTGGGGAAGGGGGAGAAGTGGCCTCAGGCAAGGGAAGAGGCTGCAGGGTGAGGGCTGTACTGGGGAAAGGGGGTATCCCAGGGATTGTGTGGGGACAGTTTGATCTGTGCAAGTGGCCTCAAGATGGTGAGGGCTGAGGAGGTAGTCTCCAGAGCAGATGAGACCAGATGGAGATGTGAGGGTGCATGTGAGAATGAGTAGTGATGTCCCTTGAGCTGGCAGTGAGTGAGATGCCAGTGAATGTGTGATGGGCTTGAGTGTGTGAGTTGAGATGGTTGCCTTATCCTGGGGGCAAGGATGAGATAATTCATCCTCTATCTGCATTGGATGGCCAACCTCTTTTGTGCAGCATTGACACTGATCACCAATGCCATCGCCTACCAAGCTGAAGTGGTGATGTTCTGCCCCTCCTGCAGCTTGAGTGTGGATTGAGGACATCGCGGCAGGCTTCCACAACGTCCAAAAGGTACTCGAGTGACGCGTCACTAAACTCTGGGCTGCAGTCATCTTGCCTTTTGGGGCTGTGTCTTATTTGCAGCAGTCCTGGGCTGGAAGCACTGAGAGGTGTACGCGCAGCTGTACTTTAAATGTGGCACCCAGCGTGATGAAGCAGCGAGGTGATGGAGTGGCGGGCGAATCGTAACCTGCCCGCCATGGAAATGGCGTGTTTCCCGGAAGGCGTAATGAATGCGGTGGGTTTGGTTTGATACGGCGTGAGAAGCTGCTATTGCAGCTGACGGGTAAAACATCGTTTTAACCCGCCCTTTACTGCACACAGTACAAATCTAGGATGATTCCGTTCTCTGTTTCTCTCTCCACAGATGCTGTCAGGCCTGCTGATTTTTTCCAGCATTTTCTGTTTTTATTTCACTAAAATGAATTGCCTGGTCATTTATCCCTTTGCTGTTTGTGTGGCCTTACCATGTGAATTTGGCTGCTGCATTTTTCTACATTTCAACAGTGACTTCGGAGGGATGTAAAGCACTTTGGGAAACCTTTCTGTTATGAGAAAAAGAACTTGTAATCCAAGTGGCTAATGGAACGCTGACCTTTAGAAGTTTCGAATTTTAAGGGCGGGGAGGTTCATGACTCAACTATACAAAGCCCCAGTTAGACTGCACCAGAGTACTATAAGCAGTTCTGAGCTTCACACCTCATGAAGGATATATTGACTGTGAACGGAGTACAGCATAGATTTACCAGAATAATGCCTGGAGTCCAAAGGTTCAACTGCAAGGAGAGATTACAAAAACCAGGGTTGTGTTCCCTGGAATTTAGGTGGTTAAGGGATTACTTAATTTTCAAGATAGCGAGGGGAATAGATAGGGTAGATATAGAGGAGCTATTTCTGATGGTAAGGGATCTTGGCCTTAGGGGAACCAGTTGGAACCAGACCTATCAGGAGTGAAATTAGGAAATACTTCTACACACAAAGCATGGTAGATGTTTGGAACTCTCTTCCACAGGTGACAACTGCTGCTCGGTCAGTTAATTTTAAAGGTATTAAGGGATATAGGGCAAAGGCAGGTATATGGAGTTAGGTTGCAGATCAGTCATGAGCCCAATAAATAGTGGTACAGACTTGCAGCGGCTAAATGGCCTACTCCTGTTCCTATGTTCCTAATTAATTATACGTCTTTCACAATATTAGAATGTCAGAAAGCGTTCCATAGCTAATGAAGAAGAATTTGAAAATTGGGAGAGAGAGATCCTGTTGAAATGCACAGTGAACAATCAGGTCTGGACTAGTATATAATATTATACTAATTAACTATTATGTCTGAACAACCCACAAACACAGATCACATGAAATCATTAAATCACCAGTCAGATTAGTTAGCAAGAAAGCTCACAAAGAACTTCCAGGACTTGATAAAGATGTGAGAGATAAAGGCCTGTTTTAACATGAATAGGAGGAACTTTTTAAATTGGGTTTTCTCCTAACACTTGCCTCAGAGCAGGCCTATAAGTGGTGCCATGCCACACATGCCATGAAAAGAGTATATAGGGAGAAACAGTTCCCATTGGTGACAGATTAAGAACCAGAGGGCATGGATTTAAGTTAATTGACAAAAGAAGCAATGGCAACATGAGGAAAAACTTTTTCATGCAGCGAATGGTTAGGATCTGGGATGCATTGCTTGAACCTGTGGTGGAGGAAGAGTCAACTGAAGCTTTCAAAACGGAATTGGATCATTGTCTAAAAAGGAAACATTTGCAGGGCTACAGGGAAAAGACAGGGGAGTGGGGTCAGGAAGAGATATTAATGTATATAATGTTATCGGAAATTATTTTTTTTAAATAGAGGTTTAGTCTGCGTGTGTGTTAATTGGATTAAAGCCAGCTAGTCTGGGTGATTTGATATATAGTAATTTTGAGATGTAAACAGAGGTAGAGAGTACATTTGCATTTTGTTGAATAGAGCATTTAAGAGTGGGAGTGAAATCTTGCACCTAGCTAGGAGACACCAAGCAATGTTTATATTACCAATACAGTTGGTACTATGAAAGGAGTTCAAAGGGCCTGGTGATACAATGAGAATTTACATTCAAAGGGGATTTCTGGGTATAACAGAAAGGAGTTTTGTGTGTACAGGTCAGAGGCATGTGAGATCTAAGCCTGTAAGCCTACAACTGTCTACAAAGGAAACAAATTGAAAGGAATCTCATTTTGAACTCATAAGGTGAAAATGCTTTGCCTGCTTTCAGGTTAAGTCTGTTGGTTATTGTTGCCTTAGTGAAAATTAATTTGAGAATTTGTTAAAAAGTTATGATAGAAGTAATTTGTGGCCATGTGTATGTGTTTAATTTGTTGTAAATTAATAAATATTTCATTTAGGTTGATATAAAAACTTCTGGAGAACTGGTGGTCTTATTCCTGAATTTAGAGCTGCAACTCAAAACATACCAATTGATAATACAGGTTCTGACAGTTGTTTAAAGTCTGGGATTTTAAAAAACTCAGCCTCCAGACTACTCAAATGCTACAAACACCAACATATGCTGCGGGGAAAGCCCTTCTTCTCCTCAACCACTAAGGCTGATGTAAGCATTGTCAGTACCCATTTGCCCACCCAGCGCGCGCCAGATGCCCTATGCAGTAACAACAGCAAGACATAGCCAGGGGTGTGGGGGGGGGGTGGTCAAAGATAAAGGCTGCCTTCTGGGTAAAATGGCCAAGACAGATATGGTATTCACCTATCTGGAGCGCAGCAAATCATTGAATCGTTTCCTGCACTGTGTGCCAGTGCACCGGATGTCATCATGGGCACTTTCAGCCTCATCCACTTCCTCCCACGCCTGGCTGGTGACATGGGGGGCCCTCCTCCTCCCATCCTCAGGATACAGAATCTGACGCTGGTTTCCCACCTCTTGCAGGAGGACAGCAAGGCATGCATCTGAGAATCTGGGGGCACAGTGGCCCCCCACTGGCCTATCCTGCAGCCTGCCCCCTCCTCCTCCACCTCCTCCTCTGCCCTCCATGCAACATTTCTTGATCTCTGAGTGGCCATGGTGCACTGCTTCAAGCAGGCTGCCTGGCCACTCTTTATACAGGCTGTCGGTTCCCCATTGGAACCGGCAGTATGAGGCTGCCCGCCCCCCCCGCAACTATTTTCCCGTTCTCCACGGGAGTCGCAAAGCCGTGGTGCAGGCCTTAATTGGCCCGCCCGTGGAAAATGGCGGCGCGGCCCGTTTCGCCAGCAGCAAACGGCCAACTGCCCGCCGCCGAGTCGGTCAGGCCCGCCCACCCGACCGACGAACGTAAAATTCTGGCCGTTAACTCTGTCTTTCTCCCCACAGATGTTGTTAGACCTGCTGAGTTTTTCCAGCATTTTCTGTTTTTGTTTCATGGGTGCCTCCATGTTGAGGTGCCCTTACATTCCCTGACCTGCCTCAGCAGCGCCCACTTCTCAGTGAGGCAGTCAAGGCTCCAGAGCTTACGGCCGTCTAATTGGGCCAGCAGCATCGGGGTCCCGCCCACCATCCTTCATAGGATAGTGAGCTCAGTGATGGCCATTTAGGAGACCTCCTCCAAGAAGATTTCTCCGCCAGTTTCACTCCCAGCAAGTGTGAGCTCAGAACTCCCATTATATCGTGACATCAGGACCCAGGTGCCTACAACAAAATCCAGTCATGGTCTCACAATGGATGGATTTCTTACAGTGCATTGTCCACATTGCAGCACCAATTTGATTGCAATTGTTTTGGAAATCAGAGCCGGCTGTGCAGAGGGCTAAATCTAAGCCCAAATTTTCACTCCCGGGTCGGGAGTGCAGATACTGGAGAATTCCTGGCTCTGCAAACCCGATATTTAAAAATAGCGGCCTGTAGTTCCTATTTTCATTTCAAGGGAGTGGGCTGGATTAGAAGCTGGGCCCAGTGTCCCCGGAACAAGTGCAGAGGCTGCCTGCTGTGGAGGTGGGCTGAGTGGGAAGCCTGCCTCTTTGCTCCGGCACTTTGTTGAATTTCATTTTAAAATGATCAAAACAAAAAAGAGCCCCCCAGCCCTCATCCCCCACAGCCCCTTACTCCACCACACACTCCCTATCCCCCATCCATGCCACCCTATGCCACCACATGACCCTCATATCCCCTACGCCAACCCATGCTCATCAATTCAACCCCATAGCCTCTCATACCCCCATGTCACCCTTTGCTACTCTACTCACCCCATGGCCCCTTATAGCTCCAATGCCAACTTAGTGCCAACTCATGTCCTCCACCCACCGCAATTTGCACTTTGCTCCATACCAACTTACCTAGTATGCATCATTGGCAGGCCTCAGGACCTATGCTGACACAAAATAAAGTTACGTGTCTATTGATGACTTAACAATTTTAAACAAAAAAAGCTCTCATTGATAAAAAAAACATTCAATACCTGGAGTTCCATCAACTAATTTCTTATGAAATCAAATATTTCCATTCTCTAGTCACTTGGAGCCCTTAGCCAAACTGCTCACTTAACAAGCACCCCATTGTGATAATGTTAGCTTGCAAAATCAGTAATTGTAGCACAAATCCTATAATGATATCCCTCAGACTTATTTCAACAGACAGATTGAAATATCAAGCACTGATTTTTTTTGAACTCCACAAATTTTTGTTAACTTAGAGCCCAGCAGAGTTAAATCCCTTGACTGATTTGACAGTTCAAATGGGTTCTTTCAGTTCTTTGATAGGTTGACAGATCCTTAACAGCTTTGACAGCTTGATAGTTCTTTGACAGCTTTGACAGTTCTTTGATAGTTTGACAGTTCTCTGGCAGCTTTGACAGTTCCAATGAGTTTATGTACTTTTTACACACAATCATGTTTACTTTTGTTTACATGGTTTACTACCCCAAAGGGTGCCTTACCTGTCCAAAAGGTGGCCTGGGACCATATCCAAAGGTGTACTTTTCCTCTCCAAAGGTCCTGGCTATCCAAAAGAATCCATCAAGTTCAGACCAGCTCTTTTGTTCTAATCTGCACATATCCTGGTCTACTAAAATCCCACTTCACTGGAGGCAGCTGACGACTTAAAGTCTCTGTAAAACACGCATGCAAGAACCCCAACCTGACTGCAGGATCCACATGAAAATAGAAAATGCTGTCTTTGGGGGCGGGACTTAAGATTTTCAGCCATTTTCACTACGACGGAGAGCGTATCCACCATCGTGAAAATCTGGGCCTCAAACTTAATATTTATGTTTATTTGTTCCCTTGCACAACAATTTGACATAACCACCAGAACCTAGATAGAGTGCAATCTCAAAAATCAAATTCTGACAGATGTAAAAATAAAAATAAATATCCAGAAAGGCAATCTAGTGCTGTGAAGCAGCACAAAGGCCAAGGCAACCATACTTACCAATTTAGCTCACTGCAATGTTTGACACTGGTAAGTGCTTCAAGTCAGTGAGACCATTATGTTAAAAACTCTTCATCTGTGGATGAAAAGGAGGACTCTTTATTTTCAACAAAGCCCATGATGGTTAGAAACTATTTCTAATGGATTGAGATGATCTTGGTGGAGTGTCACCTCTAGAAGCCTTGAAAGGCTAACTAGAGTTCAAAGAAATTCAATGATCTCTCCAGAATAGCCAACAGGAGGATCTGCAATACCCTTGACATCCCTTTTCCAATCCTGAAAGTGTTCTTTCTTTTTTTAAGATGAACAGCAAAGATGCAATGGAAAAGACACAGAGAAGATATTTCATTGCCGTCGTGGACACTTTAAAGGCATTTTCCTAAAGTTCCCCGTGAACAACGTATTTGTATGTGTGTATGTATTTTCTTACACATGGGGCAGAATTTTCTGCCTGTCGGGCGGGCAGGCCCAAGCCAATTTCCGGCGGGCGGGGAGTCGATCCCTGCCGCCATTTTACATGGGCGGGCTAATTAAGGCCCACCCAGCATGACGTCTGGCGGGAAGTGCTATGCGCTCCCTGTGCGGGTGGGGGGGAATTCCCCAAAAGTGAGGGTGTGCTCTTTCACGCATGCGCACGAAAGACCACACTCATCCCCCAGAGGATAAGTGCTGCCTAAGGGAGATCACTTCCACTTTAAAAAATATGAACAATAGAAACAAAAAATCCCTAACATGTCCCTCACATGAGATGGGACATGTTCTAATTTACATAATAACTTTATTAAACTTTTAAAAACCCTACATGAAACCTCATCCCGCCGGTGGATGAGGTTTCATGTTTTCTCTAATTGCTGCCGGGGCTCCTTAAGGTTGGACAGGCGGGTCCTTTAATTGTATAATTGATCCTGTCAATGGCCTCAATTGGTCATTGACAGGTCAGCGGGCCCACAGCTGATTTTGCTGCGAGTCCGCCTTCCTGAAAGTTTAAATGGGCTGGGATAACGTCGGGGGTTCTGCCTGATGTCATCCCGCGTCGGTGAGCGGGCCCTGCCCTCTGCTCGCTGATGGCAAAATTCTGCCCATGGAGTGAGAATTTCAAGTTGAAATAACCCTTTTCGTTTAAAAAAATTAAAGGCTAGTTTATTTCACTCTATTGCTCTGGAAGTTATTTAATAAAAAATAGTCACTAACACAGAAACAGACACACACACACACACTCTCTCCTCCCCCTCTCTTCTCAGTCCCCAACCTTTCACTCTAGTTTGCTTCTCTGAGAGTGTTTCAAAATGGTTCTCGATGGTGTTATGACCGAGTAGTTAGTAAAGCTGAGTTATTTTTTAAAATCCCAGAGAGAAACTTTAAACAACTGTCTTAACCTATAATTTTAAGTGTTATGTTTGAGATGCAACTCTAGATTCAGGAATCATACCACCAGTTCTTGAGAGGTTTTATATTAAGATAAATGAAACATTTTATTAATTACACAAGTTAAATATATACACATGGCTATAAATTACTATGATCGTAACTTTTAATAAATTCCCAAACTAATCTCCATTAAGGCAACAGTAACCCATTGACTTAACCAGATACCAGGCAAAGGCTTTTCACCTTACAAATTCAAAATAAGGTTCTTTTCACTTTGGTTTCTGTGGAGACAGTTGGAGGCTTGCAGCTGCTTGGTCTCTGCTCACTAGGTGCAAGAATTCACCTCACTTCTTGAATGATCTATTCAAAAAAATGCAAATGCATTTCAAAACTAGTACACAACAAAGTATACAGACTAGCTGGCTTTAATTCAACAAAGATAAATCCACATCCTAAACCTCTATTTTAAAAGAAAAATATTTTCTTTTCTTCATAATATTATATACATTAATAGCTTCATGACATCCCTCTCCCTATTGAAAAAGGAACCATCATAATTCTAGAAGATGGCTTCAATTCAATAACCCATCTCACACTATCTCCTATACTTATTACACTGTTACATTATCAGATGCATGCATTAACATAACAATGTATATATATAAACAAGCCCTTGGTATCAACAGAAATCACTCCAGTTCAGTGTCCAGGGGCAGGATTTTTCATTTGGTGTGCGGGGGTGGGCCTGACACGCCAATGTGTAAAATGACATGTGATGACGTCGGGTGTGCATCCCAACATCATTGTCTTAATGGCCTTAATAGGTCCTTTACATTTCGGCGGGCGCGCACTGGAGTCAGCTGCGTGCCCGCCAAAATGTAAAAGGCCTATTAAGGCCATTAACAAAGTAATTGAAGTAACCATTAACACTGCCCGTCCAACCTCAAGGTTGGTGGGGAGGCGAAAAAGCCAAGTGGCCTTCGCGTTTTTTAGGAAACCTCATCCACGAGCGGGATGAGGTTTCCTAAAGTTTTTATTAAATAAATAATTTTTAAAAAATAAATGTAATAACATGTCCCATCTCATGTGACACAGTCACATGAGGGGACATGTTTAACTAAATTTTTAAACCTTTATTTGATAGTTTGAAAAGCCCTTCGATCTCCCTGAGGCAGCTCCACGCCTCAGGGAGATTTCTGCGTTCTTTCACGTGCATGCCCGAAATAGCACTGGCCCCAACTCACCCTCCTCTCCCCGCCCACACAGGTAGAGCTGAGCGCTACCGCTCACGCTTTACGCTGGATGGGCCTTAATTGACATACCTGCGTAAAATGGCGGCGTGGAGCTGATCACGGGTGGCGATTGTCTCCATGACCGCCCCTGTCCGCTCCCGCCGAGCCCGCCTGCTGCCTGAATAATTCAGGCCCAGGTTTTTTTCCTTTCAGCTTCAGGCCCAGGTCATTTACCTTTCAGCTTCAAACTCTTGATAACGCATCTGTAAACAGATTTTCTCTTCCAGCAATATGTATAATATGTATATGTAAATAGTTGCAATAATAGACTCCATCTGAAAAGCCTTGCACTTTTGTCACAAAATTTGTCCAAAAACTTCAAAGGATTATGGTCTGTGTAAACAATTGTTTCTGATGAATTATTTGCAACATAAATTTCAAAATGCTGCAACAGGTCTCTTTTCCGATTGTTGAATATCTTCCCTGTTGTACATTCAGCTTCTGTGAAAAATACTCTATTGGATTTTCAATTCCAGTGTCATCTTCTTGTAACAGTACAGCCCCAAAGCCTATCTCGCTTGTGTCAACGGCCAACTTGAATTGCTTGGCATAATTGGGTACTGCCAAATCTGGTGTCATAGTTAATACAGTTTTCAAACTATTGAATGACTTCTGACACTCCTGTGTCCATTGAAACTTCTTGTTCTTTTTTAATAGTTCAGTCAGTGGAGCAACCACTTGGCTAAAAGTTGGCACAAATTTCCGGTAAAACCCACTCATGCCCAGAAATCTCAAAACTTCTTGTTTTGTTGTAGGCACTGGGAAATCTGCGATAGCCTTGACTTTCACATCTCTCGGAGCCACCTTACCACGTCCAATGGTATGGCCTAGATACGTAACTTGCGCTTTTGTGAATTCACTTTTAGCCAAGTTCATCACCAAATTAGCTTCTTGCAGTCGAGTAAATAATTCTTCCAGATGCTGTAAATGCTCCTCCCACGTCTGACTGAAAGTGATTAGATCATCAATATAAACAGCACAATTGCTGAGACCTGGAATTACTTTGTTTGTTAGTCTTTGAAATGTCGCAGGTGCATTCATCATACCAAATAGCATGACTTTAAACTGATATAGTCCACTTGGCGTTACAAAAGCTGATATCTCCTTTGCTCTCTCCGACAATGGTATCTGCCAATATCCTTTCAGCAAGTCAACTTTTGTGATAAATTTCAATTGTCCCACTTTCTCAATGAAATCCTCCAACAGTGGTACGGGATATGAATCCACATTTGTCACCACATTCACCTATCGATAGTCCACACACAGTCTTTGTGTTCCATCCAGCTTTGGTACCAGTACAATAGGCGAACTCCAGTAACTGCAACTAGACTCAATGATATCATTTTGAAGCATTAAATCAATTTCTTTTTTACTTGTGATAACTTTGCCGGATTTAGTCTATAAGGCTGTTGCCTCACTGAAGATGATATTTTTATACATACATCATGTAAAGCTAAATGTGACTTTCCCAACTTGGTTCCACAAATAGGTTTGTGCGACTGCAATAGCTTTTCCAAATCACTTTGACACTTGCTTGGAATGTACTCAATATTTCATTTAAATTTTCAAGCACCCCCTCATTATCCAATTTGATTAGAGGAAAATCAATTTCAGAGTCCTGCACTTCTACCTCTTTCTCACCATCCACCATCACTAATACCTCTTTTTCTTCCTCTTTCCTGTCAACGTACTTTTTAAGCATATTTACATTACACACCCTCTGCTTCTTTCTTCTATCTGGAGTATTTATTAAATAAATTACTTAACTCAATTTCTTTTCAATCCTGAAAGGCCCACTAAATTTTGAATTTAATGAATCACCTAGTACTGGTTATAAAACTAATACTTGCTCTCCAGAAACAAAACTGAATTTTAGCCACCTCATCTGCTTTTACTTTTACCACTTGCTGTGATGTCTTTAAATGTTGCCTAGCCAAATCACATGCCCTATTCAACCATTCCCTGAAATTTGATATATAATCCAGGAGAATAGTTTCTGAATTTTGCCCTACCAATTTCTCCTGAATCAATTTCAGTGGTCCCCTTACCTCATGACCATAAACTAGTTCAAAAGGGCTAAAACCAGTCGATGCATTAGGAGCGTCCCTAATAGTAAATAACAACAATGGAATTCCTGTATCCCAATCCTGTGCATTATCATGACAGTATGCTCTGATCATAGTTTTTAAAGTTTGATGCCATCTTTCCAAAGCTCGTTGTAACTCCGGATGATAATCTGTTGACTTATACTGTTTTATCCCCAAGCTGTTCATTGGAGAAGCTTTTGCCCTTGACAGGGGTGCTCGGTGGGGGTGTTCAGGAAGCTGACTGCCACCAGCGATTGCCTTCGCAGCACGATTTCATGCGGGCGGGCCAATTAAGGTCCACCCTGCGTAGATTGCAAACAGCAACGCTAAGCGCTGCCTGTGTGGGCTGGGGGAGGAGGAAGAGCCGGGCCTGGTGCATAGTTCGCGCATGTGCGAGAAAGAGCGCTTCAATCTCCCTGAGGCGCTTTTTAAAAAAAATTAATAAAGACAATAAAAATTTAATCAAACATGTCCCCTCATGTGACTCTGTCACATGAGATGGGACATGTTTTTAATTCCAAAATAAAGTTTTATTTAATGTTTATTCGCTTTAGGAAACCTCATTCCGCTTGTGGATGAGGTTTCCTAAAAAATGTAAAGGCCTTCCGGCTACCCACCAACTGTAAGGTTGGACTTGTAGCGTAGATTTGAATTTAATTAGATTGTTAATGGCCTTAATAGGCCTTTTAATTATCGGGGGGTGCACAGCCAACTCCGGCGTGCTGAATGAAATATCGCACGAGTTCGCAATGATGTCCGGATGCACGCCCGACGTCATCGCGCGTCATTTTACGTTCGGGTGTGTCGGGTGCGCGCCCCCATGCCGAGCATAATATTCTGCCCATTACTCCCTTAAACAGCTGTGACATGAAATTTGACTCCTGATCTGATTGTATTTCTTTAGATAAACCATATCATGTGAAAAATTTAATTAACTCCTCCACAATCTTCTTAGTTGTAATATTTCTTGAAGGTATAGCTTCAGGAAACCGAGTAGACACATCCATTATTGACAATAAATACTGATTTCCACTTTTAGTCTTAGGGAGGGGTCTTACACAATCAATCATGACCCTGGTAAAAGGTTCTTCAAATGCTGGTATTGGGATTAAAGGCACCGGCTTAATCACTGCCTGTGATTTTCCTGTTATTTGACATGTATTACAGGTTCTACAGAATTTGACTACATTCCTATGCAATCCTGGCCAAAAAAAATACCCCTGTATCTTTTCCTGTGTTTTTGTAATTTCTAACTGTCCCCCCATTGGAATTTCATGAGAAATCCTCAGAATCTAATTTTTGTACCCTAATGGGATAACAATCTGATGCACCTCCCTCCAGTTTTCATTTGCTGAGACGTGATGCGACCTCCATTTCCTCATCAAAATACCTTCCCGAAGATAATAACATAATGGAATACATTTTGCTTCTATTTCTGAAGAAGCTTTCTGATATAATGGTTTTAATTGCTAATCATTTTTCTGTAATTCCACTAACCTCTTTGTGTTAAACACTTCCATTGAACTGTCCTGCATTCCTTCCTCCTGAACAATGTTATCAAATACAGTGCCAGCTAATTGGATTTCGACACCTTCTTCTTGCTTTTGAACTGCCTGCATATCTTGTTTATCTTGTTCTTCCCAATGAGCCTTTGATTTTGTTATAACACAATCAGGAAACAATCCAGAATTTCCTTCTGTAACACCTCTGTTTAAAACATTTCTACAGGCTGCTCAGCTATCATAGGCATCACCCACATTTGCGATCCAGCTATATCATTACCCAGAATAAATTGAACACCTGCAATGGGCAATTTTTCCACCACTACAAATATAACTTCACCTACTTCCGATTGCTCTTAAATTTACATTCCACAATGGATTAGATTTAGCATCTCCATGACCCTCACTTATTATTACCTTCTCCTGCAATACTCCCTTTGAACAATAAATATCACTATCCCACAACATTAAGGATTGACTAGCCCCTGTGTTTCTTAAAATTTTAACATCTTTACCTACTCCACCTTGTACACATGGAAAGGCTTTCCCTTCACATACAAAATCTTTAAACATTTCTGCAAGCTGCTCCTCAGAATTCTCTTGAGTAAACTGTGAATACATTCTCACTTCTTTACATTTCACTGATTCTCACTCTCCTGTGCCTGAACCACATAACCCATAGTACTTTTACTTCCAGAGCTTTTCTGTACCCCTACAAGTCTAACAGATTTGTCCTGCAATCTCCAACACACTGACTTTGTGTGCCCCAGTTTATTACAATGAAAACACTTCAATTTTCAAATGTCATTTCTACCTTCAGCACCTTCCTTTTTACTCTGAGAAAAAACTTCCTGGGAACTTCCAGCTATTCCTCTTCCCTGACTACCCACCTTCCTTTCACCTTCCCATTTTTTTAATCCTTTTCCAATTTGAAAGGGTGATGGAAGAGAGGTTTAGATCTATGAACTAACTCATAAACATCAGCTATCTCTGCTGCCTTAAAGAATCAACCCTCTGTTCCTCCACTTGAGTTCTCATTACCGAAGGGTTTGAATCTTTAAATTCTTCCAAAAGCATTACTTCCCTAAGAACTGCATATGTTGTTTCTATTTTTAATGCCCGTTTCCGCCAGTCAAAATTACTTTATTTTACTCTTTCAAACTCAATAGGAGCTTGCCCAGACTGTTTTCTCATATTCCTAAATTTCTGCCTGTATGCTTCAGGAACCAGCTTGTATGCACTCAAAATAGCCTTTTTCACCACATCATAATTTACGACATTACTTCTGAAAGTGAAGCATATATCTCATTCATATACCTAGCAACTTAGACTGTAATAATAATGTACAGTTTTCCTCTGGCCATTTCATCTGTTTAGCTAGCTCCTTAAATGAAATAAGGAATGTTTCAATATCTTTTTCCTCAAACGTTGGAAGAGCTTGTACAATCTAAACATATCCCCACTGGGTTCGACTCTAGGGATAAATTCTCCCTCACCTACTGGCATCTCTTTTCTAACTGCCAACATTTTAAGTTGGAACTCTCTCTCTCTCTCTCTTTCCTCCTGCTCCATCTTTACAATTTCTAATTCCCTTGCTTCTAATTCAAGCTGCTTCATTTGCAACTGAAGTCTCTCTACCTCCAGCTGTGACTCAGTATTGTCAGGTTTCACTTCCAACTGTAGATGCTGTGCTATACTTTTAACTATATCTGATTTCCTAGCACCCCCAGGTAACCCAAATTTATACTTATCCGCCAACTCTATTAGCTTACTTTTGGTTATTTCCTCCAACCCAATCAGAGTTATCTCTTCTACTTCCAGGCAAGTCTCAGTAATGGCTTTACCAAAGCCACCTTGCAGTCTCACAACTTCTAAAATACCTCACCAACTCCTGAATTCAAAGTGTCTCACGTGTCTAAGCTTAAAATTCACCAATTCCAAACCAATCAAGGAATTAGAAATACAATTTATTCCTGGACGAGCCCCCAATTGTTATGATCGAGCAGTTGTTAAAGCTGAGTTATTTTTAAAAATCCCAGAGGGAAACTTTAAACAACTGCCATAGCCTATAATTTTAAGTGTTATGTTTGAGATGCAACTCTAAACTCAGGAATCATACCACCAGTTCTCGAGAGGTTTTACATTAAGCTCACCAGTTCTCGAGAGGTTTTTACATTAAGCTAAATGAAACATTTTATTAATTAACACAAGTTAAATATTTACACATGGCTATAAATTACTATGATTATAACTTTTAATAAATTCCCAAACTAATCTCCATTAAGGCAACAGCATAGACTTAACCAGACACCAGACAAAGCATTTTCACCTCACAAATTCAAAATGAGGTTCTTTCCACTTTGGTTCCTGTGGAGATGGTTGGAGGCATACAGCTGCTTTTGATCTCACATTGCTTCTGCTTTACACACACAAAACTGCTGAATTTATACCTAGCACAGCCCATTGAATGGAAATTCTCATTGTATCACCAGCCACTTTTCACAATAAAACCCCTTTCATAGTGCCAACTTTTATTAGCAATATAAACATATTGCTTGGTCTCTGCTCGCTAGGTGCCAGAATTCACTCCACTTCTTGAATGCTCTATTCAAAAAAATGCAAATGCACTCTATCTCTCTTACATATCAAAACTAGTACACATCAAAGCACCCAGACTAGCTGGCTTTAACCCAATTAAAACACACCCACAGCCTAAACCTCGATTTTGAAAGAAAAAATGTTCCCATAATATTATATACATTAATAGCTTCATGACAATGGATATACCTTTTCCTACCTTTTTGATTGTTTTTTGCAGGTAAGGCAAGGTGGCCACCATTATCATGTGACCCGTATGAGAACGCTGAGTCATTTTCCAGATGAGGCAAGTGGTAATCCCAATACAGTTATCCGAAGTTTCCTCACCCCCTGTAGTAAACAAAAAGGACAAGGTTGTTCACACCTTACAGTGGCTTATCAGTTAGTGTCTTTGTGTTTGGAGGAAAGCCATGAAGCCAATGAGATTCTGCTTACTCTTTTGGAACACTCATTGAATTTTGAATGTATATGTCTAAGGACTGCATCCTGGTCTCCTCAGGAGGTAAGAGAAAGATAATTGAAATCCACACTGCTGCCTGGTAGCCTGTAGTGAGAACAGTCCAGTATTTTCTTTTAAAATGTGACCTTCAGAACAGTTTTTCTAAAAATTTGTAATATAACTGCACACCGTAACATTGCCAACACCTGTTCTCGTTCCCATTCAGGAATGCTTTCTAATTCCCAGGTTACAGTTTGATTCATGGCATGCAGAGTGCCTTCAATTCTGTACTTCCTCCTTAAAGAGAAAGCAGAACACAACCAAAGTGTCAATTTATTCCCTCAAGATTCAACATTAATCATCTAACTCAGAATATTGTGCGTCCTTTCAATGTTAGCCTTCACTGAGTCCAGACTGATTTAGACACTTTAGGCAGCTCCCTGAAACCTGGTAATTATTTCTCTCTGTCTGTAGGCCCAGGCATGACTACTTCACTGTGACCACCTCAGCAATGCTTGCAAAAGATGTGAAGCAACAATTAATTTGGGCAACTGCTGATAAAAGAGAGCCTCACCTTACTATAATCTGAGCCCACTCCCATGTTAGTCTTTGGTACAAACCTCAGCTTATTATCTGATAGCATATAGCTCTCCTCCACAAGTAGCAAGGAACCTAAAAAACAATCCTGCTACTGTTCTCCATGCCCATTCAGCCACCTTGGCCTAAATCTTTATGTAAGTATCCCATGAAATGTTTACATGAAAAGAGCTGGCAACCTTCTTATTATTTGTGATAACTGTGCTTCCTCTTGATGCCCATTCAATCTGCCTGATCAGTTCAATCTCACTTCAGTGGTCATTGTGATCACCCTGGTTCTCTTCTAGGCAGAGGATCAGGAAGGGACTTAAGGGAAACTTCATTGTTTGAGGTCCAGAAGTCTGCAGTAAATGGCAGTTTAAATTTTTATGAATTTCTAACTCCAGAACTGCTATTTTAGGGGCCCAGCAGTACATTTTTAAGAAGACTCTTCTAGACATTGCTTTTCCTGCAGAATTGGGACCTTCCAATACTCTTCTCATATGGTCTGATATAAGCAGGCCCCAGTGCCACTTTTCCTGAGGCATTCTTGGTCAATGGATGGGAAGGAAGGTAAATGGCATATGACACAAAGTCATCTCTGTTCGCAAACATTTACATGTGGTGGAGCAGGCAAATGGTGAGTGGCACTGTGGGAAATTTCCTTGCTGCAGTTTTCTGGGGGTGGGAATTTGGAAGTAAGTCTCCCTGCCTCCTTTTCCCCATTGATTGCTCTAGGATATCCTGAAAATAAGGTCAGGATCCAAAGGAAAATTTATGAAAATACAGGAAAATGTTTCTACAGTATGTAGCTGAAGAGGTAGAATTTGTCTCCTTCTTGATGATCCTTGGAATGTCAAACAGATACGGAAGATGTTTCTACTTTCTAGATGCTTGTCTACATCCTTTGTATCTCTGGATCATTCCCCTACAACTCACCCTTCTACTCTTGTCTGACTAGGATATTCCACCATTGCGTTCCCTAGGTGACTAAAGGATTGAAGTATTAAGCAAGACCATGGATGACAAGCAGATACCCACTTGTGCCAGTTAACAGTCAAGTCTATTTACTGTTATATACTTTTACTGTTGATTTTCATTGGCTTTTTGTTTCATTACAAATCTGCAGCCAACCCTAACAACAGTCACAATAGCGTCTCAGCTAAATAACTGCACTTGACTCATGCCAGAAATAATTTCATTTTGGGTTTATAATGTACAGGAAAGTAGCTTTAATGTTCTGTTGTTTATCAAATATAGGAGACATGTTACTTACAACCCCTCTGATCTCTATCACATCCATGTACTGCTGAGGCTATTTTTAAGAAAGCTGTTGGTCTCTTCAGTTGGAGGTAGCATCAATTTTTGGAAGTCTTTCAAGTCCTTGCGATCATCCTGAAGCTGTCATTCCCTATTCTCCTGACTTCCCATTTTTTTTACAGCATGCTGCATTGGTCCCCTGTTGAAAATGTCAAACAGTATTAATCCATCTTTGTTTTGAGAAGAAAGAAGTTTTGCTGCTTCCCTGCACTTTTCTCTGCTCCATCTGGAACTTCACATTGCCTCCGATGGGGAGAATAAAAAAACGCTTACTTATTTGTTATGTAATTGTTACAGAGTTGATCTTCAGACAACTTTTCTTAGTGGAAACATTTGGCTTTATTTACAAGACAGCAGTAACAACTACGGGTGTGCGTTCAACTCCATAACTAAAGAAGTGCTTTCTCTCTGTAGAGGTTGCCAATGCTGCTAACACATTGGTTTACACAGATCATGTGATCTTACAGCACAGGATTATTCTTAAAGCTACAATCCAACTTTTATCAAAATTATAATTGCTACATTCCTATCCCTTTAAATTTACTGTACATTTTGCATTTACAAGGATATTTATCTCATGACATTACAATATTTACACAGGTCATGAGATTTAAGAAGTATTTAGATGAGCACTCCTCACAACATTTAAGAAGTATTTAGATGAGCACTTGAAATGCCATAGCATACAGGGCTATGGGCCAAGTGCTGGAAAATGGGATTAGAATAGATAGGTGCTTGATAGCTGGCATGGACACGATGGGCCGAAGGGCCTGTTATTTTGCTGTATAACTCTATGACTCTGAACTTTACAAGTTCAGTCTTTCAGGTGGTTTCCTGATCCGTGTGGAACTTTGCAGCTCCATGACTTCAGATCTTTTGTATGAACCACATTCTCTGGAATCACATTAACATCAGGTACCTCATTAGGTACTTGCAGTTCTGTGCCTTCCACTCCGATAGAGACATCAGGCCTTGTTTGAGCATCTTCAACAGGAGCCACTGGTTCATTAATGGTTACAGGTGGAACAATATCTTGTTGTGGTATCTCTATCTTTCTTACATGATCCACATGCTTACATTGATTCAGCCCTTCACTTCCACATGGTATGACAATAGTCCGGTCACTGAACTTACTTTACCAGGTAGCCACTTCAGCCCTCCCCTGAAATTTTTTACAGATACTGCCTCTCCAACAGTAAATTGTCTCTCACAACTATGCAAATCATGCATCACTTTTTGGTCCCCTTGACTTTTCTCCACCTTCCCCATCAAATTGGAAGTATTAGGCTCAGTCTTGTCTGAAGACGGTAGCACATCAATAATTCTGGTGTTGCTCCTGTCGTAGTATGGGGGGGTCGTTCTGTAGTGAAGTAGAAAACGAGCAAGTTTGGCCTCCAACAAATCACCTGTTAACTTTTTCTTCCCTGCCTTAAAAGTTGGAACTGCCCTTTCCACCAGTCTATTTGATGACGGATGGTACGGTGCAGCCTTCACATGGTTGATATCGTTGAGGCTGATAAATCGTTGGAACTCAGCACTCATAAATGCAGGGCCATAATCTGAGATGACTACCTCTGGTCAGCCATGGATGGCGAAACTCTAGCGTAGTTTCTCTATTGTAGCAGCTAACATTGGTGACTTTACCTCATAAAGTCTAGCTACTTGGAATGAGCATCTATAATCAGTAAAGACATGGTTCCAAGGAAAGGACTGATGTAGTCGATGTGTAACTGCACCCAAGGTCTACCAGGCCACCAGCTGCTGACATTACACACAGCGTTTTACCACATTTTTAATATCGCCATCCATCCCCGACCACCATATATAACTGCACACTGTTGTGTAGCTCGACTAAAAGCGGTTCCCTTCCCTGTGGAGGAACTACTACGCGAGCACCCCACAATAGAATACCATCTTGACTGCTCATCTTGTGTCTTCGGTTGAAGAATGGTTTCATTTCATCGGAGACTGGCCCCTGGGACCAACCATGTAACACTTGGTCTTGCACTCGAGATAGGACTGGGTCGCGACTCGTCTGGCACATACTGGCGAGGAATCTAGAAAATTTATCACTAATACAAGTTCCTGAGGAACTGGGACATGTTGGTCATTGTCTTGCAAGGGCAGGTGACTCAGGGCATTGGCATTTGCAATGTGAATACCAGGTCTATGTACAAAGGTGTATTCATAAGCTGCCAAAATTAGAGCCCATCGTTGTATGCTTGCTGAGGCTATGGGAGGTATAGCCTTTGCCTCATTAAACAGACGCAACAGTGGTTTGTGGTCTGATACTATTGTGAAATGTCGCCTGTGAACATACTGGTGGAATTTTTTAATACCAAAATAATCGACAGACCTTCCTTTTCGATCTGAGAATATCCTTTTTCAGTTATGGTAAGCATCCTGAATACATAACCTATTGGCCTTTCTGTGCCATCATCCATTTTATGAGACAGTACCGCTCCCACTCCATAGGGGGACGCACCACAGATTAGCACCAATTGCTTCATCTGGTCATAATGCACCAACAGATTGGATGAGTGTGAGAGCTGTTTTACTTTCATGTAACTTCTTTTTGGGGTGTCTCCCAAGACCAATGCCGGTTTTTTCTTAGCAGTGAATGCAGAGGGGCCAAAACTGTGGATAAATTTGGTAAAAATCGCCCTTAATAATTTATCATTCCTAAAAATGGTTTAGGTTCAGGGGTGTTCTTGGATGCAGGTGCCTCTCTTATTGCTTTAACCTTTTCTTCAACCGGGTGTAACCCTTGAGCATCTACCTGGTGGCCCAAATAGATGACTTCATTTGCTTGAAAAGTGCATTTTTCCTTCTTCAGGTGCACTCCTGCTTGTAAAGATCACTTTGGGACTTCCTCTAGGTTAGCCAAATGTTCCTTTTCTATGAATCCAGTTATCAGCCTGTTGTCCAGGTAGATCACAACCTGGGGTAGTCCCTGCAGTAAGCTCTCCATTGTCCTCTGAAAGATGGCACAGGCTGAGGAAACACCGAAGGGCAAGCGTGTATATTGGTACAACCCTTTGCGGGTATTAATGGTGATAAATTCCTGAGAGGTATCATCCAGCTCCAATTGCTGATTTGCGTGATTCATGTCAAGCTTTGTCCCTCCTGCTAGCTTGGCATATAGGTCTTCAATTTTGGGAATAGGGTACCTGTCCAGTTTGGCTGTTCGGTTGACCTTAGTTTATAGTCCCCACAGATCCGGACGGCCTGTCTGGCTTAAGGACAGGGACTATGGGCGCTGCCTATTCTGAGAACTGAACCAAACTCTATAGCTGGTTCAGCTCAGCGCCAACCTTCTCTCTCAGGGCGTACGGCACCGGTCTTGCTTTCAAGAAGCAAGGGGTTGCTTCTGGATCCATGTAAACCTTGGTCTGTAGGCCTTGGATTTTTACCAGTTTATCCTTGAAGACTGTGTCATACTTTTTAAGTAGCTCTGGTAGCCCACTTGCTTTCAACTGGAAGGTTTCGGACAGATTAATTTAATCTCCTTTAATCAACCTCGCTGTAGAAGGCTTGGCCCTTCACCTACTACCACCATCACTGGTAGCTGTGCCGATTGTTTTCTATAATGAACAGTTGCTCTGGTGATACCTTTTACTTGGATTTCTTCGCCTGTGTACGTTTTCAACTTGGTAGATGTTTGCTTCAAGTTTAATTGTTGATCACCTTTATTTAAATATCTGAAAGTGTGTTCTCCTATTACAGTGGTGGAAGCTCCCGTGTCTACTTCCATTTTTAATGGTTTACCATTCACTTGCACTGTAACAAATATTGGCTCTGTCTTCCTAACTTTCATGTTGAATAATGAATAAATGTCAGAATTTGTTGTTTCAGGAATCCTGTTTAAATCTCGCTTTGCACTTCTATTCACAATGAGGGCTTGGGTTGAAAATGTCCACTTCTATGACAAAAATAACATTCTACTTTTTTAAATTGCCAACCGCTAGAAGACTGATTGTTTCCATGTTGATGAAAGTTATTTTTTGATTTAGTTGCTAAGCTGCTTCCTCTCACTTTTTGGTTAGCGGGGGCTGTTTCCTGCTTCGCGGCGGGGTTCCGGCTTTTTGTGTCACATTCGGCTGACTGTTCCCACCTGACTAGGAGAACGGCACCATTTTGTATCCCTTGAATTGCTTGTGAACCCTTTACAGTGTTTTCCATCGCCAGCGCTGTTTTTAACGCTTCCTGAAAATCAAGATTCACTTCAGCCAGCAATCTTCGCTGAATTGTGTCTTCTTGTATGCCACATACTAAATGATCTCTGAGCATGTCATCCAGAGTTTCACCAAAATCACAATATTCCATTAGTTGTTTTAATTTTGCCACGTAGGTAGCAATTGTCTCACCCAGGGCTCTATTTCGTGAATTGAACCTGAACCTCTGCATTGTGACTGAGGGCTTGAGTTGAAAATGTCCCTTAATGAGTTCTGCTAATTCACTGAAAGTCTTTGAATCTGGGGCACTGGGGGGCGTCAAGCTTCGAATCAAACTGTAGGTTTTGCTCCCACAAGTACTCAAGAGGATCGCTCTCTTCTTCTCTTCCCACTGGATGTTGTTTGCTTGAAGGAAGAATGTAAGACGTTCTATGTACTGAGACTAATTTTCTGTGCCTGGCTGAAAAGGATTGATTCTGCCAAACTGTGGCATTTCGGATGAGTGTAACCTCTGTTATTTTAAACGAACTTAGATACTCACAATCGCTGGGCGAGGTACAGCACTGAATCTTCGTTGCCAGTTTGTTTTAGAGTTTACCTTTAGGCAACTTTCTTAGTGGAAACGTTTGGTTTTATTTACAAGGCAGCAGTAGCAACACGTGTGCATTCAGCTCCATAACTAAACACGTACTGTCTGTAGAAGTTGCCCGCGCTGCTAACACATTGGTTTACACAGATCATGTGATCTTACAGCACAGGACTATTCTTAAATCTGCAGTCCAACATTTAACAACACTATAATTACTACATAAATTCTGTCTTCCCCCCAATAGAAGATGAAAATAGGGTTTTCACAATAATACAATCAGAATGGAGTCAGTGTCATTTTAAGCAAAATATAGCCTGAGTGCAGAAAGCAGTGATGATGAGCAGACCCCAACTGTTTTTGAAGTTGAGTTATTTCCCATCAAGTTTACAAGCCAGTTGCTCAAGTGCCTGCTGTCGTGGTGTCGGCCAACTTTTTCAGGGTTAGAGAATATTGCTGTTGGCTATTAATAAGCAGGAATCTATAAAAAATGACATGCCTCTACATGCATCAGTTGGGCAGCAGGAATAGCTTTAGTCACCTTCAGATCTGAATATCAATACTAAGGCAAAAAGGACTGTTCAACTCTGTCCAGAAAGTATTTCAGTGACAATCAGAGAACAAGTGCAGCAGGGTAGTGACCTCCCTGCTGCGATTCCAAAGAGTTATGCAGGAACCTCAGAGAATGCAGTCACCATGGAGCCACAGGATTATGGTTTTGTTTATTTTGACCATGAATAAAATCTCAGGTGCCATCAGACAAGCTACATTTAACAGTCTCACAGAAATGGAATGCAATCTTTTTGATAGAACAGTTTTAGTGCTTTAAGCAATCAGGTCTAGTTTTCAGTTTGCGATGACCTTAGAAGGGCAGGAGAACAGCAAAACCTGATTTTATTAATTATTATTTGTTCTTTGGATGATGCTGTCAAAGTTTCGTGAATAGCTGTAGGATGTGAAAATCTTACTTCTAGGGCAGAATATTACGCTCGGTGTGCGGGCGCGCACCCGACACGTCCGAGCGTAAAATGACATGTGATGATGTCGGCCGTGTGTCCTGATGTCATCGCGCACTCGTGCAATATTTCATTTGGTGGGCGCGCGCCGGAGTTGGCTGCACACCCGCTGATAATTATAAGGCTTATTAAGGCCATTAACAATCTAATTAAATTCAAATCTACGCTGCCCATCCAACCTTACGACTGGCGGGAAGGTGAAAAGGTCAAGTCACCTTTACATTTTTTTAGAAAACCTCATCCACGAGCAGGGTGAAGTTTCCTAAAGCAAATAAACATTAAATAAAAACTTTATTTTGGAATTAAAAACATGTCCCACTTCATGTGACAGAGCCACATGAGGGGACATGCTTTATTAAATTTTTACTGTCTTTATTAATTTTTTAAACAGCGCTTCAAACTCCCTGAGGCAGCTCCGTGCCTCAGGGAGATTGAAGCGCTCTTTCTCGCGCATACATGAACTGCATGCGAGGCCCTGCTCTCCCTCTTCCCCCCATCGCCCGCACAGGCAGCGCTCAGCACTGCTGCTTGCGATCCACGCAGGGCAGGCCTCAATTGGCTTCCCGGCCGCCCCGCCTTGCACCCCCGACAAGGGAAAAATCCTGCCCTTAAATTCGGAGCCTTACTCTGGACTACTATGGGTGAAACACATTCAAATCAGATTCAATTTGTTTCCACAAAGCATGGGAACATTTATTGGAAATAACAGTTCGTGGAAAGGTTACATTTACAATACCCTGAGTCTCTGAGTTACCCTTTGCATGGGAGTGGACTTTGCTGGTTGGTCACTCTATGTCCCATCTCTCCATGTCTTTGAGTGATTGACCAAATCACTCCTGAGGCTGTGCGTTTTCCTCCTTTTAAGCTGATTTCTGGCTTTGTTTTCACAGTCACGGGGCATATGCTGATAAGGTATGTAAGATCAGTCAAAAAGTTGTTTTCACAAGTTCCACAGACTTTGTAAAATTTAAATCAATCATGTCCATAACCACAGACACTTCTTGTTAGCGTTGGTAGTGTGAACCGTATCACAGTTTAATTGAGTTCCATCTTCTGTTTATCTTGACCTTGTAGTAGCCGCCCCACATGCTGGGTTACTCATCAATTCAATTGTAACATGACCACAAACATTGTAAGATGATAACAGAAACAGAAATACCTGGAAAAACTCAGCAGGTCTGGCAGCATTGGCGGAGAAGAGCACAGTTGATGTTTCGAGTCCTCATGACCCTTCAACAGAACTAAGTAAAAATAGGAAAATTTTGAAATAAGGCGATGATATTTTAATTGTAAGATGATGATAGTTTAGCGATCCCAACTACTTGAAACAAGCAGGAGCTATGGTTCCTTAAGACTACAAACATTACATGACAATGATTATTTTAGCAATCCCATTGATTTGAAACAAACATGATGCAGCCTATTCACTCATCAACTGCCACATTTAGAAAATACCATGAACCACTGTCCATAAAGACATGTCAATTTCAAAAGCTCACTAAGCCACTGCAGCAGCTGCCTCTTTTGTAATCTTGCTGTCTCCCCTTTATAAATCGTAGAATCATACACAAAAAGCACATTTCAGAGAAACTCACTTATTCAATTATAAAGCCTAAGCAGAAGTTAGACAACAAAGGTTGGGAAGGATAGGTAGTGAGCATTTTTACTATATAGCCCTACCCTACTTGCCCTGAGAAGTAGCCATTAAGTGTTAACCATGTCGAATGAATTCATGTTATATGTAGACCAGACCAATATAGGTGACTCATGAGCCCTGGTGCTTCTCCTGTTTCCCCTTATCCACCACCACCCCATTCTCCCCCCCACCCACCCCCTTTAAACCTTGACAGCTTCTGTTGAGCACCATGTGCTTTGTGTGAGATAGAATAGAATAGCGTAGGACAGAAGGAAGCCACATCAGCCCATCAAATCTGTGCCAGATCTTTCAAAGAGAAATCCAGTCAGTCCTACCAGTGTGCACCCCACCCCCGCAACCGGTTCTTTCCCTATATTTTTTCTCCAAGGGGAGAATTTTCCCCATGTCGGGCGGGCCGAGCGGAAGCGGGCGCAAACCCGATCGCCACCCGCAATTGGGTCCGTGCCGCCATTTTACATGGGCAGGCCAATTAAGGCCCGCCCAGCGTACTTCACGACTCCCGTGCATAGCGGGGGTGGGCGGGCGACAGCGGGCGCGCTCAGTCCGCCGGGTCCAATGGCAACCCAGTGGCCTGCATAAAGGAAGGCCAGGCAGCCTTGGTAAGGCTGTTTGCAATGGCTGGGCAAAGGGCTCTGCAGAGGGGCAATGGAGAATTAGCAAGTCCGGAGGGTAGGCCATCGGGGCAGGCCAGGCTGGAGGGTAGGCCAGCGGGGCAATGTGCCTCTCATTTCTCCGACGAGTGCCTAGCGGGAGGTCCTTCTTCCCAGGGAGGGGAGGCGGAGGCCCCCCCCAACCCGACCAAACATGCGTGGGAGGAGGTGACCGAGAGTGTTAGCCCCCATGATGAGGTGCAGCGCACGTGGCTCTAGTGCTGCAAAAGGTTCAATGATCTCCTGTGCTCGGGAAGGGTGAGTACCATGTTGCCTCAAGTCACTTAATGCAGACATCACCCTTTTCCCCAAACCACCCCTCCCCCCACACACCCACTAACTCTGAGTACAGTAACATCATTGAATCCCTCATGGCACGGATCCCTCACTGATTGTGACAGCAGAGACTGCCCATGCACAGTTCACCCTGAGAGGGTTGAGCTAGGATTTGTTCTGCATCCGCAGCATGTGTGACACTGACATCCAGAGTATAGAATGGGTTTGAAAGTCAAGGGCCTGCACCTAGGCAGAGTGCTGGAACTGCGAGGCATGTCGAAGGCAGCGTGCTAACATGCTGGGAGGGGAGCTTCCAGTTGGCGGGGCACCAATCCATCTTTTGGTGTTTGCGCTCCACGTGCTTGTGCCTCCTTGCTCAGCAAAGTGGCATCTTGTGGTGCCACATGCGAAGGAGGCAGCATTTGGCCAATTGGCAGGGTGGGGGGTAGGGGTCAGCCCTGGCTTGTTTGGGTGAGTGTGTGGCAGCTGTGGGGTGATGAAGAACTGGAGTCTTGCAATGTCCCACTCTGGCTGGGTTGGCAGGGATGCGATGGGAATTCAGATGCAGGCTGGACTAATCAATGCTCCTCTCCCCTTTTCAGGAAAAGACTGCGCACAATGCTGCTGAACGAATGCGGACTGGCTGAGGGCAGGCCCAGTCGGCCATTCTTACGCCTTTTGAGCAGCAGGAAATGGACCTTGAGAGGCGCCAGGTCCAATGGTGGCGGTGAGGCTGGTGTGCCACAGGGAGGTATGTTTGGCGAGCAGTCAGGTCACCATATGTGTCCCAGAAGCCATGGCACTGCTGAATGCTCTGTGATTGAACTTAGCAACATGGGTTTACCCTTGATTATTGAAGGATGAGCGCATAATGATCTGGAGGAGCAGCATGCAAGTTGACATTGTCTGCACTGTAACTAATGAAATATATTTTTCCTTCCTTTCAGCATTACTGGAGCAGGGCCAGGAGGAGGAGACAGAGGGCCCGCCTCTCACCCCTGAAGCCCCTGAGCAAATGCACTCTCCAGCGTCACACCATCTCAGCCAAGCAGGCACCAGCGCAGATACTAGCACCTCGGTGGGAATTAGATCTTTGGCTAGTGTCCCGAGGCACGGCGGTGAGGGCACTTCACACTCCCTTCAGGTGTGGGCAGAGACAGAAAGTGCCCAGGGCATCGGCAGTCGGAGGACTGCTGGGGACCAGGTACTTACTCAGTTGGTGGCTGATGGTTTGCCTCTGGAGTTGTCTGTGAGGCAGTAAATGCTGGAAGTACAGCAGGGTATGTGGGACGATCTGGCAGATCGTGGAAAGAGCTGGAGGCATAGAAGTTGAGGGCAGCTGTAGCCTTTAGAGCCACTGGCATTGGATGCCCACCCACACAGTTTGCAGAGATCTCAGGGCCTATCATCTCACAGATATAGTTGACTGTCTCCCTTGAGAGACGGAGCCTCCTTCCGCACTGCACCTCAGACATATTGAGGTAGCTGCTTTGTCACCTGGAAACCCTGGCAGCAGGAAATTGGCATCTTCTGCGGCCCCTTCCACCTTGCACTTCCTGTTGGCCCTGAGCCCCTTGTGCCTGCGCCTCTCCTCCCAAAGGTGGCTCCCCTGGAGGCTGAATGTGCACTCCTGGCCTCCTCCCCCTTCTGGCCCTCCCACCTCAGAGGAGGCACCTCCAGTGGAGAGTACAACTCCCATTCCCAGGCTAAGGGAAGGCTTCCTGAAAGCTGCAGGCCCCAGAAATAATTTCTACTGTAGAGTCCTGACCAAGGCTTTTACTCCTGTCCCAGCAGCTGTGAAGAGTTTTGAAGTCTTCCTGCTCACTCAGGCAAGTAAAAGTTACTTTCACACTTAAACCCCTCAAACTTCACATTTGCGACCCCACTCACCCCTCTTATCCCGTCCGTGGATGAGGTTTATACAAATGTCTCCCACCCGCCTGCCCGTTGCGCCCATGCGACGTCCTGAAGATCTTACGGGCTGCGAAAAATTGAGATCAATTGCTGCCTCAAGAGCCTTAACTGGCCCATTAATTGATGGCGGGCGCACATCCGAAATTATAGCGTGCCCGCCTTCCCAAATATCACAATGGCGCGCGGTGATGTCGAGACACTCGCCCAACGTCACCGTGCACCATTTTACATGTGGGCGTGCGGGGCCCACCCCCACACACCAACTGGAAAATTCTGGCCCAAGTGTTTATCCCATTTTCTTTTGAACACTAATTTGAATCTGTATCTGCCACATTGTCAGAGAGGGATTGCATTCCAAATCCTAACCACTCTTCGTGTCAAAGTTTTTCCCCATGTCGCCTCTGGTTCTTTTGCCAGTCAACTTAAACCTGGGCCATCTGATTATCGGTTCATCAGCCAGTTTCTGTTTATTCTATCTAACCCCTATGTACTTTTATAACCTCCATCAAATCACCTCCGGCTTCTTGACTGTAAGGAGGACAAACCCAGCTTCTCTGGAATCCCTCATCCCTGGAGTAATTCTCGTAAATCTAGACAAAACCTTCACCGCCTTTGGGTGCCCAGAATTGGAAACCATAGTCAAAGTGGAGTCCAACTGTTTCATATAACTTTAGCAAAACTTCTTCACTTTTGTTGCATGCCCCCATTTATAAAGTCTGGAGCAGAGGGACCTGGGAGTATATGTGTATTGGTCATTGAAGGTGGCAGGACAGGTTGAGAGCACAGATAATAAAGCATACAGCATCCTAAGCTTTATTAATAGGGGTACAGAGTACAAGAGCAAGGAGGTTATGGTAAACTTGTAAAGAACATTGCTTTGGCCTCAACTCAAGTATTGTGTCCAGTTCTGGTTGCCAAACTTTAGGAAGGATGTGAACGCATTAGAGAGCGTGTAGAAAAGCTTCACGAGAACGAGGAACTTCAGTTACGTAGATAGACTGAATAAGTTGCGACTGTTGTCCTCGGAGAAAAGAAGGTTGAGAGGAGATTTGATAGAGGCATTCAACATCATGAGGGATCTGGACTGTATATTAAAATATCTGTTTCTATTGGTGTAAGGATGGAGAACAAAAGGGCGCAGATCTAATTGGCAGAAAAAAATGGAAACATGAAGCGAAACTTTATCGCGTAGCGAGTTGTTGGGATCTGGAAGGTACTGCTGAGAGTGTGGTGGAGGTAGGTTCAACCAAGGCATTCAAGACAGAATTAGATTATTAGCTGAAAAGGAAGAATGTACAGGGCTAGGGAGAGAAGGCGGGGGAATGGCATTCAGTAAAGTGATTCTTTGGAGAGACTGCATAGACAGGATGGTCCGAAGGCCTTCTCCTGTGCTGTAATAATTCTGTGATTCTGTGATTTAGTGAAGTCAGTGTGCCTTGGACTTAAGGGAATAGAGAAGGAAGACTCAAAGAAGCACTTTGCTACAAGAAGGAAGCGTTACTAGAAATAATTATCTGTTTCCTTGTTGTATGTTTTTACTGAAAGTATCAGGCCTTCAATAAAATGTGGCTGGGCTGTTTCAGATTGCACATTCACTTTTCAGCACATATATCCATTTGTGATATGTCTTAAAAATGCAAGAAAATTCAGGCATTCAGCCCATCTGAGGGCCAGAATTTTTCCATTGGTGAGTTGGGGGCGGGACCCGCTCGCCGGTGCCAAAATGATGTGGGATGATGTCATCCTGCCCCATTTAAATATTCAGGAAGCCAATTGTGGCCATTGACAGGATAATTAAGCCAATTAAAGGCCCTGCCCGTCTAACCTTAAGGCTGGCAGGCAGGCCAGGTGCCCCAGCGGGCTTCTGAAAAAACATGAAACTTCATCCACTGGCGGGATGAGGTTTTATGTCTGTTTTCAAAAACTTTAGTAAACTTTATGTGATATTTATTAACATGTCCCATCTCATGTGACATTGTCACATGAAGGGGACATGTTAATAATTTTTTTATTTTTCTATTTTTTAGGTTTATAAAACTGTCAGCAATCTCCCTGAGGAGGAACTTAGTCTCAGGGAGCTGTGCGCTCTTTCGCACGCCCACTCAAAATGGCGGCGGGACCTGTTTCGGCGGTGGCGATCGGCTGCCCGCCCGCTGCTGAGCCGGTGGGGCCCGCCCGCCCACCAAGGGCAAAATTCTGCCCGAGGAATTGCACCCGACAGCTGTGCACTAACTGTTCACCAGACTGTTCAGTTTTGCTGCTCTGTAATTTGAAAATCATCTTCTGGGCCTCCACAGTCCATTCATCAGTTCGTCATAGAGCTTAACAGTTACATGGAGGCAAGCGTGTTCCTGGTTCCACACAACCCCATCCCCTCGACCTTATTTTGAAAATAGCAGCACGGTCCTGGAAACATCAGAACAACTACATGCCATATGGGGGTGTTGTTTTCAAAGCACGCCTGCACCCAGCCTCATGGGCAGTTAAAAATCAAGCCCATGATAAATGAGGAAATGTAAAGGCCGATTCACTGGCTACGGGTGAGGTCCCAGAGGACTGGACAATGGCCGATGTTGTTCCATTGCTTAAGAAGGGTATCAGGGATAATCCAGGAAATTACAGGCTGGTGAGCCTTACGTCAGTGGTAGGAAAATTATTGGAGAAGATTCTTTGTGACAGGATTTACTACCATTTGGAAGCAAACGGGTGTATTAGTGAGAGGCAGCATGGTTTTGTGAAGGGGAGGTCGTGTCTCACTAAGTTGATAGAGTTTTTCGAGGAAGTGACAAAGATGATCGACGATGGAAGGGCAGTGGATGTTATCTACATGGATTTCAGTAAGGCCTTTGACAAGGTCCCTCATGGCAGACTGGTACAGAAGGTAAAGTCACACAGGATCAGAGGTGAGCTGGCAAGATGGATACACAATTGGCTTGGTCATAGAAGACAGAGGGTAGCAGTGGAAGGGTGCTTTTCTGAATGGAGAGCTGTGACTAGTGGAGTTCCGCAGGGATCAGTGCTGGCACCTTTGTTGTTTGTAGTATACATAATTGAGTTGGAGGAAAATGTAACTGGGCTAATTAGTAAGGTTGCAGATGACACTAAGGTTGGAGGAGTTGCAGATAGTGAAGAGGATTGTCAAAGGATACAACGAGATATAGATCGGTTGGAGACTTGGGCGGAGAAATGGCAGATGGAGTTTAATCCGGACAAATGCGAGGTAATGCATTTTGGAAGGTCTAATACAGGCAGGAATTATACAGTAAATGGCAGAACCCTTAAGTGCATTGATGGGCAGAGGGATCTGGGTGTACAGGTACACAGGTCACTGAAAGTGGCAACGCAGGTGGATAAGGTAGTCAGGAAGGCATATGGCATGCTTGCCTTCATTGGCAGGGGTATTGAGTATAAAAGCTGGGAAGTCATGCTGCAGCTGTATAGAACCTTGGTTAGGTCACACTTGGAATGTTGCGTGCAACTCTGGTTGCCACATTACCAGAAGGATATGGAGACGTTGGAGAGGGTGCAGAGGAGGTTTACCTGGATGCTGCCTGGTCTGGAGGTTATTAGCTATGAGGACAGGTTGGAGAAACTTGGATTGTTCTCACTAGAGTGACGGAGATTGAGGGGCAACTTAATAGAAGTTTACAAAATTATGAGTGGCGTGGACAGAGTAGATAGTCAGAAGCTTTTTCCTAGGGTGGAAGAGTCAATTACTAGGGGACATAGATTTAAGGTGAGAGGAGAAAACTTTAGAGGAAATGTGCGGGGCAAGTTTTTTACGCAGAGGGTAGTGAGTGTCTGGAATTCGCTGCCAGAGGAGGTAGTGGAAGCAGGTACGATAGTGGTGCTTAAGAGGCAGCTTGACAAATACATGAATAGGAAGGGAATAGAGGGATACAGACCCCGGAAGTGCAAAATGTTTTAGTTTGACAGGCAATATGATCGGCGCAGGCTTGGAGGGCTGAAGGGCCTGTTCCTGTGCTGTACTTTTCTTTGTTCTTTGTTCTTCGATTAACTGACAAGAAATGACAGTTTCGGGTAAATGGAGGTTGTTGAGTTTACAGATGGAATTGGTGTACCCTAGGGGTCCGTGCTAAGTCCACTTTTGCTCACTGTATATACATTAGTTGAACATTTTTAAGCAAGAGAGGCTTTTAGGAGACATAGGTAAATAGAGTGGGTTGACAGATAGCAGAAACAATTTAATGTTGAGAAGTGTGAGGTCATACATCATGGGACATGATGTATGACCTCAATGAAAAGACATAGTTCCCATGTTGGATTTCATAATCCAGATGTAGAATATAGTAGTAATGATGAATTTGCAAAAAGACATTGATTGAAAGAATATAGGAATACTACTTCCTTTGGTCGGACAGCTGGTCGTAAGGGATTATAAATTTAAAATTTTCATAGGGAATGACCAGGGAGATTAGGAACAATTTCTTGAAACAGGATTTTTTGGAGTATAGTATATTTTGCAAGAGGGAGGGATGGAGGCATAAATCATTGCGCTGGATAAATATTTAAAGCAGGTATGGAGAGAGCCAAACAGCGGAAATAATTTTGAGTTGCTCTAGCAAAGACTTGGTAAAGACATAACTGGCTAAAAGGCCTCCTGTGTTTTAAACTTCTTTGATACTACAGCTTTTCTACTCATAAATCCATTTCCTTTTATTTGTAAATGGAGGCCCTTTCATATCGCGCACACATTTTTTTATCATTATTGTTAGTGAGTTAGAATATGGCTTTTAGTTGCAGCTGCTTTATTTTAGAAAGGAAGTAAAGGTCTTGGAGAGAGTGCAGGAGAGATTTACCGAGTTGATGCCAGGAATAAAACACGTTAGTTATGAGCAGAGGCTAAAAAAGCTGAAGCTCTTTTCTTTAGAGTTGAAACATTAAAAGGTAAACTGATAGAGGTGTCAAAATCATTAAGGCGTTTTGGTAAGCCTGAAATTTAAAATCATCATTCAAAAAAGGAAAACTGAGGTTTGAGCGATTTTCTTTGTCCATAGTCAGTGAGGATATGGAATAACCATATCGGAACAACAGTGAATGCAGAATCCACAACATCTTTAAAGAGGAAAGTGGTTAAATATTTGAAAAAGTAAAATGTGTAAAACAATTGAGAAGCAGCTTTCAGACATCTGTCTTAGGCAAGATGGGTAGAATGGCCTCCTTCTCCACTGGGTAAAGTGCAATGGGGTTGACGTTCAGTTATCGCAATTGCCATCTTGTCATTTCATTTAAGCGAATGGGTAGAAAATAACTCCATGATGAATGCAAAAGTAGAATTTTTACCCTTATTATTCTCTGTTCCCATTCCAATAGGCCACATCCTATATTTATGCACATTAAAATCCATCTGATGTAATTCAGCCTATTTACACCACAAATCTCTGTGAAGTTAGTTTTCATTCTATGTAAGGGTTTACGTCTATGGAAAATCTAACAATACTTCTAAAGACACCCTATTTAATAGCATTAATATGTATATTATAAATATCAGGATCAGGATATAATTTCTCTACATGCCTTGTTAAACCCCCTTAATGATTTTGACACCTTTATTCATTCTCCTTGTAACATCTCAGCTCTAAAAGAGCTTTAGCTTCTCTCCTCCTATCTGTATTAATTTTAGCCAATTTATGTTTCAACAGCTCCATGTGTCATTTGACCTTCTTTCTAGTACGAACACAGTTGGAAGATGCTTATGACTCCCATTTGTTATACTCCTCTCTTTTAGATTGCTGAGTTACCTGTTATATGATCCAAATCATTGCTATGGATTATTTCCTTTTATCGACTAGAATATTTTAACTTAATTTTAATTTTAATCTCAATATTAAAACCCTGGAATTGGGGCAAGCAATGGCAGAGGCAGCGATATAGAAGAGGAGGCTGTCGTATAAGGGTGTGGCACATATAGGGTTAATGTGAGATTGAGGACAGCACTGACCATAGTAAGAGAACCCATGATCCACACCTAGAGGTTAGTCAAGTGTTGGATAGAGCTGTGTGCACAAGCAATCATGGAGACAGCTCTAGGTTGAACCTTTACTATATATATGTATACAGTTCTTGTAGTTAATAAATACATACAGTTAACCTACTTAAGACTACGAAGACTCCATTAAGACCTACTGAATGGTTTAGAAACACCCTAGAACATGGTAGTAGTGAATGGAAAAACCCATAACCTCGCAAAAAATGCAGAGAAAAACTAAAATCCTGCATGACGAAGGAAAAATTCGAAGAAACATTCAAACTTGAAGAAAAGCTCAAGAAGCAGACACACAGGAAAACTGTTAGGGAAAATGTCCAAAGAAAGGCTTGGAAGCTTAAGGCAGAAATTTAAAATTCCTCACTGCAGCAGAAGACTCCATAGGATTTCTTGGAAGTCCAGCTTCAATTCCCAGAATGCAGAGTCAGCAGACCCAGCAGAGGTGAGACAAAGTTTTTACATTCCTGTATACTGCAAGTACTGGTAGATTTTAAAATAGTTCAATGGTTGGAAATTGCCATTCAAAAACTCTGTCAGGCAAACCAGATTCCAGATTCAGTGCCTGAGCAGCGGCATCCGAGCTCTCTCCGAGAAGAAAAAAAAATGTATTTGGAAGAATTGTGACTAAAGAATCAGCTTCAAAGGCTACACTTTCATGATCCTAAAACATAGGCTGAAATGGAGCAGTCTGCAACTGGTTGATTCAAGCAGTCATTATTTAAAACTTTCTCAAGGCTGAGTATAAGCGTCATATCTGCGGGTGTCCGCCAAAGCGTGGGTAAACCCTTTGTCTTCAAATGAACGACGGCACCGTCTTGAATTTCAGCAACTTCTTAATGTTGAACTTATACTTTAATTTTTTTTTTACCATGGATCAGAAATCCACTCTTCTACATCAGTTTGGACTTATCCAAGGCCCAGGTTAATCACATATTTGAGGGCTTTCGAGAAAAAGATTCCTTAGATTCATGATTGCTTCAGGTCTGAATAAAAAGACAGAAGCTCAATAAGTTAACACATTGCTTTAATCGGTAGGCCTGATAGCGGCCAACATTATTGCTAGACAAGGAATCAATGAATCATCTGCTAAATAAGTGCTAAAATCATTCGATGTTTATTTGAAACTAAATTTCATAAACATGTCCAGCAACCAGGAGAACCTGTTGACTCATTCATTAATGATCTGTACAGGATGGCTGAAGGCTGCAAATATGGAGACCTAAAATCTGAACTGATCAGGGACAGAACAGTTGTAGGAATAGCGGACAACACACTTTCAGACATGCTACAAGCAGAGGAAGATCTAACCCTCAAGAAAGCTATCCAGATTGTTACTCTGAACACCATGTGCAGCATAAGTCCATTTTAAGAGGAGAAAGTAAACCTTGGTACAAAGGAAACTTCTCAGGCCAGCTAGTTAAATAGCACAGAAGCAGAGACACTCCAAGCCAAGGGAAGCAATATCAGTACAATGACCATACTAGTGCTGTGGAGCAAAGCGCTCCCGCATCATTGTCTTACAATTTTAACCTAACGCTTTCAATATAACAGAATTGGGCACTTCCGGAAACTGCAAGACCAAAACATCTAAATGTACAGAAGACCCAAAGCTAATTCATGAGGTCAAGACTGCATGTCAAGAGGACACATAACCATGCTTCTTGGATGTTCAACCTCAGTTCTACCTGGTTGACACCCCAGATGGTACAGTCAGGAGAAACAGTAGGAGTCTCCTCCTCATCCTTTGATGGCTTGTTCCCACAGTATAGTAGAGAGACATCGAGGAAGATTCCCTGGTGCCAGAACAACCCCCAAATCAACAGAGTTTACCTGCAACGACAGAGCCTATCACTCCTTCGACAGTAGTGCGAACGAGAAATGGGAGGGGTGTAGGGCCTCCAGGCAGCATGAACCTATGAACTCAGAGACTTGAAGCGGGTAGATGGGGTAGTAATAATGATGTAAATGCATGGGGTAGGCTGGGATAACTTGAAATACATTGGATAAAGACTTGGGAGGAGGTGTAGCATAACGGTCTGGCATATATAGGGTTAATGTGGGACTGAGTAAAGCACCACCCACACAGTGATGTAAGAGAACACATGACCCACACTGAGGGGTCAGCCTAGTGCTGGACAGAGCCTTGTGCACAAGCAAGCACGGAGACAGCTCCTAGCTTGAACTCTTTACTGTATATATGTACATAGTTCTTGTAGTTAATAAATATATACAGTGAACCTACTTAAGACTATGAAGACTTCATTAAGACTTACTGAATGGTATCCAACACCCTACAACAGAGGTAGCACTGGGCAGGAGGAAGGAGAGACAATGAGGGAAATTTTATGGAGACAACAGGGCTCTTGACTGCTGGCTGGAGATCCCATGTTGCCTCCTTTGGAAAAGGGCTGCTGAATTATAAGCCAATCAGGCAATTAAGAGACCACTGGCATGCCTTCCACAGAATCAGGACTCCAGGGTGGGAACTGAGAGTTGCTGGCCATTCAGGGACCAGTAGCTCTTTTGCTCAGCAGTTTCACCAAGCAAGTGGTGACTGCTTCTGGAAGGACCAGCCACCAGAGGCCCAAATTTGCGGAGCAACCAAGGCCAGAAGTAAGTGATGGTGGGGTGGGGGTTGCGGGGAAGGGGGCAGAGGGGGGATGGGCAGCAAGGGCAGGGATGTGGCTCTCAGTGGGGCCCCCTTCCTGATGCTGGGTCCCTCGATCAGACACTGAGCACCTTTGAATGAGGGACCCCAACCACCCCACAAGCAACCTGCACAGGTTTGCATGACATGGTCCCCGCATGGTGACAGGAATGTCCACTACTGGGTTAATAAAGGAAGAGGCCTTTAATTTGGCATTAAACACCCCTTAGGGCCTCAATAGGTAGCAGGGTGAGAAATCTGTCCATGCGCCTCCCACCACAGACTTAATCGTGGTAGAGGCAGGAAGGTGGCAGGGTCCCCACCCGCCACCAGCCCTCCCGATTAAATGCCCGCACCACCAAACTTGTCACGAGGGAGAGCATAAAATATCGTCCAATGTTTGAATAGGTAGCAGCAGAGATCACAACACCTGATGTGTTGGGAAGATGACTGGAGAATCAAGTGTGGAGTTGATTACATCATCAATTCCAACCAATGAAAAAGAAATATAGTTAATAGATTAGTGCCACTGCACCACCTGGCTTGGAGGATCATTTAGGAGGATTTAATCAATACTGCCATGCCCATGATGCTACCCAGCATGCAATGCATGTGATCCTCCAGGGCCCAGGAGCTGTAGGGCTCCAGTATCTTCCGCTCCTTGGATGTCTGCGATCTGAGCAAGGCCTTAATGGTAAGTCCCTGCTTCTGCACGTCACACTTGTCCAGAAATGTTCTGGGCCGACGTGTTTTCCTGCCGGCATAACGGTAAATCAAGCATGGGGGGGATGATTCATTAGCGGGATGCAAAGCGGGTTCACGCCGGCCTCCAGCAGGATTGCTGGCACCATTGGATGATCCTGCTGTGCTTTCACGCCGGCGAGAAGCCAATTTTTGGCCTTCTTGCCACATTGTCCACCCCCCCCCGCCCGCTATGATACCCAACGCTGACGGGGCTAGAAAATTCTGCCCAATGTGTGTAGCAAAATAAAACACAATTTGAAATTTGTGACAACATTCCCCTTTAGTTGTGTTATTTTGGCATTGAGCATTCTATTTGTTTGGTTACCACCAGTTTATACTTTCCACAATGAATTAACATAGCGTGATGACTAAAGCACCAATTAAATGGATTAATAAGAAGGGAGCTTGACTATAATGAGAGAATGTGGGTTGAATAGTATCAGACTCACTGTACGCAAAGTCTTATTTGTAGTAAGCCTCAATACTTCAGCTCATTTTGACTACTTCAGGTTTTAGATTTTTGAGAAGCGGAAATATCTCCTGCGAGTGGGGATTTTATTTTGGTCATTGAAATTTACAGCAACAAAGAGAACAAAGGAAGGAGACTCTCAGGGGGGAATTATCCTTTTTAGCTAACTTACGGTCTAAGGAACAACTATTTGCCATTGATAGAGTAGCATTGTCTGCATTGCTTCTACCTCAAGAGAGCCATTCACATTGATATATATGCCCTGTTAAATCCTGACTTGGAATCACCTTATTTGACAGCCACTGCATTATCTATACTTATGGAGATAACAGTAGCCATGAATTTCTATGTCCATTGACTGCTTCCAGGCACCAGGGAGTGATTACACTTGCAGCCTGTAGTTCACAATGTCAAACTGTATCCAGGTCACAGATGCATTGCTAATGAGAAGTTCCAGATTCATCTGTTTCCAAAATAACTATAAATCAGAGGAGTAAAAGCAACGTGTTCTCAACAGAGCAATGTTTCTATGTGTATTGGGTATGTTTGAAATGAACATAGTTGGAGATTCTTTTTATTTGTTCATGGGATGTGGCTAAAAGTGGGCTTCCATTTATTGCCCATCCCTAATTGCCCTTGAGCAAGTGGTGATGAGCTGCATTCTTACAGTGCTGTCAGGAAGGGAGTTCCACGATTTGGACCCAGCGACAGTGAAGGAACGGCGATATATTTCCAAGTCAGAATGGTGTGTGACTTGGAGGGGAACTTGCAGGTGGTGATGTTCCCATGTGTCTGCTGCCTTTGTCCTTCTTGGTGGTAGAGGTCACAGGTTTGGAAAGTGCTGTCGGAGGAGCCTTGGGTTGCTGCAGTGCATCTTGTAAATGGTACACACTGCTGTCGCTGTGCGTCGGCGGTGGAAGGAGTGAATGCTTAAGGTGGTGGATTGGGTGCCACCAAGTGGGCTATTTTGTCTTGGATGGTGTTGAGCTTCTTGAATGTTATTGATTCTGGAACAGTCCCAGCAGATTGGAGGGTGGCAAATGTAATCCCACTACTTAAAAAATGAGGGAGGCAGAAAGCAGTGAATTACAGACCGGTTAACTTACCCTCAGTAATAAGGAAAATGCTAGCGTTTATTATAAAGGATGTGATAACAGGATACTTAGAAAATATCAATGGGATTAGACAAAGTCAACACGGATTTATGAAAGGGAAGTCATGTTTGACAAACCTACTGGAGTTTTTTGAGAATGTAACTAGCAGAATAGCTAGGGGAGAACCAGTGGATGTGGTGTATTTGGATTTTCAGAAAGCTTCTGATAAAGTCCCACGTAAGAGGCTAGTGTGTAAAATTAAAGCACATGGGGTTGGGGGTTATATATTGGCATGGATTGAGAATTGGTTAGCAGACAGGAAACAGAGAGTAGAAATGAATGGGTCTTTTACAGAATGGCAGGTGGTGACTAGTGGAGTACTGCAGGGATCAGTGCTTCGGCCCCAGCTATTCACAATATATATCAAAGATTTGGATGAGGGAACCAAATGTAATATTTCCAAGTTTGCTGATGACACGAAACTTGGCGGGATTGTGAGTGATGAGGAGAGTGTTAAGAGGCTTCAACGTAATTTAGACAAGTTGAGTGAGTGGGCAAATGCATGGCAGATGCAGTATAACATGGATAAGTGTAAAGTTATTGATAGGAAAAACAGAATGGCAGAATATTATTTAAATGGTGATAGATTGGGAAATGTTGATGTACAAAATGTCCTTGTACACCAATCACTGAAAACAAGCATGCAGGTGCGGCAAGCAGTTAATAAGGCAAATGGGATGTTAGCTTACATTGCGAGAGGACTTGAGTACAGGAGCAAGGATGTCTTAATGCAGGTGTACAGGGGAGACCAAACCTGGAGTATTGTGTGCAGTTTTGGTCTCCTTACCTAAGAAAGGATGTACTTGCCATAGAGACAGTGCAGCGAAGGTTCATCAGACTGATTCCTGGGATGGAAGGATTGTCTTACGAGGAGAGATTGGGCTGACTAGGCCTCTATTCACTGCAGTTTAGAAGAATGAGAGGAAATTTCATTGCCACATATAAAATTTTGACAGGGATGCGCGGACTGGGTGCAGGGATGATATTTCCTCTGGCTGGGGGGGTCTAGTACAAAGGGTCACAGTCTTAGGATACAGGGTATACCATTTAGGACTGAGATGAGGAGCAACTTCTTTACTCAGAGGGTGGTGAACCTGTGGAATTCTCTACCACAGAGGGCTGTGGAGGCCAAGTCACTGAATATATTCACAAAGGAAATAGATAGATTTTTTGACTCTAAAGGTGTCAAGGGGTATGGGGAGAGCACAGGAGAATGGTGTTGAGATAGAGGATCAGCCATGATCACATTGAATGGTGGAGCAGGCTTGAAGGGCCAAATGACCTACTCCTGCTCTTATTTTCTATGTTTCTATGGAGCTGCACTCATCCAGGCAAACGGAGAGTATTCCATCACACTCCTGACTTGTGGCTTGTAAATGGTGGACAGGCTTTGGGGAGTGAGGAGGTCAGTTACACCCTGCAGAATTCCCAGCCTCTGACCTGCTCTAGTAGCCACAGTATTTATATGGCAGTCCAGATCAGTTTCTGGTCAGTAGTAACCCCCAGGATGTCGATAGTGGGGAATTTATATACTGGATCAAAATTCAACGTCACCTCTCATTTATATAGGTGACATTCCATGACAATTTTCTAGTACACAATGTGTAAATCTAATCATTCTCATTTATACCAGCTTCCTGGCTCAACGTGTGACTTGCTCAAATTAAGTAATCTTTGCCAAACTTACGTGTGAGTGATGGCAACAGGTTATAACAATGCCTTCTGAGCCATGTTTGGACCATGATATGGAAACGGAAGTGTATTGGAAATTTTAGTAGCAAAATTCATCTCCTTCCATAGATCATGTAACATCCAAGTAACCACAGATGTTATTCAATACTTGAATCTCCTAAATTTTTTTTAAATTTAATTTAAAAAAAATTTTTTGAAAGCTTTGCCCAAAGGACCTTGGCTTCCCAAAGGTAAACAATTCCATCCATTCCTGTATTTTCATTATTTAATCCTGTCCACAACCCCTCTCCATCCCACAAGCATGTTATAACACCAGCAGAACTATATGAGGTATATGAGTATCTCAATTTATGTCTATCCCAATTCCTACTGAGATTTCACTCTAAAGCCTGGGAAGTCTTGTTTATGACTTTTCTTTGATTACTGTTATCTTCAAGGCCATCCATAGCCTACTGCCATAGCACAATCCTCAAACTCCTGGGAATATCCATTGTAATGAAACACTCAAACTCACAAAGGCATTTGTTGAAGGAACATTTAACATGCTGGACTGTTAAAGAGGTGCCTTATGGCAGACATTTCAGAAAGCATGCTAGCTGTTTGTTGTATGGTGTTTTTCCCATAATTTAGCAATCCAAAGAGAGATCAGTTAATGACTCATAACGAACAAAATTAAATTACTGTGTGCATGGTAAATCATAAAATCATAGAATGGCTGCAGCACAGAAGGAGGCCATTCGGCCCATCATGTCTATGCCTGGTATCTGCAAAAGCAACTCTCCTTAGCTCACTGCCCCCGCCTTTTCCCATAGCACTGCAAATATTTTCTGTTCAGGTAATTATCCAATTCTCTCCTGAAGGCCTCTACTGAACCTGCCTTTACCACACTCTCAGGCAGTACATTCCAGATCGTAACCACTTGCTGTGTGAAGAAAAATTTCCACATAAGTAGGGTGACAGCTGCCCAGAAATGGTGCTAAGTGAGCTACTGCCCTGTTTATGCTGAGACTTTTGCTGCTGCCATTTTGGGTAAGGTACTGAGCTGGCACAGCTGGTTGGTTAAGAATGGATGCAACTTGTAACATGCAAATAGTGGTCTTATGACAAGGATATGACTTCAATTGGAATTTTGAGGTACAAATGGGCAAAGTATGTCCCATGATGCTCTGCCCACTTGTATGTGGCAGTGAGCAGCTTTTGAATCCTGGTTTGCAGGAGCTAAAGGATCCGGGTTGCACGCTTATATTGGGGTGACCGAGTTGGTACCAAGATAGAGAAGATCAGAAGACCGTTCTTAGAAGAAACACATTCTGTTTATTTACAAAAGGAACTCAGCAGCTACACTTGTGTGCTTACAACTCAAAACTCTGTCTTTACTCTTCAGACTCTAACTCAAGACTACTGACTACACAGGAAGCCCTGCTAATCTGTTATTGGGTAGCAAGATCATGACAACATTAGTCTTAAAGTTATATTACACATCAGATTACTACACCCCTCCCCCTTTACTCAGACATAAATTTTACAATTTTTCTCAAAATATCAACTTATTCACACAGATAAATAATTTACAAAGTCAGTCTTTCTGGGGGTTTCCTTATACATGTAGAATGTCTCAACTTTATAGCTTCCGGTGTTTGATCCGGAACCTCTTTCACTGTAGTCATCTGAGCATCAGGTTCTTCGGGAGGTACCTGCAAATCTGTTTCTTTGACTCTTTCAGGTACAGTCGGCCCTTCAGATACATCTGTACTCGGTTGAGTTCTTTCAACAGGAGATGTTGATTCACTCACGAACACTGGTGGAATCATTTCTGGTATTTTGCTTCTTTTTATATGATCCACATGTCTCCATATGACTTAATCTTCCACTTTCACGTGGTAGGAAAGAGGTCCCATTACTGCACTTATTTCACCAAACAACCATGTTGGTCCTTCTCTAAAATTCTTCACAAATACTTTATCTCCTACGTTAAACGTCCTGTCATGACTGTGACAGTCATATCCAATTTTCTGACTTTCCTGACTCCTTTCCACCTACCCCCCCCAAGTTTTTGCATAATTAGGCTCAGTCTCGATCAGAGATGGCGCTTCATAACAATTCTGCAGGTATGACACCCATTGTCGTATGAGGGGTGGTTCTATAATGGAAAATAATATGTGTTAATTTAGTCACTATAGAATCTCCAAATAATTTCTTCATAATAGATTTGAATGCCTGAACTGCTCTCTCAGCCAGTCCATTTGAAGAAGGGTGGTATGGTGAAGTTTTCACATGAGTAATACCATTGAGGCTGATAAATCGGTGAAATTCAGCACTTGTAAATACTGTTCCATTATCTGATACGACCACGTCAGCCAGTCATTTGATTTCGAAACTTTGTCGTAGCTTATCAATTGTAGTAGATGATGTCAGTAACTTCATTTCATATATGTCCGTCCATTTTGAGTTGCATTGACGATAAGTAGTAACATTGTTTCCGTAAAAGGTCCCACAGAGTCAATGTGTACTCGTACCCATGGCCTTTTCTATTTCTCCATCCATTCCCAGCCACCACATATAGCTACATGCTATTGCCTTCATTCTGGAAATACCGCGATATGTACTGTGAAGTTCAGATAACAATGGCTTTCATCATTTTGGAGGAACAATCACTCATGCTCCCAACAATGAGATACCTTCCTGGCTGATTATTTCATATATTCTCCGGATATACGGTTTCATTTAATCAGATTCTTGTTCTTGTGACCAACCATGAAGAACTTGATCTCGCACTTTGGATAAGACTGGGTCCCAATTTGTCCACTCTTTAATCTGTCTAGCACATATCTGTGATGAATCCAGGAAGTTCAATAATAAAATTAATTCTTGGGGAATTGGAACATTCTTATCTTTCATTTGCAAGGGCAAATGACCGAGTGTATCTGCATTTGCAATTTGACTTCCAGGTCTATAAATGAAAGTATACTCATATACTGCCAAGATCAATGCCCATCTTTATACTCTTGCTGAGGCTATAAGGGGTATAGCCTTGTCTTTGCTGAACAATCCCAATAATGGCTTGTGGTCCGATATGATAGTAAAATAACGACTGTGTACATATTGGTGAAACATCTTTAACAAGGAGAGTATCCAGTCAAAAACTAAGACATACAAAGTGACGAAAACCAGTGATAGGCCAGAGGATTTGGAATTGTTTAGGAACCAGTAATGGATGACTAAAAAGCTAATAAAGAGAGAGAAAATTGATTATGAAACTAAATTGGCAAGAAATATAAAAACAAACAACAAGAGCTTCTACGGGTATTTACAAAGAAAGAGAGTAGCTAAAGTGAGCATAGGGCCCTTGGAAGATGTGACTGGAGAACTGCTAACAGAGAACAGGGAAATGGCAAATAATTTAAACCAGTATTTTACATTGGTCTTCATGGTGGAGAACACTGTAAACATTCCAAAGATATCAGATAAGCAAGGAGCTAATGGGAGGAACGATCTTGTAACAGTCTCTATCATGAGGGACAAAGTATTTGACAAACTAATGGGACAAAAGGCAGACAAGTTGCCAGGACCTGATGGCCTGCATCCAAGGTTTTCAAAGGAAGTGGCTGCAGGGATAGTGGAGGCATTGGTGGAAATATTCCAGAATTCAATGGATTCCGGGACGGTCCCAGCAGATTGGAAAACTGCTAATGTGATGCTCCTGTTCTGGAAGGAAGGGAGACAAAAAGCAGGAAACTATAGGCCAGTCAGCCTAACATCTATCATTGGGAAAATGCTAGATTCCATTATTAAGGAAGAAATAGCAGGACATTTAGAAAAGCTTAATGCAATCAAACGGAGTCAACATGGTTTTGTGAAAGGGAAATCATGTTTGACAAATTTACTAGAGTTCTTTGAGGATATAACAAGCAGAGTTGATAAAGGGGAACCGGTAGATGTAGTGCATTTGGATTTCCAGAAGGCATTCGATAATGTGCCACATAAAAGGTTATTGCACAAGATAGGAACTCATGGTATTGGGGGTAATGTATTAGCATGGATTGAGGATTGGTTAACACAGAAGACAGAGAGTCGGGATTAATGGGTCTTTTTCAGGTTGGAAAGATGTAACTAGTGGAGTGCCGCAAGGATCAGCCTTAGGGCCTCAATTATTTACTATCTACGTTAATGACTTGGAGGAGGGGGCAGAGTGTAATGTATCCAAATTTGCTGATGATACAAAAATAGGTGGGAGGGCATGTTGTGATGAGGATATAAGGAATCTGCAGGGGGATATAGACAGGTTGAGTGAGTGGGCAAAAACTTGGCAGATGGAGTTTAATGTAGGAAAGTGTGAGGTCATGCTCTTTGGTAGAAAAAATCAAAAGGCAGACTATTATTTAAATGGAGAGAGACTCCAAAAATGTGCAGCACAGAGGGACTTGGGTGTTCTTGTGCATGAAACACAAGAAGTTAGCATGCAGGTGCCGCAAATAATTGAGAAGGCAAATGGAATTTTGGCCTGTATTGCTAGGGGATTGGAGTTTAAAAATAGGTAGTAATGTTACAACTGTGTAGGGTGTTGGTGAGGCCGCATCTGGAATACTGTGTACAGTTTTGGTCCCCATATTTAAGAAAGGATATACTGGCATTGGAGGCAGTTCAAAAGAGATTAACTAGGTTGATTCCTGGGAGGAACAGGTTGACTAATCAAGAACAGCTAAATTGGTTAGGCCTTTATTCATTAGAGTTTAGAACAATGGTGGGGGGTGATCTTGTTGAATGTACAAGATTCTGAGGGGGCTTGATAGGGTAGATATTGAGAAGATGTTTCCACTAGTGGGGGAATCTCGAACTAGGTGACATAATTACAGAATAAGGGGACACTCATTTAAAAATGAGATGCAAAGGAATTCTCTACTCAGAGGGTAGTGAATGTCTGGAATTCTCTACCTCAGAGAGTTGTGGAGGCTAGATCACTGAAAGTATTTAAAGAGGAGCTAGATAGAATTTTGAAATATCGTGGAGTTGAGGGCTATGAGGAGCTGGCACGAAAGAGGAGTTGAGGCCTGGGGCAGCTCAGTCATGATCTTATTGAATGGCAGGGCAGGCTTGAGGGGCTGAATAACCTCCTCCTGCCCCTATTTCTTATGCACTTATGTTCTTAACACCAAATATTATTGACAGGCCTTCTTTTTCTATTTGAGAGCACCCTTCTTCTGCTCTATTGTGTGTTCTCGACACATATCCTATAGGTTGTTCTGATCCATCATCCATTCGATGGGAAAACACTGCTCCCACTTCATGGGGAGGTGCGTCACACGTTAATACCAGCTCTTTTTTTTGGGTCAAAATGTACTAGAAGCGTAGATGATTGTAACAACTGTTTCACTTTTGTGAAAGCTTCTTCATGTGGTGTTCGCCAAGACCATCCCTGGTTTTTCTTGAGCAAGTAATACAGTGGTGCCAGTTCTGTCGACTATTAGGCAAGAAGCATTAATAGTAATTAATCATCCCCAAGAATGATTTCAGTTTGGATGTATTCTTTGGCACTGGGGCTTCTTTAATGGCTTTCACTTTTTCTTCAACTAGATGTAGGCCTTGGGAATCTACCTTGTGACCCAGGTAAGTTACCTCTTTCACTTGGGATGTGCGCTTTTCCTTTTTCAACTGCACTCCAATGCGAAAAGCATTTCAAAACCTCTCCCAAGTTCATCAAATGTCCCTTTTCAGTGAGCCACGAGAACGTCATCCAAATAAACTACAACCTGGGGCAGTCCCTGTAGTAAACTTTCCATGGTTCTTTGGAATATGGCGCAAGCTGAAGATATGCCAAAATGTAAATGAGTGCATTGGTCCAATCCCTTTGTGTGTATTAATGGTGACAAATTTCCGGGAGTCTTCTCTAATAAGCATAACTCATATCAAGCTTTGTGTAGGCAGTCCCACCTGCCAGTTTAGCATACAAGTCCTCAACTTTTGGTATGGGGTGTCTGTCCAACTTAGCTACTTTATTGACTGGTAATTTGTAGTCCCCACATATTCTAATGCTTCGGTCAGGTTTGAGAACAGGTACAATTGGAGCTGCCCATTCTGAAAACTACACTGGCGGCATCACTCCCAGTTTTTCTAATCTGCCCAGTTAGGCATCTACCTTATCCCACGTTGCATAAGCTACTGGTCTAGATTTCATGAATCTTGGTGTTGCCTCTGGATCTACATTAATTTTTGTTTGTAGCCCCTCAATATTTCCAAGTTCGTCTTTGAAAACTGAGGCATATTTTTGTGGTAGCTCTGATAGCCCATTAGTTCTCAGTTGGAAGATTTCAGTCCATTTCAATTTAATTTCTTTCAGCCAGTTTCAACCGAGGAGACTAGGTCCCTCGCCTGCTAACACCATGAAGGGTAATTTCACTGTTTGACCTCCGTAGTGTATTTTGGTTTTACATATGCCCTAGACTTGTATGTCTTTTCCCGTGTAAGTTCTCACTTTGGCATCAGTTTCTTCCAAATTTAGTTTACATTCCCCATGATTCAGGTATTTAAAAGTATTCTCACCTACCATAGTGGCTGCTCCAGTATCCACTCCATTCTGATAGGCCTCTCATTCACTCTCATGGTTACATAGATAGGCTCTGTTCTTCCTACCTTTAAATTATATAACAAATAAATATCTGAATCTATTACTTCAGACTTTTCAACGCTGTTAATCTTATTGGGTTTTTGCTTTTGTCTGAAAGTCTGCCTGATTCTATCTTTACAATGTCTCATGAGGTGTCCATTTTGATGACAGAAAAAACATTCAATCTTTTTAAACTGTGATTCATTACAAGGTTGTCTGCTTTCACCTCTGTTACTATTGTGCCATGTTTTTGTTGCTAAATTATCTCTTTCAATTTGTCTGCTTGTGATGGCTGCTTCCCACTTCTGAGTAAAGCTTTGCACTTTCGCACCCTTTTTGGCTGAGGCTCCCCGCCCAACGTGGAGGACGGCGCCATTTTGCGCTCCCTGTATGGCTTTCGAGTCTCGCACTGCACCTTCCATTGCCAGAGCTATTTCTAATGTCTTCTGAAAATCTAAATTTGTTTCAGACAGTAATCTCTTCTGAATCACATCTTCATTTATACCGCACACCAAACGATCTCTAAGCATATCATTGATAGATGTACCAAGCTCGCAATATTCAGTTAATTGTTTCAGACTTGCCACATAACAAGCAACTGTCTCCCCTGCTGCTCTATTCCTTGAGTTAAATTTGAACCGTTGCATCGTCACCGACGGCTTGGGCTGATAATGATTCTTTCCGAGGTTCACTAAGTCATCAAAACTTTTTGAATCTGGGTCACTGAGTGCCAACAAATTTTGAACGAAGCTTACTCCCACACGTGGATAAGAGGATCATGTGCTTCTTCTCATCCCGCGTGATGTCTTCGCCTGGAAGAAGAACACGAGGCATTCAACATAATGAGAACGGTTGTCCGAGGTTGGATCAAAAGGCTCAACTCTGCCAAATTGCAGCATGCTCTGAGGTGATTGCTTCGATGACCAGGAAGGAAATTTTTCTTTAGCTACAACTATCGTGTGAGGTAAGGCCTGATTTCAGTTGTTCTGATTTCCTTCGTTCTTTCATGCTTTTTACCTCGTCCTTTCATGTTTTTTCTCGCTTTTTACTCTCATTGCCAGTTTGTTGGATCCAGTGCCCTGGTTTGTTGGAGCTAAAGGATTGAGGCTGCATGCTTATTTTGGGGTGATCGAGTTGGCAACAAGACAGAGAAGATCAGTAAACCGTTCTTAGAAAAAACACATTCTGTTTATTTACAAAAGGAACTCTGCAGCTATACTTGTGTGCTTACAACTCAAAACTCTGTCTTTGCTCTTCAGACTCTAACTCAAGACTACTGACCACAGAGATAGCCTGTGCTACTCTGCAATTGGGTGCCAAGATCATGTGATCTTACATTACAACATTTGTCTTAGAGGTATATTACACATCAGATTACTACAGCAGCCTAATTAGATATTCTCAAGTAAATTGATGAAGGTGGCTCATAAACAACACAGAATTTTTTTTGACTATTTGATGAGGTCAGAAGGAGCTAGATTGTTTGCACCTGTAATAGTAGGGATCTGGAAGACATGCTTTTTCTGTGACTACCGATTCCTCAGTTGAAGTAAAAATGCCTCTTTGACATTTACCATTAGGGATTTTAACTGAAAAAGTGCTTTTAGAAGGCATTCAACTTACAAGCACATGACAACACCACAATTTCCTCTTTTAAAATTTAGTGATCAAGTCATGTAGAACTAAAATAATAGTTTACCACCTTAACAAGAAGGGAATAAATCCTATAATGTCTATCTAAAACAAATTAGGTACCAATCCTGAGCAATGGCTTAAAAACTGTCCAAAAAGTTACTTTCACTGCCACTGAAGTGTTCGTTATTGTTGAAAGGCTACTGCTCAGGAGAGCAGCAAAATTTAACTCAGTCTCATGCTAATTCCCTCCAATCCATTTATGAAAAATACAACCTGGAAGGGCACAACCAAAGGGGCGATGGTGGTATGCTGGCAACATCATTGCACTATTAATACAGTGGCCCAGGCCAATGCTTTGGGGACAAGGGTTCAAATCCCATGACAGCAGCTGGTGGAATTTTAATATAATTAATAAATCTGGAATATAAATGATGATCATAACAACTATCATTAGTTGTTCTGAAAACCAATCTGGTTCACTAGGGAAGGAAATCTGCCATCCTTACTTGGTCTGGCCTACATGTAACTCCAGACCCACAGTAATGTGGCTAACTCTTAACTGCCCTATGAAGTGGCCTAGCAAGCCACTCAATTCAAGGGCAATTAGAGATGGGCAACAGATGCTGGCCTTGTCAGTGACACCCACATCCCATGAAAGAATAAAAAATAACTGGCACAATGTTATGACTTCTATTTGTAGAACCAATATAGGAGTCCTGAGGTGTAAAAAGAAAGGATGCAATGTTAATCTGAAATCACTAGGCACACAAGGCCATGGGCAAGGTCAACAAGATACACACAGCAGGCTCTCCAATGGCAGGCACCTTGACAGGCACTGGCAATGCATGTCCACCTGGTCCAATGGGAAGGAGATCATACCTTGTTAAAAGGTCAAGGATGGGAAAGGGGTTAGTGTAACCGATAGTGTATAAAGGGAAATCCAGGTGAGACAGAGTACAAAGATCTGCAAAAAAACAATCTATCAAAAAGGTACTTGCTACCTGCAAGGATAATTATGACGACTGTTGGAGGGACAACCAGAATTCTGAACATGGCACCTTGGAGCATGAAGCTGTTCAAAGGGGGGAGGAAGTGGAAAAGGGAAAGCATAATGGATGTAGATGTAGGAGATTCAATAATTAGGAGACAGATAGCATCCTTCGTAAGCAGGTTTGTGTGTCAGAGGATGTGAGGCCTCCATGGTGCCAGGGTCAGGGACATCTCAGACGAGCCAGAAAGGATATTGGAGACGGAGGGGAGGATCCAGTTATTGTGATCATGTTGGGATCAACAACCTATGGAAGAGTAGGCCAACCATGAGGCACCCCAGTACGTTTAACTCTCTGACTAAGCTAGATGCAACAAAGGACAATGTTGCACACATGAATAAATTGCAAACAATAAAATGTGTAATATTTCTTTGTGACAAATTGAATTTTTTAAAAACACCCCTGTGACCACTGTGCTCATGTAGAGTCTTAAGTTTTTCTCCTATGGTCACTATGCCTCGGTGCAACCATGACATCAGCAACAGAGGTGAAGGCAGTCTCCTCAGTGCGCTGCCCTGTTGTTTTGGATGACTATGGCTGGTCTCATCTGGAGGTCCAAGGCCTTGAAGGCCCTGGCCTACAGGGGATCTCCTGCACTGGTGCAGGGGCATCCTCCACAGCCACACCTACTGAAGACAATGGGGTTACTGGCAAAAGAGATGAGGAAAGGCCACTCACCCTGGGGCCATCCTGAGAGGAAGCCCCTAGGGTGGCAGGCATGCACTCCTTCTCCCTCTCTGTACACAATGGCACCTCCCTACCCCCCTGAGGAGAAGGGGCACTTGGAAGGAGGTCAAAGTGCCTCATCCTCTCTCACCTAACCACCGTTGCACTGAACCCATGGCTAAAGTGACGGGATGCAGGTTAGAGCGCTTAAAGGTCAAATGTTGGACCTGGCTCTCCATGGCAGTTGCCAACTTCTCCATGGAGGAAGTCAGGCGCTCACATGCCTGAGATATGGCTGAACCCATGGCTTGAATGGACTCCTCCATCACCTACACAAAGCTGCGCATGACCTCTGGCATCTCCACCATATGATCCCCACCTTTTGCTGCATCTCTGACAGGCTTCTTGTGGCCGTGATTAGGGGCCTGTCATCAGCATGGGGCTCAGTGAAGGCCTGATCCCCAGCAGTCCTCGAGTGTCAGGGGCCTCAGCTGTCAGAGTTTCCCTCAGCGCTTGGGACGGGTGTGCAAAGTGCTCACCAGACTGTGTTCCCAAATCTAAATACAAACCTTCTGCAACCTGTGTGGGTAGAATTGCGCTGTTGGAGGTTGTGGATGGTGCATCCTCTGGGTCAGTGGTGTCATTAGTGGTGTCACCTTCCCTGAGGTGGAATTTTCAGTCTCCGGCTGTGGCTGTGGCCTGGGTTTGGGATTGCGAGGGTCTGTAGAGGAGAACAAAAAAACTACCTTAAGGGTCACAGTCTCTGAATGCTTCATATTTCCTCGCGTGCCTCCTGTGAGCCCTCATGTCAGCACCAGGTTAGATGCAATCTCACTCTTACATCTGGCCATTTCAGCCTCACATTCTGTGATCTCTCGGCCGACCTCCTCTCCTGAAATCTGTAGTGCCTCTTCTCTGCAGGGCTGAGCAGCTTCAGTTCAGACACGCCACCTCTTGTCCTTGGCCTCCCCCTTGCGTTGTGGGTCTGCTTCTCGTGTACGACAGCGTAGAGATTTGGTGACATGTCAAGTGCCACCTTGCCTGCATGCATCACCATCTGGTACCCAGAAGAAAAGAGACTCTGAGCAGTCTTTCAAAAACTTAGAATGATTAATTTATTTTAACAAGCTGATTAACACACAATTGTAATCAGTAAGTATACCTAGGAAGTCTACCTCTTCCTAATGAATTTTCCCAACACATGCACAGACAAACAAAGGACAAAGATAGAGTCTCTCTGCACAGATGGGCTTTGGAGGATGGGTGTTATAAAATAAAGGATAAAGTCTGCAGGGTCTCAACGCTGTCAACCTGGAGTTCTCTCTTGTGCAGATGGGCCGCTCGTCCTGGTGGATGGCCTCAGCTTTGCAGGCCCAAATGCAGACTGGTTACCCTCAGATGAGGATTCTCTGGCCAAAGGTTGATAGCCACACACAATTTTAGACAAGGTAGAGAGAGGGAGCCAGTCAAGGTAGCCTTCTTTCCTCAGCTTGTTCTCCAACAAGACTACCTTCAAAACAAGCAGGTTCACAACTTAAGTTTTTTTTTTCCTCTCTCCCATGTGATTGCCTTTTTGTCTCCCAGCTTTTCATTAATTAGAGTGCTTTGCAGTTCAACACAAACAACTCCTTCTCAAGTACCATAAAGGTGAGGTGATTTCTTGGAAGAGGCCTGCTTGTTGACAGTTCCAATGTTAACTTAAGACCTTTTAAAAAAAACCCAGGTTAGCACCCACACGTCCAGATTATGCCAAGCCCTTCCATTTTTAAAAGAGAACTTCAGTCTTGAGAGATATGATTCTAACAAGGTGACAGGGAAGTTGTGTCCATGATGCAGAGCCTCCATGTTGGTCTTGGAGGCTGTTTTATAGTCTGTCTGTACCTGCTGCATCATCGCCTGACAGCAGCATCTGCCAATGAATACCTGGCCCCACTGCATAATCACATGTGTCACCCGTGCACACCACCAGCCCTTTCAATTTTAATTGTAACTGCATGTGCGCCAGTTCACGACACCCAAGGGGAAGTGGCACCCATTTCCGGTTCTGAGGTAGGGACTCACATTCTTTGTATTAAATTCCACCCCCTGTGTCAGTATTCACAGTAGAGCGTGAGGTCAGCATGCCAGGTATCTCAAGCAAACAATTTTGCTTCAGAGACAGGGACAGAGGAAAATGAATGCAAGTAGAATAATAGCAACGAAGAAAATAATGGCACTAAAGAGCAAAAAATCTCCAACACCAGATGGATTTCATCCCAGGATTTTAAAGGAAGTAGGTGAAAACATTGCAGATGCCCTAACTATGATCTTTCAAAGTTCTCTTGCTTCAGGAACCCTTCCTTTAGATTGGAACCGTACACATTTCATTCCACTATTTAAGAAAGATGAGATAAGGAAACCAGGGGCAGAATATAACACTTGTCAGGCAGGCAAGCAAGCTGTAAAATGATGTGTGATGACATTGGGCGAGTGTCCCGACGTCATCACGCACTTGCGTGATATTTCGGTTGGTGCACGTGGGAGTTGGCAGCGCGCCAGCTGACAATTAACAGGCTTATTAAGGCCATTAAAGTAATAATTAAATGAAATTTTTCACTGCCCATCCAGCGTCCTTTGGATATTTTGTGAAACCTCATCCACCGTCAGGATGAGGCTTCGTTCAGTGATTAAAAGAAAAAATAATTTCAAACTAATTTCCAACATGTCCCTGTTCATGTGTCAGAGTCACATGAGGGGACATGTTATTAACGTTTTAAAATTCTTTATTTTTTATTTTCAAAAACCTTCAGCTCCCTGAGGCAGCTCTGTACCTCAGTGAGTTTTTACTGCGCGCACCCGCATGCATATGCGAACTTCAGCAGTCGCGCTCCTCCCGCCCCCACCCTGGCAGTGCTGCAGCGCGTGGTTCATGCTGGCTGGCCGTTAATTGTGCCTGATCGTGGGCGGTGGCCGACTACCCGACCGCTCCTGGACCTGCCGGCCAATCCCGCCTGACCACCAGAAAATCGTGGCCCAGGGAATTATAGACCAGTTGGCCTAACATCTAACATTATAGAGTCTATAATTAAGGATAGATTGCTTGAACACCTTGCAAATTTTCAGCTGAACAGAGAGAGCCAGCATGGTTTTGTGTGGGGTGGATCATGCCTGATGAACCTGGTTGAATTTGTTGAAGAGGCAATGAAAGCAGTGGGTATATATGTCTGTGGATGTTATTTATAAGGACTTTTGCTCTGATGAAGTCCCCCTAGCAGACTGTGAGCTCAAATTGAAAGCAAATGATTGACCTCGTTAGGAAATTGGCTGAGTGGCAGGAGAGGAAGAATAGGGATAATGGGCAGGTAATCTAATTGACAGGATGTGACTAGTGGTATCCCACAGGGATCTGTGTTGGAGCTTCAACTCTTCACCATATTCACTGAGGACTTAGGTAATTGAATAAAAAAAGCACATATCCAAGTTTGCCACTGATACAAAGATAGGCAGCATGTAAGCAGTGTGGATGGAAGCATAACAAAAAGATATCAATAACCTAAATGAATAGATAAATTTGTGACAAATGGGCTTCAATATTGGCAAATGTAAGGTCATCCAGTTTAGACTTAAAAAAGATGGAAAGGGGTACTTTATACATAGTGCAAGGCCAGAAACAATGGAACTCAAAGATAGCTGGGGCTGCTTGTATATAGATCATTAAAATGTCATGAACAAGTATATAGAGAATATCAAAAAGGCTCATAGAATGTAGGCCTTTATATCTAGAGATCTAGATTACAAGGTGCTAGAAATCCTGCTTCAGTTACACAAAGCCCTGGTTAGGCCACACCTGGAGGACTGGGAGCAGTTCTGGGCACCACACCTTAGGAAGGATATATTGGCCTTGGAGGGAATGCAGTGTATGTTTACCAGAATGATACCTGGACTCCAACAGTTACATTGTGAGGAGAGGTTAAACAAACAAGGGTTGTACTCCCTGGAATTTAGAAATTTAAGGGGTGATTTGATCAAAGTTTTCAAGACATTAAGGAGAACAGATAGAAGAGATAGAGAAAAACTGTTTCTGGTGGTTGGGGATTCTAGGTCTCGGGAACATAGACCAAAAATTGGAGCCAGACATTACTGGAGCGAAATTAGGAAGCACTTCTATACACAATGAGTGGTAGAAATTTGGAACTCGAACAAATAGCAGTTAATGCTAGATCGGCTGTTAATGTTAAACCTGAAGTTGATAATCTTTAGTTAACCAAAGGCATTAAGGAATATGGGGGGTTAGGTCACGGATCAGCCATGATTTTATTGAATGACAGAACAGGCTTGATGGGATAAATAGCATCCTCCTGTTCCTATATATTATTGAATGATTCTGTGATGCTAAGTCTCTGTAACGTTCAGTGTAAGGAGCACTAGGACCAGTCTGTGAAGTTTCTCATCTTCCCCTAACTGAAATAAGTCGCAATAAAATTGTCCTGAGCCCTCTGTGCCAATGTTGCCATGCCTTCTGCTCATAGCTGGAATCCTTTAGCCTCCGGTCAAGGCCATGGCAGTGCTCCTCATTCAGTTCCAAATATCCAAATCCTTACTCAATCGTTTTGACTAATTCATGCTATAAAGACACCAGGATTGTTGCTTCAGCACACCAATGGTTTGGTCAAAGGTAGATAGATGATTGGAATGAGCCAGTTGTGAAAAACGTCAGAGCAGCTGTGACTTCCACAGTCAGAGATAGAACAGTGCTAGCCACAGACCAGGAGGTACAAAATCATCTGCATGGTTCCATAATTCTTCTTCTTAGGCAGTCGCTCGGGATCGAGGACGACTTGCTTGGTTCAATGAATAGGGCAGGATAAGAATAATTAACTGGGGGAAAGTCACCTTCAATGGGGTAAGGATGGATCCGTTAAATTGGAATCAAAGATTGGCAGGACAAATAGTAACAGAACACAGGGCTACATTTAAAGAAGAGATAGCTCAGGGACAATCAAGTTATATTTCCATGAAGAGGGAAGGTACAGTAAGCAAATCTAGAGCTCCTTGGATGATAAAAGAGATAGACATTAAGATGAAGAGAAATAGTGTGCTTATGACAGAGGTCCAGTGAATAGTACAACTGAGAATCAGGCTGAATATAAAAAGTTCCACGGCGAAGTGAGAAAGCAAATAAGAGAAGCAAAGAGAGAACATGAAAAGAGACTGGCAGCTAACATAAAGGGAATACCATAGGCTCCTATGGGCATATAAATAGTAAAAAGATAGTAAAAGGAGGAGTGGGGTCGATTAGGGACCAAAAAGGAGATTTACGCATGAAACAGAGGGCATAGCTGAGGTATTAAATGAATACTTTACACCTGCCTTTACCAAGGAAGAAGATTGTGGTGAAAGAGAAGGTGATTCAGACACCTGAAGGGTTTAAAATTGATAAGGAGGAGATATTGAACAGGCTGCCTATACTTAAAGTGGATAAGGGCCAGAAGAGATACATTCCATAAGACCGTAAGATTAAGGAGCAGAAGTAGGCCATTCAGCCTATCGAGTCTGCTCCGCCATGCAATGAGATCATTGCTGAGCTGGTAATCCTCAACTCCATTTTCCTGCCTTTTCCCCATAACCTTCGATTCTCTTACTGATTAAAAATATGTCTACCTCAGCCATGAATATACTTAACAACCCAGCCTCTACAGCCCTCTGTGGTAAAGAATTCCACAAATTAACTACCCTCTGAGGGAAGAAATTCCTCCTCATCTCTGTCTTAAATGGGCAACCCCTTACTCTGAGATTATGCCCTCTGGTCCTAGACTCTCCCACAAGGGAAAACAACCTCAAGGCAAGTACCCTGTCAAGCCCACTAAGAATCTTACATGTTTCAATAAGGTCGCCTCTCATTCTTCTAAACTCCAATGAGTACAAGCCCAGCCTACTCAACCCCTATTCATAGGAAAATCCCTCCATACCCCGGATCAACCTAGTGAACCTTCTCTGGTCTGCCTCCAATGCCAGTACTTCTTTCCTTAGATAAGGGGACCAAAACTGTTCACCGTATTCTAGGGGCAGAAAGAGCGCATCAATCTCCCTGAGGCATGGAGCTACCTCAGGGAGATTGATGCGACTCCAGACCCACAGCAATTCAGCATTCAAGATGCACTGCAGGAATTCACCAAGGTTCCTATGACAGCACCTTCGAAACCCATGACCACTACCATCTAGAAGGACAAAGGCAGTAGATAGATGAGAACAACACCACCTCCAAGTCACTCACCATCCTGCCTTCAAAATATATCGCTCTTTCTTCACTGTCGCTGGGTCAAAATCCTGGAACTCCCCCCCTAACAACGCTGTGAGTGTACCTACACCACAGGGACTGCAGTGGTTCAAGAAGGCAGCTCATCACCACCTTCTCAAGGGCAACTAGGGATGGGCAATAAATGCTGGCCCAGCCAGTGTAGCCCACATCCCGTGAATGAATTTAAAAAAATGTAGTTGACTCTTAATGGTCTAGAAAGCTACTCAGTGCAGGGTAATTAGGGATGAGCAACAATTGCTGGCCTTGCCACCGATGCCACAATCTATGAAAGAATATAGAAAAAAAATTCTAGTTCTCAGATATGATCCTCTGCTGAAAGTACTACACCTGTGTGCCTTCTTAACATCTGTTCTTACCCAATTCTCTCCTGACGGGATGATGGTAGCAACAATAGTCACCGAAACCTGTTCTCACTATGTTTAATGAGGTAGTTGCCCTGTTAAATTGGATATGCCCTCTACTTAGTAAGGTTATTATTGCCTGTGCATTAGAATCGTAAAGCATTTTTTGACATTGTATCAAGATCTTGAATCTCAGCAGACAACCTAAATAGAGCTAGGTGAAGACATTTTGGAACCCTTGGCACCTAGAACATTTGGGGGCCCTCCACAACCCACACTTGCACAAATCCACACCCCCTCACCCATTACAAAATCATATAATAAAACTCAGGAAGAAGCCGGCCCATAGAATTTTTACACAGACCATTAATAATAAAGGAATTCACATCACAATATAGTATGCTGAAATGAAACAGATCTGGATGTTGTATGCAGTTTTTCTAAGATATGTGAATTTTATCAGGACTCCATATTTGGCTACCACCCCATGTCACAGGCCCGATAGGGACTACAGAGAAAACAGAGCTTTAGCAACCTGGATAATGTATCAATTAATTCTATTAGGAAAGGGCTGGATAGATGACACATTGAAAAGAGTGTAAAAGGTTATATGGATTAGGATAGATCCAGGTGATTTATTCTATTACAACTCACACATTACTGTCACCATAGATGAGTCACCTGCACAGCACAACTGCTTTAAGTGTCAGTTGTAAAGTTCCATTAATATTCTGAGAGTAAGATTTCAGCAGGGATCCTCCTGAACTCCCATTGAAGTTCTACCACCAGCAGCTTCTCTTGATGAATACATTTCACGAGACTCTTCTTGAGGTTGCCTTTCTCAAGAAAATAAATGGGTTGGCAAAAGCTGTGGGTTTGATGTGCTAAATGTGTGATGTTTTTAAAGCCATATTGAACTGGTCATGGGAACTTCAAGCAGCGAAAATGAATACTAAGTTTCGTCAATGATCTGGCCTGCTTATCCATTTACTAGCTGAGCTAAACCAGCCAGGAAAGTTCAGGTTTAAGTTTCCTATTTGCGCTGGGTTAGCTGATTTTAAGATGGTTGAGGTGGTGCAATTGTTCTCAGCATCTTTGGGTTGTGGAGGGAGAATTGGTCAAGAGTTTCTGCTCCTGATTAGATTGGAAGTTTGTTTGTGTTGGTATTATGTGAGATAGGATTAAGCCCAGCCCTGATTGATCCTTTGGATAAATAGTCTGCCTATATAGACCAAGCACACGCATGAATAATGTTTACTCGATTGGAACCTAGAACAAATATCTGCAGAAACATGAAGGGAAAAAACATTTTGAACCAATAAGAGAAGTAAACATTTCATCATGTGATAGTAATTACAAAAATGAATAAACTTAAATTGCATTATTAATTTAGGCTTTTCAAAGTATGAAACTTCAAGAGAAAAAAATTACCAAACTATTAGGCCTAGAATTGACAGTTGATAATGTTGGCGTTTACTATGCTGAATACATGCAAAAGATATTACTTTGTCCACTATCTTGATGAACATTTAGTTCAAAATTTATTGGAATGCATCATCACAGCAATTGCAAGTGGTGTCATGGCGGTAGAAATGACCTTTCTGCCTCAGTCAAACTAAACTTTCCAAACAGGCTGTGCCACTTTAAGAGAAATGCTGTAATGTTGTTTGTTTTCAAAATAGGTACTGAAATTATAGGTATTGTGCTTACAAGAATAATGTCAGAATACAAGTGATTAAACTTTTTCACACATGAGAGATTTTCTGTAATTATTGCCCTGCATGTCTTTGTATTAATGACAGATGATAATCAATCTGCCCTTCACTATTTATGTCAGACACCAATTGTCACAGGTTGGCAGATTCCTTTTTTGGCTTTTCAGGAGTTTTAGGAATTAATTTTTTTCAAGCAGAATCTATTCAACCTTTGAAGCAAAATTCACATACAGTAATTCATTTTAATGAATGGAAGATTTATCACCACAAGCAAAACACAAAAAGGTTATTCTCATTTCATTATTTCATACTTCAAAGATTTTGTAAAATTACTACTTTCTCTACTAAATTTATAATAAAAGATTGATCTGTTTCATTTCATCTCAGAAGAATCATGGAAATCAATGCTTTGCTGTCTTTTTGGCAGTTTTCAAATTGGTGGCACCAAACAGATTGAAAGACATTCAGAGCTTGTTACAACTTAAATGAAGTGAACTGTATTGATTTATCATGAATGGTTTACAATTTGATGCTTTACTTGCAATGTAAACATTTAGTTGATTGGCTTTAAATCCCAGTCAAACATTGTTAATGTACTATACTCATCACGTTCTTAAGCATTAGACTGCATACTAACCTCTGATTAAAAGATTTAAGGCAAGGATTCTCTAAAGACTTAACGCAGTGAAATGCGTTTGGCCCCTCAACAGCACACCAGATGAGTTTTTTTATGGGGCATGTCAGTCAGGATAAATGCCAGTCTTTCTTTAGTTGGGTTATACCAAACTGCGATTACAGCAGCAGAATAACTATCATTATAAAGATGGGGAAAGATTGAGGTATTTTATCTCCAATGCATGCTTTGATGAGGTTCTAACAAGAGTCTCAATCTGAAGCATTAAGCTGTGATTTCTGTCCTCAAATGTGTGGATCCATTGTGTACTTTTGATGTTTATTTCAGATTTCATCTTTAAAGGTTTCTGTTTTCACCAAACCTGCTGCTTCCCGGCGGTGAATAGGTGTTAGTTCATGGATATTTACAGCAGCAACCTCGAAAACAACACTACTTTAATGTTCAAAACATAATGCCCGGGGTGTCAATATTGGGTGTGAGTTAGGTCTCCAGCTGGACCTTGAATCTTCTGGTCCATTGGGAACAACACTATTATCTGAGGCAACTTCATGGTACCCAAAAGGACAGGATAAATATTTGAATCGATAAAACAAGGAAGGAAATTTTGCCTTTCACAGTTTATTCTTGATGTTCTGCTCATTCATATTGATGATTAAGGATGCTGACCTCTGCTCGTATGTACTTCGAACATGAACCTATTCCAGCAAGAAATGGCTTGTAAATCATCAGCAAGCAAAGAGGGCAGATATCTGGAAAAAACTTCCTCTTAACATACCATAGCAAAACCAATAATAATCCCTCCGACAAAGCCATAATTGCTCTTTCATTGAATATCTCAGTCTTGATTGCCCAAATCCCTTGAATGTTGAATTGGTCCAATGGTCATTGATATCTGCTGCTAGACACTGTAAGTGGTGAGAGAGAGCTACATATATACCAACATGAGGAGCCATCACTGGCTTTCATTATTTTATTGCCCATACATTTTTCCTTTACAATTCAGTACTTCTTTCAGCTTTTATGCAAGTTAAATCAGACAGAATTAACCTGATTTTGTTTTGTTTACAGTTCATCCCCTCGAGTTTTAGAAATGGTTGTGTGATGTTGTTACACTGTGTTTTTTTCTTCTTGAATCATCACCTCTCACGAATATGACCCAATAGCAGTAAAGATGAAGCCATGCCATTTGGGAAGATTTCTATTCAGCTCTGGGACTTGGCCAGCCAGATATTTTAATGCCCTCCCCCGTGGTGAGTTTGATGGTTGTGCGGCATTTAATCAGACAAAAAGGCTGCCACCTTCTCACCTCCACCCTGATTAAGTCCATGTCGGGAAGGCCTGTGGATGGCCTTCCCACCCCGCCACCAATTGAGGGCATTAAATTTCATATTTAATATCTGGCTGGCCAAATCCTGAAGCTGAACTGAAATCTTTCCAAATGGCACTGCTGCATCTTTACTGCCAATTAAGGGCCTCACCCTGCTGCCACTGGTATTAACCCAACAGCAGGCAGGGAACTCGCCATGTGGCGAGCAAGACAAGCAAACCAGTGCAGGATCCTGGGGGTTCAAAGGCACTGAGTGCCTGATCGAGGGACCCGGATCCGGGTAGGATGGGGCCTGCTGGGAGCCTCTCCCCTGCCCTTACTGCTGATCCCCTGTCCTTCCCCCACCCCCCACTGCCACCTTACAACCTCCTCTCACCATCACTCACCTGTGACCTGGGATCCAGCGATGATGTTAGGCCTCGGGTGTCCGCCGTACTGGCAGCAGCCACCTGGTAGTGCTGCCGTTCAATAGGGCTGCCAGCTCCTGATTGGCGGGAAGCTCCTAGCGACTATGACTTCTACCCCAGGGGCAGGATTTTTCACTGAGTGGGCGGGTGCGCGCCCAACCTGTTCGATCGTAATATGACGTGCGATGAAATGAGGCAAGCGTCCCGACATCATCGCGCACTTGCGCGATATTTTGGTCGGCGGGTGCGCGCAGGAATCGGCAGTGTGCCTATTAAGGCCATTAACAATCTAATCAATTTAAAGTTTTAGCTGCCAGTTGAACCTTACGGTTGGTGGGCAGGCAATAAGGCCAAGCGGCCTTGGCATTTTTTGCAAAACCTCATCCACGGGCGGAAAGAGGTTTCGATCCGTCATTTAAAATAAAATGTTCATGCTAATTTCTAACATGCCCCTAAATCTGTCAAATGAGGGGACATGCTGTTTAACATTTCAAAAATCTTTATTTTTAATTTTCAAAACTCTTCATCTTTTCAGCTTTTACAAGCGTGTACCCGCGAACTTGCGCTCTCACCCCCCCCCCCACTCCTGCACACAGGCAGCGCTGGGCGGGGCCTTAATTGTGTGAAATCGCGGACCGGCCTCAATCGCAGGCGGTGGTCGGCTTTCCGATCGCCCCCGCCGAGCCTACCCGACAAGGGAAAAGTCATGGCCCAGGGTTCTTGATCCTGGGGAAGTCCCGCCGCGATCCAGTTAAGTGCCTGAGTGACACGTAACTCGGCGAGCCATTCCGAAAGGCAGCACCACAAGGTTTTTACCGACGTTCCAGCCGGTGGGCAAGATCCCCATTGTCTCCATTAAATCCAGCCCTGTATGTCACTTTGATGCTACTGTGATCCGGTGTGTTCTGATACGATTTCCTTCCACATCAGTCAAGGACAAGGGAAGATAGTCCATGAGATGAAGCAGTTACATTTTAAATTAATACAGATCGAAAAGGAAGCTGTTAGTGATGTTGTTAAGGCAGTTTATTATATGAACTCTAAAATGATTGCTTATTTTTTTCCACAAAGACTTCTATTTATTTTGGGTGCTTTTTCATACTAGTTAAAAGTTTCGATAGTCTAAGGAAGTGGTCTAGCTGGTGCTGATGTACTTTTTAGGTAACTTAAAGGTTTGACAAACTGGTTGCTTCCAGACATGGGTGGCCTAGTAGACCTTCCTCTGGGAATGCACCATGACTGGGAGAGTCAGCATAGGTCACGCAGAGTAGGACAGGTTTCTAGAAGAGGGAGGAGGAAGAAGGAAAGGAGGACTCTCAGCAGGAAGCCAGAGCTGCAGAGAGTGTTCAGGGCACATTCTCCTCCCAATATTTGAGACATCTACACTTCAGTAAGAATATCGTCACTGCAATCTGCCAATTGCTGAAGCTGCAACTGCAATCTCAGAGCATGGCAAGGACCACAATGCCAGTGGCTGGGAAGGTGACTGTGGCGGTGGGCTTTTTTGCCTCTGGCTCCTTCCAGGTTGGAAATATTAACATCTCACAGTTTGAAGTGCATTGCTGCATAAGGGAGGTCACTGAGGCTCTTCACTCAATGAGAGCTAGCTACATTTCATTCCCTCTTGCCAAAGAGAAGCAGGCAGGGCGATCACAAGGGTCACATGGATTGCAGGCTTCCCCATACTGCAGGGTGCCACTGACTCCCTGCGCAGTGCTTTGTGGCCCTCATGTCAACTCTGCCATGGACTGGAACCAAAAGAGATTCAACTTCCTCAACATACAGCTGGCGTATTACCACCGGCGGTGCATAATGTAATTTAACGTGGTCCAGGCAGCAGTCACAATGTATTCATTCTGTGGCAGTCCCCCTGTGCAGGCTACACTTCAACCGCTTTGACAAACCAAAGGGGTGGCTACTAGGTAACAAGAGCTTTCTGCTGATGCCATGGTTCATGGATCTGGTTTGAAACCCACACATATGTAGGCAACAAGCAAACAACGAGAGCTATGCTGCCTCAAGAAACTGATAGAACAGATCATGAGCATTCTGAAGCAATGGTCCTGCTGCCTCAACTACCCTGGAAGAGCCCTGCAGTACTTGGCTCAGCAGGTTTCAAGATTTGTCTCGATATTCATATCATACTGCAGAGCCTTGCCAACACAAGGGAACAACCTTTGTCACCATTTATCAGAGGCAAGACACTGAGGAGCAGGAACATGAGGAGGAGCAAACATTGGAGGAGAAGGGGGAGGTGGGAGGGGTGGAGGTGAAGAGGAGAAAGAGGAAGGGAGATAGCCCCTTTCTGCCTGGGCTCTACATGAACAAGTCATTCAACAGTGATCCCATGAAGATCAATTCTAATTCCCCATTCATCAGCAGTCCTACACTAACACCATCTCTGTCACTAACTATCAATGGCCACAAGACAAAGGTAAAGCCAACACACAATGCACATTTCAATCCATTTATAAATGAAATCATGCCATGTTGCACACAAAAATAAACTGATTACCCTTGTGCATTTCCTCAGTGCCCGCCTTCCATATGCCTTGTCTGTCCTAGTGCTCCTATACAATTATCCCTGAGGCTGCAGCATGGCTGGCCAAAGGTTGCTGGCTTTCAGTGGAAGGGACTGGAGATGGCCTTTGAGGACAACCTCAAGCAGCTCTAGGTTGAGGAGGCCTGGCTCCTGACCACATCACGCAGCATGGGCTGGCTGGCCAACAGGCAACAGCAGGGGCATTGGCAGAGTGACAGGGAAGGGGAACATAAGTGCTGACACCTGCAGAGAGGAGAGCAGGTCTATACTCCATGGAGCCACTGGCAATCTCCAGGGTGGCGCTTATCCTAGGAATCTGTTGGAAAACGCTGAGATGCCCTGGAAACTACTTTAAGGATTATAATCCACAGGTACCATGCCTGCAAGCTGACCTTGCATCAGGGCAATTGAGCTTCTCATCCAACACTCAGACAATGGGCGGCTGCTGCTTGTGCTGCAACGGAAACTGAGACATTGCCCATCAGACGCTGCACCATGCTTCGTTCCGCAAGCAAGTTGATGGAGTTGGGGACATGTTCAGTGCTGAATCATAAGAAATACAAGCAGGAATAGGCCTTTCGGCACCCTGAGCCTGCTCCACCATTCAATAAGACCATGGCTGATTCGATTGTGGCCTCAACTCCACTTTCCTGCCTGTCCCCCAAAACCCTTGACTCACTTGTAGATCAGAAATCTGTCTAATTCAGCCTTGAATATATTCAATGATCTAGCCTCCACTGCTGTCTGTGGAAGAGAATTCCAAAGATTAATGATCCTCTGAGAGAAGAAATTCCTTCTCATCTTCATCTTAAATGGAGACCCCTTATTCTTAAACTATGCTCGCTCATTCTAGATTCCCCCACAAGGTGAAACATCCTCTCAACTCCTACCCAGTCAAGCCCCCTCAGAATCTTATATGTTTCAATAAGATCCCCTTTCATTCTTCTAAATTACAATGAGTGTGCGCCTGACTTGCTCAACCTTAGCTAATAAGACAAACCCATTCATCCCAGCAATCGGTGAATCTTCTCTGAACTGCCTCCAATGCAAGTATATCCCTCCTTAAATAAGGAGATTAAAACTGTGCCCAGTGTTCTAGGTGTGGTCTCAACAACGTACTGTACAGTTGTAGCAAGACTTTCTGGGCAAAAAAATTGGCAGATGGAGTATAATGTGGGACAATGTGAGGATATCCACTTTGGCTGCAAGAATAGAGAAGCAGAATATTATTGAAATGGAGAGACACTGCAGAATGCTACATGTACAGAGGAATCTGGGTGTCCTCTTCCATGAAACATAAAAAGTCAGCATGCAGGTACCACAAGTAATTAGTCAGTCAGATGGAATATTGGTCGTTATTGTAAGGTAGATGGAGTATAAAAGTAGGGAAGTCTTGCTACTACTATACAGTGCATTGGTGAGAGCACATCTGCTCAGCAAGACAACCATTGAGCAGATCATTGGGCTTCTAATGGACCCAGTCAGGTGGTGCCCTTCAATACCCTCCTGAAAGGCTCTCAGCCATTGTGGTAGTCTGCTGTGCTCTCCATAACATGGTCTTCCAGAGAGGTGTGGGCTTTGATGATGGTTAGGCCATGGAAGGAGACAGCTCATTGGGGGAGGAGCAGAAGCAGGAGGTGAGAAGGGAGGAAGATTTGGAGGCAAAGGGAGATGGTGCTGAACAGAGAGATGCCCCAGCTACACGGCAGTTGACCTCCTCCTGCCACCTTCCAGGGTTGAGGACCTCCCTCCTCTCCCTCATGGCTCCAGGCTTAGATCCAGGTCAGCACCGATGAAGCGAGGAGCTGCCCTGACCCAGGTGCCAAGTGCCCAGTGTTATGACACAGCAATTGGTAAAGGCTGAGTTGTTTAAATCCCAGAGGGAAATTTGAAATAACTGTCATAACCTATATTTTCAATTGTATGTTTGAGATGTGCCTTTGAATTCAGGAGTAAAACCACCAAGCTTCAAGACTTTTTTTTAATATAAAGCTAAAATTAAACATTTATTAATTTAACAATTAATTAAACACATACACATGTCTACAAATTACTACAATAATAACTTTTAACTAAATTCCCAAATTAATCACTCCCAGGTAAGTCTTCACCAAGGCAACAATAACCCATAGACTTTAAACACACACACCAGGCAAAGCACATTTGACCTTACAAATTCAAAATGAGGTTCCTTTCCAGACATAGCTGTAGGCTTACAGACTGGTTACATCTTAAATGCCTCGGACCTGCACACACAAAACTCCTGTTTATACCTAGCTTTCCCTTTGCATGTAAATTTTCCATTGTATTATTAGGTTTTTAAATTTTACCTCTAACAATAATCCTTTCATTCCACCAATTTTATTAGTAATATAAACATATTGCTTGGCGTCTCCCAGCTAGGTGCAAGATTTTACCCATTCTTTTGAATGGTTTATTCAACAAATGCAAATTTACTCTTTACCTTCTATCCTTACATTTATCAAATTAACATCTCACAACACGATAAATCAAAGCACCCAGACTAGCTGGCTTTAATCCAATTAAGCCACATATGGACAATCACATAGGTCAGAATTTTTAACTCGGCATGCGGGCGCGTGCCTGACACACCCAAGCGTGAAATAAAGTGCGTTGCCAAGCGTGCCGAAGTCAATGTGTACTCTCGTGATATTTTGGTAGGTGGGCGCGCGATGAAGACGGAGGCGCACCCGCCATTAATTAAATGGCCAGTTAAGGCCCTTGAGGCGCCAATTGTCTCAGACTTTATATAGCCCGTGCGATTTTCAGGCCGTCGTACGGGCTAAACAGGCAGGCGGGCAGGCCACAATTTCAAAAACCTCATCCACGGGTGGGATAAGCAGGGTCAGTGGGCTTGTAAATGCGAGTAGTTTGTAGTTTGGGATATAAAATGCTGCTGATTGCTTGTGCGAGCAGGACAACTTCATTTCGCTTCAGAGCAGCATTGAAAGAAATAAGAGGCTTCAGTTCCGGACTCAGTGTTGTTTCCCAAGCCCCCGGAGGATTCATACCGCTTGGGTTCTTCCAGGTATCAGGCAGCCTTCCCTTACCCTGGTAATGGGGATTGTGGTCTCCCTGGAGACACCTCCTCTGAGGAGGAAGAGAGAGCCAGAAGGGGGAGGAAGCCAGGTGTCTCTATTCAGCCTCCAGGGGAGTGACCTGTGGGAGGAGAGGCCCAGGCACAAGACCAACAGGAAGTCCAAGGCAGAAGGGACCGCAGAAGACGCCACTATCCTGCTGCGAGGGTTTACAGGCGGCGATGCAAATACGTCAATATGTCTGAGGTGCAATGCCGAAGGAGGCTCTGCCTCTCAAGGTAGACACTGACCTCCATTTGTCAGAGGATTGGTCCTGAGATCAGCTCCGACTGTGTGGGTGGACACCCCATGCCAATGGCACTGAAGGTCACGGTGGCCCTCAACTTCTATGCCTCCGGCTCCTTCCAGGGCTCAGTGGGGGATCTGTCCGGAGTTTCCCAATCAGCTGTCCACAGTTGTGTCAAGCAGGTGACAGACCCTCTGTTCAGCCGTGCATTGACTTTCATTCACTACCGTAAGGACCAGGCCAGCCAGGCAGAGCGAGCCAGAGGCTTCGCGGCCATTGCTGGCTTCCCCCACATCCAGGGTGCAATAGACTGCACACATGTGGCCATCAAGGTGCCAGCAGGTGAGCCCGGTGCCTTCGTCAACAGGAAGGGCTTCCACTCCATGAACGTGCAGATAGTGTGTGACCACAGGATGCTGATTCTACAAGTCTGTGCAAGGTACCCAGGCAGCTCCCATGATGCTTACATCCTCAGACAGTCCCAGGTGCCGGGGCTATTCAGTGCTCCAGCTGGACTGGGTGGATGGCTGCTGGGTGACAAGGGCTATCCCCTCAGAAGGTGGCTCATGACGCCTCTCCGCCATCCAAGAACAGAAGCTGAGTAGCGGTACAATAGGAGCCACACCTCCACAAGGGCCATGGTAGAGAGAACCATAGGTCTTCTCAAGATGCACTTCCGATGCCTGGACCGTTCACTGTAACACCCCGTAGATTGTGTGTCACTGATAGTGGTTCCATGCTACACAATCTGGCACTGGAAAGGGAGGACGCAGTGGAGGAAGAAGATCTTGACACAGCTGCACAGGCATCAGACGATGAGTCCAGTAGTGAGTCCAAGGACGAGCACGGTGAGAACGCTGAGGGCATAGACGCTGACCTGGGCAACTTCCAGGGAGGCAAGGACACCTGGGATGCTTTGATCCAACGCTCCTTCAGCTAGCCTACCAAATAAGAACCACTGCCACATGCCAGGGCTGCAGGACCGATACTTGATTCCTGACAGGACCAGTTCCTTGGTCAACAACATAAACTTTATTGCAGTGGCACATAGTTTAAGGAGAAACACGTCCACCAAAACATCATGGCTTATCCTGCCGCTGTAGAACAAGTGAAGCTTCGAGAGCCAGTTGCACAAAAACACATTTAATTATCTGGTGCCTGGCAAACATTCTGCAAATTAACATTGACAGGTGTTTTCCATCACACCAGTAAACATTGAACAGAAAAATGGGGGAAATAAATATCACTCATGATCAGGCCATGTTGTGATTAAGGTGATTTAAGTCTTCGCTTGTGGGTACTACATCCTCGTGCTCCGATTTGGTACTACGTCTTGGCACTGGCACCGGCATTGGAGACAGCCTGCTCACTCTGCTGCCTTGTTGGCCTCGGTGACTTTGGGGGGCGTCCTCTGGCCCTTGGAGCCTGTGCTGGCCCCGCCTGGGAGGGAGCGGCCAGTGCCATGGCTGGCATCTCCCCAGTTGCCACAGCCTCATTGGATGTGACAGTCACTGGCAGAGGGGTGGAGGAGCTGCTGCCCTCATCCAGAGTGCCCTGAGAGGAGCCCGCAAAGACAACAGGCAGCTCGTGCACCAATGTGAGGTCGCTTTGGACCTCACTGTTCACCATTGATGGATGGGCACCGAGCTGGGATACTGGGTGTCCAATCTATCTCCCACACTAACACTGACCAGCTGGGGTCATTGCCGATGTGAGGGCTTGCAGGTCCAAGCGCATCCCCAGGAACCCCTGATTCAGTTCCTGGAGGAGAGTCTCCATGTGAGTCGCCACTCTCTCCATGGAGGGGGCATTGCGCTCAGCCATGAGGGTCAACGCAGTGCTCATGCTCCTCGAGCACTCCTCCACAATGGAGACCATGGCACACATTCCCTCATGTATCTTCGCCAGATCCTCCCGCACACCCTGCTGGATGTCCAGCATCTGCTGCCTCATGGATGGCTCCAGAGGCACATCATCAGCCAACGATTGAGCATTGTCCTCGTCCCTGGCTGTCCTCCGACTGCTGGCACCCTGGGCACTCTCTGCCTCCGCCTGCACCTCAAGCGAGTGTGAAGTGCCCTCACCAATGTGCACCGAGATAGTAACCGGCAATCTAAAGCTCCCCGAGGTGCTGGTATCTGCACTGGTGTCTGCTTGACAGGGAGTAGGTGTGACGCAGGTGAATTCTGATCAGTGTGGTCCTCAGGGGTCAGGGGTGGGCCTTCAGGCTCCTCATCCCGAAGGGCTGGTGGTGAGCCTGAAAGGAAGAACAAGGACATGTCATTAGTTGAAGTCGTCACACAGTTACTGTGCATGCCTGGCAACCTCATGAGACATGCATCAGAGTGCCCTCGTCTTTCCATTATCAATGGGCATTCCTGGTTCGAGGCTCACATCAGTATACAGATTACACTGCAATGGTTGCAAAAAGCCACATTCTCACCTAAGTGCACTGCGCTCTTACCTCCCTGTGGCACCCCAAACTCACTGCGGCCGCTTGACCTAGGTACATGGTGTCTCTCCAGCTCCAAGGCCTCCTGCTCATACCAAGTGAGGATGAGTAGGTGGGGCAATCCCTTGCCAGTGCGTGACCTCTCTGCATTATTATGGGATGTCTTCTCCTGAAAGGACAGAGGAGCATTGATTAGTCCACTCTTCACCTGCAGCCCCATTGTAGTCTGGCCAACCCCATCTGAGGAACAGCTCACAGGGTTCAGCTGATTTGTGACTCTGGAGCCGCAAGGCGCTTGGTCTAAGCAGCCAGGGCTCACCCCCTTGCCCTGATGCTGCCTCATTGACATTTGCCACTCACACCCTAATGCCTCTGAGGTCCACGGCGGGATGGGCAGCTCTTAACTGCTCTGCAAAGTGACCCATGCCAACACAATACTCACCCTTTCTGATCGCAGGAGATCGCTGAACCACTTCCAGCACTGCACCCAAGTGCACCTCACCACATCACGGCTGATGACTTTGGATGCCACATCCTCCCAGGCCTTTTCGGTGAGGTGCAGGGGCCTCCTCCTCCCGTCCCTGGGTACAAGGGTTTCTCTCCTTGCTGCCACCTCCTCCAGGAGGTCAGCGAGGCACTCATCGAAGAAATGCGGGACCGATGCCCCACCAACCTGCGCTCCCACCTGCCGTGTCCATGCACAATGCTCTCCATCATGACTTCGGGGTGGCAGCCTTCCAAGGGCTGCCGAGTCCACGTTTGAATCGGCCGTTGGACCCAAGCGGACATTGAGCACCCTCCCCTGTCCGCCCCTTCGCGCTCATTCCTTAGCCGTGTCTTAGGCTGGGCAGGCCTTAATTGGCCTGCCCATGTAGAATCGCGATGCGCGGCCGATCACAGGCGGCAGTAAGCTTCCTGATCACTCCTGGCCGCCCCTGCTGATCAAGCATGCCATGGGCAAAATTCTGCCCATAGACACACACACAGGCACAGATCCTACCACAATCCCAATTTAAAAATAACTTCCAATAACATTATGCACATTAATATCTCTTCATGACGTGCCCCTCCCTATTGAAAAATGAACCATCATCATTTTAAAAGATGGCTTCATTTTTTAATAACCCATCTCACACGTACCTACACTTATTACACTATTACATTACCAGAATGCATGCATTAAAAAACAATATATATACACAAGTTCTTGGTATCAACAGGAATCATTCTAGTTCAGTGACCAGGGTGGAATCTTCAGTTCGGAGAGTGGAGGTGATGCCCGCTCACCGAGGCGTAAAACGACGTGTGGTGACGTTGGGCGCGTGTCCCGACATCATGGCGCGTCATTCAGATTATCAGTTCGATGGGCATGCACCCGAGTCGACTGCGCGCCCGCCAAACTGTCAAAGGCCTGTTAAGGCCAGTTAGCTATCAATTAAAGCAATAAACTGAGCTGCCCGTCCAACCTTAAGGAAGCCCAGGCGACCTTCCCGTTTTTCATAGAACCTCATCCACGGGCAAGATGCGGTTTCATGAAGGTTTTTAAAGTCGTGTAAAAATTTTAAATAAAATTAAAAGACATGTCCCGAGCTCATGTGAGTATCATATGAGGGGACGTGGCTTAATTTTTTTTTTCCTTTATTAAATTTTTCTGAACTCATACTAATTTCCCTGAGGCAGCTCTGTGCCTCAGGGAGACTTCTGTGTTATTTCACGTGCATGTGCAAAAGAGCGCAGGCCTATACTCAGGCACCCCCCCCCCACCCCTCGCACACCCACCCAGGGAGTGCTCAGCACACTCAGCTAGGCAGGCCTTAATTGGCCCGCCCACATAAAATGGCAGCACCCAACCAATCGCGGGCGGCAAACGGCTGCACCCGTTCCTGCCCAAACCCCCCCGACAGGGAGAAAATTCTCCCCCAGGTTTTTTTTTTAAGTGTCCAAACTTTCCTTTAAGCTTCAAGCTCTTGATAATGCATCAGTGAACAGATTTTCTCTCCTAGCAACATGTATAATCTGTAGATTAAATGGTTGTAATAATAGACTCCACCTGAAAAGTCTTGCACTTTTGTTTCAAAATTTGTCCAAAAACTTTAAAGGATTGTGGTCTGTATAAACAATTGTTTCTGATGAATTGTCTGCAACATAAATTTCAAAATGCTGCAACGCTAACACCAAACCTAAGGTCTCTTTTTCCATCGTTGAATATCTTCTCTGTTGTACAATCAGCTTCCGTGAAAAATACCCTATTGGTTTTTCAAACCTAGTGTCATCTTCTTGTAACAGCACAGCCCCAATACCTATATCGCTTGTGTCAACGGCCAAGTTAAATTGCTTGGCATAATTGGGTACTGCCAAAACTGGTGTCGTAGTTAATACAGTTTTCAAACTATCAAATGACTTCTGACACTCCAGTGTCCATTGAAATCCACAATAGCCTTGACTTTCACATCTCATGGAGCCACCTTACCATGCCCAATTGTATGGCCTAGATATGTAACTTGTGCTTTTACAAACTCACTTTTAGACAAGTTCATCACCAAATTAGCATTTTATCGAGAAAATAATTCTTCCAGATGCTATAAATGCTCCTCCCACGTCTGACTGAAAACTATCAAATCATCAATATAAACAGCACAATGGCTTAGAACTGCAATTATGTTTGTCAGTCTTTGAAATGTCACAGGTGTATTCTTCATACCAAATAGCATAACTTTAAACTGATATAGTCCATTTGGTGTCACAGTTTCTCTTTTGCTCATTCTGACAACTATACCTGCCAATATCCTTTTAGCAAGTCAATCTTTGTGATAAATTTCAATTGCCCCACTTTCTCAATACAATCCTCTGACTGTGGTATGGGGTATGAATCCTCTTGTCACTGCATTCACCTTTTGATAGTCCACACAGTTTTTGTGTTCCATCTGGATTGGGTACCAGTACAACAGGCGAGCTCTAGTTACTGCAACTAGACTCAATGATATCATTTTGAAGCATGAAATCAATTTCTTTTTGTACTTGTGATAACTTTGCTGGATTTAACCTATAAAGGATGTTTCCTTATTGAAGATGAAAACTGTATAGACATATCATATATAGCTAAATATGTCGTCCCTAATTTATTCCCACAAATAGGTTTGTGTGACTGCAATAGCTTTTCCTAATCATTTTGACACTTGTTTGGAAGGTAACTCAATATTTCATTCAAATTTTCAAGTACCCCCACATTATCCAATTTGATTAGAGGAAAATCAGTTTCACAGCCCTGCACTTCTACCTCTTTCTCATTATCCACCATCACTAACACCTCTTTTTGTTCTTCTTCCTTGTCAAAGTACTTTTTAAGCATATTTACATGACATACCCTCTGCTTCTTTCTTCTATCTGGAGTATTTATTAAATAATTTACTTCACTTAATTTCTTTTCACCCCTGTAAGGTCCACTAAACCTTGCATTTAATGAATCACCTAGTACTGGTAACAGAACTAGCACTTTTTCCCCAGCAATAAAGCTGCGAGCTTTAGCTTTCTTATCTGCCTTCACTTTCATCACTTGCTGTGACATCTTTAAATGTTCCCTAGCCAACTCACATGCTCTGTTCAATTTTTCCCTGAAATTTGAACATAATCCAAGAGAATAATTTCTGAATTTTGACCCACCAATTTCTCATGACTCAATTTCAGTGGTCCCCTTACCTCATGACCCTTAAACTAGTTCAAAAGGGCTAAAACCAGCCGATGTAGTAGGAGCATCTCTAATAGAAAATAACAAGAATGGAATTCCTCTACCCAAATCCCGTGGATAATCCTGACAGTATGCTCTCATCATGTTTTTTAAAGTTTGATGCCATCTTTCCAAAGTTCCTTGTGACTCCTGATAATAAGCTGTTGACTTAAACGGTTTTATCCCCAAACTGTTCATTATCTCCTTAAACTACTGTGACATAAAACTTGAACCCTGATCTGATTGTATTTGTTTAGGTAAACCATATCTTGTAAAAAAAATTAGTTAAATCCTCCACAATTTTCTTAGTTGTAATATTTCTTAAAGGTATTGCTTCAGAAACCTGGTAGACACATCCATTATCATCAGTAAGTGCTTTCCATTTTTAGTCTTAGCGAGGGGTCCTACACAATCAATCAATTCACCACACCTACTAACAATATCTATCAATCAGGACTCATACTTAAATTATATGCTTCACCTCATATACTTAATACTGTTGAAAGCCTTGCACCCACATCTCACTGCTTGCAAACACTTATAGTTATTCAAAAAAGACAGACACATCAACCAAAGAGATTGCATAACACTTATTGACACACTTGCCTCTCTTGCACAAGGAGGTGGCGCATCCCCAGAAATAGCAGGGCCTAATCGGAGAGGGAGAGGCACCCCTGCATGTTCTAAACTCCACAGAAGAGGTGATGTTAATCATTATGGGAATGACTATGGCTAACGTTGTGACAAGCGGCGGGCAAAAGCAATTTAATGTGATGGAATCCTCATACTTAGTCCTCCTTCTCACATCCCATTCTCCCCTCATTCCTTAGTGTCTTCTGACACAAATGGTGTAAGCTTGCCCTTCTTACTTTCTCCTCTACCTTCACGACATCCCTAACCTTTTGCCTTTCTCTTTTCAGATATCCAAGAATCAGAACCTGCCCAGGCAGTGGTGGAAGACAAGGAAAGCAGTGATGATGAAAAAACACCGTCACTCAATTTTACACTTAAAGCCCCAGCTCAGGTACTGACACTATGCTGAATATAGAAGATAGCATAGTAATGGGATCTGTACCTGGTGAGAAACTGGGCACTGCAGCCAGGTCGGGGGGGAAAGGTCAGCACAGGTGCCAGCTTAAGGAAGAGAGAGGTAGCACATGAGCTCCGCTAAAGATTTCTTGGAGGGGCAATTGCAATGGCCAGGGTACAAAAGAAGGCTGGTGGACCTACATACCAGAATGCTTAGTGCATTGGGAAGCCTAACAGTAAACATGTGCACAATGTCAAGGACCAGGGCTTTGCACAGGCCTTAGAGTTCATCAACATGGTTTTATGAAAGAGAAATCAATTTTGACAAGTTAATTAGAGTTCTCTGAGGATGTAACAAGCAGAATGGATAAAGGAGAACCAGTAGATCTAGTGTATTTGGATTTCCAAAAGGCATTCAGTAAGGTTCCACATAAAAGCTTTCTGTGCAAGATAGAAGTCCATGGTGTTGGGGGAAATACGTTACCATTGAAAGAGGATTGGTTAACCAACAAAAAATAGAGATTCAGGATAAATGAGTCATTTTCAGGATGGCAAACAATGAGGTGTCACAGGGATGAGTGATTGGGCCTCAATGATTTACATCCATATTAGTGACTTGGATGAAAGAACTGAGTGTATTGTATTAAATTTGTTGATGATACAAAGATAGGTGGGAAAGAAAGTTGCAAGGAGGATACAAAGGGCTGATTTTTTGCCACAGAGATAGGAAACAAGAGCTGGGTCTGTTTCTGGGTCAGAAACCTTTAGTGGGAAACTGATTAAAGTTCAGATTTTTGCTTGGAGAAGCCTTTAATTGTCATGGAAGATGGATTTCCTGTCCATTTAGAGCCAATGGGGGTGGGTAAGATGAAGTGTGGAACTCATTTAGACAACCCATGGCAGCCATCATTGAGGCTGCTGGATGTCCTAGATCTGTGGTTTATGTCAAAGCCTTCCATTGCATCAGGAGGAAGCCAGGTGTCACAAGGAACTGAGTGTTATGAAGAGATATTAATGTGTATAATATTATTGGAAATTATATTTAAATTGCAATTGTAGTAGGGTCTGTGTCTATGTGCATGTCTGTGTGTGGCTTAATTGGATTAAAGCCAGCTAGTCTGGGTGCTTTGATGTATAGTAGTTTGAGATGTTAATTAGATGAACGTAAGGATATAAGGTACAGAGTAAATTTGCATTTGTTGAATAAACCATTCAAAATAATGGGTAAAATCTTGCACCTAGCTGGGAGATGCTAAGCAATGTGTTTATATTGCTAATAAAATTGGTGGAATGAAAGGATTATTGTTAAGAGATAAAATTTAAAAACCTAGTAATACAATGCAAAATTTACATTCAGAGGGAAAGCTAGGTATATACAGAAGGGAATTTTGTGTGTGTAGGTCAGAGGCATTTAAGATGTAACCAGCCTGATAGCCTACAGCTGTGTCTGGAAAGGAACCTTATTTTGAATTCATAAGGTCAAATGTGCTTTGCCTGGTGTCTGTTTAAAGTCGATGGGTTATCGTTGCCTTTGTGAAGATTTTTCTGGGAGTGATTAATTTGGGAACTTGTTTTAAAAGTTATTATGAAGCAATTTGTAGACATGCGTATGTGTTTAATTAGTTATTAAATTAATAAATGTTTAATTTAGTTTTCTATATATAAAAAAATTCTTGAGGCTTGGTGGTTTTATTCCTGAATTCAGAGCTATGTCTCAAACATACCAATTGAAAATATGGGCCATGACAGTTGTTCAAGTTTCTCTCTGGGATTTAAACAACTCAGCCTTTACCAATTGTTGTGTCATAACAACTGGGGGCTCATCCAGGATAATATTTGTAATTCCTTTATTGGTTTGGAATTGGTGAATCTTAAGTTTGCAAGTGCAAGAAGTGCTCTAAATTCAGGAGTTGGTGAGGTATTTTTATAAGTGGTGAGACTGCATGATGGCTTTGGGAATTGCTAAGACTTGTATGGGAGTAGAAGGTATAACTCTGATTGGGTTACAAAAAACAACCAAGTGTAAATTAATAGAGTTGGTGGATAAATTACAATTGGGGTTACCTGTGAGGACTAGAAAAGCAGATATAATTAAAGGTATAGCACAGCATCTACAGTTGGATGTGCTTCCTGACACTAGTGAGTCACAGCTGGAGGTAGTGAGGCTTCAGTTACAAATGAAGACACTTGTACTTGAAAAGCAAATGAACTGAAAAAGCTTGAATTAGAAGCAAAGGAAAGAGAAAGGGCATTTCAAAGGGAGTTAGAAATTGTGAAGATAGAGCAGGAGGAAAGAGAAAAAGGGAGAGAGAATTTCAACTGAAAATGATGGCAGTTAAAAAAAGACATCAGGAAGTGAGAAAGGACTTATCTCCAGAGTAGAACCCAGCGAGGAGATGTTTAAATTTGTACAAGCTCTTCCAAAGTTTGAGGAAAAAAGATATTGAAGCATTCTTTATTTCATTTGAGAAGATAGCTAAACAGATGAAATGGCTACAAGAAAACAGGACATTATTGTTACAGGCCAGGTTGGTGGGTAGAGCGCATGAGGTATATGCTTCGCTGTCTGAAGAAGTATCGGTGAATTATGATGTGGTGAAAAAGGCTATTTTGAGTGCACATGAGTTGGTTCCTGAAGCATTCAGGCAGAAATTTAGGGATATGAGAAAACAGCCTGGGCAAACTTATGTTGAGTTTGAGAGAGTAAAACAAAGTAGTTTTGACCAGTGGATACGGGCATTGAAAATAGAGACAACATATGTAGCTCTTAGGGAAGTAATTGTTTTGGGAGAGTTTAAAGACTCAATCCCTTTGGTAGTGAGAGCTTATGTGGAAGAACAGAGGGTCCAACTTGTAAGACAAGCAGCAGAGATAGCTGATTATGAGTTAGTTCATAGAGCTAAACTTTTTTTCGTCACCCTTTCAAATCAGAAAAGGATAGAAAGTGGGAATGTGAAAGGAAGATAGGTAGTCAGGGAAGAGAAGGAATAGCTGGAAATCCCCAGCAAGTTTTTTCTCAGAATAAAAAGGAAGGTGCTGAGGGTAGGAGTGACATTTGAAAATTGAAGTGTTTTCATTGTAATAAAGTAGGGCACACGAAGTCAGTGTGTTGGAACTTGCGTTAAAAATCTGTTGGAATTATTGGGGTGCAAAAAAGTTCTGTAAATAAAAGTACTGTGGGTTCTGAGGTTCAGACACAGGAGAAGCCAGTGGTTTGTGTAAAAGTAAAACAGGAAGAATCAGTAATCAGTAAAGAAGTAGGAGTGAGTTCACATTTTGCCCAAGAGAATTCTGAGGAACAGGTTGCAGAAATGTTTAAAGACTTTGTGTGTGAATGGAAAGTCTTTCCATGTATACAGGGTGGAGTAGGTAAAGATGTTAAAATTTTAAGAGACACAGGGGCTAGTTTATCCTTAATGTTGTGGGATAGTGATATTTTTTGCTCAGAGAGGGTATTGCAGGAGCAGGTGATAATAAGTGGGGTTCATAGAGATGCTAAACCTATTCTATTGTGGAAGGTAAATTTAAAGAGCAAATGGAAGACTGGTAAAGTTATTGTTGGAGTGGTGGAAAATCTGCCAATTGCAGGCGTTCAATTTATTTTGGGTGATAATATAGCTGGGTCACAGATGTGGGTGATGCCTATGGTAGTTGAGCAGCCTTTAGAAATGTTTTCAACAGAGGTGTTATAGAAAGAGCACCCTGGTTTGTTTCCAGATTGTGTGATAATGAGATCACAGTCACACAGGTTGAAACATGAGAAAAAAATAAGCAGGCAGTTCAAAGGCAAGAAGAAGGTGTCAAAATCCAATTAGCTGGCACTGTATTTGATAACATTGTTCAGGAGGAAAGTCTACAGAACAGCTTAAGTGTTTAACTCAGGGAGGTTAGTGGGGTTTCAGAAAAATGATTTGCAATTAAAACAGTTATATCAGAAAGCTTATTCAGAAACAGATGCAAAATGTATTCCAGTGTGTTATTACCTGAAGGGAGGTATTTTAATGAGAAAATGGAGGGCGGATCATGTTTCAGCAAATGAAAGCTGGAGTGGAGTGCATCAGATTGTTATCTCATTAGGGTTTAGAAATGAGATTGAGGATTTCTCATGAATTTCCAATGGGGGGACATTTAGGAATTCGGAAAACACAGGAAAAGATAGAGGATTTTTTTCCACCAGAATTTCATAGGGATGTCATCAATTTCTGTAGAACATGTCACACATGTCAGGTAACAGGGAAACCGCAAACAGTGATTAAACTGGTGCCTTTAATCCTAATACCAGAATTTGAAGAACCTTTTAATTGTGATTCCAGGGATAAACAAACATAGCTATGAGGATAGATGGGAGAGGTTGGGTCTGTTTTCCTCAAAGAAAGGATGGCTGAGTGGAGACTTAATAGAGGTATTCAAGATCCTGAGGGGTATGGACAGGGTAAATCGTGAGAAACTGTTCCCTCTCAAGAGTTCTTCAAGAACTACAGGGCACAGATTCAAAATAATGGGCAAAAGGAGTAGGAGTGATGTGAGGAAAGATTTCTTCATCCAGGGCAAAGTTGGAGTGTAGAACAAACTTCCTGAAAGGGTGGTGGAGGCAGGTTTGATCAAGATATTCAGAAGGGAATTGGATTGCTATCTGACAAAAAAAGGTGCAAGGTTACGGGGATAAGGTAGAGGGGTGGGATTAGGTAGATTGCTCTTTCATTGAGCCAGTGCAAACCCAATGGGCTGAATGGCCCCTTTCTGCACTGTAAAGATTCTGGCCAGAAACTTGAGGTCAGCAGATGGGTGCAGTCAGCGGACCCGGGAGTGGTCATGAAACGGCCTGCCGCCCACGATCGGCCCCTGGCCACGATTTCACACTGGCTGGCCCATTGACCACCAGCCAGCTTGAAAGGTGCGCTGAAACGCTCAATGTTGCCAGGGTGAGGGCGAGAGGAGGGTAAGCATTGAAGTCAACGCGGACGTGGGGGAGCGCTCACAGAAAGCTCCTTGAAGGCAGAGAGCGCTTGGATGAGGTTTCATGAAAAATGCAAAGGCTGCCTGGCTGATTCACCCACCTGACTTCCATAACTTTGGATGGGCAGCGAAAAATCCCAGTTAGTTGCGCCGTTAATGGGCTTAATTGTCGGTGGGCACGCTTCTGAGTTTAGCATGCTCCCGCTGCCCGCAATATTGTGCAAGTGTGCGATGACGTCGGGACGCTCACCCGATGTCATCACACGCTATTTTACGCTCGAGCATGTCGGGCATGCACCCTCGGCATGCACCCGCACGCCGAGCGAAAAATTCTGCCCTCTGCGATTCTGTGGAGATGCAGTCACTAGCCTTGACTAGTTGTGCAAAGTCATTGATCTTTTCCTGGAATTGCATTAAGATCTTTGGGGATACATTCCTGGTATTAAACATCGTGGCTGTGTTCCCATTGTCTTCCCATCAAGGTGTCTCTCCTCCTTTCCACCTCCTCCATCAAGACCTCCAGTCCAGCATCTGAAAACCTGGGAGACCACAGTCTCCATTGGTCAGCAATTCTTATCTCTTTCCTAGGTCAGATTCAGCTGCGGAATGACTCCCAGCACCAACTGCAGCCACAATGTACCTTAAAGAGGTTCAGGCCAGCTTTAAGCATTACATGCTTGCTTTAATTAATGTAGTTTATTGATTATATTGAGCCCCCGGCTGATGCATGACAATGAACAGTGGCTGCACACAGAAAATCTTTCTAATTAGAAGTGTCACAACTACATAAAAGGCATTTTCTTAAAGTGGTCCGTGAGCTAAGAACTTGTGTATGTAGCCCCCTTTTAATTTGTGAATGATTCAATTTAAAAATAACCCAGCAGACAAGCTCCAGTCAGCAAGATAAAGGTTAATTAATTACAAAACTACTACTGCAAGTTACTTAAGTAAATGTGATAAAGTTAGTAACTAAAACACAGATACGAAGATTAAAATGCAGAAAGGATAAAAGATACTTACAGATGAGGTTTCAAATCAACCTCTGTGGGATGTCATAGCGAGCCCGTTGCTTAAATTCCTTCTTTCCGAAGTCAAGGGGTTGAAGCTTGAGGTTCGGTTTAAAAGTTGCAATGACTTCTGTCATTGAAGAGTTGGGGTTTGCCTTTGCAGGTGGACTCAATAAGCAGCATAGGTCCTGAGGGTGAGTAAAGGCTCCTGTTTTCACTTTTATGGTACTGCAGGTCGTGGCCCTTGATAGCCTGATTTAGTACAGCAGACCAACTGCTGTTTCTGCAAACCTTCCTCAGTCTCTCCCTGATGAGAAACAGTTTCTGTTTCAAGGTGTCTCTCTCATGGTCTTCAAGATGGTTCTCTCTTTAGGCAGCTTCCAGCCTTTTCTTATAGTATGAAACCCAAAGATGGCTGCTCCCAAACTAACGAATCATGCTTCCAAATTAAGCATTTGTCATTCAAACAGCCTATCTCTCCCTGGGGTCCTTTTTTAGCTTTTCATTAAGGTCCTTATCAGTTAATTGTCTTTGTTCTGAAAGGAGACCAGCAAGTGGAAAGATCTCATTTACACTTGTGAAACACTCATTGAATAATGTCTTTTGTGATCCTTGAGATAAGCAGCTTGATAAGGTTTTGGAACCAACACTGAAAGGTGCCAAGTTGTCTATCGATACATCTTGTTTCTGAACAAAGGCTTTTAAAGAAGTCTTTTTAACAAACATGCTCTTTTTAAACAGGTGTCCTTAAAAATCTATAATATCATAACTACACATTTGTGACAGAAGGTTAAATTGGTGTGCTGCCTTGTATTCCTCATGTCTGTTTTGGGAGTTAACCAATTTGTAGCCCACGATCTATAGAGAAATCCACTCTCTGTTGCATTGACTACAATGAGAGTGAGTAATGATGCTAACACTATAGAGCCCTCACAGTAGTCTGTTTGTAATCCATCGTGCTTATTAGCATATTCAGCTATTCATGCCTGCTTTCTTTTTACCTAAGAAGCCATTCTTTTCTTCTCCACCCAGCATGGCCAATTACTATCATGTACTTCTCTACAGTAGGGATGACAGGTCAGCATGAAGTTCAGTGTTGAGGTAATTTTCTGTCAGTCACAAGGCACACTTGACTTTGAAGCAAGTTTTGGACTTTTTCCTTTGATGTGAGAAGTCAGCTCGTTATCAGGTCAGCAAGAAGCAGAGAAGATTTACCATGGACACAAAAATCAGTCTGTACGGTAATGTAAACTCTCATAATTATATCAATCAGGCACTAAAGTTATTAGGGCTCCAGGGTCTTCCTTGGTCACACATCATTGTTTCAATGGAAGCTTGAACTTTTATTTTCTCCAGTTCTTTTTTGTCACCTCCATTTAGTGTCTCCTAGCCTTTAAGATAAATGCAATGTTAGTATTGGAGCTGGTGGCTGTGAGTGTGAAATCAAATGATGGTGTGACTTTATTGTCACGTCCTCTTGATGTTGCTCCACTGCCTGGCCTAATTGCACCTCTTGGGTATCTGAAAGGAAAAAATGCAGAAGGGTAAATTTGTGGTGTGGGGAGAATGGGGGGCTGGGGGGTGGGGGAAGTAAACGGGCATGTTTACACCGCCTACAGCTTGTATATCAGAACAGTGTGGGATGAGGGGGAGATGGACTGAGGGGCTGACTAGGTATGAGGATACTGTCACCTTCAATGGTTTAGCTCCTCCACTGGCCATGGCCTCAGCAATAGGATTTCCAATAACAGTCAATACTGTCTCCTCCATGGAGGATTTACAGGTGTGCCTGTCCCACTCTGTTTAGCTCCTGCTGTTTCCAGTTCCAAGCTACCTTGTACTATTAAAGTGAGGGAAGTGTGTCAGTGAGTATTTTTTATATTTTTTTACAGGATGCGAGAGTCACTGGTTAGGCCAGGATTTATTGCCCATCAATAATTACCCTTGAGAAGCTGGTGGTGAGCTGTCTTCTTGAACTTCTGCAGTCCTTGTGGTGTAGTTACACTTACAGTGCTGTTAGGAAGGGAGTTCCGTGATTTGGCCCAGCGACAGCGGCGATATATTTCCAAGTCAAGATGGTGGGTAGCTTGGAGGGGAACTTTCAGGTGGTGGTGTTCCCATGTGTCTGCTACCTTTGTCCTTCTAGATGGTGGTGGCCATGGGTTTGGAAGGTGCTGCCTTAGGAGCCTTGGTGAGTTTCTGGAGTGCATTTTGTAGATGCTACACACTGCTGCTACTGGTCATTGGTACGGATGGAGTGAATGTTTGTGGAAGGGGTGCCAATCAAGCGGGCTACTTTGTCCTGGATGGTGTCAAGCTTCTTGAGTGTTGTTGCAGCTGCACTCGTCCAGGAAAGTGGAGAGTTTTCCATCACACTCCTGACTTGCGCCTTGTAGATTGTGGAAAGGCTTTGGGGAGTCAGGAGGTGAGTTATTCGCCCCAGGATTCCTAGCCTCTGACCTGCTCTTGTAGCCACAGTATTTGTATATTTTTAAAATTCATTGGATGTGGGTATGGGCATCGCTGGCTAGGCCAGCATTTATTGCCCATCCCTAACTACCCTGCATTTAAGAGTCAACCACATTGCTGTGGGGTCTGGAGTCACATATAGGCTAGATCAGGTAAGGGCAGCAGATCTCCTTTCCTATAGGACATTAATAAACCAAATGGGTTTTTATGATAACCGGCAATTGTTTTGTGGTCATCATCAGACTTTTAATTCCAGATTTTCATTGAATTCAAATTTCACCATCTGCCATGGTGAGATTCAACCCGGTTCCCCAGAGAATTACTCTGGGTCTTCTAGAATACTAGTCAGTGACAATACCACTATGCCACCACCTCCCCCACATGGCTAGTCCAGTTCAGTTTCTGGTCAATGGTAACCCCCAAGGTGTTGATAGTGGGGGTTTCAGTGATGGGAATGCCGTTGAACCATGATGGTTCGATTCCCTCTTATTGGAGATGGTCATTGCCTGGCAGTCCGTGTCCATACCCATGTCCAAATGCAGCAAGACCTGAACAATATCCAGGCTTGGGCTGACAAGTGGCAAGTAACATTCACGCCACACAAGTGTCCGGCAATGACCATCTCCAACAGGAGAGAATCTAACCAGCGTCATTTGATGTTTACTGGCATTACCATCACTGAATCGCCCACTATCAACACCGTGAGAGTTACCATTGACCAGAAACTGAACTGACTAGCCATAAAAATACTGTTTTTACAAGAGCAGGTCAGAGGCTAGGAATCCTGGGATGACTAACTCACCTCCTGACTCCCCAAAGCCTGTCCACCATCTACAAGACGCAAGTCAGGAGTGTGATGGAATACTCCCCACTTGCCTGGATGAGTGCAGCTCCTGCAACACTCAAGAAGCTTGACACCATCCAGGACAGAGCAGCCCGCTTGATTGGCACCCCGTCCACACACATTCACTCAATTCACCACCGATGCACAGTAGCGGCAGTGTGTACCATCACCCGAAAGTTCCCCTCCAAGTCATTCACCATCCTGACTTGGAAATATATCGCCGTTCCTTCACTGTCGCTGGATCAAAATCCTGGAACTCCCTTCCTAACAGCAATGTGGGTGTACCTACACCACATGGACTGCAGCGGTTCAAAAAGGCAGCTCACCACCACCTTCTCAAGGGTAACTAGGGATGAGCAATAGATGCTGGCCCAGCCAGCGAAGCCCACATCCCATGAATGAATGAAAAAAACTTGTGTGCCACTTGTCAGCCCAAGCCTGGATGTTGTCGAGGTCTTGCAGCATTTGGACATGGACTGCTTCAGTATCTGAGTTGCGAATGGTGCTGAACATTGTGCAATCATTAGTGAACATCCCCACTCCTGACCGTATGATAGAAGGAAGATCATTAATGAAGCAGCTGAAAATGGTTGGGCCCAGAGCACTATGCAATCTGTTCGGCTGCTGTGGTGGTCATGGTTGAATAGCTGGTAGCATCATTAAGTGTGTGATGGTGTGGTTAAGCATGTGAATGTTAGGAATAAACCCAGATTGATACAGATTGTTGGTAGATGAGGGATGGCGATATAATAAATTGAACAGTGGCTGAGGTCACTGGTGCAATTTGTAAGATATGGCATTCGAAGATACATTTACTGGCCTTGACCATCAGCATGAGGGCATTGAACTTCTTGCGACATGCCATCCAGGCACTTGGGACTTGATTCTTGGCATTAACCTCTATAGGGTTATCTGTCCTTTGAGCATGCCCCCACAAGTACAGAACATCTCTCCTACTTCCCACGTTCTCCATCAAGGCCTCAAGTGTATTGTCTGAGAGCCCAGGAGCCCGCTCTGTCCCATATTGTGCCATTCTAACTGTTACAGGGTAGATTTAGTTCTTTGACTACTGCCAGCATCTGCTCAGTTACAACATAAAGGTGGAGAATAGCTTTAAGCAATGCTCACTTAAACTGGTGCTAGGACATTACAATTTCAGGTCACCTGCTCATGCATACAGCCAATGAACAGCACAACTAGTGTTAGCTGTAGGCAGCATGTATTCAAATAAGCAAGCAGCACAAAGTTGGCATGTCGCCTTCATTATATTGAACGGGTGCAGATTAATTGCACATCGCAATCCTCATGTGTGTTTCGTAGGCTGGCGAACTCAGATCACTTCTCTCTTCTCCCATGGTTCCCTAACTCAGTCTGGCCTATATAAGACTCCAGCCCCACACCGACAGTGGCCCAATAGACAAATCAGTTTCCAGCCAGGCAGGGACATTAAATTTCGGCTTTGCCAGCAATACCTACATCCTGTAAACGATTAACAAATAGAAACAAACAGCAACAAGGCAGCTAGACAGGACTGGACTGTCATTGCCTGGAATGAAGCATCAACTGATAAAAGTTCCATTCCCCACAGACTTCCATAGTTGTGTGGCTTACAGAGCAGAATTCAGCCGTGCTCATAGATCTGTTATTTGCTCTGCTGTAGACTGCGAAGCAAGAAGTCAGCAAAACCCAAGTAAAATCCTTTAACAGGCACAAGTGCCTACATTTAAAATTCAGTCCATCCATTTTCTGCTGAAATTCAAATGAAATGCAGATCACAACATGTTGACTGGGTGATGTCCATAAGCAATCAGAAATATAAACTGCTGCTAGAATCATTCGAAGATCCTCTTGTTTACGGAAAGAAAATTGACCCTTTGTTTCGAAGGGGATAAAGATTGCAGTGAGCAAACTCTTGAGAGCCAAGTTATGTTAGTTATTTTTGTGAGAAATTAGCTCAGGTTTCAAGGGGGAAGGAATTTGTATAAGTGGCCCCCATTCCTCAGGTATAACAGGGATCTGGACCAATTTTAGGCATATATGTCTCCCACCATATTCACTCCCAAAAGACGCCGAATGCGAAATGGAGAAGATACTGCTTTGATACCCGATGCCTAACTCAAACAAGTATAGACTCCTGATTAGCATATGCAAGTGCTAATGTCTGCTTTAAGATCCCAATCTAAAGTAGGCCATAAAAGTAGGTGGAGCTTGCATTGCAGAAACTCTGACTAGTTTTTCCTGGTATAGGGCAGGCTAACCAGTTACTCTTAAAGAGGCAGTTGAAGACAAGGTAAGTACTTGTCTTTTCTTATCTTAATACGGAATCAGGAGGAGCAGAAGAGTTCCACAGCAGAAATCCCAACACATAGCCACACTCCTTCCCATTCGCCTCCCCTCCCAAGGACTTACCTGAGAGCTACTGCTGGCATCCTGAGATAGATGAAGTTGTTCCAGATTCAGATGCTTGTAGCTTACTGGCTTCATGGTACTGAGATCCATGGATCAACATCAGGCTAACTCTCTGGGCACGTGTTTGAATTAGGCCACCATTTTACAACTGTAGTCAGGCGCCAACCAATTCCTCCCCAAAGTCACTTCCAAGCTTGTCTCTTCTTCTTACATGATAACTTGAAGCAGAAACAGCCACCCAAGTTCAAGAAGGGCTTTAGTGTTAACTCCAGCTTCCCAAAATGCAGAAAATTGTTGGGGTGGGGTCTAATGAATTTGGATTGAACAAACCAACCGACCCCAAAATGACCTGGCTGCCATAATGTGAAATGTGATTGTGATCCCCTTCCCCTCCTGCCCCTGTCCTTACTGACCTACATTGGCTCCTGGTCAAGAAACATCTTGATTTTGTTTTCAAATTCCTCCAGAGACTTGCCCCTCCCTATCTCTATAATCTTTTCCAACCCCACAACCTTCCAAGATATCTACACTCATCTAATACTCACCTCCAATTTTAATTGCTCCAACATTGGTGGCCATGCCTTAGTTGCCTGGGCCCTAACCTCTAGATTGCCTTCTCCAAACCTCTCGGCCTCTCAACCTCACTTTCCTCCTTTCAGATATTCCTTAAAACCCACCTCTTTGACCAAGGTTTGGGTCACCTGATCTAAGATCTCCTGAGGTGTCTTGGTGCCACACTTTGTTTTATAAAGCTCCTGTGGCATGCCTTGAACATTTTATTACATTAAAGATGCTATGTAAACATAAGTTGGTGGTGGTGATGGTGATGAAACAGGGCTTGGTTGTGTTTCCACTAAATGGTGCCAGGGGCCTAAAGGCAATGGCATGATTTTATTGGTGCTGTGACTTATTTTTAATCTTTTAATGGGGGTGACCCACGCAGATTGCTGCCTGGCAACAGCAGCACGGCAAGAGAAGCCAACTAGTCAGAGAGGCCCAGTTAAGTCTTACAACTTTGCCTGTTTTAAAATTCCTTATGGGTAGCAAGCAACAACAGTGCTCCCCCGACCTTGACTTTACAAGGAAGCCTTTGGCCTCCGCATTCCCTATTGATTATCAGACGGAATCTGCAGTGAGTTACTTAAATGAAGCCAAGCAGTTAAGAGCTGCAGGGTCTCTATAGCCCCAGATTTTCCCATTGAACCTGCTGCCAGGCACCACTCTACATGATCTCTAAATCCTACTTAGCATTGAGGCCAATGGGCAAAATGTCAGGAAACTGATGTAGGTTCAGGCAACCGGTTGCAGAACTGGTGGGAACCGGCTTCTGCGGGGTGGGGGGGTGGGCGGGACCTGACAGAATTAAGCATCTCTCAGGCACTTAACTGGCCAGCGTCGGGCCTTTCCCAGAATCCAGAACCCTGGGGGTTGGGAATCCTGCCCACTGAGATCTGCCAACCAATCAGAGGCTGGCATCTCTCCATTTCAGGCTTTCAGCGGCCGCCCCTCTGCCTGACACCAAGTCTCTTGATTGTATGCTACGTGCCTTTGAAAGAGGGACCCCACCTAGAAGGCGCCTATCAATAGATGTCAATTGGCTCAATAATGAGCCTAATTGACAGCCTGCTGCGAGTGGGCAGGTTTTCCCCATGGGCCTGTTTCTGCCTCCAACTTAATCACGGGAGGTTTTCCTGCTGCCAGGAAATTGATGTGTGGCCTCTTCCATTATTAGATGGGCTTAGCTGCTATGTTCCTTACTGCGATGGGCCGCATTAAACCCAGCCCATTGTCTTTCAGCAAAATTCAGTGTGTCATTTGTAGGTGAAATTATTATGCCATAACGAGGTTGATTGTCAATTGTTTTACCAGGTGTTAATAGGGTATAACAGCCTCGAAATGGGATTGATAAATGTACCATCCCATTATCCTGATGATATAACCTGCTCCATTTTGAAAGAGATCGACTGCTTTATGTACAAACCACCTGTTTGTTTTGGACGTGGGCCCCTTTTAACATGCAAATTTGGATCCGATGATGTGAGTAGGACCACTATTTTAGGATGGAACTGGTTAGAGGGTGCACCATGTAGTCTTCAATCACTTTGATGAGTAATAGGGCTAAAGACATTCAGGAACTGGAGTTTTGATATTATTTTTATGCACATATGCTCCCCTCAGGAATACTCCTCCAGGAACAGCCCACCAAGAATACTCCTTCAGGAATAGTCCTCCAAAAATATTCCTCCAGGAATACTCCTCCAGGAATAGTCCTCGAAGAATAGTCCTCGAAGAATCGTCCTCCAAGAATAGTCCTTGAAGAATAGATCCCCAGGAGTAGCCCTCCAGGAATAGTCCTCCAAGAATAGCCCTCCAAGAATAGCCCTCCAAGAATAGCCCTCCAAGAATAGCCCTTTAAGAATAGTCCTCCAGGAGTAGCCCTCCAGTAATAGTCCTCCAGGAATTGTCCTCCAGGAATAGCGCTCAAAGAATAGTCCTCCAAGAATGGCCCTCAAAGAATAGCCCTCCAAGAATAGCCCTCAAAGAATAGTCCTCCAAGAATGGTCCTTCAATAATAGACCTCCAGGAGTAGTCCTCCAGTAATAGTCCTCCAGGAATAGTCCTCCAAGAATAGTCCTCCAGGAATAGTTCTCCAGGGATAGTACTCCAAAAAAAAATCCTTCAGGCCTTGGAAAAAATATCTGTGCCACTGCCCCCAATCACTCCTCCCTGTGATTGTGACCCCTCAAATGTAATATTCTGGCTTGTGGGAAGCCTAATATTGGTAAACCTCAATCCGATGAACTGCATTCAGTGCGCATTTGGCATCCCATAGCTCTCCGGTGTAATGACAGGTCGTGAGCTCTGCGAGTCATTCACCCAAATGTCAAAATTGACCCCAATGTCTCCCTACTTTTCTGACTCTGTTCCTTCACCCAAGACAAAAAAAGGTTGAACAATTTTCCCCATGAAGCCAGTGCTCCTTTAATCCTGTAAACTGTAAATACAGATTTAAAAGCTATTTCAGAATTGTATCTTCCTCTCTTTTCTCAGTTCACTTCGTCTTCTTCATTTGAATTCTAGTCTTGTGTCTTAAGATAAAATGAAACTCCTTTATTCAAGTTCTTTCCCCATTTCTCAATTTTTGTGCTCTTCAAAATCTTTTACTGAACTGTCACTCAGTGTGCTCACGATGATGGAGAGTGGTTTATTCTCATTTTTAGAAATTTAGTGCATAATGTTAGCAATTTGCATGATATCCTCAGCACAGCTCACTTATAACTGATTGGTGATTGGCATTTGATTTACAATGCAGAATCTCTTAAAAACCCACCAGAGGATTCACAGTCTCACTTTGCAAATGGTGAAATCAGCTCATAGACTCAAGGATTTTGGCTCGTTCTGCCTGTGCTGGCTCCACGTTAAATTTATTCAAATTTTTTTCCACCTTCCACATAGCCTTTAGGGTTTTCTAATTAATGCTGTGAAGTACTTAACAGGGAGAAAAGCTTTTGCAACAGAAAACATGACCACCACTAGCCCAACTGCCTCCTACCTTTTTTAAACCTTCACAATTGTGCCCTTGCAAACTCCAAACTGTCATATTGTTGTAGCGATGTAAAGGCACAAATCACTCATAAGGGATTGGGAAACAAATTGTGGGTTCATTTATTGAAACTAGGCACATGAGAACATTTATATAAAGGTAGAAAGCTTGAAGACATCAGAGCTGGCTGTGTTCTGCTTACAGGCAAAAGTGAAACTAAAACCAGATCACATGATGCACTTCCCTTCTTGCGATATCATGCTTCTATCCCTTAAAGGCATATTATTGCAACATTCCCCTTTCTTTTTAAAGATACTTTCCTCTCTTTCAAAGAAGTAGAACTATTTACAATCCATGTTAATGTTTAGTTACCAATACATAAGTGTATAGAACTAATGAATCTATGAGTCTTTAAAGCATAGAGGTAACCTGTTAGTTTGCCAAGATCTTATAATGGTAACCTTGTCTAGAGTTTTCTTTAATTGCTCACAGTGATCTGTGGGATTGTAATTCTTGGATGTTGTTCCTGGGATTGCATTTGGGATCTTGTCCTAGATGCAATTGGACTATATGTTGGTTGAGGAGCTGGAATGGGTCTGATTTGTCATCGGTTATGCCTCACCATTGCACCTTTGTGTTTAATGACCTCACAGGACCTTGGTTTGAAACAAATTTTCGTCACCTCAGGTGGTTACCACACACCTACTATGGGATCCTGAATATGAACTTGGTGCTCCAACTGTAACCTTGGCAATTCTGTGCCTGCATTTTTATCGTGCATGTTGGCCATCTTCTCTTGCGATTTTAGAAGTTGCTCTCTAGTTTCAGTAGAATGGGTAGGAGTAGGTAGATTGGTACATACTAGTCTGCCTAACATGAGTTCTGCCGGTGATGGAGTAGTTGCACTTAAAGGTGTTGCTTTCAGATGTAATGTTGCAATGTGTAGATCTTGCTTGGTCTGTCGACATTTGAGAATTAGGGATCTCACTGTGTGAAAAGGAGAGCGAGAGGAGCCGGGAGTTGAAAAGGAGCGCGAGAGGAGCCAGAGTTGAAAAGGAGCACGAGAGGAGCCGGGAGTTGAAAAGGAGCTGGGAAAGCAGAGGTGACTGAGGGAGTTCGGTGAGGAGGGAACGAGGTGATCCTTTGAGTACTGTAAGTACGGTCGGGTAAGTATTTTTGTGGTTCATTGTTTGTAAGGGCTATATTCTGTAACAACGAGGAGCAGGGAAGAAGGGCCCTAGAGTAATTGATATTATTTGATATTAAGTATTTTCCAAAAGGTTTAATTTAATGTAAAGGGGTAAGTCATGGCAGGAGAGCTCAAAGCCATGATGTGCTCCTCCTGCTCTATGTGGGAAGCCAGGAACATTTCCAGTGCCCGGGGCCAGCATATGTGTGGGAAGCATCTCCAGCTGCAGCTCCTGGAAGCCCGGGTTTCGGAGCTGGAGTGGCGGCTGGGGACACTGTGGAGCATCCACGAGGCGGAGAGTATCGTGGATAGCAGGTATAGAGAGATGGTCACACCACAGGCTAACAGTCCACAGGCAGGAAGGGAATGGATGACCACCAGACAGAGCAAGAGGACTAGGCAGGCAGTGCAGGAACCTCCTGTGGCTATTCCCCTGCAAAACAGATATACTGCTTTGGAAGTTGTTGAGGGGAATGGCCTCTCAGGGGAAAGCTGCAACAGCCAAAGTCGTTGCACCATGGTTGGCACTGCTACACAGGGGAGGAGTAAAAAGTGTGGGAAAGCAATAGTTATAGGGGATTCAATTATAAGGGGAATCAATAGGCCTCTCAGTGGCCACAAACGAGACTCCAGGATGGTATGTTGCCTCCCTGGTGCTAGGGTCAAGAATGTCTCAGAGTGGCTACAGGACATTCTGAAGGGGGAGGGTGAACAGCCAGTGGTCATGGTACACATTGGTACAAACGACGTAGGTAAAAAAAAGGGATGAGGTCCCAAAAGCAGAATATAGGGAGTTAGAAAGTACTTTGAAAAGTAGGACCTCAAAAGTAGTGATCCCAGGATTACTACCAGTGCCATGTGCTAGTCAGAGTAGAAATAGCAGGATATAGCGGATGAATACATGGCTGAAGTGATGGTGTGAGGGGGAGTGTTTCAGATTCCTGGGACATTGGGACCGGTTCTGGGGGAGGTGGGACCAGTACAAACTGGATGGGTTAAACCTGGGCAGGACCGGGACTGATGTCCTAGGGGGAATATTTGCTAGAGTGGTAGGGAGGGTTTAAACTAAAATGGTGGGGGGACGGGAACCTATGCAAGAAGTCAGGGGGGTGGGGTGGAATTTAGGACAAGAACAAAAGTCAGAAAGGGGAATAAGAAAAGTGATAGGCAGAGAAATCAAGGGTAAGAATCAAACAAGGTCTCAGTGAAAAATAGTGGGAACGGGACAAGTAATGTTAAAAAGACAAGCCTTAAGGCTTTGTGTCTTAACGCGAGGAGCATTCGCAATAAAGTGGATGAATTAACCACGCAAATAGGTGTAAACAGGTATGATATAGTCAGGATTACGGAGACATGGCTGCAGGTTGACCAGGGATGGGAACTGAACATCCAGGGGTATTCAATATTTAGGAAGGACAGACGAAAAGGAAAAGGTAGCGGAGTTGTATTGCTGGTTAAAGAGGAAAGTAACGCAATAGTGAAGAAAGATATTAGCTCTGATGATGTGGAATCTGTAGAGTTGGGTAGAGTTGAGAAACAATAAAGGGCAAAAAATGTTAGTGGGGGTTGTAGATAGACCCCCAAACTGTAGTGGTGATGTTGGGAATGGCATTAAACAGGAAATTAGAGACACATGCAATAAAAGAACATCTGTAATTATGGGTGACTTTAATCTACATATAGATTGGGCAAATCAAATTTGTAACAATACCGTAGAGGAGGAATTCCTGGAGTGTATACGGGATGGTTTTCTGGACTAATACGTTGAGGAACCGACTAGAGAACAGGCCATCCTATACTGAGTATTGTCTAATGGGAAAGGAATAATTGGCAATCTAGTTGTGCGAGGCCCCTTGGGGATGTGCGACAATAAAAGATAGAATTCTTCATCAAGATGGAGACTGACATAGTTGATTCTGAGACTAGGGTCCTGAATCTTAATAAAGGAAACTATGATGGTATGAGGCGCGAGTCGGCTATGATTGATTGGGAAACGTTACTTAAAGGGGTGACGGTGGATAGGCAATGGCAAACATTCAAAGAGCGCATGCGTGAACTACAAAAATTGTTTATTCCTGTCTGGCGCAAAAGTAAAACAGGAAAGGTGGCCAAACTATGGCTTACAAGGGAAATTAGAGATAGTATTAGATCAAAGGAAGAGGCATACAAATTGCCCAGAAAAAACAACAGACCTGAGCATTGGGAACAGTTTAGAATTCTGCAAAGGAGGACCAAGGGATTGATTAAGAAGGGGAAAATAGAGTACGAGAGTAAGCTTGTGGGGAACGTAAAAACTGACTGTAAAAGTTTCTATAGGTACGTGAAGAGAAAAAGATTGGTGAAGACAAATGTAGGTCCCGTACAGTCAGAAACAGGGGAATTTATAATGGGGAACAAAGAAATGGCTGACCAACTAAATAGATATTTTGGTTCTGTCTTCACAAAGGAGGACACAAATAACATACCAGAAATGTTGGGGATCACAGGGTTTAGTGAGAAGAGGGGGGGACTGAAAGAAATCAGTGTTATTAGGGAAATGGTGTTGGGGAAATTGAAGGCCTATAAATCTCCAGGGCCTAATAACCTACATCCCAGAGTACTTAAGGCAGTCGCCCTAGAAATAGTGGATGCATTGGTGGTCATCTTCCGAGATTCTATAGACTCTGGAACAGCTCCTACAGATTGGAGGGTAGCTAATGTAACCCCACTATTTAATAAGGGAGGTAGAGAGAAAACAGGGAATTATAGACCAGTCAGCCTGATGTCGGTATTGGGGAAAATTCTAGAGTCCATTATAAAAGATTTAATAGCTGAGGACTTGGGAAACAGTGCCAGAATCGGACAGAGTCGGCATGGATTTACGAAAGGGACTGATTCCTGGGATGGCAGGACTGACGTATAAGGAGAGATCGAGTCGGTTAGGATTATATTCTCTGGAATTCAGAAGAATGAGGGGGGATCTCATAGAAACCTATAAAATTCTAACAGGACTAAACAGGGTAGATGCAGGAAGGATGTTCCCGATGTTGGGGGAGTCCAGAACCAGGGGTCATAGTCTGAGGATACGGGGTAGACCATTTAGGACTGAGATGAGGAGAAATTTCTTCACCCAGAGAGTGGTGAGCCTGTGGAATTCACTACCACAGAAAGTAGTTGAGGCCAAAACATTGTATGTTTTCAAGAAGGAGTTAGATATAGCTTTTGGGGCGAAAGGGATCAAAGGTTATGGGGAGAAAGCAGGAGCAGGCTATTGAGTTGGATGATCAGCCACGATCATAATGAAGGGCGGAGCAGGCTCGAAAGGCCGAATGGCCTACTCCTGCTCCTAGTTTCTATGTTTCTATGTTTCTATGCTTGACAAATCTACTGGAATTTTTCGAGGATGTAACCAGTAGAGTTCATGAGGGGGAGCCAGTGGGTGTGGTTTATTTGGACTTTCAGAAGGCTTTCGACAAAGTCCCACATAAGAGATTAGCGTGTAAAATTAAAGCACATGGGATTGGGGGTAGTGTATTGAGATGGTTAGAAAACTGGTTGGCAGACAGGAAACAAAGAGTAGGAATAAACGGGTCTTTTTCCGAATGGCAGACAGTGACTAGTGGGGTACCGCAGGGATTGGTGCTGGGACCCTAGCTATTCATGATATATATTAATGATTTAGATGAGGGAACTAAATGTAATATCTCCAAATTTGCAATGACACAAAGCTGGATGGGAGGGTGAGCTGTGAGGAGGATCAGAGATGCTTCAGTGTGACTTGGACAAGCTGAGTGAGTGGGCAAATGCATGGCAGATGCAGTATAATGTGGATAAATGTGAGGTTATCACTTTGGTAGCAAAAACAGGAAGGCAGATTATTATCTGAATGGCTATAAATTGAGACAGGGGAATGTGCAACGAGACCTGGGTGTCCTTGTACACCAGTCGCTGAAGGTAAGCATGCAGGTGCAGCAGGCGGTAAAGAAGGCAAATGGAATGTTGGCCGTCATAGCGAGAGGATTCGAGTACAGGAACAGGGATGTCTTGCTGCAATTATACAGGGCCTTTGTGAGACCACACCTGGAATATTGTGTGCAGTTTTGGTCTCCTTATCTGAGGAAGGGTGTTCTTGCTATAAACGGAGTGCAGCGAAGGTTTACCAGACTGATTTCTGGGATGGCAGGACTGACATATAAGGAGAGATTGAGTTGGTTAGGATTATATTCACTGGAGTTCAGAAGAATGAGGGAGATCTCATAGAAACCTATAAAATTCTAACAGGACTAGACAGGGTAGATGCAGGAAGGATGTTCCCGATGGTGGGGGAGTCCAGAACCAGGGGTCACAGTCTGAGGATATGGGATAGACCATTTAGGACTGAGATGAGGAGAAATTTCTTCACCCAGAGAGTGGTGAGCCTGTGGAATTCGCTACCACAGAAAGTAGTTGAGGCCAAAACATTGTATGTTTTCAAGAAGGAGTTAGATGTAGCTCTTGGGTCAAAAGGGATCAAAGGATATGGGGAGAAAGCGGGAGCAGGCTATTGAGTTGGATGATCAGCCATGATCATAATGAATGGTGGAGCAGACTCGAAGGGCCGAATGGCCTACTCCTGCTCCTATTTTCTGTTTCTATATGTTTCTATGAATCATTTGTTCAGCTGAGCAGTTAGATCTAGGGTGATAAGTAGAAGAAGTAGGCTGATTGATATTCCACTTCTCACACATATCCTTTTTTTAAATTCATTCATGGGATGTGGGCTTCGCTGACTGGGCCAGCATTTATTGCCCATCCCTAGTTGCCCTTGAGAAGATGGTGGTGAGCTGCCTTCTTGAAATGCTGCAGTTCATGTAGTGTAGGTACACCCACAGTGCTGTCAGGAAGGAAGTTCCAGGATTTCGACCCAGCGACAGTGAAGGAATGGCGATATATTTTGAAGTCAGGATGGTGAGTGACTTGGAGGGAAAATTCCAGGTGCTGGTGGTCCCATCTATCTGTTGCCTTTGTCCTTCTAAATGGTAGTGGTCTTGAGTTTGGAAGGTGCTTTCGAAGGAGCCTTGGTGAACACACTTGGTACATACTGCTGCTACTGTACGTCAGTGGTGGAGGGAGTGGATGTTTGTGGATGTGGTGCCAATCAAGTGGGCTGCTTTGTCCTGGATGGTGTCAAGCTTCTTGAGTGTTGTGGCAGCTGCACTCATCCAGGCAAGTGGGGAGTATTCCATCACACTCCTAACTTGTGCCTTGTAGATGGTGGACAGGTCTTGGGGAGTCAGGAGGTGGGTCATTCTGTTATGGCTTACCAATAAATTGCAAACCGTTATCCATACTGATCTCTCTAGACACATTAATGAACTGAAAATAGCACTTAGAGTGTGCACAATAGTTGTGCTTGACATATTGTGCAATTGTCGAATAATGGGGCACTTAGTAAAATTGTTGTCGATGAAGTCAATGCCTTGGACATGAAGGAAGTTGAATGTGATTTTGGATGAAGGATCGGTAGGAACTTCATGGGGAATCAATGGTTCTTTGTGCTGACTTGACATATGCTCTTGACATGCCTTGCACTTCTTGACAATTAGTTCAATGTCATTGTTCATCCCTGGTCAATAGACTTTCTCTCTTGAGAGTCTACTCCTCTGCTCATTTCCCATGGCCAGAAACTTACCTGTGTCAGGCGGGCTGTGCGGAAGCAGGTGGTGGTGGGCGCGGAGCCGATTGCCGCCCACGATCGGCTGCGCGCCGCCATTTAACGTGGGCAGGCTAATCAAGGCCTGCCCAGCATGACGCATGGCCAGTAGCGTTCAGCGCTATCTGTGCGGGCAGGGGGAGGAGCAAGAGTCGGGGCCTGCTCTCTTTCACACATGTGCGCAAAAGAGCGCAGGAATATCCCTGAGGCACGGAGATGCCTCAGGGAGATTAAGTTGCTTAAAAAATTTGTAAATAAAGTACAAAATTATTTAAACATGTCCCTTCATGTGACATTGTCACATGAGCTGCGACATGTCTTTATACTTAGGAAAATGTTATCATTTAATTAATAAAAGCGTTAGGAAACCTCATCCCGCTCGTGGATGAGGTTTCCTAAAAAAACGTGAAGGCCACTTGGACCCTTCGCCTCCCCACCAACCTTAAGGTTGGACGGGCAGAGTTGCAAACAACTTTAATTGTTTTTTTAATGGCCTTAATAGGCCCTTGACAGTTTGGCAGGCGTGCAGCCGCCTCTGGCATGCGCCAGCCGAAGTAAATATCGAACTGATGCACAATGACGTCCAGACGCACGCCCAACGTCATCTCACGTCATTTTGCGCATCGGCGTGTTGGGCCCTCCCCCGCACGCCAATGGCAATATTCAGGCCCATGTGCGAGTGATGAAGTTATTGAAGCATATCAAGTCGCAAACATTCTGGTATGATGACCTGCCTTTCTTTATAAATGATTCCCCGGGAGATGCCTGTTTCATCCCGATAAGACCAAAACGGTCTTGTGGGCAGGATTTTCAGTTCGGCGTGCAGGCCCGTGCCCGACATGCATGAGCATGAAATAGCGTGCAATGATGTTGGGCGAGCGTCATGCGATATTTCGGTCAGCAGGAACGCATGGGAGTTGGCAGCGTGCCCTCCAACAATTAAGAGGGCCATTAAGCCCGCTAATCAATTAATTAGTGATATTTTTCGCTGCCCATTGAACCTTATGGTTGGCAGGTGGGTGAATAGGCCAAGCAGCCTTTGCATTTTTGGCGAAACTCCATCCACGGGCGGGATGAGGTTTTGAACAGTGATTAAAAAAACAATGGGCAGAATTTTCCCCCCATTAGGTGGGGAAGTTCAGGAGTGGGCCGTGGAGGAGCGCCCCCGATCAGCGCCCCCGATTGGGGGCGCGCCGCCATTTTACGTGGGCGGGCCAATTAAGGCCCGCCCAGCATGATGTCCGCAAGGAAGCGCTATGTGCTCCCTGTGTGGGTGGGGGGGGATTCCCTCAGCCAAGACATGGGGACGCTCACCCGACATCATCGCACACTATTTCATTCTCATGCATGTCAGGCATGGGGCTGCACACCGAACTGAAAATCCTGCCCACAAGACCATTTTGGTCTTATCGGGATGAGACAGGCATCTCTTTCGTGCATGCGCATGAAAGAGCGCACTCATCTCCCTGAGGCTCAGTGCTGCCTCAGGGAGATCAGCTACACATCAAAAAATATTGAAAACAGAGAAGAAAACAATTCCGACATGTCCCCTCATGTGACACTGTAAGATGAGTTGGGACATGTCCATCACTTTCAGTTTCACTTTTATTAAAAATTTATAAACATACATGAAACCTCATCCTGCCCATGGATGAGGTTTCATGCTTTTTCCAATGCCCGCCAGGGCTCCCGGCCTGCCCGTCCAACCTTAAGGTTGGACGGGCAGGTCCACTAGTTGCATTAATTGCTTTGTCAATAGCCTCAGCCAGCTGATTCGGCTGAGCCCCCGCCAACCCGAAAATTGTCGGGAGTTCCGCCTGACGTCATCCCGTGCCATTTACGCTTCAGCGAGCGGGCCCCACCCCCCGCTTACCGACCGGGAAATTGTGGCCAATAAAAAATTTTAAACCTCATTTTTAACATGTCCCTGCTCAGGTGACAGAGTCACATGAGAGGACATGCTTTCCGTATTTTTGAAATCTTTATTTTTAATGCTAAAATTCTTCAGCTCCCTGAAGCAGCTCTCTGTCTTCAGGGAGCTTCCACTGTGCGCACCCGCGTGCATGTGCACATGTCAGCACTTGCGCTCCTCCCGGCAGCGCTGAGGTTATCAGCGCATGTTTCACCCGTGGCTGGCTGTTAATTGGCCAGCTAACGTGAAATCGCGGTCGGGGCCCGATTGTGGGCGGTGGACCTTTGCGTGGCCGCACCCGAGCCCGCCCGCCGCGCCCACCCGAAGAGGAGAAGACCCTCCCCCATGTGTTTGTGGACGTGCTGGGTTGAATCAGGCCATCCTTCAATGGTGGTTTTCCACAGTTTCTGTCGTGTGGGATCTTTTGCCGTTTCTTCTAGCAGCTGCTGGCATATGCATTGCTCAAGAAGTACCGGATCAGTTGACTGACTTGCACTGTCTTGCAAGAGTAATGTTGCAGCTCCCTTGAACCTGCCAGTTTTGTCGAAACATTCTGGATATTTTAACATTAGGCCGTGAACTGAGGTGATAGGAGTAGTTTCTGAGGTTGATCTGCCATTTGAAGTCTGACTAGTTTCATGGATTGTCACTAGTGCGTGGTCATGGCATGCTAGTAGACCTGCAATCACTGGGCCTTTGGTCTCCACAATGTTGAACACCTGAGACACCCAGGAGGATTGACTGTACTTGCACTCCAGAACCGTGCAACCCGCACATGGAATTAGTGAACCATTGTACACTGAAAGTTGAGCAGTGGTGGGTTTCACAATGATCATCCAAGTCTATTGATAGATGTCTTTTAGGATCCGCAGAGGTAGTATGTTAGTACTTGCCCCTGCATCAATCTTGGCCAATAATGAGTAGTTCTCACTTTCTTAGGCAGATAATTCGAATCTTTGCAAACACTTCGGAAGGTGAAATGGTATCTGTGTTTCCACAAGATTGACAGTGTGTAATACCTGTGTTCACTGCTCTCGTCTAGTCATGCACCCATGCACATCATCGTCTTTTTCTGGTTTGTCAATCACCTCATGGGAAAAACTTTCCCCCCGTTGGGGGGATGTGTGGGAGCGGGTGTGGGAGCGGGTGTGCCTCCGATTGACTGCCCCGATTGGGGACGCACCGCCATTTTACGTGGGCAGGTCAATTAAGGTCCACCCAGCGTGATGTCCGCCAGGAAGCACTATGAGCTCCCTGTGCAGGCTTGGTGGGGGGATCCCCTCAGCCGGGAGTGCGCTCTTTCGTGCATGCATGCAAAAGAGTGCACTGATCTCCCTGAGGCTAAGTGCTGCCCCAGGGAGATCGGCTCCAAATTAAAATTTGCAACAAAAATGATAGAAAAATTTCCCTGACATGCCCCCTCATGTGACACTGTCACATGCATTGGGGCATGTCCATAACTTTAACTGAAACCTTTATTAAACGTTTAAATACCCTCATGAAATCTCATCCTACCTGTGGATGAGGTTTTATGCTTTTTCTGAAGACTGCCAGAGCTCCCGGCCTGCCCGCCAACCTTAAGGTTGGACGGCAGGCCCATTAATGATTTTAATTAGTTTTTCAATGGCCTCAATACGCCGTTGACAGGTTAGCGGGTACGCAGCTGATTCGGCTGTTCCACCTGACGTCATCCTGTGTCATTTTACCCGTCGGCGAGTGGGCCCACCCCCACTCGCCGACCGGAAGATCCTGCCCTATGTGTGTGTTTCTGAGGGGATTGCAGATGGTCATTCTGATTGCTTGAAGGTCTGTTTGGAACAGTGCATGGCTCTTTGTAGATGCATCAGTCTTTGCTCTAGTGCAGTGCCGCTGCCAATGACCCTTTCTGTCATGTGCATTGCAGGATTGTTGTCAAGCTGGGCAGTTCCTTGGTGCATACAGAAGACTACACCTTCCAAATGTCTTGTTAGGCTTGGGTGTTCTTGTGAGTGCATTGGCATTGTGCTTAGAACCTGTAAGTTTTGTTGACCTGCGAGGATCACTTTGTACTTACGCCTATCCTTGAGAGGCTCTTTGATGCTACCTATGTGGGTTTGTCCAGCAGATCTTTCTGGAATGCTTTCATGAGAATGTCAAACTTTGCCAACTCAACAGTTCTGTCTGCTAGTTCTGCATCCGACAAATCACAGTTTGTACTTTTCCTCTCCATCTGCTGACTCAGTGGTCTGTGGATTTTGTAGGCTGTTGTTGAAATGACATGAACTCTAGTTGATGAAAATGGAAGTTTAACCTTGTACTGAACTGGCCTTCCAATGTAATCCACATCTTTTGGGGATCCTTTAGCTCTTCTTTTGTTAATCTTGACATGTTCAGCCCATGGTAGACCTTCATTTTCAATTGCTAGGCAAATTTTTATGGCTTGCTTGTCTGGTTCTGACACACCTAAAGGGAATTAGTGAACCAGATGGGTTTTTACAACAATTGTTTCACAGTTATCATTAGGCTTTTAATTCCAGATTCAAATTTCACCATCTGCCATGGTGGGATTCAAACCGGGCTCCCCAGAGCATTACCCTGGGTCTCTGGAATACTAATCCAGTGATAACGCCACTATGTCACCGCCTCCCCTAATTCAAATTCAAATCCCAATTCAAACTGGGGAATCTTGTGGACATTCTGACAATATCCCTTTGACCTTCCTTCTCCAATAGTACCTGGGTTGAGTGTCGTTGTAGCTACTTGTGCACGCTTTTCCGAATCTCCACCCTTTATAATCGCAACCTCTCTGGCCAGATTTTTCTGACTTTTTTTTCGTTTGACTCTCCTTTGCTGACTTTCGATGTGGCCCACACTATGGTCACTCGCCTTTCCTGACTGACCTAACCCGGCGCCGGTCCTCTCGATGCGCTGGCGCGCTCACTGGATTGACAGGCCATGCACTGCAATCTCACCATTCGCGACTGTCTGCTTTTACTTGAGCACTACCTCTGCACTGTGTCCTCAAAGCTTCGCTGCACAGTCAGAACATTGTGTTTTCAACACTCTCTGATCCTGCAGCTTTGTTGCAGTCTGACTAAAGCATCGAGGGTCATTTCATGCCGTGTAGCACAACCTAAGGCTGTTCACCATGTTGTACCCATACTTAATCTTGCTGCAATGCTGCTTAACCACCGCTGAACATGATGTTTTGTTGTTATAATGACACAAAGGCACCATCACTCATATGGGATTGGGTAAACATATTGTGGATTCAGTTATTGAGTCTAGGCACATGGGAACATTTATATAAAAGTAGAAAGCTTAAAGACATCAATGTTGTGCTGTGTTCTGCTCACAGGCAAAAATGAAACTAAAACTGGATCGCATGACATACTTCCCTTCCAGTGATGTCATACTACTATCCCTGAAAGGCATATTGCAATACAAACCGCCAGCTGCCACTTCCTCCCACCGCCACCCAGCCACTCTTCAGGCAGGCTGCAGTAATGTTAGTCAGACTATTCAGTGTGAACTGTATTATTTTCACCCTAGTTAGCTGCATTTGTCAGGCGACCTATGGGCAGTGACTCAGGATAATAAAAGCAACAGTATCAAGAAGACATAAAAACATTTCAGTTGCTTTCAGATATCCCTCAGCTGCGTAGCTGAAGGTTTGTCTGTCTGAACTTAACAATGGTTATTCTGGAAAAGAAATTCAAGCTAGCAGTTCATAATGACTTCACTGCGCCGGTGCATTGAAGCGAGTGTTTTATTCCTTTTGAAAGATAATAAGGTTACACAGTTTTCCACTGTGTTCAGACTGGCCAATGAAATAATCTGATTTGGGTTCAAACTTATTTTAAACCTGGATTGAACATATTTACTTTGATCAATGGATGATCTCACTGTTGACTGTTCCAAGATTGTGGACCTGTTTTGGGGTGAGGTATCAAGAGGAAGTCAGGATAGTGACATCAAGACACAACACTGTGATGGTAATACAACATAAATTTGTTTTATTTTATCCCATTTGTTTATTGAAAAACAAGTCACAATGCCATTCAGTACTGATTTCTATATTGAGGTATGTTTTCTTCTTACACTGTGTATTGCTGCCATCTATCACCACACAACCTTGAATATTATGGACCTCTAATTTAGACATACTTATCGCCACTGAAGCTTTATGATTGGATATGGAAATATGTTTGTGTATGTTGGGATTGCAATTCACTAATTTTGTTCCCTCCTTCTCTGAGATAAAGTAAATTAAGGAGATAAAAACTGGACATCAACTGATTTGACCAAGAATTGACAATGATTACCAACTGGGATATGTACTGAAGTCATGTGGTTTGAGGTTTATTACCCACCAGGGCTGGTTTTATCTTTCCTTCCTTTAATATTGACTTTCTTCTGCAATGCTGTCAACAATTAATTTCAGCATTGCAGATTTTTACTTTGATTCAATCAAACAGCACCAGATGAAAGCTGAACCAAGTAAACCAACAAGACCCAGTACCACTCTCAAAATATATTTTGATGGCTTAACCTAACACTTTTAAATAACTACCTATGATGGTTGACTGCCATTCATTTCAGTTCATGGTAAGCTGGCTGATGAACAATACACAAAATTCACATTAACTCATTAACTCCAGGCTATGAAAATTACAGCTGTTCTACTGAACTGCAACCCATTCAACTGTTACATTTTTAATGTGATGGCAATTTTTTCTAGCAGAGCATTTAGGAAACCAAGTGTGTTTGCAGCTTGTTGTTCAGTAAATTCAAATAGAAATTAGTCAAATGTAGGACTTTTAGCACATCAAGATCTAGTGATCTTGAAATCATTCTCTTCTTAAGATTCTTATAACACAACAAGGGGTTGGCCAAGCCTGGCCATATCGTTATTGTGTCATTGGCTCTTAACATAAACATAGCAAACATTGTTATGTCTTTAAAGGGTGCATCCTAAACTGCTGTCCATCACTATCTACCAAGAGACAGGATGTGATGTATAATCCCATGTACGCTATAGACAGGACAGAGCAACAGTCCTGTCAGACGTGTCTACATAGCCTCCCAATTACCATTGTATGTCTGTAGTTTTATATTCAAATAAAGAACCCACATTATTGTTGAACCAATTCCTGTTTTATGATGGGTATATTTGTGATAAACAGAAGAATGCAACAAATACAATGGGCGGAATCATCCGCTCCCATTGATGGCCGGCATTATAGCGGACGTGAGTGGACCATATGGCAGGAAGGCCAAAAATTGGTTTCACGCCATTATGGAACAAGTTTGCAACTGTCTGCTCCGCCCATAAATGGTGGGTCGCGTTTCCCACCTCCAGACATTGGGAACTTCATTGTAATACATCTACATATCATTATAAGCCCAGCTCACTGAAATCATCCCCATGCAAACGTGTTTCACAACATAAGGCGTGCACCTGGCACTGCACTTCAAGGGGAACTCAGAGGTGAGTACACAGTAACATTGCGCAGCATTCGTGAAGGTCACCTGTTGGACCTCAAGGTTGAGGCGCCGTGCATTCAAGTGAGGGCACAGGCAGGTCACTTTTTCCTGGTTGACTGACAGTGTGGGGCAAGGGCTGCCCTGCGATTGAGGTGAGTTGTTGCGGGGGGTGGGGTGGGTGGGTGGGTAAGGGCAGCACTCTGGTTGAGGCGAATGTGGGGGGGCTGCAAGGGCAACATTCTGGTTGAGGCAAGTTGTGGGTAGGGGAGCATGGGCAGCAATCCTGTTGATGGTAGTGCACAAGCACATTCAAGGGTTGGAGGGGAGGGGCCACACATTAGGTAAACCTTGTATAAAGTGACCATTCCTCCACAGCTGAGGCAGTTCAGGTGCAGCTACATTAACATGCTTGGAGTCGGGACTCTAGCTTATCTGCCCACTCAAGCAACGCAGAGGCCTGAAAGTGCCACCAAATGCTCCAGAGCTTTTCACCCCTTGGGCACAGATTGCAAACTAATGAGCATTTTCATGGACTGCAGAGCAATTGGACGACTGCACACGTTGTATAATCTCCTTGCGAAAGCTAGCCATGGAACAGTCATTGGTCAAGGTGCTCACAGCCCCTTGCAATGTCAGCATTCAGGTTTGGACCAGTCTCCCCCATGGTTCAAGCTAACAGGCAGCCTTGCAGTGTGGGTTAGGAGAATGCCTGTGCCTGAGCTGAGAGCACAGCATGCAGTCCAGTGAGCAAAGCTGCCGCCAATCAGTTAGGCGGAGTGGGGTGGACTTGGGTGGGGTTTCAGGCAGTCATGCAGTGCACTAAGCTCTGGCCATCCAAGTGGTTGCCAGCACTCCCTGAACTGCTTTAAGGGACCTTCAGACTTAACCAAGAGAGGATCTTAGTGCAACCATGCTAACCCTACAGGAGAAGTACATCAGGAGCATCGAGCTTTGGGTCTAGCTGTATGCCTCTTGGCTTACAGAGAGTGAAGACGACGGAGAAGAGAGCGACGGAGGCGCCTGGCTGGGTAGAAGGAGGTGCATCACCCTAAGGAGGAAGGGGCAGCTGGGGCTCCCGCACACATCGCTGAAGAGCCACAGTGAGCCGTCGCTGGTCAGCACCTAGCTAGACCCAAGATCTATAGATGCTGCCTTTCATTCCTGCAGGTGACTGAGAACCAATGTCACCGAAGACTGTGCATGTCTAAGGACAGGTTGGTCACATCTGCCAGCTACTGCAGGATTTGGTGCCATGGGGATATGGAGGGCATCCACTTCCAGTGGCTGTGAAAGTGACAGTGGTGCTCAATTTTTATGCCAATGGCTCCTTTCAGGGATTTACAGGTGACCTCTGTGTGATACCACAAGCCTCCACCCACAAATGCATCCATGAGGTCACGGATGCCATCTTCGCAAAGGCACACAACTTTGTGCATTTCGCCCAAGACCAGGAAAGCCAGGATGCAAGAGCGCTGGGATATGCCCAAATTGCAGGCTTCCCACAGGTACTGGGTGCCATCAACTGCACTCAACTGCTCAGATTTCCATGGCACAAGCAGTCAACTATGTCAACCACGAGGGCTTCCACTTGCTGAATGTTCAGCTGGTGTGCGACCACCACAAATACATCATTCAGGTCTGTGCATGGTTCCCAGGGAGTGTCCACGACTTCTGCATCCTTAGGAGGTCTCAGATCCCTGACGTCTTCCAGGGTCCACAGAGGCTGCAGAGTTGGCTCCTCGGGGACAAAGGTTACCCGCAGTGGACGTGGCTGATGATGCCTGTGTGGCGGCCTCAGGCTGCAGCAGGGAGACAGTACAATGAGGCTCGCCCCTTGGTGGAGAAAACCATCAGAATGTTGAAAATTAGGTTTTGGTGCATGGAACGGTCTATTGGAGCCCTGCAATATAGTCCACAGAGGGTGTCACACACTGTCATTGTCTGCTGTGTCTTTACAACCTGCTGCAATGGGAGAGGAACTGGCTGAGGAGAAGATTAAGGAGCTGGACGTCTCCTCCGATGAGGAAGATGTCAACAGGGATGAGGGTGAGGAAGTCCTCGAAGGTGGGGATGCCGGCAATGAGGCCATTGCACTGGTCAGACAAGGCAGGCATGCTCTGGAGCCCCTCATAGCTGCTAGAATTGTGGAGGATGATGATGACATGCAGTGAGGTGACCCCAAATATCCTCACATTGCATTTGTGAATGTTTGGCTCCAGAATGGCTGAGGGCAATGCACGTGCCCTCTGTGATAATGTTTCTCTCATGGGGGAGGATTTTCCCCTAGTCGGGCGGGCACAGCGGGCAGGCCCGCAATCGGGCCTCAACAATGATTTCACGCTGGCTGGCCAATTAACGGCCGGCCAGTGTGAAATGCATGCTGGGAGACTCAGCACTACCTGGGTGGGGACGGGACGAGCGTGAGCGCTGAAATGTGCGCATGTGCAGAGCAGTGAAAGCTCCATGAAAGCACAGAGCTGCTTCAGGGAGCCAAGGGTTTCCAAAACGAAAAATAAAGGAAACATGTCCCCACATGTGACTCTGTCACATGCACAGGGCATGTGAAAAATGAGTTTTAAAATGTTTTATTGTTTTTTTTCAGTCATTGTTGGAAACCACATCCTGCTCGTGGATGAGGTTTCGCAAAAAATGCAAAGGCCACCTGGCCTATTCACCTGCCCGCCAAAGGTAAGGTTGGACAGGCAGCGAAAAATTCAATTTAATTAATTGATTAATGGGCTTGATAGCCCCCTGAACTGTCGGCGGACGCGCTGCCGACTCTCGTGCGGGCCTGCCGGCCGAAATATCGTGACGCTCGCTATAAATCTTGCCCATGGAGACCCAGTGGAGGCCCTAATAGTCACTAGATTCCAAGAGGATGATGACAACATGCAGCGAGGACACTCCATAGTTCTTCACATAGTCTCTGAGAATGTCTGACTCCTGTCTGGCAGTTCGCTCATGCTCTGTGATCAGGGTTATGTCATGGAGACGTAGCCGTGAAATATTAAATGCACCTGATTCTATGTCAGCCTTCAGCATCTGACCCCTTCAGGAGCACAGCGTCACCGGTCACAGATGCAGAAGAGATGGGTGGGGGGGGCAGCCCAACCTAAAAGGTGTATCAACTGATAACCAGGATATATCAGAGAGTTACATCAAGGTAGATAGAATACTTGCAGAGTTTGATAGAATTAGAGTAGGCAACAGTAAGTCATTAGATGGGGTCAGAATAAGCGGGAAAGCCATAAAAGCCTAAATCAGGGCTAATGTGCATGCATGTGAATGTGCAGAGTATGATTAAAAAGATTGGTGAACTGCAGGCACAGGTTGACAAATGGAATTATGATATTATTGCTATAACAGAGACCTGGCTCAAAGAAGGGCAGGATTGGGTGTTAAATATTCCTGGGTACAAAGTGTTTAGGAGAGACAGGAAAGGAAGAAAAGGCAAGGGGCGTGGGGGCTGGTAGTGGCAATATTAGATAAAGATGGCTTTACAGTACTGGAGAGAGAGGATGTTCTAGAGGAGTCAAGGACAAAATCTCTCTGGCTAGAAGTAAGGAATGGGAAAGTTGCAATAACATTGATTGGGGTAGTTTATAGACCACCAACTAGTGGAAGGGATGTGAAGAAACAAATTTGCAATGAAGTTGGGGAGAGGTGCAAGAATTATGGAGTAATCAGAATGGGGGACTTCAATTATCCAAATACAGACTGGGATAGGAATAGTACAAAAGGACAAGATGGGCGAAAATTCGTTGAATGTGTTCAAGATAATTTTCTACAGGAGTATGTTTCCAGTCCAATGAGAGGACATGTACATTTAGGCCTGGTTCTGGGGAATGAGTTGGCCCAAGTGGATCAAATATCAGTTGGAGAGCCTCTAGGGAACAGTGACCATTGTATCATAAGGTTTAGATTAATCATGGAAAAGGACAGAGAATAATCTAGAGCAGGGATTACTAATTGGGGGAAGCCAACTTCGATGGGATGACAATACATCTGAGTTGAGTGAGTTGGAATCAAATGTTGGCAGAAAAGACAATGGCAGAACAATGGACCTCCTTCAAAGAAAAAGTATTTTCAATGTCAATTGGCAATATCAAGGTATATTCCTTTGAAGGGGAAAGGTAGGACAAATAAATAAATTGCCCTGGATGACAAGAGAGATAGAGGTAAAGATGAAAAGGAAGAAGTGCGTGTATGACAGATGTCAGGTAGAAAGTACAATGGAAAATCAGGCCTAATATAGAAGGATAAGAGGAAAAGTGAAGAAACTAATAAGAAAAGCAAGGAGAGTGCATGAAAAGAGACTGGCAGCGAACATAAAAGGGAATCCCAAGGTCTTGTAGAAGTATGTAAATAATAAAAGGGTGGTAAAAGAAAGAGTGGACTTGCACGTGGAGGCAGGAGAAATAGCGGAGATACTAAACGAGTACTTTGCGTCTGTCTTTACAAAGGAAGAAGATGCAACCCAGGCTGAGGTGAGAGAGGAGGTAACTGGCACATGAGAAGAACTTACAATTGAGAGGAAGAGTTGCAAAAGCTATCTTTACTTAAAAAAAAATAAGGTACCAGGACTGGATGAGATGCATCCATGGGTTCTGAGAGAAGTGAGAGTGGAAATTGCTGAGGGACTAGTGATAATCTTCCAATCTTCCTTAGACATTGGGGAGGTGCCAGAGGAATGGAGAACTGCGAATGTTACACCCTTGTTCAAAAAGGGGTGCAAGGATAAAGCTGGCAACTACAAGCTACAGTTTGACCTTAGTGGTGGAAACTTCTGGAAACAAAAGTATGGGATAAACTCAATAATCACTTAGACAAGTGCAGGATAATTAAAGAAAGCCAGCATGGATTCATCAAGGGAAAATCATGTTTAACTAACTTGCTGGAGTTTTTTGAGGGGGTAATGGAGAAGGCTGATGAAGGAAATGCTGTTGATGTGGTGTATATGGATTTTCAAAAGGCATTTGATACAGTGCCACACAACAAACAGACTTGTAAGCAAAATTCTAGGTTGTGGAATAAAAGGGAAAGTAGGCACTTGGATCAGAAATTGGTTGAGTGACAGGAAACAGAGTTGTGATAAATGTTTTTTTTCAGACTGGAGGAAGATTTGTTGTGGAGTTCCTCAGTGGTCAGTGTTGGGACCCTTGCTCTTCCTGATATATATTAATGACCTAGACTGTGGTGTGCAGGGCAAGATTGCAAAGTTTGCATATGATACGAAGAATGGAAATGTTGTCAACTGTGATGGGGATAGTTCTGAACTTCAAAAGGACATAGACATATTGGTGGATTAGGTAGAAAAGTGGCAGATGAAGTTCAATACAGAGAAATGTGAAGTGATTTGTTTTGGCAGGAAAGATATGGTGAGACAGTAAAAAATAAAGGGAGAGCCTCTAAAGGAGGTGCAGGAACAGAGGGACCTCAGTGTATACATAGGTCATTGAAGGTGGCGGGGTATGTTGAGAGAACAGTTAATAAGGCATTTAATATCTTATGCTTTATTAATAGGAGCATTGAGTACAAGAGTAAGGGGGTCATGTTGAACTTGTGTAAGACACTAGTTAGGCCTCAACTGGAGCACTGCATCCAGTTCTGGGCACCATGCTTGAGGGAGGATGTGAAGGCATTGAAGAGAGTACAGAGGAAATTCACAAGAATGATTCCTGGGATGAAGAACGGTAGTTATCAGGATAGATTTCAGAGGTTGGAGAAAAGAAGGCTGAGAAAAGACTTGATAGAGATATTCAAGATCCTGAGGGGTACAGACAGGGTATATAGCAAGAAAATGTTCCCACACAAGAGAACATCAAGAACTACAGGACACAGATACAAAGTAATTGGCAAAAGGAGTAAATGTGATGCGAGGAAAAATTTTTTCACCCAGAGGGTGGTTGGAATCTGGAACAAACTTCCTGAAAGGGTGGTGGAGGCAGATTTGATTGAGGTATTCAAAAGGGAATTGGATTGCTACCTGAAAAGAGAGAATGTGCAAGGTTATGGGGATAAGGCAGGGGAGTGGGACTAGGCAGAATGCTCTTTCAGACAGCCAGTGCAGACTTGATGGGCCAAATGGCGTTCTTCTGCAATGTAAGGATACTGTGATACTGTGTTCATGGACTCCCTTGGCTTTTTCCCAGATATGCCTGCGAAAGCAAGGAGAGATAATTAGTGCATGGCAGTGGCCTGTGAAACAGGACACATCACTCACGGCATGGTTGTCTGATGGCAGCTGCACTGCTGGAACCTCACTTGGTAGAGCACCACCGACCTCACCATCAGCAAAGGGATGGTCCAGATCCTCACCAGCCAGCTGGATGACTCTGTTTACAGAGTCTGTTAGAACCTTGATGTCGGGCATTCCTCCACCAGTCTGTGACCTCTCCCTCTTGTTATGTGCCAGCTTGTTCTGCATGAAAAGAGCTAGAGAGAGTGTAAGCAGGATGCCTGCCAGGCCTGATAATAAGGACACCTGGCATGTGTGGGTGATGAATGGTGCTATGGATGGGATGAGGACAATAAAGGTGTGTGTGAGTGAATGGTGATGTCCCTTAAACTGGCAGTGAGTGAGATCCCTGTGGATGTGTGATGTGTTTGTGAGTGTGTGTTGAGAGTGGTGACAAGAGTGACTTACCCTGGCAGAACGGAGGAAATTATTCATCCTCTTTTGGCACTGGGTGGCTGTCCTCTTTTGCAGGGTGTTGGCACTGACCACAGCTGCCCCACCTCCAAGGCACCCAAAAGGCATTTCAGGGATGTGTTACTAAAATGGAAGGCTGCAGTCTTCTTGCCTTTCAGGGCCGATGTCATCTGTGCAGCAGTCCTGGGCTGGAAGCACTGAGAGGTGTGGGCGCAGCTGCACTTTAAATATGGCACCCGGCATGAGGAAGTGGTGAGGAGATAGCGTGACAGGTGAATGAGAGCCTGCCCACCATCAAAACACCGTGTTTCCCAGGCCTACATGATTAATGATGCAGGATTGGGATGATATGGCGTGAAAAGCCTCCATTGAATGGTCCTGCGGGTAAAACATTCTTTTTCCCACCTGCTACCGCACTTAGTGCAAATCTGGGATGATTCCACCCAATGACAATGATTGGTAATCTAACGAAGGGCTCTTTATTGAAGAATGACAGGATTCCAGGAGAGCTCTTCATACACGTGTTACCTGTTGCTCAACACTGCTCCAACCACTGTATCACATGTTAACTTGCATCACTTCCTGCACTGATGTGTACAAAACCACTTATATATTATCCAATATGTTAATCAGTATATTAAACTACATGCACTACAAAGCAATATAAGAATATTCCCCTTATCCTGAAATAGAAAAATTACACAAGATATAAGCTATGTACAGGGTGTGTCTGTTGCAGGAATGGAGACCAGTTGTGTTCAGTTCCGATGGTTTGTTCACCCACTCAGGTGAACTATTCAAACATTGAACAAGAATCATTGGCATTAATGTTCGGCGTTTCCATACCTATCCATCTGGCAAATACTTGCTTGTCAAGGCTGGTCACAAGCCAAGTTGGAGAAAGCCAATCACCAGTGCACCAGCTTGATTCCAAAGATAATCAAAGTTACAGGGGTATGATGGCAAGGCCCATTATGAACTTGGAGATCTAATGGTTTCGTCTGACACATTGAGCTATAATGGAATAGAATAATTGTGAACATTATTTACAAATGTATTGACATGAAATGAACAGGTTGTCTGTTGATTCAACCTGATCTGGTAACAGTGAAACTTTGCTGAGATCTGGAACTGTCAATTATTTTCTCTTGACTTGTAGCTATAGACTAACAACTATCTTGCACTTGAATGTTTTGTGTGCCATCTCCCTTAACTCCACTCTCCGGATTTGAATGTGCACTCATTCTTGACGTTACTGGTATGTTAGGTATGATGCTGTTGGATAACCCTCTTAACTGACATCAATTACTCCTGAACATTGCTCCATTTAGGGTGATCACTAATATGATCATGGCTTATTATAGATGTATGTACTCTCTTGCAGGTGGATCACTCTGACCTTCTGCCCTGCTTGCAGAAGAGGCAGCTCCATACTTGCATGTTTGTCATGTGTGATTTTCATTTTCTGATATCTTTCTAATAATCTTTCTTGGACTGACGATGATCTGATCAGATGATGACTGGGAAGAGTTGTTCTGACTTGCCTTCCGAACATAATCTCTGCTGAGGATGGTAATCCCATAGTGAATGGTGTTTCTCATTGGTGAAATATTGCTGCCTGAATATCTTGACTGGTCTCCTTACATTTTAAAATCAGTGACTTTACCATCCTCACCATCTTCTCTGCTAGCTCATTTGACCTTAGATAGTGTGGCGATGACGTAATGTGGTTTATAGCCCACTTTGTACACATGTCTTGGAAGGATTTACCACTGTGCTTTGTACCATTGTCCAACACTATCTCCTCTGGGGAACCAAAAAGACTGAAAAATGCATGAATCACGTTTGCCACCAATGCACTTAATGGATCCCTCAGTTGGCAAGCAATTGGAAATTTGGAGAAGGAGCCTCTGACAGTAAACAAGTCAGGAGCTATTCTTGACCATGGATGTGACGAGACATCATCATGAGAATGAATTGGCTCTTTGTGTCGATTTGCCTGATGCTCCTGATGTGCATCCCCCATCCTCACTGTTTTTTCCATGTCATTATTGATCCCTGGCCAATAAACTGTCTCACGTGCAAGTTGTCTTGTTCTTTCAATGCCCATGTGACCTGGATGTTACTGGTTAAGGATATCTTGATGAAGTGTTTCTGTCATCAGCACCTGCCTGCCCTTGAAAATGACTCCACTTGAAATGCTAATTTCATCACAGTGCAACTAAAAGGTTTTGAGGTCTATGGGAACCTCTTGTACTATATCCAGCCATCCACTGATGATAATCTACCATAATGCTTGTGATCAGCCTTGACAACAAAGTGTTTGCCAAATAGATGTGTATTCCGCCATTTCCTCCAACTCCAGCATGATGCCACTGCCAAACGCACCTTCCCCTCAACCCCCTGTCAGCATTCCATGGGGACCATTCCCTCTGGGACACCCTGGTCCACTCCTCCACCACCCCCAACACCTCATCCCTTTCCCACAGCGCCTTCCCATGCAATCATAGAAGATGCAACACCTGCCCCTTTACCTCCTCTCTCCTCACTGTCCAAGGGCCCAAACACTCCTTTCAGGTGAAGCAGCACTTCACTTGCACCTCCTTCAATTTGGTCTACTGCATTCGCTGCTCCCAATGCAGTCTCCTCTACATTGGGGACACCAGATGCAGACTGGGTGACAGGGCCTTCTGTTACTTGTTCCATGTGGTTCTTTCTCACAGAGCTTATCCTTGTTCTGCTATTATCACATTCTGCTTTCTTACCTTTACGCCACTATCAGCACCTTTTTTAACCCTTACAACTACCATTAACACTCCCTTTGTCCTTCAGCTCATGACATGTTTGTCAATCTCTCCTTTTCCCCTACCTATTGCTAGCCTTCTATCCAGCTTCTCCTGCTCCACCCCCGTTAAACAGTATAAATTTCATCACATTTCTATTTCTCTTTAGCTCTGAAGAAGAGTCATACGGACGCGAAATGTTAACTCTGTTTCTCTCTCCACAGATGCTGCTAGACATGCTGAGTTTTTCCAGCATCTTCTGTTTTTGTTTCAGATTTCCAGCATCTGCAGTATTTTGCTTCTATCTCAGATATGTATGGAACCTGGTGATGCTGAACATTAATGCCAATGAGTCTTGTTTGATGTTTGAATAGTTCACCTGAGTGGGTGAACAAACCATCGGAACTGAACACAACTGGTCTCCACTTCTGTAACAGACACACCCTGTGTCCCTTTTGTGAAGCATCTACTTCCAGTGTGGTTTCTTTCCTTGCATTGTCGTATCATCAGCTTGCTTCAACAGCAAGTGACCCATTTAACAAATCAAACTCATGTTGATGATCTTCATACCACAGAGAAATTCACACAGTAGTGATGTTTTCTTTGAAAATTTTGAGATAGACTGAGTTAAGAAGCTAAACACGCCCAAACATCTCTGTAAATATTCTTTATCTTGAGAAGTAGGCATTGATTGCACATCCTCAACTTTGCTGGGCTCTGGTTGTATTCCAGTATCAGAGTAAATTGAACCGAAGAAATTAATATGGTTCACATTAATATCACATTTTTTACTATGAAAGATAAGACCTTCTCTTCTAGCTGATTCCGTTAGAATGTGAACATTCTAGTGATGCATTGGTAATCCCCATGACCACTGTGTCATCTGCAAACAAACACAGCCAGGGAGACTCTCAGTAGTATAATGCATCTGTTGCATCTGACTCAATGGCAGACTACATGGTAGCTGTAAAAAGCAATACATCCCAAACAGTGTTCTGAATGTCGTTAGTTTCTGTGAATCCTGAGACTGCTGCATTGACCAATATCCATGCTTTGCATCCAACTTTGAGAAGAACTTGGCTCCAGCAAAGATTGGGTTGAGCTCCTCCAGAGTAGGCATTTTGTGAGGGCACCTCTTGAGTGCTCGATTTAATCTTCTTGGATCCAAGCATACTCTAGTGGTGCCATCCTTGTTAATCACGGTGGTTATAGAGCTACACAAGTCTGTGTGTTGCTGAACGTGTTGAATAATCCCTTGTCCTTTCATCATGTCAAGCTTGGCCTTTAACTTGTTCTTTACATGGCCACTGCACTTCCATGGTGGATCTATGGAAGGCGATCAGGTGAGGAATTGTGCCTCTCATGGTGTCAAACCTATCTGCGTATTTTTGTTGCAGATCTTGAACAGGCTGTATAGGGTCATGCTTCTCTTGACTATCTGACATTGGTGCTTTACTGACTTTGTGAATCGTCATGATTCAGATTTCGCTGCATGCTGGCAGACCTGCTATCACTGGTTCATTATTGTCAACAATGTGAAAAACTTATGGTGACCATGCAGGACTTTCATTTCTGCACTTTGACGTCAATATTCCCATGCAGTAGATTGGCAAACCTTTATGTGTAGTGAATCTAGCTCTTGTTGGCTGTACCATAGGCTCCCACTTTGCCAGGTACATTTCTTTGAGTATCTGCGTAGTGGTAAAATGTTGGCACTTGCCCCAGTATCTGCCTTCAGTCGTAGCTTATGCTTACCACTCTTATTAAGACATATGATCTAAACTGTTGTGAAAGCTTCCAATTGAGTGATTTCATCCATGTGCTGTGTGACTGTCATTCTGGAAAGTTTGTTCACTTTCAAACTCATATTCCTTTCTCTCAGTGCCTTCTTTACCATTCAGATCTCTTCTACCACACGGATATGCCTGTGCTTGAACTGGTATTTGGTGAACTCTTTCTTATTCTTGCCATTATGTGACGTCTGCTATTTGGTTAGCTGTGGTTTGCTGTGACTTCTGACTGCTTCTTTGTTGCAAGACTTTCTACATATTGCCCATTGTCCCTTTAAGCACCGCTTTGCAGGCATCTCTAAATGCAAGACAGTTATATGGCTGATGCATTAGACTGCACCTGCTGCATGCTTTGCCCTGTCTGGGTGCCTTGGTTGTTACTGCTTCAAACGTTTGCAGACATTGCCTGTCCGCAGCTATATCCTTGTATTTTCTGCCATCTTGAAGTAGATTGTCATTGTTGTGTCCCTTTCTCATATCAAGCAGTCATACAGATCCTTTTGGAACACCTCTATTGGGGTCCATACAATTACCAGCCACATTGTTCTCTCAGAGAGTTCTGTATCTGAAAAATTGCAATCTCTGCCTTTGTCCTGACGTCTACTAACAAACTAGTCAATAGTTTCTTTGGGCTATTGTCTATAGGCCAACAATTCCAGTTGGTGGATTCTGAAGTTGATCTTAACTCTTTTCCGTTCCTCCAGTTTTGTCCAGAGTTTGGACGGGTCTTTCTGCTCTACCTCTGACAGCGCAGAAGTGTTGGTGCAATGAAGACCTCCATTGCCAATTGCTATCTTTATCTTAAACAAAAACAAAAATACCTGGAAAAACTCAGCAGGTCTAGCAGCATCTGTGGAGAGGAACACAGTTAACGTTTTGAGTCCGAATGACCCTTCAACTGCTGCTATCTTTATCTTTACTGCCTGCTTGCTGGGCTCTGCGATGCCAAGATCTAAGAAACACAACTCCATACACTGTGTGAACAATTCAAATTTGTTGAGGATGTCCGAAACCTTCTAATTCATAATCAGAAATTTAGTTATCATGGTTTCAAAATTTATTGCCTTTCAAGATTTCTCTTACTCAAGACTTTCCCCTTAAATGACTTTTCCTCGATGGGAAAAAGAGACATTGCAGATCTACTATGCCTGCAGCACTGGACCTCTGCCACGTCCTGAACTGTTTGGATGTAGGACGGGCTTTCAGCATCTACATGGGGAAACTCCGCCCACAAAGCTCTTTTCAGCGGTACAAACTCACAATGATCAATGGCTCTGCCATCTTGCAGCCCCAATTCAGATTGACTTTTCCAGCCCGTTTCCACCAGAACACTGAAACAAAAACAAAAATTGCTGGAAAAGCTCAGCAGGTCTGACAGCATGTGCGGAGAGAGAAACAGAGTTAACATTCCGAGTCCGTCTGAAGAAGAGTCAAACGGACTCGAAACGTTAGCTCTGTCTTTCTCTCTGAAGATGCTGTCAGACCTGCTGAGTTTTTCCAGCAATTTTTGTTTTTGTTTCAGATTTCCAGCATCCACAGTATTTTGCTTTTATCCACCAGAACACTGTCTTTCTGCTCGGATACCATTTCAATATACCCGCCCCTCCAATTACTCACTCTCTCAGAGTACCGATTCTTGAGGATGATTTTCAGACCAGGTCCCAAATTTTGTTGCTGCTGCTCCAGCCATTTACCAGTGTTGTCCCAGGCTTTATGGCTTCTCCTGTTGCCCAACAATGTTTTGTGTTTTATAATCCTTTATGATCACTGCCACTAAATATGAAATTGCTGCTGTGTTCGCTTTTAACATAAACAAAACGAACACTGTGACAAGGATTGGTAATCTAATGAAGGGTTTTTTTTATTGAAGATAACATGATTCCAAGAGAGCTCTTCATACATGTGTTACCTGCTGATCAACGCTGCTCCAACTAATATATCACATGTTAACTTGCATCACTTCATGTGATGATGTGTACCAAACCATTTACAAATTCAGCAGTATGTTAATTAGCATGTTAAACTACATGCGCTACAAAGCAAATATCACAACAGCCAAACAGCAAAGTTTGCTAAGAACAAACTAGAAATTACCCAGTGAAAGGGAGGAAAGTATCAAGATGCTTTTGTGCATTGGTAGGTGACTCGAGAGGGGAATTTATAAAGGCCTTAGAGCAGGGTTCTTGTATTCTCTCTTATTAATCAATCAGGGTGTGATGTGAAAAGATAAGCCAAGAAAAATGGGGAGAATAAAAAGATACAGTGGGCTCACTTCAGTTTTTCTCCCTTATGATTCCCCTTAGAGGGAGGTTACATTTGCAACTTTGCTGTGAGTCTGTCATTTCCCATGAGCTGGGAAGAAACACAACTTTAATAACTCAATTACTGTGCAATTCCCTTATGCTTTCTTGAGCTGTTTCGAACTGGAAAATTCAAAGTCATGAATTTCACCTCTTGGTCAGGGATTGATGCATTGTGTGAGGTGGCCAAAAGAGAGGAGGAAAAATTACTACAATTGGAAGATTTAGAAAATAATTCCTCAGATTGAGAAAGTTTTACCTCTACTGATAGCAAGGAATTTAGGATTTGAACAAACTCAGAGTGGTTTTCCACTGGTGGTTCCACCATTTCCACCTGATGCTCAAAACCACCTACAAACTTGGTACTAAAATTGTCAATCTCATTCAGCAGTTTATAACAATGATTGGCATTCAACATGGAAGCATTTATGCTGGTATGATATAGGTGCTTTCCTGAGTGTGGAAAACATTGCTGAAGTGGAGTAGAAAGTGTGTCATTCTGTATTCAACCATTACTTTACCTGACCTAAGAATGTTTCATGTTGATAATGAATGCTTGAAGCAGAGAAGACTGAAATCTTCACCATTATGCATTTCACTTTGTCAAAGACACAAGAAGACTTAGTGCTGATAATGAATTATCCAATAAAAAGCTGAAAGAAACAATTTTTATTGCTGCAACACCTGTCATGGGTAGCTAGAACCCATCAACATCATAGTAAGGTGCAACATCCTTTCTATCAATTCATTTGCATGATTTATTTTTTGAGGCATATCAAAATCTGATCGCCATGTTCAATTAATGGTTTAACAACATGGATTTTGAGTGATACTGGTAAATAACTTCCAAGTTAATGCTTCCAACATTATTTAATTACATTAAGAATTTCACAAGACAGAGACAATACACACAAGAAATATGGGTGGACTCACCCCGTCTAAAGATTGAATTGTTAAAAATGATTTTGAAAAATAGATAAAAGGCATCTAAAATATGCGGTTATCTGGGAGAAAGTTACAGAACGAGTTGTGGTAAAAGTAACTTGATGCTGCAAAATAGAGAGACAGGTTACAATGTAAACAACCTAAAGTTGCTGGGTAGGAGTGCACAATGGCACAAAGCTATCGTATCAGAAAAAGAACAGTTGTAGTTGAATTGGACCCTTGTGTCTTCCTCCTCAGAATTCTTTCATTTTCCCATTGGCCAAAGCCTCATATCTCAAACCTCACTGCTTCTTCCAGCTGACAGCTCTTGTCTGATCTAATGCCATGTGGTCTTGTTGGCCGTTGCCTTTTCTTTCCTTCTGAGTGTGTTACCCTTTCATGAAACTGGAGTTCGATGTAAGAAAAATGTCAAGAGTCCTTACAATGCCAGGAGCTGATGATTTTTGACATGATTACATACCAAAAGAGAGTGCCTACAACATTTTTATACATCTCGGATAATGTTTTTGTGCCAAATCTTTGTCAGAGATATTTGAATTTTCCTCATTCTGAACCCTAATCTTCTTTGCATGTGTACATTGAAGCAGTGGGAAATAATAGCTATGAGCTCTTTGACTTGCAAGTTGAAAAGATGTGACAATTTGAAAATACGTCTGTCATTTTTTTTTGACTGCCGCACTCTGTGAACAATGAATTCACTCATCTAGACCATTAAATTAATGAGCACACACCAAGTGCAGAAGGTTATCAATGCAACTGAGCTAATTAAAACTCTCCCTGCTTTAAGGTTACATCTTTTCAGTGCTTTCAACTTCCTACTGTGCAACCTAGTATCATTAGTCACAGTTCATTTCTCCTTTCTGTGCCAGTTTCTAATATAAAGCTAATGTCACAGTCTCAATAATTTGCATTGCCATTGCTGCACGCAGATGTGGTTCATGTTTCTATTTTAAACCAGAGGCTATGGTGCCTACGTATCCGGAGTTCTCCAGATTGATAGGTTGGGACAATTCACAGTGATGGTGAAGCACAATGTGTTCTGCAGTCTTTCTAAAGTGGTTGCGTTTTTCTCAGTCAAAGGCATTTGCTATCAATCTTTCATGACTACATTAAATAGAAGTCATGAATTCGCCACTCAAAAACGATAGCTGTATCTCAGTGCACACAGTCAAGAATTGTCTGCTTGTGAAATTGCAGTTTGCTTTTGAAATTTGACTACTTTGCTCACCTCATTGTACCAAAATGTATAAAACTGGAAGTTATCAGTATTTAAAATTGAATAGAAGTTTACCTTAAACTGAACAATAATGAGATATCCTTCGAGGATGACTGGAAGCAACTTCAGTAAGTAGGAATATTTGTGAATTGTGCACTCATTTTAAGGCAGTGTACATTTGAATAGAATTTGCCATGTAATCATCCAGTTCAATCTATTTATGGCAGGATGCTAATGGAAGAAAGTGCTCAATGTATAAGAAAAGATCATCTGTCCATAGAAACCATCAATTGACAATCTTTGCGATATGCTAAGGGAATCTATTGCTATTGTTACAATCCCAGACCAGATCCACAAATTCGGTAATGGACCTGGACAAGACCCCAAAATTTGTTGCCACCTGGCTAGGGACCAGTAACCTTTTTTATGTTAAAGTAGATGAAACTTGAAATCTCATCTATTCACTAAGAGGATGAAGCCATAAGATTCCATGGTTTTAAACAAAGAGAAGAACGTTGACTGTACAGAAATCAGCAAAGCAGACAGTCAACACTCTCCATGTTATATTCTAACATCCAGAATTAACATGAGGGAAACATGAATTAACAGGCAAACTATGGTCATACACTCCACAAACTGCACATTAAATGGCTCCTAGGGCTCCTCCAAGCCCCAACCCTCTCAGCAGCACAGCTAATGGCAGGACTTCAGTTGCATGGAGCTGACTCCCCTCATTTCTGCTCCCCATGGGCTGCTGTCACTCTGCCTCTTTAATTGATCTGTGTGACCTCTTAACAAGTTTAATAACATTTTAGAAATCTTTATTTTTAACGTTTTAAATTCTTCATCTCCCTGAGCCTCAAGGAGCTTTTCCAGCACGGACCCGTGCACATGCGCAAAGTTCACGCTCGCCCACCTCCCGCCGAGCTGAGCGCTGAAGCATGCGTTTCATGCTAGGCGGACCTTAATTAGCCCGCCAGCGTGAAATCGTGGTCCAGCCCTGATTGCGGGCGGCGGTCAGCTTCCCAACCACCCCTGCCCACTCCCGTCGAGCCCGCCCATTGAGGGAAAATTCCTCCCCATGATGTTAGCTTGCAACCTGAGCAAATCATCTGCCTACTCATCTCTGGAAATTGGGAATGAGATGAAAGCTGGATCTCTGTGCATAGAGAGACTTATTGACTTGCCCTATGCAGCAGTAAACTGCAAGCTGAGAGCTCTTACTTAGATCTCCAGCAGCAGCCTGGAAGGGGTCAAGTCAGCAAAAAATTTAAGAGCCTTGGTCGCCTTGACAGCTACAGGCATTGTTGTCCATGTCCTAATTGAAGGTTGCAGTTGAGGCTGCACCAGTTGGCAGATTTCAGTCACGGCCTCTGTAGTGAAGCAACTATGTCTCATGTATTGGTCCTCACTGAAGTTCAGGTGAGACAATTGCTCTCTGAACATCCTGGGTAGATATGGCCTACTGCTGAGAGCCCATCTCCCCCTTCTGTCCTCCCTCTTCAAACAAGCTGCCCTATGTGACCTCTCTTCACTCTCCCAGTCATACTCAATTCCAAGAGGAAATGCCTACCAGACCACCTATGTCTGGAAACAACTTGTTTCAGCACAAGCCAGATGACTCCCTATAGACTATTGAAACTTTACACAAGCATAGGAAAGTTCCAAAGATGGATACAATTTAAAAAAAAATTTATTCATGGGACATGGGCTTCGCTGGCTGGGCCAGAATTTATTTCCCCATCCCTAGTTGCCTTTGGGAAGATGGTGGTGAGCTGCCTTCTTGAACCGCTGCAGTCCATGTGGTGAAGGTATACCCACAGTGCTGTTAGGAAGGGAGTTCCAGGATTTAGACCCAGCGACAGTGAAGGAACGGCGATATATTTCCAAGTCAGGATGGTGAGTGACTTGAAAGAGAAATTCCAGGTTGTAATGTTCCCATCTATCTGCTGCCCTTGTCCTTCTAGATGGTAGTGGCCGTGGGGTTGGAAAGTGCTGTCGAAGGAGCCTTGGTGAATTCCTGCAGTGCACCTTGTAGATGGTACACATTGCTGCTACTGTGCGTCAGTGGTGGAGGGAGTGAATGTTTGTGGATGTGGTGCCAATCAGGCAGGCTGCTTTGTCCTGGATGGTGTCAAGCTTCTTGAGTGTTGTTGGAGCTGCACTCATCCAGGCAAGTGGGGACTATTCCATCGCTCTCTTGACTTATGCCTTGTAGATGGTGGACAGGCTCTGGGGAGTCTGGAGTTGAGTTACTCATTGCACGATTTCTAGCCTCTGATCTGCTCTTGTAGCCACAATATTTATATGGCTAGTCCAATTCAGTTTCTGGTCAACGGTAACCCCAAGGATGTTGATAGTGGGGGATTCAGTAATGGTAATGGGATTGAACGTCAAGGGGCAATAGTTAGATTCTCTCTCTTGTTGGAGATGGTCATTGCCTGGCACTTGTATGGCGTGGATGTTACTTGCAACTTGTCAGCCCAAGCCTGGATATTGCCCAGGTCTTGCTGCATTTGGACATAGACTGCTTCAGTATCTGAGGAATCACGAATGGTGCTGAACATTGGTTGGGTTGGATTTGTCCTGATTTTTGTGTACAGGACATACCTGGGCAATTTTCCACATAGCTGGGTAGATGCCAGCTTGGCTAGGGGCGCAGCAAGTTCTGGCGCATACGTCTTCAGTACCATTGCCAGAATATTGTCAGGATCCATAGCCTTTGCACTATCCAGTGCCTTCAGCTGTTTCTTGATATCATGTGAAGTGAACTGAATTGGCTAAAGACTGGCATCTGTGATGCTGGGGACCTCCAGAGGAGGCCAAGATGGATCATCCACTTGTCACCTCTGGCTGAAGATTGTAGCAAATGCTTCAGCCTTATCTTTTGCACTGATGTGCTAGGCTCCCCCATCATTGAGGATGGGGATATTTGTGGAGCTTTCTCCTCTAGGGAGTTGTTTAATTGTCCACCACCATTTATGACTGGATGTAGCAAGACTTTAGAGCTTAGATCTGATCCGCTGGTTGAGGGATCGCTTAGCTCTGTCTATCACTTGCTGCTTATGCTGTTTGGCATGCAAGTAGTCTTGTTTTAAAGCGTCACCAAGTTGACACCTCATTTGTAGATATGCCTGGTGCTGCTCCTGGCATGCCGTACTGCACTCTTCATTGAACCAGGGTTGATCTCTTGGCCTGATGGTAATGGTAGAGTGGGAGATATGCCAGGCCATGAGGCCTCATGGATGCCCAGTCTTGAGTTGCTAGATCTGTTCGAAATGTATCCCATTTGGCACGGTGATAGTGCCACACACCACGATGGAGGGTATCCTCAATGTGAAGGCAGGACTTCGTCTCCTACCGATGCTGTCATGGACAGATGCATCTGCGGCAGGCAGGTTGGTGAGGATGAGGTCAAGTACGTTTTTCCTTCTTGTTGGTTCCCTCACCATCTGCCGCAGACCCAGTCTAGCAACTATGTCCTTTAGGACTCGGCCAGTTTGGTCAGTAGTGGTGCTACTGAGCCACTCTTGGTGATGGACATTGACATCCCCCACCCAGAATACATTCTGCGCCCTTGCCACCCTCAGTGCTTCCTCAGTGTTAAACATGGAGGAGCACTGATTCATCAGCTGAGGGAGGGCGGTACGTGGTAATCAGCAGGAGTTTTCCTTGCCCATGTTTGACCTGATGCCATAAGACTTCATGGGGTCCAGAGCCAATGTTGAGGACTCCCAGGGCAACACCTTCCCAACTTTATGTGGCCAGACCAGGTAAGGACAACCAATTTCCTTCCCTAAAGAGCATTAGTGAACCAGATGGCTTTTTACAACAATGGACAATGGTTTCATGGTCGTCATTAGACTTTTAATTCCAAATTTTTATTGAATTCAAATTCCACCATCTGCCATGGCAGAATTTGAACCCTGGGTCTCTGGATTACTAGCCTCCCCTTTATTGCACCTAGCAGCCAGAATAAATAACCCAGGAGCTAACTTGCAAGTAGCTCATGATCCCTACCATTGAATGTAGCTGTAGGAGTTTAACACTTAATTTATGCTGCAGAGAGAAGTTCCAAAATGGCAGCACCGGTGTCAACTCAGTGCTGCACACTAATTGCCATCATAATTTACCAGCTCTGCAAACTGCTGGCGCTCATTAGGCATCCATGTGCAAACTATTGTACCAAGATGGCTTCCTGTGCACTTCCCATCAGAATTATGCAAATGTATCCAATACCTTCTACTTGGCCTTTAGGAGGCCGAATAGCACCTAAAAAAAATGGGTTCTACATTGCTCAGTTTTACCCTTGATGCTTCAGTGTTTACAGCCCTTGAATGGCACGTTGTAGATGATCTACTCTCTGCTACTGTAATGGAGAGAAGGAGTTTGAGTTCTTCCTGTGTACAGAGTTACCAATATTATAATGTTATCCCATTATACAGTGCAATGCATAATGTGGACGAATCACTTTTGCATTCAAGTGCCCGCTTTAGGCAGTAGAAATTTTAGTTGCAGGAAATAAACAAAACAGCAGAACACAAACTACAAAATAAAAATATCAATGAGCCTCATAAAGCAGTTGTAAACTATTTGACAGACATAAAAAAACAAAAAGAAAATGAGGATAGAGATCGCAATTCACAAGGTAAACTCACAGGTAATGACAGCAAAGTGGTAGACATATTGTACAATTACTTTACCTTAGTATTTACTAGGGAACCTAACAGGGCAGGCATAACATTAGAAGAAGAGATCAGAAGAGATATCAAAACTTTTATGATACAAGGATAGGAAATGTTTGATAAATTGGTCCAACTTAGCCGGGATAAAACCCGAGGATTGTATCCGTGCATGCTAAAAAAGTTAGGGAAGAGGTAGCAGAGGTTGTGTTATATTTTTATATATAAAAATTAATTGAAAAAGTGAATAGGGTTTGAGAACTGGCAGATGGCTGGGTCACTTTGATGCCTAATTATTACACTTAATGCTCAAAATGCCTAATGATCACTTCCCCAAGCAAGCTATGAGTGCTTCAGTGATCTGCGATCAAAGCTACAAGTGCTTCAATGATCTGCGATCAATACTCATTCCAAATTACACCATTTGATGTCAAATCTGTACTGATCGCTTATGAGGTTTTACAAACGCTGAATTGATGGCAGATCTTTCAGGTAAGGAAGGCCACTGCTATATTTGAAAAAGGAGATAGATAGAAGTTATAGATCATTTAGCTTAATGTCCCTTTTCCATTGCGATTGGTGCTGCTGTTCAGATTTACATAAACAATTTGGACTCAGGAATTGGAAATACAACTACACAATTTACAGACAACACCAAAATTGGGTGAAAGCAAAATACTGCGGATGCTGGAAATCTGAAACAAAAACAAAAATAGCTGGAAAAACTCAGCAGGTCTGACAGCATCTGTGGAGAGGAATACAGTTAACGTTTCGAGTCCGTATGACTCTTCATCAGAGCTAACCAAAATTGGGTGCATAGTTAAAACCGAGGAAGACCGTGAGAAAATAAAAGAAAATGTTAATAAACCTGCAGAATGGAGGTGCAAATGGCAGATTCATTTCAATATAGCTAAGTGTGAGGTGATGCATTTTTGTAAGAGGAATAAGGCCACTGCTTGGAAAATAAGAGTGTAAATGGGGTACAGGGGCAAATAGATTAGGGGTACACATTCAGAAATCACTAAAAGCAAGACAGGTCAACAAAGTCACAAAAAATGTAAATGAAGTACATTCATGTCTAGGATACAATTGAAAAGCAGACAAATTCTGTTAAACTTGTAGACAGCTTTGGCTGGATGACACTTGCACATTGTGCATAGTTCTGGGGCTCAATTTTCAAGGGCCCATGGAGGCAGGTCTGGAAGCTGAAGGGGATGGGAAAGGAAAATCTCATTGCACAGGCTATGCAGGATTATGTGGGAGTTGGGTTGACGACAGGAATGGTTACCCATCTGGGCATGGTGGGTGGCCAATTAAGCCCCTTGAGGGCTTAATTAAGAGCACTCTGCTGATACTGACTGAACTTTCCATGAGGTGTGCAACAAGCCAGGAGGCTGTCTGTCAAACTGTGGCAAGATCCCAGTGGCAGTTCACCAGAGCTAGAGGCTCCATTCAATGTGGAAGGCCCTGCTCCAAAAATCATCTGCAACCACAGAAGTGTCCATGACTTTGTGGCACTTTCCCCCTCATGTCTGACAGCCCTAACCCTTTTGAACCTCTTGTGTGGCTGGCAACCAGGAAATGACATGCCTCCAGACCTCCCCATATACTTTAACAGTGTCCATCTCTGATGGTAGGCCTGCCAATTGATGACTGCTGGGGACCCTCCTTTTGACCCTCCAGAGCCTGCCTGCCATCCTTAGCTCAATGGGGCTCCTGCTGGCTACCCCTTAATTGGCTGCTCCTTCCAAAGACGTCCTCTGGGTCCCACAGCCGGCATTTCTGGATTGCTGTCCTACATTCCATCCTGATGGCAGGATCAGGACCTAGATTGAAATGATGTGGTCTTCCATTGTGGGGAGAGAGAGGATGTGTGTTGAGGCGAGTGATGTTCATGGGACTGCCAGGAAGAAGGAGAAGAGGAAAGCCTAAGACCAGATGGAAAGATATAGATGGAAAGGGGCTGAAACACAGTGGGATTAGAACAGGAACAGATGGCTCACAGGAAGAGGCAGAGAAGGATGGTTAACCAGAATCGTGGAGACCCCAAGTAAAATTGGAAAAAGCTGAAAGAAGAAGAAGGAGGCAGGACTGGCACCCACCCTACCTGAAAGATCTGACATCGATTCAGTGTTTATAAAAGTTCGTAAGCTATCACTGCTGATCTGACTTCAAATGGCGCAATTTGAAATGGGTATTGATTGCAGAACACCAAAGTACTCGAAAAACAGGTTCCCTTTAATGAGTATGGATCGCAGATCATTGAAGCATTCGAAAACTTGATCCTGCCGTACAGGATTCATTAAGAGCACTCAAAAACGCTTGAAAGCTTCTCAAGGTTGTGGAAGCGATCTTCTGTGTTCAGAGGCGATCGTTAGTAATTGGAAGCACTTGAGAATTCAAGGGAATAATTCCTTCACTAACTCTGGGAAGAAGCAAGGGACAGTGTACTGGTGGGGCGGGGGGGGAGGTGACGCAGTAAAGAAGTAGTCAGCAATAAAAAAGTAAATGTGGCACCATTGAGAAGTAGCAGTACAGTGAAATTAAGTTTATTAGTATATAGCAAATTAAGAAAGCTAGCAACTCACCAAGGCTCCTTTACAGCACCTTCCAAGCCCGCGACCTCTACCACCTAGAAGGACAAGGGCAGCAGATGCATAAAAACACCACCACCTGCAAGTTCTTCACCAAGACACACACCATCCTGACTCGCCATTCCTTGACTGTCGCTGAGTTAAAATCCTGGAACTCCCTTTCTAACAGCCACTGTCGACTTAGCCACTGTTCTTGAGCACGTGATCACCGAGACCCAGGAGCTGGCGGACAATGTGGCCCAGGTCAACAAGAAGACCCGAATCAGCCCCCACTACCTGCAGCTCACCATCGGCAATGATGAGGAGCTCAACAAGTTGCCGGGAGGAGTCACCGTAGACCAGGGTGGGGTCCTCCCCAACATTCAGACCCAAGAAACCCAGACATCCTAGCAAGGTTTATGCCTGAAGGTGAAAGGTCAGAAAAAGGTAAATAGATAATGTGAATCTTTTTTTTAAAGAAAACAATGTATCACCCAATGCATGGCTAAAAACCACAACCTTGCAGTAGACCCCACCCCCCACCCTCCGGTTCTTTCCGGATCCCACTTCCTCTGCCATAAGCCAGCAGGACCCAGCACCCAGCAATGATGGCCCGGACCCTTCCCCTCCCCCTCAGGCCTGCTGGAAATGTACCTACTGTGTATCAGCACCAAGCCCAGTCTCGGAGCCTACCCACGGCACCCTTCAAGCCTTGGGCCTACATACCCCATCCTTAAGCGTCGGTCCTCTTCCCCCCGTCCTCAAGCCCCTTCTCCTACCAGCCTCTCCCCACCCCCTCCCCACTCTGTCTGTCCCACTCACCCTCCCCGACACTGGCTGCCTGTCCCATTACCCCTCCCTCTCCCCCACTCCGTCTGTCTATCCCGCTCCTCCTCCCCCACTCTGTCCATCTGAACCACTCCCCTTCCCGCACGCTGGCCGGCTGAACCACTCCTCCTCCCCCACTCTGTCTGTCTGTCGTCCTCCCCCTACCCCCTCTGCCTGTCTGAACCATTCCCCCCACCACCCTGTCTGTCTGTCTGTCCTACTCCCCCTCCCCCACTCTGTCTGTCTGTCCTCCTCCCCCTACCCCCTCTGCCTGTCTGAACCATTCCCCCCACCACCCTGTCTGTCTGTCCTACTCCTCTTCCCCTAACCTGTATGTCCATCCCGCTTCCCGTCCCCCGCTCTGCCTGTCCCTCTCTCCCTCCCCCACTCTGTCTCACCCTCTCCCCCGTCCCTCTCCCTTCTCTCTGTCCCTCTCCCTGTCCCCGTCCGTCTGTCCACCAGCCCCATGTCCACCCGTCCGTGGCCCCCTCCCCCCTTCCTCCCCTCCCCCATCCCCCTCCACCCTTCTTCCCCCTTCCCTCCCGCACTCCCTCACCCCCTCCCCACCCCAGCACAGATTTGTGCTTTTTGAGCCAGATTTCAGCTTTCCATGGTATTCTGAGGTGATCTTCTCTCAGTTTAAAGTCAGTGCCACACTGAAGCATTGGAGCTCTGCGCCCTATGATGTAACTTCTAGTTCTGCCGCCCCCCCCATTCCCCCCAAGATGCTTTCACCAGCAGGAGAAGGAGAAAGGGAGAGGGGAATTGAGAATTCCTCCACCTAGACAGGATATTGCTCCCAAAGTGGGGAGGGAAGGATAGTGCTCCCAAGGAGGGGTGGTGGGGGAGGTGGGTTGGGCAGAATTTTAAAAAGCCTTTTTCAGACACAGGCTCCTAAGGAAGGGGTGAGGGGAATATTGCTCCAAGGCAGGGAGGGGATATTGCTCCAAAGGGGGAGGAACATTGCTCCAAGTGGGGGCGGATATTGATCCAAGCAGAGGGGAGACATTGCTTCAAAGGGGGGATTTTGCTCCAATTGTGGGGGGGACAATGCTCCAAGTTGTGGTGGAGGGGGATATTGCTCCAAATGAGGGGAGGTGGGGGGGTGACAATGCTGCAAGGGCCATGAGGGAATATTGCTCCAAGGGGGAGGAGGTGGGGGGTGGGGGTAGGGGATGGGTGTGTATGAGGGGGTAGGGAGGTTTTGGTGGGTGGCAGGCAGGAGGGTGGGTGTGTGAGGATGGGTTTAGAGGGGGTGGGGTTAGGAGTGTGGGGGCCAGGACACGGTTGGGATTATAGGAGGGAGTAGACAGATGGGGGTTGGGGGCTGGGCGTAGGATTATGTAGAGGTAGGGGGTAGAGAGGGTGGGTTGGGTGGTGTGGGATGGGGGCTAGGATGGGGTGGGGTGTAGGAGAGGATAGGGGGTTGGGGGGTAGGGGGTAGGGCATTGGAGGTGGTGGGGTGCTGCTCTAGTCTTGAGACTCATCCATACCTGGTGCCTGTGTCTGAAAAAGGCTTTTTAAAATTCTGGTTTAATTCTAAACACATGAAGTCAGCTGTTTTTAATTAAATTCAGAGCTGTCCCTGTTTGTGTGCAAAATGGATAAAACGTTTTTCACCCTGTTCTGTCTGTTAATAAACTGTAAGGATTAATTTGATTCTAAAGTATAAGGTCCTAATTAAAATGAATTCTACCTAATATCTCTCTTCTGCCTAAGTATATCTCTATACCCTATGATACTGGAACCTGGGAGGTGGACATGTTTACTACGAGGCTGATCCATACTAATTGCTGGTACATGCTCTTTACCACACTGCAGGGAAAAATTTCCAAGTACGGGCTGTGTTGGACTTAGATAATTTCCAACAACAATTTCTACCTGTGCTGCAACTAGCTATACGGACTTAGAATGTTGTTGTAAATTAACCAAGTCCCTATAGCTAGCTTCAGCACAGATATAAATTGTAGTTGGAAATTAACTATTTGTGAGCGCTTAAACAGGCCAAGCACTTGCTGTGAGCACACTTAGGAGATAGCCTATCACTGATCCATGAGCGTTTAATACCAATGAAGTCTGTTTACAGTTGATGTGGTTTCTCCAGTTGCAAGCAAATAAATGTTCGCAATTGATGTGGTTTCAGGTCAGTTCCTTCACTTCATTACTTTCAGATATCAAACGATGACTTAAAGATCACTTTTGAATGCAGAGTTTTGCAACCGAGTGCAATTTAACAATGTTACACATGGAATTCCGTCAAAGTTTTCCGGTAGGGCAAAAATCCTGCCCCTGGTCTCCATATGACAAAAAGTAGATAGAAAGAAAGAAAAGAGTACATAAAGGCACTGAAGAAGCTGCAAAGAAGAATTTGTAAGGAGAATACCAGAAATGCAAGATTATAGTGATCAGAGACAACTGAATAGGCTGGGGCCCTTTTGCTGAGGGCTGATGTAATCAAGGTATTTATAATTATGAAGCAGTTTCATTGCATAGACATAAAGATGATATTTCCACTTGTTGGGAAATCTCAAACTAGGAATTTTATGGCCTCTCTTGTGGCATATTTGGAATCGGGAAGAACATTTAATTAGGTGAGTGGTTTAATGTCTGAACCCTGCCGTCATCCCACCTCTGCCAGAATTAAGACTTCTCGTCCTGCTGCCAATTGGAGCCCTTAAGTAGGCAATTAATGGCCACTTAAGGGCCTCAACCCGCTGCCACTGATATTAACCCAGGCGGACCTGTCGACATGTGGCAACCAGCTGTGCAAACAGCTTCTCAACTCAGGATGGGGGGAGGGGTGGCTCCTGAATCAAAGGCACTCAGTATCTGATCGAGGGACTGGACATCAGGAAGGTGGGGGTAGAGCCCAGTGAGAGCAACCCCCTCTGTGGTTGCTGCTGAATCCCCTACACTCCTCACCCCGACCTTGCAAAATCTCTCCTACCATTACTTTCCTGTTGCATGGGTCGGTCCTCGATTCTGGGTCTCCAGTAGATATTGTTCCAGCATCGGCCACTGCCTCTTCAGTGGCGCTGTCATTCACAAGAACTGCTGGACTCTGATTGGCCAGCAGCTCGCAGAAGGCAAAACTTCCACCCCCAGAGTTTCTTGATTCTGGGAAAGGCTCGTCGCTGGCTACTTAGCTGCCTGGGTGACACTTAATATTGGCGGGCCTTCCTGGAGGAGAAATATGGGTCTCTTGCGACAGGTGAAACCCCTGACACCTCCATAAAATCCAGCCCCAGGCGTCATACATACACTACAGTCAATAATAAATCTAAAATATATGAAAAATGTGCTTTTAATCTTTGTCTTCCGTTTGTCTTCATTGATACCTCAGCTGTAAGAGTGTACATCTTGTGTTGCAATAATGACCACTTGGAACTTAGGTGGCTGTTATCTCACTCCCTCTAAGTCCTGAGCTGGATCTGCTGCAGACTGCTCCTCTTCTACTACTGTGTTATGGGATGGCTCGGAAAAACAACACAAGGCCATTCCTGCCATGCCACTTGTATTGGCAGTGACCCAGCATAGCCATTAACCTGCCTGAAACTAGACCTAATTGAGACATCGAGTTTGAGGGTGGGACCATCACAGATTTGCACAAAGTGTGGTAAGGGGCAGGAAAAAAGGTCATTTTACCTGCTGGCTGCAAAGGCGGGTTGTTGCACTGTATAGTCCCATTCCCACCTCGTTAATTATACAACCACAGGAAACATGCCGTCTTGCTGGTGGGAAGCCTCCGATTTGCCTGCCGCGCCATTATCTCGCCGCTTCCTCATGCAGGACGCCATATCTAAACAGCAGCTGCACGCACACTTCTCAATGCTTGCAGCCCAGGACTGCTCCAGTGAAGACATGGCCCCGTGAGTGCTGCCCGAAGCAAGGTAAGCAAACAAACGGTGAAGTGCAGCTTGCCAGGTGCATATTGCTTCTGTACAGTTGTGAAACACGTTGGCGTGATTTCCCGGATGATCCAGTGTGGGGGGATGATTCCATTCAGCAGGGCTTATAATCAGATGCTAAAGTATTGAAATTAGGCTCTCGGTGTGTGGTGGCAGTAAACGCGGCCTGCCATTGACTGGTGGAGCAGACGACCGCAAACTGGTTTCACAACGGCGTGAAACCAATTTTTGCCTTCACGCTATATTGTCCGCTTACGACCGCCAGTGACGCCCTGTGCCAACGAGGCCGTAAAATTATGGCCCTAAACTTTAACCCAAATAAACTGATTAAAATGTCAAGCTCGCGTTTCAATGAATGACTTCAGGCCAATCATACAATCCACGAATGATTCAAGACATTCTTCGTTCTTTAGATGTTGCTGTCCACACATCTAGCAAGTCAACCTGTCTCGCCTTCAGTAACTTCAAGGGGGAAGGCGTTTGTCTTCAAAACATGGGCAAGGCACCATTGGCAGAAAGGCACACGACAAAGAATATCAGCACCAGCACTGAGAGGAGGAGAGACTCCAGGGAAAGTTTCTACTTCTTCTCTCAGTCCAAAAGCAAAACCGTACTAACCAGGATTCAACAGCCCAACAACCCAAAAGGCAGCAATAACCCAGATAGTATTTTTCATTCCTCCTGCTAACTTCTAAAGTCCCTCATTCACAAGTATTTATCATGCAATTGGCTTCACCTTTTCAGGTCCATAAGTTTTGGTCTTTTTTTAGCGTCTCTCCTCCAAAACATCTAAACATTTCAAAGCAGATTTTGTATATCTAAAGGAATATTAAATGGTTCTGTGCTTTCCTGCTCTATTGATGGACTAATTGGTTTTCTCCAGTGAAACCAAAACTAGGGAACATAGTTCCAGTAAATCCAATAAGGAACTCAGGGGAAACATCTTTACCCAGAGAATGGAACTTGCTGCCATATGGAATAGTTGAGTGGGGTAGCATAGATGCATTTATGAGGGAGATAGATAAAAACATGAGAGGGAAAGGTATACAAGGTTTACTGGCGGGGTTAGATGAAGTTGGATGGGAAGAGGTATGTGTGGAGTATAAATAGCAGCAGAAATCTGGGGGGCTGAATGACCTGTTTCTCTGCTGTAAATTCTATAAATATGATTCAAAAATATAAAGCAGAAAACCTAACTATAGTGGGCTCTGAAATGTGCACCAGATTTTAAGTTGTTATTGTTACTAAAGTTCCTCCTATAAATAGAGTACTATAATAGTCAGCCTTCCAAAACTGTCCTGAATTTTGCAGGAGTTAAAGATTAATCTTCGAGACGCTGCTGCAAGAGACCCAGAAGAAAACCTGTAGTGGAATCAAAAAAAAATGATGTGCTTTTTATATTTTCTTTGAACACTTTTGTTCATGCGTTCCAAAATAATTGGAAATAGGCAAAAGAAGGCTGTTTCACTGGTTTGTGGCAAGAAGTCTTGTGATGGAACTTCATGGAATACATCCAACTAGAATTGGCAACTCCATGAACAGCTACTTACCATCCAATCCATCAGCAGATTCATGATTCAAAAGCAAGCAGCTTTAAAAGACCATCTGTCTATGAAGGCAATCTGAAGTCTCTCCCAAAGGTCATTGTTCTAAATTTATTTCATTGTGATGTATTGTTGAGATTGATGTGCAGCAAATGAAGAACACATGCGGGGACGCTTTAAACTGATAGTACTGAAAACGCTACATGAAAAAATACAAATGATAGTCGTTGGGCAAAAAAAAGCTAGCTGATGGTCCAGACAGATAGGGCAGAATTTTGCCCTCATCAGGGAGCGGTTGCAAAGCCGACCGCCACACGTGATCGGGCCTTGACATGGATTTCAGGCGCTGCAGCACAGAGCTGCCTCAGGGAGCTGAAGATTTTTAACAATAAAAATAAAGGTATTAAAAATAATGAAAACATGTCCTCTCATGTGACTCTGTCATGTTAAATATGAGTGTTAACAGTTTTTAATTTTTTTTAATCACTGGCCAAACCCTCATCCCGCCCTTGGATGAGCTTTCGCCAAAAATGCAAAGGCTGCTTGGCCTTTTCGCCTGCCCGCCAACTGAACGGTTGTCAGGCAGCGAAAAATTCGAGTCAATTAGTTCTTTAAGGGCCTTAATAAGCCGCTTAATTGCCGACTCCTGCGCACTCCTGCTGACTGAAATATCGCCTGAGCGCACAATGACATTGGGATGCTCGCCCAACGTCGTTGCAAGTCATTTTACGCTGTTAGGGTTGGATGCGCACCCGCCCGACAAGATTAAAATTCTGTCCATAATGTTCTGTTGTAAGTAAGAACACACATTTGGATTGGCAAATTAAATGATTAAACCTAGTTACCATCATTTTAATAGTAGTGTAAATAATTGAGATACCATTCTTAACAACTTTAATATAGAAAGTAAAATGATTAATCACATTATATACGAACATACGAATTAGGAGCAGGAGTAGGCCATTCAGCCCCTTGAGCCTTTTCCGCTATTCAATAACATTGTGGCTGATCTGATTGTAGCCTTAACTCCACATTCCTGCCTACCTCCAAAATCCTTTCACACCCTTGTTAGTCAAGAATCCATCTACCTCTGCCCTAAAAATATTCAATGGCCCTTCCCTGGGGAAGAGAATTCCAAAGACTCAGACCCTCTGAGAAAAAAAATTTCACCTAATCTCAGATAGGAAAGCCCTTATTTTTAAACCGTGTCCCCTAATTCTAATCTCCTCCACAAGGGGAAACATCCTTTCAGTATTCATCTTATCAAGTCCCCCCAGGATCTTATATGTTTTAATAAGATCACTTCCCCTCCTTCTAAACTCCAATGGATACAAGCCCAGCCTGTCCAACCTTTCTGCATAAGATAACCGCCCCATCTGAGGAATCAGTCAAGTGAACCTTCTCTGAACTGCTTCTAATGCATTCATATCCTTTCTTAAATAAGGAGACCAAAACTGTATACATTACTCCAAATGTGGTCTCACCAATGCCCTGTGCAACTGTAGTGAAACATCTTTACTTTTATATTCCATTTCCCTTGCAATAAACACTAACATTCCATTTGCCTGCCTAATCACTTGCTGCATACTAACATTTTGTGATTCATATTCATAATAATTTGTTAAATCCCGACAGAATTCAAAGTTCCTTTGCAATATTCTCATCTGCTATATACTGTGAACCTTCCCACCTTCCAAATATCTCTTCAATACATGTGAGGGGCATCAGGTGAGAATCCAGAAGCCAAAGCTATCCTTTCTAAGCTGTGACTAACTGGACAGTTTGAGTGTTTAACCGATTCTTCTTTGAACAAAAATGTACATCACAAATCATGGTCAGCAGAGTGGAAATCCTTCACAAGCAATTTTCCAGCTTAACCATGTTATGATCAGGTGAGGTGAGATTGAATGGCTCCCCTCTTTTCCCTGTCCTCATATGACCATGGCTTAGTTTTATTAAAGCGTATATATTTGTCAATTCCGTGATTGTTTAGCTGTTTACAGACTGTGACCATAAAATACATAATCTGATAGGTTTTCTTGAATTTTTTAAAAAGAAAAGAGGATAGTTTTTATTGTACCTAACTTGGTCTAAGTAAAATAATAAAATACACCCTTACTTGCGCACACACACAAATAGATTACAGAGTGGGGAGGATAGAGTAAGCAAGTTAAAGTGCAGTGAAAATGAAAGGGGTTTACGTCTCTTGAAGGTTGGTGACTTGGTTGGCTTCAGGCTGAATTCGGTGGTCGTGCTGCTTTCACTCAGTGGTCCTGCTGATTTCAGAGTTGAGGCAGTTTAAAGAGGTGGATAGTTGATTTATTTGTTCTTCTGGAGACAATAGAGTTGAGGTTGAGTTATTTTTAAAACCTCTGTCTGCGGCACCTGGGTAGTCAAATCAGCAAGTTGGATAGAGATAGAGAGGGAAGGAACCCACTCAGAGTCTTGTTCCTTCAGCATCTCAGTTGCTTGTGTAGATATGCAGAGAAAACAGATGCTTAAATACACAAATGATTGGCTTGTCACATGGCCTTCTCTCTCCAAATACCCAGTGACCCAAATATGGTCATGGCTAGCGTATTCAAATTGTAACTTGATTAGATCATGGCTTGGAATTCCTCTCTCAACTAGGGTCCCATTGTACAAGTGACTATGTCTGATAGTTTGTCTCCACCAAGTTGAGTACCAAGGCGATAGTCTGGACACTTTGCTAATGGGATAGAAGATGGCTCCCATTCATCTCTTTCCTGGTGTGGCTTTGCAGTCAGGTTGTCTCCATATTAGTGGTGTTGGAATGTGGAAGGTATGGCAATGCAAATGTGCAGCCATCTGTGACTGTGATCCCAAGTCATTGGAATGTGGCTTTAGTCTTTTTAAAAATTCAATTAGGGGTTTCCAGCCAGTAAATTCAAAGATCATTTATTGATATAAAGCATGGTTCCACAACAGCAGTTACCAACAACAAAAATGCTGCAGTGTTACATTAAGTGTAATTTGAAGACCATCTGCTGGTCAATCAATATTTACCTGTCAAACAACAATAAAACAGATTATCAAGCGATTACTGTTTGTGGGGCTGTGCTATGTAGAAATTTGCTGTAGTGTTTCTGACAATTATAAGAGTGACTTTACTTTAAAAGTACCTCATTGCTTGTAAAGTGTTTGAGACATCCAGCTACCATGGGAAAAATGCTATCTAAATGCAAGTCAGTCTCTCTTTCTTTAAGCACTGATATTTCATACAGAAGCATCTTATGAAAATTATTCAGATGTTTCATCATGACACATCACTACAACATTTCCTCCTCTCACAACTGTTGTAATCTCTATCCCACTGTCCTCAATGAATTAGTAATGTCCTTTTCCATTGATGTAAACTGAAGAGTGAACGAATTAAAGCATTCCACTGTTTTGATGTTGGGTAGAATGAGGTAGTCTGCATTTGCATTGTAACTTCAATGTCACTGCAAAATGGTATCCATTTCATATACATTTTTATACTTTGCTTAGAGAGGCAGGTTCTACAGAGCTTCTTTTTTCCCCCAGTAAAGAAACAATAATCTTTTGCAACATCGTCTGACTCTTTTCCCCCACCATGGGGACACCCCCCCCCAAATGTGGACTCTCCCCCCACTGCCAGACCTGACTGCCCCCCCCACCGCCAGACATGAATCCCAACTCTCTCCCCCACCATCAGACCCAACTCCCAACTCTCACCCCCACCCCCTCCTCCAAGGTCTGACCCTGACAGCCCGCCTCCCTCCAAGGCCCAAACCAACACACTCCTGTCCCGAAACCTGTTGACCCAACTCATTCCGACCCAACCAACCCCCCACCCCCGCCAAGACCCAGCCCCTGCACCCGCCCAGGGCCCGAATCAACCCCCCCCACCCACCCACCCCCTTCACCAAGGCCTATCACAACCCTCCCACCCACCCCCCCCACCAAGGCCCGACCCAAACCCCACCCACCCCCACAATAAAACCCAACACAACCCTCCTGCCAAGGCTCAACCTGACGCCCCCTCAACCTCCCCCCCACCTCCCCTCCTTGCCTCCCCAACCAACCCCCACCCCCGCTAACCTCCCCCAACCTCCCCTAACTTTCCCCCCACCTCCCCCAACCTCCCTCCACCTCCCCCAAATGTGTTTATTCCACTTCTGTAACATTGCCCCACCTCAATTCATCTGCCGCTGAAAACATTATGCATGTCACTCTCTTGTTCCAAATATGAACTTGAGATTCACTGTCATTTACTTCCTCCCATGATCAGAATTCTGCTTAATTATTGAGGGGGCTCAACAACCTTTCAACAAGGCCTTTACAGTCCCCAACCAGCAGATCTTTCTCCGCAGTGATTTGGTTAGGCTAGGAGTGTGATTTGATATCATGCTATCCCATGTCTTTGTCCATCACGTTCTACTGATCCTGCTTATTCATGCCCTTTTTTGTTAAATGTTAATTCACAATCATGGGATGATATGCCCAATTCAGGATAAATTAATTGCTTTTGATTTGACTATAGAAGAAATCCTCTTAATTTCTTTATTTCAAACTTCTCTATATGCTTCTTACAATAATACTATTGCCAACAGTGGCGTAGAGTCTATGAGCCCTGTTTTACTCATTTTGTTTTCTTTAGCTCAAGTTGCTTTTACTGGGAATCTTCCTGTGTTCTGCTAACTTGCTTTTTTTTAAAAAAAATTCAGTTAATTCACTTTTGTGAAAGCAATTCTAATACTCCTGGCAATTTGGTGTCACCTGTATGTCTCAAAGATTAAATGCTCCTTCAGAATTGCACTTACAGTTGCTGTTTGCTCAAACATCTGACTGCCATTTCCATTGAGATTTACTTAAGCTGCTAGCATTGTGATACAGTAGCGTTGTATTGGATCCAATGTAAAATAAGGATCTGATACAGTGCCCAGGCATGACTTAATTGAAACCTTTAAGATTCTGAGGGGTTTTGACAGTGCACTTCATGTGTCAAGGCATCAAACAATGATGCTGCTTGTGCCCATTACTTAGTCTTGCCTCGGACTCTCTGGGTTAAAATCAATGGACTATGAGGTAGTGATAGTCTGATGTGTTTTGGTCAGGTTATATTGTGTATTCACAGTGGTGCTCTGAGATTCAGAGTTCTAGTGTGAAAAGCCAGTGTCAAGAGTTTGCCTGTTACACGAGGAGTCAGCAGTTACAACATCAATAATTCAGCTCAACAGCCAGAGGGGAGCTGCCGTTTCCTCAAGCACTTAGAGATCAACTCCTAAAGGCTTCCTCCAGGTGAATTAGCAAGGAAGATGCCAAGGGTTCAAATGCTCTACCATGCAAGAACCTCAGTCCTTAACTGATTAATTCATTGTACAGGTTTTTCCTCCATTACAAGTACATCACTGAGAGCTGCTTAACCTACACAATTCAATAAATTCCCTGCAATAAATCTATAATTAATCTGCTACTTGCCAAGCTCGTATTTTAGGTAATGCTATTTTAGGAGAATATCTCCCAGTAGTTAGCTATCATTTTTATAATGAGTATGTCCTTTATGTTCTCAGTCATGAAGCTATTAATGTATCTAATATTATTGGAAAATATTTTTCTTTTAAAATAGAGGTTTAGTCTGTGGGTGTGTCTTAATTGTGTCTTAAAGCCAGCTGGTCTGGGTGCTTTGATATGTACTAGTTTTGAGATGTAAACAGAGAGGTAGGGTGCATTTGCATGTGTTGAATAGAGCATTCAAGAAGTGGGGTGAAAACTGACACCTATCCAGCAGATACCAAGCAATACGTTTATATTACTAATAAAATTGGTACTATGAAGGGGGTTTTATTGTTAAAGGTTTAGTTCAGAGGTTGGTGATACAATGAGAATTTACATTCAATGGGGGTGGTAGGTATAACTTCAGCAGTGTTGTGTGCAGAGCAGAGGCAACGTGAGATCAAAAGGCAGCTGCAAGCCTCCAATTGTCTCCACAGGAAACAAAGAGAAAAGAACCTCATTTTGAATTTGTAAGGTGAAAATGCTTTGCCTAGTGTCTGGTTAAGTCTATGGGTTGCTGTTGCCTTAATGGAGATTAGTTTGGGAATTTGTTAAAAGTTATAATAGTAGTAATTTGTAGCCATGTGTATATATATTTTAACCTGTGTAAATTAATAAAATGTTCCATTTAGTTTAATTTAAAACCTCGAGAACTAGTTCTAGAACTATTCTTGAGTTTAGAGTCACACCTCAAACATACCACTTAAAATGATAGGTTATGACAATTGTTTAAAGTTTCCCTCTGGGATTTTTAAATAACTCCGCCTTACCAACTGCATCTGTCATAACATCTCTTAGGAAATGTAAGTGTTTGTATAATGGAGATTGGATGAAGAATGGGAGACGTTTCTAGTACAGGTACTGTTAATAGTTTATGACATTTGTGTCATCCGCAGATATCCAGGTTATTAATATTTATCAAGGTTCAGCTTTATTAACTCCCTTTATAACATGATTGAGATGACAGTAATTCAAGCAATTTCCTTTCAAAATTTAATTTACAATTCAAAATATTCAACAAATATACATTCCATTGAAAAACAAAAACTCAGCGAGAAAGACCCATCCAGGTTAGTATTGGATTAAAAGAAGAGTCTTATGATGTTGTGAAGAGTAGTAGTAAGTCTGAAGATTGGGAGTGTTTCAGACACTAGCAAAGGGTTACCAAAATGTTCAGAAAAAGGGATATCAGATTAAACTAGCCAGGAATATAAAAACAGATTGCAAGTGCTTTTACAAGCATATAAAAAGGAAGACAATAGCTAAAGTAAACGTTGGATCACTTAGAAGCAGAGAGGAGAAATTATCATGGGAATGAAGAAATGCCAGAGAAGTTGAACAAATATTGTGTGCCTTTCTTCACGGTAGAAATCACAAATTACATATCAGAAATATAGGGTAACCTAGGAGCTAAAACGTGTGAGAAAATTCGGTATCAGCAGAGAAAAAGTACTGGAGAAAGTCAAAGGACCAAAATCTGACAAATCCTTAGGACCTGCTGGCCTACACCCAAGGGCTCTAAAAGAGGTAGCTGCAGAGATAGTGGATGTGCTGGCTATGATTTTCCAAAATTTCCTAGGGCAGAATCTTCTCCCCGTCGAGTGGGCTGGTCGGAGGCCGGCGCAGGCAGGCGTGGAGCCGATTGCAGCCTGCGATTGACTGCGCGCCACCATTTTACGTGGGTGGGCCAATTAAGGCCCACCCAGCATGACACATGCCCGGTAGTGGTCAGCGGTACCTGTGCGGGTGGGGGGAGGAGGGAGAGTCGGGGCCTGTGCTCTTTCGCACATGCACGTGTAAGAGCGCAGAAACCTCCCTGAGGCATGGAGCTGCCTCAGGGAGGTTAAGTTCACATTTAAACTTTGAAATTAAGAGATCAAAAAATTATTCAGACATGTCCCTCATGTAACAGTGTCACATGAGCTGGGACATGTTTATGAAGTGAGTACAATTTATTTATTAATTTAATTAAACCTTCATGAAGCCTCATCCCGCCCATGGATAAGGCTTCATGAAAAACGCGAAGGGCGCTTGGGCTCTTCGCCTGCCCCAACCTTAAGGTTGGACGGGCAGCCCTGTCAATTGCCTAAATTTGTTTATTAATGGCCTTAACAGGCCTTTGACAGTTCGGTGGGTGCACAGCCGCCTCTGGTGCGGGCCCGCTGAACGAAAGGTTGGAATGACGCGCGGTCAATGATGTTAATGATGCAAAGCTAGGTGAGAATGCAAACTGTGAGGAGGACACATAGAGGCTGCAAAGAGATATAGACAAGTTAAATGAGTGGGCAGCAAAGTATGGAGTATAATATGGAGAGGTCTGAGGTTAGTCACTTTGGTTGTAACAATAGAAAAGCAGAATACATTTTAAAAGGCATGAAACTTTTAAACATTGTTGTTCAGAGAGGCTTGCGTGTACTCATACAAGAAACACAAAACGTTAGCCTGCAGGTACAGCAAGAAATTAGGAAATATAATGGCATGATGGACTTTACTGCAAGAGGATTGGAGTACAAGAATAAGACATCTTTTTACAATTGTACGGGGCTTTGGTGAGATCACTCCTGGGGTACAGTGTGCAATTTTGGTCTCCATATTTAAAGAAGAATTACTTGCATTTGAGACAGTACAGCTTAGGTTCATTAGATTGGTCCCTGGGATGAGAAGATTGTCCTATGACAAGAGGCTGAGTAAATTGGGTTCAGTATTCTCTGGAGTTTAGACAAATGAGAGGTGATCTCATTGAAATGCTCAGGATTATGAAGGGTTTGACAGGTTTGACACTGAGACATTGGGTAGGATCTTCCAGTCGGTGAGGGGGTCAGGGCCTGCTTGCTGACGTGTAAAATGACGCGGGGTGATGTTGGGCAGAACTCCCGACGTCACCCCGCGTCATTTCCATTTTCAGGTCAGCGGGGGTGCAGCAGAGTCAGCTGCACGTCCGCCGACCTGTCAACGGCCTATTGAGGCCATTGAAAAAGTAACTAATGTCGTTAATGAACCTGCCCGTCCAACCTTAAGGTTGGTGGGCAGGCAGGATCACTGGCGGGCTTCGGAAAAAGCATGAAACCTCATCCAAGGGCAGGATGAGGTTTCATGAGGGCATTTAAATCTTTAAGAAAGGTTTCAGTTAAAGTTATGAACATGTCCCAACTCATGTGACAGTGTCACATGAGGGGACATGGCAGGGAAAATTTTTAAACATGTTTAATAAAAGTTTAAAATCGGAGCTGATCTCCCTGATGCAGCACTTGGCCTCAGGGAGATCTATGTGCTCTTTTGTGTGAATGCGTGAAAGAGTGCACTCCTGGCTGAGGGAATCCCCCCTGCCTGCAGAGGGAGCACATAGTGCTTCCTGACATTTCTCACGCTGAGCGGGCCTTAACTGGCCCGCCCACGTAAAATGGCGGCGTGCCCCCAATTGGGGGTGCCGATTGGTGGCGCGCCCGCCCACACCTGCTCCCGCACTTCTCCCCCTCAATGGGGGGAAAATTTTTCCCATTGTTTTCCCTGGATGGGGAATCTAGAATAAGGGGGCAACTTCAGGATAAGAGGCTGATCATTTAGGACTGAGATAAGGAGAAACTTCTTCACTCAAAGCATTGTAAATCTTTGGAATTCTCCAACCCATAGGGTTGTGGATGCACCATCATTGAATATATTTAAGGCTGAGGTAGACAGATTTTTGCTCTCTCAGGGAATCAAAGGATATATGGAGTAGGTATGGAAGTGGAGTTGAGCCCAAAATTAGTCATAATCTTATTGAATGGCAGAGCAGACTGGGTGGGCTGTATGGTCTTCTCCTGCTCATATTATGTTCTCATGTAACCTTTCACCAAACCAAAGCAGTAAATATTGTTGAATAACAGGTAAATACTTATTTAATCAGTTATTTAATTGCTGCACCAATCAAAAAGTTTGCTTTAAAATTGAACTTTGTCAAAATAGTACGTACAGGAATTTGACATTAAACATTAACCAATGAACTAGAGCTGGGGCCTGCAACCTGCGACTCCAGAGATGCCTGTAGCTCATTAAGGACTAATGTCCGGCATCTCCTTGATTAATTGAACCCATTTTGATGAAATTAAATGGCTTGTTCCATTTTTAAAAAACTGTTATTAACTTTAAACTTCTGAGGAAGTATAATTCAATTAACAACATTTTTGTAAAAACTTTTAAAATGTGAAATTAGTCTCTGTTGTTATGATCTCCATAGAGATGGGAATATTTAAAGAGAAATTAGAATATCCAGTTAATACCTGAAAGAATTTATGCCACAAGATTTCACAATTTTAACAAAAGGAAACTTTACTGTATATTAAAAAATAAACAAAGCAAACACTATTAACTTAATATTATAGCTTGTCAAGACTAAGAGTATAAATACAGTTCCCCTTTTTCTTCTTAATTCCACCCAAGTGTTTGCTTATATATTAGCCTTCATTTACCCAACCTTTTGGAACCGAACCAAATCAAATATGCCACAGCTCTCTGGAATTCACTTTAATTCCTTCTTGATGTCCCAGCTACTCTCCAAGGTAGACTTCTTGGGGATGCTTTCATTACCTTTTGGCTAAATGAACATCCAACTTTTTTTCAAAACCTCATGACTGTGGTTCAAAAACTCATGACTGTGGACTTCTCAGCTCAAGCATAGGTCTCGCTACATTCATGCTCAGTGACTTAAAAATCAAGGACACCCCTGGGTACAAATGACCTCTAAGCTTCTTGTTCTGGCTTTGGACAGACACAGACTGCTTTCTCCGAATCTGTTCCCACAGCTCCTGTACAGCTCTTGGTCCTATAGTAGCTTTGCAGCTCTCTCTGCCTATTATCAAGCTGAACTGTTTGTTTACACTATGAGGGTTACTGTAAATTTCTTCCTGTAGCTCCAAGCTAGGCAAATATTCCAGCCTCTTTTCCCCTCATGAACACTGTCTTCAAACTGAACGCAAGCTCCAACCCGCATTTCGCATGGTAAAGGATAAAGTTAGTATTTTCTCTGCTTAATGTGCATGCCTGGCTAACATTTATCTTTTCTCCCCCACGGCTCTCAGTGAGCTGCAAACTACACAAGGCCAAAGCTGCAAATGTCTCTGCCAGTGATGTTGCTGGGTTTATAAGAAAGCCTGTAACTTAGTCCCAAAATGGCTTCCCTTGTCCCCTTCTCTGTGGCAACGGGGAAACACCTTAGCCCTGTCTCAAGTAGAAATGTTAATTATCTATGTCTGACCTCAACAACCCTTCGTCTTGGGAAAAAAAAGCAGGTTTCAGCATGACTATTTACAATCTTGATACCGATAACATCGTTATGGGTTTAAGGAGACTTAAATTCCTTAATTGTGATGTGGACAGAGCAACAGCTGTGATTATCCTCAAATATAAATATTAGTCACCTCCCTTTCAGTATCACAATTTGAGCTTTCCATTTACTAATTACCAATTACCATCCAGCTTTTACAGCCAGGTAGATTCCAGCACAGATCACATTATCCCTCTCATTCACCACAAATTTAAAAGTACAGTCCCAAACTATAACCCTCTAACAAATCAAAAGATACCATCTGAAAACATAATAATCAGATAGACTTCACCATTGTAATGCTGGGTGAAATCTTCCGCCCACTTTAGTGGTGTATTTGGAGGTGGGGAAGACATTTAATTAGGTGGGAAGGTGGTGGGCGGGAACCCTGACACCTTCCTGCCTCCACCCCAATTAAGTCCAAGGGGGAAAGGCCATCCATGGCGCCCCACTGCCAATTGAGACACTTAATGGACAATTAATGGCAATTAGTGACCACTTAAGGGCCTCGACCCAGCACCACTGGTATTACATCAGTTGTGGTCAGACCTGTCACCATGAGGCATGCATGACACCTAAAGCTGTGCAGGCTACGTGCCATCTCATTGTTATGGGGCCACACCTTCAAAGGCACTCAGTGCCTGATCGGAAAAACCAGCATTGTGAAGATGGGGGGTCGGCTCTCTGAGAGCCACCTCCGGTCCTTGCTGCCGACATCCCACTTCCTCATGACCCCCACCCAATGAAACCCATCCTGCCTTTACTCACCTGTGGCCTGAGTTGCTCCTTGATCCTGGGCCTCCAGTGGCTGTCGTTTTGTCAGCAGCCACCACCTCCCCGGTGGCGCTGCTGGGGCAAAGAGCTGCTGGGCTCTGATTAGCTGGCAGTTCTCAGCAGTTGTGACTTCCCCACCCTTCCAGGGGTCCTGATCCTGGGAAAGGCTCACAGATGGCCACTCATTTGCCTGACTAGCTTGTGATGAGGCAGACCTCCCCAAAAGGAGGGTCTCTTGGCAGCTTTCCAGCTGGCAGGCGAGACCCCTGCTGCCTCCACAAGATTCTGTCCATTTATTATTATTGCCATTTGAGTAACAGCATTGCGGCTCTTAAGATATCGAGTTTTTGATTAAATTTTAATAAAAATGACTCTTCCTGTTATCAACTAGAGTAGACCAAACAAAGATGAAGCAGTTGATTTTTTTTTGTTGCCTTACTGTAGGGTCTCACTATGAAATTGTTTCTGACCTATGAGGAACTGTTGAGATTAATAGAAAGGAAGGTGGACTTGACAAAATGGTGAGCGGGAACGGTGGCACTGAATGAAAATGAACAGGAATTGAAAGAGTGATACAGTTGATCAAACTTCATACCGCTTTCAGGGGCAAACTTTCTCAAAACTGAATGCTAATCCCAGGTGTTGGCACAAGATTCAGCCTTATTAACTTCCTTTGCCACATGATTGAGTTGCTCGTAATTCAAGCAATTCCCTTTCGCAATTTAATTTGCTCCAGAACATTTCTCAATGTCTGCAAACAGTTTTCTGTCACATCGATTTACTGCAACACTCAGCCCAAACATGAAAAAAACCTAGTAAGAAAGACTTGCATTTATATAGTGCTTTCCACAACCTCTGGACATACTGAAGCATATTACAGCCAGTGAAGTGATTGTGCAGTGTAGTCACCTTTGTAATGTAGGAAACACATCAACCAATTTAGGTACAGCATAGTTCCACAAACAGCAATGAGATAATAACCAGGCAACCTGTTTTAGTGATGGTTAGTGGATAAATGATGGCTCATACACTGAGGAGAACTGCTCCTTTTCAAAATAGTGCCATAGAATCTTTTATATCCACATCAGAGAGCTGACAGTCCTTGACCTAATGCCTCATCTGAGAGATAGTACCTCTGACAGCATAGCACTCTCTCAGTACTGCACTGATGTGTCAGCCTGGATTTTGTGCACAAGTCTCTCAAGTGGGTCTTGAACCTACAACTGCCTGACTCAGGTAAGTGCTACCACTCAGCCATGTAGTAGCAGTACTGACAAAGCTAGAGCATGCTGAAGTTACTTTGAATGACAAATGTAATTATCACAAACCTGGCTCTAATTGTTAGGGAATGTTGTTAATCAGTAAGGCACAAGAATAAACCCAGAAAAGGTAGAAACCAACTATTTTGAATGTCAGCATGGAACTGTTTTGTATATCAGCTTTTGTTTGGCATTTTAGGCAAAATATCACTGGGAAATACTGTCCAGATCCTGCAGAGCTAATGAAGGTAGCTAGAATTATTTTTAAATTCATGTTGGCATGTGGACATTTAATACCTATCCCTAGTTGCCCTTGAGAAGTTGGTAATGATCCTACTTCTTGAACCATTTGATAAAGGTACTCCCAAAATGTCATTGAGTTCCAGGATTTTTTTTACTCTTTCATGGGATGTGGGTGTTGCTGGTAATAACAGCATTTGTTGCCCATCTCTAATTGCCCCTTGAGCTGACTGGCTTATTGGTAGGTCATCTCAGAGGGCAGTTGAGTCAACAACATTGCTGTGGGCCTGGAATCATGTGTAGGCCAGACAAGAATGGCAGATTTCCTTCCCTAAAGGATATTAGTGAACCAGATGAGTTTTTACAACAATCAATTATAGTTTCATGATCGCTATTACTGAGAGTAACTTTTATAATTCCAGATTAATTAAATTCAAGTTTCACCAGATGTCATGGTGGGATTTGAACCCATATCCTCAGAGTATTAATCTGGGCCTCCGGTCTAGTGACATTAACACCGCACCGCACCACACCGCCATCTCCTCTACACTCCAGCAACAGTAAAGGAACGGTGATATATTTCCAAGTCAGGTTAGTGCGTGACATGGTGAGGAACATGAAGGCGATGGTATTTCCATGGACCTGCTGATTATTCTTCCTGCTAATAGAGGTTGAGGAATTAGGAGGTGTCACTGATGATGTCTTGACAAGTTGCTGCAGTGTGTCCTGTAGCTAATGCATACTGCAGGTACAATATAGTGATAGCGGAGGGATTGGATACTAAAGCCAGTGAATAAGGTGTGGGTCAAGCTGATTTCTTTGCCCTGTCAAGACTTTTGAACTTAGTGGGAGTGACACCCATCCAGGCAAGTAGAGAGTTTTCCATCGTACTCCTGATTTGTGCCTTGTAGGTAGTTGAGTGGTTTTGGGGAATCAGGAATTTAACCATTGTTGGTTTTTCTGTAACCTTTCAAGAATGTAGTATACCTTAGTCTTTAGGCTTATTCAGACACTGAATTTATTCCTTTGAACTCACTTCTCTTTATTATTATGTTAATAATGCAGGGCTACATGCTAATTTTGCCAGATGATACTTTTTGATCACAAAGATTTGTAGAATATACCCGTCGTAAAAGTTGACACCTTGGATGTATGTAATATTGGTATCATTGTTAGAGATGTATACCATTTATTTGATTGTAGTCGCTAAATAAATAAATCTTACATTCTGGCCCTTATAGTTCATTCTGTCCTTAAATATTTGTTCCTTTGCAGTGATAAAGATACAGCATACAAATTTCATAGCATCCATCTTTCTCAAGGCAGTGAGCTGTTATTGCGTACTCTACCTTTATCAATTTTAGTCTCCTGCTTCTTGTAAATAAGATATTGTAACAATGGAATGGCTGCTTTAAGTTAACTTTTATTTTAAAATTCATGCATGGAGCTACACCTATTAATTTGTTTTATTGCTACAAGCTTCATTAGATGTTATGAATCCTAATTGCATCTCACCGGCACTTGATTATTAAGCAGCTGTATGCTTAAAGTGCTATTATATTATAGTTACATTAAAGTGCATATTATATTATAGTTCATTCCGTAATAATAATATGCGCAGCTATTTCACTGTGGACGAAGGTACCTGCCTTAATGGTAGTAGAGCGCATGTGCTCCACTTCTGCCAATTGTCTGGTGTTGGCAGAAGTTCAGCTCTCCGCTATATTCTGCTGTTTGTGTAATGGACAGGCCAATTGAAATCAGAAGCTGATCAGAATGGTTAATCACAAAGCAAGTTGGATGATCAAACAAAGTTCCAGTATGTTGGTGCTCCAGTGTGGTACAGAGTTGTCACAATAAGTTTATATTGCTGTTAAATTGATAGTACAGATTCCTATACACTTAAAGCTAGTTTTCAGTTAATACCTGTATCCTGATTTTGGTTTTACATTGCTTCTGATTCAAATTGACTGAACTTATGCTTGACTCCATGCTGATCATCTATCTTCATACTGCACCCAGCAGCAGGAGTGTGAAGCTGTAATTTCATATAGTCCAACGCGCATGCTGGTTCATGATGAAGCGGAATGCAACAATTGGCATATTGAATTCAGTCCAAATCACCATATTTCAAATTAAACCAATCCCTGGTGTAAGCAGACTAAAAAGTAAAGAACTCAAGAGGTCTTCCAATGGGTAGTAAAAGATTAGATAGTGAAAGATTAGATTTGTACTACTGGGTAGTAGATACTTTACTAAAATGTGGATTTGCAACACTGTTTTTACCACATCTATGAAGCCAACTAAAGACTACAGGAGATTAACATTCTAAGTTTTACTGGCTTCGTGCAATTTATTTGGTACCTATGCTATGTAACAACAATATGAAATTAAAACCCTCAGAAAAGAATTGTTCATTGAGTGATTATTTAAATTTTCCCTCACCCTGTCCTATACCACATATTTTGCATCATAGCCCCAAATGAGGGAGTTAGCAACATTAAATCTTTTGCCCTCTCTCTGAAATTGAGCTTTGATTTGGATTTAAACCATTCCTTGTGCTAATTGTACCTTTTTTCCCAAAATAGAAAATTTGTTATCATGAAGTAAATTTTCATGTCCAACCTACATTAAATGGTTGATGATTGGGGTGAGTGCATTACCCACTCCATTATTCTGCAGACACGTAGTCAGGCCTCAACTGAGTGGAACATACGGGCGGCTAGTGATGGTTGGGTTGCTTATAGACAGCAAAAAAAAAACTTGTGTTTGTACAGTGCCTTAAATGTAATAAAATGTCCCAAGGCACTTCACCGGACCGATACCAAACAAAATTTGATATCGAGCCACATGAGGTGATACTAGACAGGAGACAGCTGACAAACAGCTTGGTCAAAGATATGGATTTTAAGGCATGTCTTAAAGGAGCGGAGGGAGCTAGGGAGGCAGAGAGGTTTAAGGAGGAAATTCTCAAACTTAAACCCTGGGCAGCTGGAGACACAGTAACGATAGATGAAGTTATGAAAATTGGAATGTGGTGATGTTCAAGAAGCCAGCATTGGAGAAGCACTTGTGGAGCTGGAGTAGGGCAGGGAGGAATGCAGTTGGCTTGGTGCACTAGTGGAAGGCAGGGACGCCGCAGATGCAGCTGAATGGACAATAGTAATTTTAATTACTAAGAAATCCATCTTTCACTTGATGAAGGTAAGGATGCGTCAGGGGAAAGAGGTTTGAAAAGATGGTTTGTAATGGAGAAGAGAAGTTGCAGATTACAGAATTTTCTGTTTGACGTGCGAGGGGCGGGCCCCGCATGTCAGCGCGTAAAATGACGTGCGGTGAGGTTGGGTGAGCATCCCAATGTCACTGCGCGCCATCGCGATATTTCAATGGGCGCGTGCGCAATTAAGTTCAACGCGTGCCTGCTATTAACTAATGGGCTAGTTAAGGCCCTTAATTTGTCAATCAATGGTGATTTTCAGGCGCCCGTGCGATCTCCGGGTCGGCGCATGGGTGCAACGGGCAGGCGGGTAAGAAACTTTGCTGTGAACCTCACCCACGGATGGGATAAGAGGGTTCAGTCGGGTCGTCAATCTGCTTTGTGGAGTATTTATTGGAGAAAGTATTTTAAACTTGCCTGTGTGATCTGTAGCAGTTCAGAATGAATTCCAGCAGCTTTCTGTGTACTTTGAACCTTCAGGTCAACACTCTGCAGTCAGTAATCTTTATCGGGCCTGCAGCTTTCTGGAGTATTCCCCTTAGCCTGGGTATGGGTTCTGACATGTCCACTGGAGGCAGCTCCCCTGAGGAAGATGGGAGGGCTAGAATGAGGAGGAGGCCAGGAGTGGACAATCAGCCTCCAGGGGAGCCACCTTTGGGAGGCCAGGTGCAGGCACAAGGGCAGCAGGGCTAAGAGGTAGTCCAAGGTGGAAGGGGCCACAGAAGATGCCACTATCCCGCTGCCAGGGTATACAGACGGCAAAGCAGCTACCTCAATATGACTGAGGTGCAGTGCCGAAGGAGGGTCCGATTGTCAAGGGAGACATACAACTACATCTGTCAGATGATTGGCCCTGAGATCTCTCCTAACTGTGTGGGCAGACACCCCCTGCCAGTGGCTCCGAAGGTGACAGTTGCTCTCAACTTCTATGCCCCTGGCTCCTTCCAGGGCTCGGTGGGTGATCTTTGCGGTGTCTCCCAATCAGCTGTGCACACTTGTGTCAAGCAGGTCACAGACGCTCTGTTCAGACGTGTATTGACCTTCATCCACTTCTGCTGGGACAAGGCAAGTCAGGCACAGCGAGCCAGAGGTTTCGCAGTGATTGCTGGCTTCCCCCTTGTCCAGGTTGCAATAGACTGCACACATGTGGCCATCAAGGCGCCAGCAGGTGAGCCCGGTGCCTTCGTTAACAGGAAGGGTTTCCACTCCATGAACGCGCAGATAGTGTGTGATCATAGGATGCTGATTCTGCAAGTCTGTGCAAGGTACCCAGGCAGCTCCCATGATGCCTACATCCTCAGACACTCCCAGGTGCCGGTCTCTTTAGTGCTGCAGCCCGGCTTGATGGATGGCTGCTGGGTGACAAGGGATATCCACTCAGAAGGTGGCTCATGATGCCTCTCCACCATCCAATATCAGAAGCTGAGCAGCGGTACAATAGGAGCCACGCCTCCACAAGGGCTGTGGTGGAGAGAGTCATCGGTCTTCTCAAGATGTGCTTCCGATGCCTGGACCGCTCAGGGGGCGCACTCCAGTACTCCCCAGATTGTGTGTCGGTGATAATGGTTGCATGCTGCGCTCTACCTAATCTTGCACTGGAAAGGGGGGACGCAGTGGACCATGAAGATGTTGATGCAGTGGATGTGGCTGCACACGATGAGTCCAGCACTGATTCTGAGGATGAGCAAGCACAGGGGAATGCTGAGGGGGCTAGACGCTGACCTGGGACTACACCAAGGCGGCAGGGATACCTGGGAGGCTTTAATCCAACGAACCTTCAGCTAGCTCAACACAAATGGATCAGGAGGACCAGCCTTGCCTGGCGCTTCCATACTCGGCACCTAAGTGCTAAATCTACCAGGTCATCAGCAGGAACTGATGGCTTTGGACATAAACTTGAATGTCCAAACAAACATTCATGACATTTATCTTAAACATACACATGCAGAACAAACGAGCCACCCTCAGCCATGGTAACACATCTGATTTTTATTTTAAACATCAGATGTTCTCACAAATCCAAAACAAAATGTTAAGCAAGCAGAAAAAAATTATAAGGACCTAATCTCGGGCCAACACAAAAGCACCAGTGAGAAACCTGTGGTGTGCCAAAGGTGCCTTATGTTTTCGTTTCCGGGTGCTATGTCTTGGTGCTGCCCCACCGCTGGGAGTGGCATCTGAGACAGCCTGCTGACTGCTGTCCTGTTGGCCTCGATGACCTTGGCAGTCATCCTCTGGCCCATGGAGCCTGTACTGGGCCCACCTGGGAGGGATCTGCCAGTTCCACAGTTGGCATCTCCCCAGTTGTTGCAGCCTCACCCAATGAAGTGGTCATTGGGAGAGGGGCAGAACAACTGGTGGCCTCATCCAGAGCACCATGAGAGGAACCCGCAGATATGACAGGCAGCTGCTGCACTGACGTGAGGTTGCCTCTGACCTCCCTGCTCACCGTGGATGGATGGGCAACGAGCTGGGAAGCTTGAAGCCCACACCAACTCCCACACTGGCACTAAACAGCTGTGGCCAGTGGCACTGTGAGGGCTTGCAGGTTCGAGTGTAATCCCAGGAGAACCTGATTGTTCTTCTGGAGGTGCCTCTCCATGACAGTCGCCACTCTCTCCATGGATGAAGCATGATGCTCTGCCATGAGGCTCATTGCTGCTCCGCGTGGACTCCTCTACCACGGACACCAAGCGAAGCACAGCCTCATGTATCACCACCAGATGCTCCCGCACACCCGGCCACATTTCCTGCAGCTGCTGCATCGCGGATGACTCCATCAGGCACCGACTGAGCATGTGCCTAGTCCCCTGCAGTCCTCCAACTGCTGGCACCATCGGCACTCTCTGTCTCTGCCAGCTTCTCCAGCGATTGTGAAGTGCCCTCTCCACTGAGCCCCAGGACATTAGCCGATGTTCCAATGCCCATCGAGGTGCTAGTACCTGTGCTGGTGCCTGCCTCGCAGAAATGGTGTGACGCTGGTGAGACTTGAGGGCCCTCAGGTGTGAGAGGAGGCATCTGCGGTTCCTCATGGCAGCCATGCTCTGATGATGCTGAAATGAACAACAAGGACAGTGGATCAGTTAGTGTGCACAAACAGACAAACTTCATCCCTTTCCCCCTGGGTCATTATACGCTCAACCTTCCAGAACCAATGGACACGAGCATTGGTGAGGTGGCACATAGTGAGGAGGATAGCCTTACATTACAGGTGGATATAGATGGGATGGTCAGATGTGCTGATGAATGCCAAATGGAATGTAATGTGGATAAGTGTGAGGTGATGCACTTGGGCAGGACAAACACGGCACGGGAATACACGATGAATGGTAGGACTGTGGAAAGTAAGGAGGATCAGAGGGACCTTGCTGTGTATGTCGACAGGTCCCTTAAGGTAGCGGGGCAGGTACATAAGGTGTTTAAGAAGGTAAGTGCCATGCTTGCTTTTATTAGCCGAGGCATAGAATATAAGAGCAGGGAGGTAATGTTCCAAGTGCAGAAAACGCTGCCTAGGTCACAGCTATAGTTCTGTGTGCAGTTCTGAAATGCGCTACACTGGAGGGATGCGATTGGAGTGGAGAGAGTGCAGAGGTCGCTGACCAGGATGTGCTGGCTGGGCTGGAGAGTTTGACTTATGAGGAGACATAGCATAGACTGGGGTTAATTCCCCTGGAGCAGAGGAGATTGAGGGGTGACATTATTGAGGTGTATAAACTTATGACGAGCATAGATAGGTTCGACAGAAAGGAACTTTTCCCCTTGGCGGAGGGATCAGTAACCAGGTGACATAAGGGGCATGAGGTTGACAGGGGATGTGATGAGCAACATTAGTACACAGAGGGTGTTGGGAATGTGGGACGCACTGCCTGAAAGGGTGGTGGACGCAGAAACCCTCCTAACATGTAATAAGTATTTAGATGTGCAGTTGCGATACATGGCACACAAGGCCATAGGCATAGTGCTGGGAAATGGGTTAAGGCGACTTTGGAAGGTGTTTGATGCATATCTTCGAAGGGCCGAAGGACCTTTTTGTATGATCCACACCTGTGACTCTATCAGTCTGTAACTGAGCAATGTTGCAACAATAACAAATCAAACAATCATCAGCGCTATGGATGTTGGGAGGGCATTGCGGATCTCACTATTGGTCTCAAAAACCTGGCCGTGCCACCCCAACCTCACCGACACCAGTTGACCTGGGCGCATGGCGCTTCTCAAGCTCCAGGGCCTCCTGTTCGAAGCGGCTTAACATCATCAGGTGAGCCTGGCCGCCTCTAGTCTTCAAACGCTCACACACATTGTGAGCATTCTTCTCCTGAAAAACAGAGAAGACCATTCATTGAGGCAACTTGCACATGGGCTCTGCACGCACACGCCGCACCCCAACCACAGTGCCTATTTCAGGCCTCCAGTGCCTCCTCTCCCTGCTACTGCTGATCATTCACACAAAGATAGTACACCTGCTCCCAACCGCCCCCAACAGCCACCTTGGACACATTCTGCATACTTCACTTTAGGAAACGCGTGGTCTTTGCTCCCATAGCAAGGAGGCACAACTACACGCAGCATCGAAGGCAGCAGATGGCTCTTGGCCATGACACTTTGAGGCTCCCCTTCCAGAATCTCATCACTGTGAATAGGACATGTGCTGGAGTTCTGAGTATGTGCCTAGCTGCATCTCCTGCAGGTTGCCCCCAGACTAGTCATGTGCAACTAAGAGCAACACATGGTGCGGGGGAGAACTCATCTCCTCATGAACCACTCAGACTGATCTAAGCATGGGCACTATCTGCTTGCCCACCCAGTGTAGGAAAAATGCCTAACATGATTCAATGCAGTCACGACAGTAAGACTTGTGGGGGGGCCTCAAAGGCTAAGGCTACCTGCTGGGTCAAATGCCCAATGCCAACATGGTACTCACCCTTCCAGAGCACAACAAATCGTTGACACTGGGTCCAGGTGCGCTGCACCACATCGTGGGAGCTCACCACCTCCGCCACCTCCTCCCAGGCACGTTTGGTCATGTGGGGGGGCCTCCTCCTCCCATCCTGGGGGACCAACACCTCCTGTCGTGCTGCCACCTCCTTGAGGAGGGCAGCAGGGCAATCATCTGAAAAGCGAGAGGAGCATTGGCCCCCCGCTGGCCTACCCTGCAGCCTGCCCTGCTCCTCTGCCCTTCCTTCCAGTGTGCTTTGCTCAGCCAACCCCCTGTGATGTGACCCGGAAGTGGCCATTGTGAGCAGCCTACAGGAGGCTGCCAGGCCTTCCTTCAAACAGACTGCCGGGTCGCCATTGGACCCGATGGTCTGTGCACACCCACCGCTGCCCGCACACTCCCGCTATCCACGGGAGTCAGCAAATATGCTGGGTGGGCCTTAATTGGCCCGCCCGCATAAAATGGCGGCGTGGACCCAATCGGGTCCACGCCCGCCCGCTGCAGCTCCGCCCGCCCAAGAGGCAGAAAATTCTGCCCTGCAGTTTAAACAGAGTACCCGATAATGCTGTGTGTGGTCTAGCCAGATCTGGTGAAGAACATTTAGACCAGTTGTCCACCATAAACATTTAAGTCTGCTTCCCTGGATTTAAGATTAGATGGCTCATGGTTTGATATGAGCAGGGTACGTGGAGCGGCATGACGTGGGTCTGTATAGCACCTTAAAGGGAAGAGCTGAAAAGACTGGGGGAGCAGGCAGTGGTGGGTTAATGCAGCAAAAGGTTTAAGTGGGAGGGAGTGTAAAGAACACAAGAAACGTCAAGAAATTAGACTTGAAGAGGCTTGTAAGGCTAAAAATTCCAAAAATGAATGAAGGAATAATCATTACCAGACCTGCTGCAAGCTCCCTTTAAGTAGCACTGCAAATGACCCATTCATGACATTTACCACCTATGGTTTATGGGTGGGCTGAGGAATCGATGGTGGTAGCAATGATGGATTCTAAAATGACATCAAGGTCCTAACTCAATTGACTCCAATTTAAACATATTGACAAGGCCTCTGCCTTATTTCTAGGTGAATGCAGGGCTGTCCTTAAGTCAAAACTGCTGGGGCTCCAGTGGCAAGTTGGCAGGGTATTTTTTTTTAAAACTTTTGTCCCAATTCCCACAGAATTTGCCCAAAAATGGGAGAGTGGCGAGAGGAAAATCGACCTCTATGTGTGTTGAAATTACTGTGGTCAGTGCGACATCATAGGTGTAAATACCGACTTGCACAATCTAGACACAGCATTGATCACGGATGTCAAGATTGTTCCAGGCCTTAATGTTTACTGTAGCTCTATGACAGCCTCAATGCAACAATGACTTTCCAGCACAGATTTGCATCAAGTGATATATCATCCGACTGACAGAAGATTCAAATATTGCAGTCACTGATGCTGCAAGGTAAGAGTCTTGCCGATCTAATATCTGTAATCTTCTACCACTTCAGAAACCTCAGATGTGAGCAACTGTGGTTTGTTCTTCTAAACCCTGGATCTTTAACTTTTGTGTTTTCCAGTGAATTATATGCCCTTTTTCCCTTGTGTGGATCGCAATCTTCCTTAAATGAAAGTGCTTCATTTATTTTGTGCCTTCTACTTGCTCAAAACCTTTTTTTCTGAATTATTTATGTAATTAGAAAATATTTTCTTTCTCCCACCGACAGCTCCAAAAAGGTTTATCCCTCTGTTGAGTTTCCAACTGCTGGGAATCTGAACAGATTATTTGCCATGGTTTAGGCATATTTGACTGACTGATTCTAACCATCCTAGAGCCAGCTCTAAAGAGTCATACAGACGCAAAACGTTAACTCTGCTTCTCTCTCCACAGATGCTGCCAGACCTGCCGAGTTTTTCCAGCATTTACTGTTTTGATTTAAGATTTCCTCCAATCACAGTATTTTGCTTCGTTTGAGAGTAAGCCAAATACCCAAACGTTTCATTCTGACTCCCAGGGCAGGATTTTCTGGCCCTTCCCGCCGATGGAATCTTCCGGTCCAGCCGAAGTCAATGGACTTTCGGCTAGCTTGCACCACCACGCCGGGGCCAAAAGATCCTGGACTCGGTGTTGCAGTTCCACAGGAGCTGAGTGAAAACTAATGTTCCCACGTTGCACCTTACCTCCCGCGCACAACATGTGAAAGGAGTTATAACCCCCCAAATCATTTGAAGGATCCTTTATTGCCTAGTTGTCATGCGACATGGGTTGTCACAGTAAACTCCAGATGTTGGTTTTCCACTGCAATGAAGTGAAAGCCAAATGTGCTGCATTTCCTTCCATCCCAAACTCTCTCACACATACAGGGTTTGTCCAAAGGAATTACCAATCCCCGTTAGCCAAGGCTTAGGTGAACATTTCAACTCTGACGCTGAGGCAGAGTTCGGCAAGGATTTTCTTTTTACAGATCCTTATAACTTTGAATAATTCATTTTATGGGCAGCTTTAATTATTTATTATTTATTTAGTATTATTACCTAGAATTTAAATCAAAGAAACTGGCTATTTGGCCCAACTTTATGCTCCATGCAAATATCCTCCCATCCTTTATGCCTCATAAACTTATCTGGCTTCTACTTAAATACATATAAGCTATTCACCACAAGAATATATGAAATAAGAGCAGGAGTAGACCATATAACCCATTAAGTCTGCTCTGCTATTCAATAAAATCATAGCCGAATTTTTATATCAACTCCACTTTCCTGCTCCATCTCCGTACGCTTTGATTCCTTTAGTGCTCTAAAATCTATTGATCGCAATCTTGAATGTACTCATCGACTGAACATCCACAGCCCCCTGGGATAGAGAATTCCAAATGCTCACAACCCTCTGAGTGATGATATTTCTCTTCATCTCAGGCCTAAATGGATGACCCCTTAGGCTGAGATTATGACTCTTAGTTTTAGATACTCCAGCCAGGGGAAGCTGCCTCTCAGCATCTAAGTGGTTGAGCCCTCTAAGAATTTTAAATGTTTCATTGAGATCACCTCTCATTCTTCTAACCTCCACACAGTATTGATCCATTCTACTCAATCTCTACTCCAGGACACCCTCTCATTTCAGGGGCAGGCTTTTGGCCTCGTTGGGCAGACCCGGAAGTGGTTGCGAAGCTGACCACTGCTCAATTAATGGCCAGCCAGTGTGAAACGCACTCTGCAGAGCTCAGCGCTGCCGGGGTGGGGGCGGGAAGAGTGCGAGCACTGAAGATCGCGTGAGTGAACGCAGTAAAAGCTCCCAGAGACAACTCTGTGCTGAAGATTTTTAACAATAAAAATAAAGGTTTATAAAATATTGAAATCACGTCCCCTCGTGCGACTCTGTCACATGAGCAGGGACATGTTAAATAGGAGTGTAAACAGTTTTTATTTTTTCAAATCACTGGTTGAAACCTCATCCCGCCCGTGGATGAGGTTTCGCCAAAAATGCAAAGGCTGCTTGGCCTTTTCGCCCACCTACTAACTGTATGGTTGGGAGACCAGTGAAAAATTCTACTCAATTTTATTGATTAAGGGCATTAATATGCCACTTGATTGTCGGCAGGAGCACCACTGACTCCCAAAAATCGCGCAGGTGCGCGATGATGTCGGGACGCTCGCCCGACGTCATCGCGTGTCATTTTACACTCATTCGGGTCCGGCATGCACCTGCCCAACAAGAGAAAAATTCTGGCCCAAGAAACAATCTAGTGAACCTTTATTGCACCCCTTCTAAGTCAAGTGTGTCCCTTCTCAGGTAAGGAAATCAAAACTGTAGAGAGTACACTAGGGGCAGAAATTTTAGCTCAGCATGTGGGTACATGTCGGACGCGCTCGAATGTAAAATAGCGCGTGATGTGGGCGAGCGTCCTGACGTCATTCCGCACTCGTGCGATATTTCGGTCAGCGGGCACGCATGAAAGTCAGAAGCGCACCCATCGACAATTAAGTTGTCAATTAAGTCCATTAAAGTTCCAATTGACTCCGATTTTTGTGGTCTGTCCAACCTTATGGCTGGCGGATGGGAAAATCTATCAGGCAGATTTTGCATTTTTGATGAAACCTGATTCAATGGCGGGATGAGGTTTCTGTTATTAAATTTTTAAAAATAAAAATGTTTGGACAGAATTTTCATCATCTATATGTTCAGGTGACTGATTCTGATGTGTGGACATTTCTTTTTGGATTTTAGAATCTTTATTCATTGCTTTTAAATTCTTCAGCTCCCTGAGGCAGCTCCCTGCCTTCAGGGAGTTTTCATTCCCACTCCCCTGCGCCCACGCTTACGTCAGCGCCTGCCCTCCTCCCGCCCCCACCCCGGCAGCGCTGAGCATTTCAGCGCACCTTTCACTCTGGCTGGCCAATCAGCGGGGTCCGATCGCAGTCTGTTCCCCGGCCGTTCCCAGGCCCGCCGATCGCGTGCGCCCGCCGATCTAAAAATCCTGTCCCTGGTGTGGAATTATATATATATTATGCCCTATATAAATGCAGCAATTATCTAACTACTTATATCGTCACCAACTGCTACCTTCTAGCCAATTTGTTTCTCTTGAACTACTCATTGGAATTATTAGTGACTATCTTATATCATCGTGAAGCAGTTGCAGGATTATGATGAAGTTTCCCAGACAGTCAAATCTTTGGTGCACAATCCACAGACCCTCACAATTTACTGAACCAATTGCTTTGGTCAGGTCGATGAATGCAACGAAGAATCCCTGGTATTGCTCTCGACATTTTTCTTGGATTTGTCTGGCAGCAAAGATCATCTTGGAGGTTTCTCTGGAAGGGCCAAAGCCACACTGTGTCTGGAACAATTTCCTCAGCCACAGGAAAAAGGTGATTTAGGAGAATGCATGTCAGGATTTTCCCTGTTTTGGACAGGAGGGAAATACTACAATAGCTTCCACAGCATGATTTATCTCTCTTCTTGAAGATAGTTACGACTGCTGCGTTCCTGAAGTCGGGGTGTTTTCTTTCTTCTCCCAAATCCATAGGATGACTGCATGGAGTCTCGGTGTGAGCAAAGGCCCACCAGCTTTGACAATCTCAGCTGGAATACCAATGGGGCCATGGGCTCTGTTGTTTTTCATCCGTTTGATTGCTTGTTGATGGTTCATCCATGGATTTTACCACAGGGCACTGGGGGATAGCCTGGCTCTCAGCTGCCACTGTGGATTCACGGTTGAGGAGTTGTTGAAAACGTTCTTTCTGGCGTTGTTGGAGGGCATTGTCATCCTTAAGAGAGACACCATCCTGTGAGCGAAGGGACTTTGGTCTATGGGTGGCTTGGTGGCTTCTAAAAAGTTTCACATGTCACGATAGTTAATATATTGTTGGATTTATCAGGCTTTCACTCTGTACCACACGTTCTTTATCTAGCGGATATGTCTTTGGGAGTCAGCCTTGAGCTGTTGGAATGCTGCCTTCTTGACTTTGTGACCTTTGGTTGTTCTGCCAGGCAATGAAGGCTGCTCATTTTTGTTCCATGAGGTCACATATTTCAGCATTGTATTTGTTGAAACTGCCCTGGTGACAACAATGCTCGAACCCAATGGTCTGGATATAGGAGTCTATACAGCTGACTTTATTTAAATCCTACTGTTCTGAAATTGAGTTAAGAAGTGTGAAGATTTTCTAGATTGATTGTGAGCTGCATTCCTCACTTCACCCGGGATGCTTTAGGTCTGAGACATTGATCTTCTTCCTCTTGGGTTTTGAAACTTGTGCTAATCTGATGCTCGATGGATGTTCATTACTGATTGAACAGATTATCTGTCCAGCGGGCATTAACCTCCCGCCTGAATCAAGTGACACAGACATCACTTCGATCTTTGACTTGGACAATGATGTAATCAAGGAGGTGCCAGTGCCTTATCTAGGATGCCTCCATGTGGTTTTGTATTAGCATCCTTCTGGTGGTAGAGGGTGTTTGTTATAATGAGGCCATGCTGAATACACTTTGTCAGCAGGAGAACACCATTTGCATTGGCTTTATCCACTCCATTTTTCCCAATGGTTCCTCTTCAGTCATCAGAGTCACCATCAACCCTTGCTGCAATGTCCCCCAGAAGGACAATCATTTTTTCTTTTGGGATGGCAGTGAGGACTTAAGCAAAGTCAGAATAGAATATTTCCTTAACATCTGCATTGGCAGATGTCGGAGACGATGGTTTAACATCTGAGCCAAAGGTGGATAAAAGTGAGATTAGAATTTTTTTTTCCCCCAAAAAAAATGCTTTCCAGTTGAGTCAATGGGAGCAGGAGTGTGGCCCCAATTGCAGTCATTGTGATTGCGCCACCCTGCCATTGCACACTCCAATATCCCTCCTGTGACTTCACCTTCGAGCCACTACCGATGAGGCAAGCAACTTAACATTCATACTCCTCAAAAGGGGAATGTTCCTGTGGAAGCATGACTTAAAACAAGTTACTGAGGCCTGAGGTTGAGTTTCAGGCTGGGTTGGGTATCTTGTTTGGAAAACACATTGCATGCAGTGCGCTGGGTTTGAGTTCCAGAGCGCTAATGAAATAGTGATTTGATTTGTTAAATGAGAAGAGCTTGACACTTGATTTCTTTTTCTCTTTCACTGGCATTTTTAATGTGTGTTATATGCAGGATTCTTAATTATATAACAGATTGTAATATATCATACCTCAAAAGACAAGATTTTAAATTTAATTATATAATTCTTGGCGAGACATACTTAGCTTGACTGGCATTAGTATGGAAATTAATAATAGCATTTTTATCATAGAAAAGTGTTCAGAACAGAGTGCAAGCTATGAACATTCATATTGTAGGAAATATTGATGTGGAAAATATGTCTGAAGTTAAATTACTTTTTTGATAGCATTGTAAATCTAACTGTTAAACTAGCCCTACATTAAAAAAAAAAGTGCCTAAAAGATCAGATAATAGTTCTTAAAATTACACTGCTGCTCTTCAGGAGTTATCAATGACCATGTAGCCCAGCTTGGAATCATTATTGATACAAAGCATTCCACTGAAAAATGTTATTTAGCCATATAAAAAGCAAATGATTATGAATTTAAGTATCACAGGCATATACCAGCAAACACAGCTTTCAGGACCATTATACTGGTTAGGGGTGGGGTGTGACCTCTGACATTGAATCTGCAAGCCAGGCTCCCAGCAGAAGCCAACTGCAAGGCCAGAAAGTTCTGGTGGAATTACAGCTGCTCCAGTATCTAAAAGTCAGAGAGGATTTAAAGAGCGAGGAAAATTCCTAAGATGAGGAGTGAAGGTTTTATTTAGGATTTAGCCTATAAGGAGGTAAAAGAGGTTATTCCTATGCCCTCTCGCTACATCCAAAACTTTGAGAGATTACCAACGTGACACTCAAGGAAGCACCATAATTCTTCTAGCAATCCCTGATCAGCAGAGAAAGCTGGGAATTTGATGGTTTCCTAATAGCTCAGTGTTAGCACTGGCATTTAAATGCAATGAGCAGAAACAGGATAATAAACAACCATCCCAGTGAGGAAGAAAAGTAGACATTAGGGAGAGAATTCCAGCAGTGGGCCACGATGTTTATTTTCCATTTGGCTCTCGTTGCCGCCTGCCTGATTTCCGGCAGGACAGTAGAGGAAAATGTAATCCATAAGCCGGAATTTCACAGAGTCTTTGAGGAGGGGGTGGCAAGCGGGAAGGCTGGTGAAATGGTGAGGAAAGGTGTGTGTCTGGTGCATTTCCGCTGCCGTGCCATTCTGCCAGCCGTGGGAAAGGTGGCAGATGGCCCGCCTGCTTGGAGCCTGATTGAACCACGTAAGTGGCCAATTAAGGGTCTCTTTCCTCCTCTGCAGGTATTTTACCAGCAGTGCGGAGCCCCTCCACCATGTGGGCAGATCACCAGGTAAACCCTATCGGCCTCTTGGGGGGCTGCAGAGAGTTCCCCTTTTTGGTCACCCTTTGGCCCGCTAAGGGAGGCCCCGGAATGACAATGGCCTCCCCCGCGGCGTCGGTGCCACCTATCCTCAGTGATGCGCGCCACCCTCTTGCTCACCAGAGCCTGTCTGACTAGCCCCGGCACCCCCAGATCCTCGCTTTGCTTTCCTTACTTTGGGGTCATACGTCCATTAATGCACTTTCTTCCTCCAGGTGCAGCCTGAGCAATGGCCATCCCTCCCAGTAATGCTGCTGCGCTGCCGTCCCTCTGATTGGGCTGGCAGCTTTTGGGGGCTGGCCGTCATCCTTCAAAGGACGGAAGCCCCAGTGGCAGCCACTTAACTGGCTGCCACCGGTAAAATGCAGCCCAGGGTCTCGCCACCCACTGAAATTGAGTCACCCCCTGGCTCCTGGCCCCAGCGTGGGATCCCTGTAGCTGTGATAAATTTAAGGTTGGAGTAGAATTAATATTTCATAGCCAAAAAAAACATTGCACAACACAATGAATACTGCCATTTAAATGATATTAGCCTTCGAACTAATCTCTTTAATGAGATGACAGATTAAATGTGCACAATGATTAAATTGAGTTTTTGTTCCCTCTTAAAGTGATGAATGACCAGCCTGTGCACTATCTGCTGATTGAAATATAATTTCTACCTAGTTATAAAGTGAAACAGTTAACGCAGTTCATATATCTCTGGAAACCGTGATCTGTCTGCTAAAGAGTTGAGGAGGTTTTGAGCCCTCCCTCCTGGTAGGAATTGAGTGAGATATGACTCACCACCCTGTTCCCACAGGCAGTGTCATTTACATTCAAAAGGCTCTATTGCTGGGCACCCTGTGTTGCAGAGACTCTTTCGATATGTAAATAGAGGGCCAAGGATTTGAAAGCGCCAGATCCTTTTTGAATGTGTCTGTGAGTGCCCTTTCAGGTTGGACCTGGGTGGAGCCTGTGTTAGGTAAAGCCTGTGTTGTTTCAGCTGACGCTCCTGCCAACGAAAGCCATTAGAAGTTTTTATTTTTCTGTGACCAAGAGGCCATCTGCCCTTCCTCAGGTAACATAGCCCCCGCACCCCATCCCATTTTCTGGGTCGGAAGGGTGGTTGAACGAATATTTCGGCAGCCCAGAACTGGTGGGCTTCTCATGGACCCTCATTTTCTACCCACAGCCCACGCACATTGAGCGGAATCGTCCCAGGTTTGCACTAAATGCGGTAGCAGGCAGGTGGTTTTTCATGCTGTCTCGTTCGAATCCCACCCTATTAATTATGCATTCCTGGGAAACACCCCATTTTGATGGCAGGCGGCCTCTCATTTGCCCACCGTGCCATTACCTCGCCGCTTCATCACGTTGGGCACCACATTTATAATGTAGCTGCGCGCACACCTCTCAGTGCTTCCAGCCCAGGACTGCTGCAAAGAAGATATGGCTCCAAAAGACAAGAAGACCACAGCCCCCTGGTTTAATGACGTGTCCCTCGAGTTCCTTTTGGATGCAGTGGAGGCCTGTCATGATGTCCTCTACCCCCATTCTGGGCCAACACCAGTAAGCAAGGTACCAATCCAGCATGGGAGGAAGTGGCAGCGGTGGTCAGTGCCAACACCCTGCAAAAGAGAACAGCCACCCATTGCCACTACAGGATGAATGGTCTCATCTGTTCTGCCAGGGTAAGTCACTCTTCCCATCATTGTGAACTCACACACTCACACAAACCCATCACACATCCACAGGGATCTCACACCACAAGGGACAACACCACTAACTCTCACACACACTCTCACATCTCCATCAGGCTCATATCCTCTGGAGCTCATGCCCTCATCCTGTCCATGTCTCCACTCACCACACAATAATTTTACGCAGTGCCATGTGTCCTGCTCGCACTCTCTCCATCTGTTTTCATGCAGGAGAAGCTGGCACACAACAGTTGGGAGAGGTCCCAGACTGGGGTGGAGTGGTCCACATTAGGAACCTCACTCACTTTGAGGAGCGTGCCACTGCGCTGACTGGTGAGGACATGGACCGTGCCTGCAGCAACGGTAAGGTTGACGATGACACCCTCGTGAGGATCCTGCACCACATCATCACTCCCACAACACAACTGAGTGCTCTGTCTCCTGCTTTTGACTCTGCTGCCATGCACTAATTATCTCTACTTCGGTTCACAGGGAGCTCTGCCAAGCCACTGACACCCTCAGCCAACCAGTCCCTCACCTCCAGCCAAGAGGACACCTCCTCCATTGAAGAGCTCGGAATAAGCAATCTGGAATGCCCATCACAGAGCTTACCCACACCCTCCGCCAGTGCAGAGTCACACACCTCAGTGGGACCTAGATCTGGAGCAGGCTCAGGATCACACTTTAGTGGTCACCACATGGACACATGTCTGCAGCAGGAGGAGGCAGGTTCAACTGAGCTTCCTGTCACTCATAGTACTGCTGGGGAAGAAGCATCCATGAGGTCCGAGTCAGATGACGGTGTTTGGATTTGGCCTTCCAACTCATCCTGGAGAGTCAGCAGAAGGCGGGGGAACATCACGCTGAGCTTTGGAAGCCCTCAACAGAGTGGCACACAAGTCGGAGAAGTATGTCCGCCTGCTCTCTGATGGTGCCCACATGTGCACATATGGAGGTCTCTGTGTGGAGGATTGAAGTTGCCAAGGAGACCCTGGTCCAGCACAATACAGAGATGCATGCAGACCTGCACTCCATTGTGGTAGCAACTGTTGAGTTCCTGCAGTGCCAATGCGAGATGGAAAAGGGGCATTGCGGCGTTCCACCAGGTGCTCCTTCCCCTCAAGGAGTCAGGCCGGGACCTCAGGCTGCCGAGGGGAGGAGGAATGGCAGCTCCTGGGCTATACACTCAGGAATCTCAGAGGCTGTCCTCTCGCTCCGAGTCCCCTTTGCCTGTGACCCCCCTCAATCTCATCCTCTGTCACCGCAGAGGGAGCAGCTGGCCCACAGGAGACAGCCAAAGCATGCCAGGGCCCCCAAGGTCTCTGCTCTCTGGAGAACCCACGTCAAAGTCAGCAGAGGCAACAGGGCCAACCATTGCATAGGCTGCCTCCACCCCTGCTGCAGATGTCAGGCCAACAACTAGAAGTCTAAGGCATTCAAAAGTTAAGAAATTCTGATCACAGTTGGTTGCACGGGTGAACATATTTTGTCACTTTACAATCTGAAAATATATTCACTTTTACTGAATAATGTGTAATGATGTCTTTCAGCTTCATTGCCAGGCTTCGCGAGTCCTCCCACTGCATCCCCTGCCTGCTGGGGTTTTCTTTCAGTTGTCCATCTGAGCTGACCTGCATCTTCGCCCACCCACTGATCAAACTCCCATTCAGCACCTGATCTCACCCACCACGACTCTGGTTTCACTTTTGATTTAGCCAACATGGTAGTGCCACAGTTTATCCTGTGCACCCCCCGTCCTTTCCCCTCCCCCAGTCACCCATTGCCTTTCCCTCATCACTGTTGACCCCCTCCCCAGCATCACCTTCCATTTCCCCACTGTGACCTACCAGCCACAACCTTTTTCTTTCGGGGATGTCCAGATGAACATACAAGTTCCTTTCCTTCCCGAAAATTCAACTCCCAACCACATTAACCTCCCTGACTTCCTCCTTCCCACCCCCCAGGGTCCATGTCTGCCTCCAAGTCCCCACCAATCGCCCTCGCTGGCCCTTCTACCAATACCATGGCACCCTAACCCTCCTACCCTACCGCCTCACTCTGCCCTCAGTCATTCTCACCATTCCCTCTCACCACACCCATCCTCAGTTCGCTCCCCAGGAGGCAGTCATGGACTCAACAGAGCCCTTTCTTGCACATTCACCTGGACATCCCCCCATCCGGACTCCTTCCCCTCTTGGAACTCCTTTCTCCGATCCCCGGACTACGACCCCCCACACCCCAGATCCCGCCCCCCCGAACCTTAGTCCCCCTCTCCCGACTCCTTCCTCCCCCTGGACTCCTTCCCCTCTCTGGACTCCTTCCTCTGCCCCCATACTCCCTCCATTTCCGCCCTCACACCCATGACATCTTCGGTCTCCCCCCCAACCTAACCCCCCTGGCACCTTCGTTGCCCCCCTCAACCTCACACCCCACCGACACCTATGCTTTCCCCCCAACAACCTCAAATGCCCCTGACACACCTTCCTCTTCCAGTTGATCCTAGACATTCCTCTCCCACCCCCGATATACTTTCCTCTCCCAAACACAGCTGGACCTTCCGCTCCACCCCCTCGATGATCATCCGTTATGAGCAGACTCTCAGTGGTGACTTTCCACATTCCGTGAGCTGCTTCGTTGTGGAGCCATGTCCATGAGAATCCACCCAGCATGTGATGGACGTTCCTCCAGGGCTTTGTTGCTTTTGGGCTCCAGCATCTACTGCTCCTTGGATGTCTGCAATGTGAGCAAGGTCCTGATGGTAATTCCAGATTTCTGTACATCACACTTGTCAAAATGTGTTCTGCACTGGAGTGTTTTCCTGGCGATGTGGGTGGATGATCCAGCGTGGGGGCATAATTCCAGCAGGATGGGCTTATAATGATATGCAGATATTTTACAATGAGGTCCCTGACATACAACAGTGGGAAATGCGGCCTGCCATTGACTGGCTGAGCAGACGATTGGTTTCGTGATGTGAAACCGATTTTTGGCCTTCTCGCCATATTGTCCGCTCACACTATCGAATACACCCGAGGCTAACTGGCATGGAAAATTCTGCCCATGATGTTAATGAGGCCCAGGCCTCAAAATGCATCACACTCCTGTCAGTTATTGGGAAACATGGTTGATTTCCTTCGCTGACTAGCTGCCTGGAACCTGCTCGGGTTGGGATGTGGGGATCACCTGCCCAGTATTTCTTATTTCCAGTACCTCATGTTATCTCATTATCTGAGCTCTTCAGAGAAAAGGTAGATAATTGTTTCTAGATGGACTTCAATAGCAACCTCACAATATTGTTCAAGGATCTAACCTATAAATATAACATCACAAAGCATCTACTTTTACCATTGGTGCATCACCAAACTGAGGTAAAAAGCCATCTTGTGGTATTTAAGTGCAATTTTCACTTTGCATGTCTTGAGAAAATCCATTTTACTAACATTAGAGCAAATACGTCTCTTCCATTGGTAGAATTGGAGTAAGCCATTCAGTTTCTCAAACCTGTTCCACCATTCAATGAGATCACGGTTGATCTATATCTTACCTCCATTTACCTGCCTTGGTTGCATTTCACTCAATATCTTTGAGTAGCAAAAAATCTATCAGTCTCAGATTTAAAATGACGAATTAAGCTAGCATCTACTGGTTTACATGGGAGAGGGTTCCACATATCCACCACACTTTGTCTGAAGAGGTGTTTTCTAACTCCCTGAATGGCAGGGCCCTGGTTTTAAGCTTTTGTCCCCTTGTTTGTACTCCTTTCCCAGTGGAGAACGCTTCTCGCTATGAATTCCTTTCAAAATCCAAAAAAAAAACCTCAAATCAAATCACCGCTAAACCTTCTATATTTCACAGAATACAAACCTTGCTTGTATAACCCCTCCTTACAGTTTAGGTCTTGGAACAATGGTAAAATTCTGTTGAATCTGCGCTGCAATCCTTTCAAAGCAAATATATCTTTGCGACAGTGCAGTGACCCGAACTGTAGTGTGGACTAACTAGGGCATCTGTATAGCCATAGCAAAAAATCAGATGATACTTTTTTCAAAGAACAGGAGACCCTTCGTGAAATCTTAACTAACACCCTTCACTCAAGCAACATCATCAAACAAATGAATTGATTATGTATGTCGGTAGTGTTTGAGGGACCTTACTGTGCACAAATTTGCTCCTACGTTAGCCTACAAAACAGTAGACTAGACATCAAACGTAATTAAATGGCTGTGGAAAAACTTTGAGGTATCCAGAGAACATGAAAGGCATGGTATAAATGCAAATCCTTCCAAGTTCTTCTTTCTTATGGATCTAGTTGCACAGGATTGATAAATGAATTCAATCTCACATGTTTCTGAGAAAGACCAAACTAACCTCTGAATTCTTCAGCTAATGCTGTAGCTTCTGATTGATCTGAACATTTCGTTTAATTTTTGATTAAATCGGTATAATCAGAAATCCCGTTTGTTCGCATCTGAAACAAACAGGAATTTCATGGATGCATTCGAATTGGGTGCATTACAGGATGTCGCTATGGCACTCAGATTTCCGGCCCTCATGGCCAGACTCATGTTGCTTCCATCCACAACCCATGGGTGGCAGAATGAAGGAGAAGGACAAAGTAAAGAGCTGCAGGCAGGAGAGAAAATACGTAAATTACATGAAATTCACAACACAAACAGGCCATTTGGCCCAATTAGTCTGTGCTGGTGTTGCCACTCCACAATTCTCTTCCCATTCTCTCAACCTTATCTCCTCCTCTCCCCATGTCTTTCTATTCCTTTTTCTTGCATGTATTTAAAAGCATCTAAGCAGTTTGGCTCAACTGCTTCCTGTGAAAGCAAGTCCCACATTCCAAACACTCCCATGGGACAGAAGAGGCATTAGCAGCATAGAAATAAAATTGGTTGAGGAATAGAAATGGATAGGGAGCTGCAGTGAATGGTTGTTTTTGGACTGGCGGGACGTAATACAGGAGTGCTCCCCAGGGTTCAAGACAAGGACCACTGCTGTTTTTGCTTTACTTAATGACTTGGACTTCGGGATTCAGGGTACAATGTCAAAATTTGCAGATCACACGAAAGTTGGACACATAATAAACAGTGAATAAGATAATAATAGACACCTCAAGGGGATATAGACAGAGTGGCGGAAATGATGGACACATGGCAGGTGAAATTCGATGTAGAAAAGTGTGATGTTTTGTTAGGAAGAATGGTATAATTTTAAAGAGGGTATAAGAAGAGAGAGACCTGGGGGTTTTGTATACAAATCTTTGGAGATGACAAGACAGATTGACAAAGCAGTTAGTAAACAAATGAGATCCTGAATTTTATAAACAGAGACGTTGGCCTGAATATTTCAGATGTCGGGGTTTCCTTTACAACCATCTGAATAGTCGCTGGGGAACACATCCCCACCAACTCTGCCTGCCGCATAGTCATTTCACGCTCGAATGAGCATTAATTGGCTGCAGGCGGGACTCCTGCCCCTCATTCAGGAGGAAGTCCCGCCTTAGAGAGCTGCCAGCCGATCTGATTGGCCAGCAACTCTATAGTCCCTGAAGCAACAAGAGCTGCAGCGGGCAGAAGGGAAACTTCAGGAAGTTGCCTGACTGGATGGCATGGTAGGTTTAAGGGGTCCCAGTGCAGGCAGGGTAGGGAAGGCCTGGGGGAATGCAAAGTGGGCGATCGGGGTGTTGGGGGAGAGGCCAAGGGGAGGGATGTCCAGCGGCCACCGGGCGTTAAGGATGGAGGTGCCCCTTCCCATCCTGCCCTAAGCCCATTCGTTTTCATCTTCCCCCAAATTCTCCCACCAGCCTAAGAATTGAGGCTGGGAAGGAAACGGCCTTTAAGTGGCCAATAATTGACCACTTAAGGGCCTCAACTGGGGCAAGGGCTAGCGGCCCATCTGAGGCCTTGCCCACCCCAGTGTAAAACTGCTGCGAGATCCAGTTGGCGGGAATCCCGTTCCTTCAATTTCACGCTCCACCCACCAAAAACCCTCTGGCGGGGGAGTGTGAAATTCAGGCCATTCAGTACAAAAGCCAGGAAGCTAGACTAAAACTATATAAAATGCTAATAGAGCCCCAGCTGGAGTATTGTGTCCAATTTTGTGCATCACACTTTAGGAAGTATGTGAAGGCTTTGGAGAGGGTGCAGAAGAGATTCACCAGAATTATTCCAGGGATCAATGGAGGAGTTGTTCTCCCAAGAGCAAAGAACACTTACATGAGTTTTGATGGAAGTGTTTAAAATCATGAAGGGTTTAGACAGAGAAAATAGGGAGAAACTTTACAATGGCTGAATAGTCAAACACCTGTTGAATCTTTTCCCAATACCTGTTATCTCTCAGTTCATCCTCATAAATCTTTTGCTACTGCTTCAGTGTCCTTTTTATAGCCATGAGGCCCGAACTGTTCACAGTATTTGATATGCAGCCAGACCAGGGTCCTAGAAATAGTTAACTATAATGTGGTAACGTGAGGTGCAAAACACCTTTAAGATAAAGCAAACAGATTGACCACATGACTGTATTACCCAATTGCTGTGTAGCACTGGCTACAATGTTAATCAATAGTTTAGAATAGGGTCTGGTTGGAGAAGCACGCGTGTTAGTGCTCTGTTACTTGTGTTAATAAACAGCATGTGCTTCATCTTATATTGCTCTCAGCATTTGCAGTATCTTGTTTACCAACTCACTCACCAGTAGGTAGGCGTGCAACCATGTTCACTGAGCAAAGCGACCCGACAGAGAAGGAACATAACAACTGACGACGGGGCAAAACACGACCAGTCAACGATGCCAAAGAAAGTCACGAAAATTGAACAGAAGTGAATCAGCCGTACCTTGTAGGGTGATTGTAAGTACAGTCCTCATCATAGCCATCCAAGTTATGTCCCTCCAGTATGCCACAGTTTGGCCGGATCGAACCGTTTGACCAGGCCACCAGTGACTGGTCACATTATATTGAACACTTCGTGTTCTTCTTTTTGGCCAACGACATTGGGGGAAGAGAAGAGGCAAGTGGTCTTCTTATCGACATGTGACAGTAAAACAGACGGCCTAATTCATGGTCTAACGGCACCCAACGCCCCAGATTCCAAGAGCTTTGATGAATTGGTATATCTTGTGAAAAGCCATTTTCAGCTGAAACCCTCGGTAACAACGTAGCATTTTAAATTTAATTCGAGGTGTCGCGCCCTTGGAGAGACAGTCGATGCTATGTAGCAGCCTTAAAACAACTGACAGAGCACTGAGAGTTCAGGACATCGATTAACAGTGTGTTAAGAGATCGATTAGTATGTGGGATTAATGAAGAAGCCATTCAAAAAAGGTTGTTATCAGAAACAAATTTAGACTTCAGCAAGACGCTGGAGTTGGCGCTCGCAATGGAGAGCACAGTCAGGGATTTAGAAGCAATCAAGGGAGCATAAAATGGCACCGTCCTTCACATTGGGAGGGAGGCACTGGTTAGAAATGGTGTGGAAGCGCAGGGCTCCATGGAAAGGTAGAAACAGCCGCCATTAACAGACCAACAAAAAGCAATGGTGTAATAGAGAAAATCCACAATAACGACGGTAGAAATGGAACCAAACAGTCTGCAAGCGAATGACAATTTAAAAGAATTGACCATTTCTACTGCCATCATAATGGGCACATTAGGTGATATTGTAAAGTCAGATTAAAACAAAACTTTAAGCAGAAAGGTAGAAATCGTGAAATTCACATGATAGAGGAACCAGAAGAAACAGAGTCAGATATTTACTCACTACACAACTTAAAAATGGGTGAAACAGAGCCAATCTACATGACAGTTGAAGTCAACGGGAAACCCATCTGAATGGAGATGGATACAGGAGCATCCACGACAATTATAGGGGAACATGCGTTCAAATATCTGAATGGAGGACGCCACTCATTAAATCGAGAAAATTCAGATGCTAAATTAAAGTGTATACTGGTGAAGATATATGAGTAAGAGGTATATGCAAGGTTCTAGTGCAGTATGGAAATCGGCCTGTTAATTTACTCCTAATAGTGTAGCAGGAGAGGGTCCAAGTCTACTTAGTTGGAACTGGCTTAAGGAAATAAAGTTGGACCAAGATTTTTCAACTCAGAATGAAAGACCTACAAGAATTATTACAGAAATATGCCTCCATTTTCAGGGAAGAGCTTGGGAAGATTCAGGGGCAGCAAGGATCCTGGGGCAACCCCCAGATATTTGAAGGCGAGCCAGACCCTTATACACGATGAAAAAAAGTTGATGTTGAATTAGACAGGCTGGAAAGGTTGGGAGTCTTACAACTTATACAATTTTCTGGATGGGCAGCGCCCATAGTTCCAGTAGGAAAGCCTGACCAGAGTGTGCGAATATGCGGGGACTACAAGATGACAGTTAACAAAGTGGCCAGACTTGACAGGCATCCAATATTGTAAATTCTGGAATTGTACTCCAAGGGGGCAGGAGGATCCACATATAAGAAGCTTGACATGAGCCATGCTTACCAGCAAGTGGAGCCAGAAAAGGCCTCTTGGGATTTTGTGACTATCAACACGCATAAGGGGTTATAACAATATACCAGGTTACCCTTCAGAGTCTCATCGGCTTGTGCCATCTTCCAACAGGCCATGGAAAATTTACTTCAAGCCTTGCCCTATGTTGTGGTTTATCTTGATGATGTCCTAGCAACAGGATTGACTGATGATAAACACCTGGCTAACCTGGAAGAGGTATTGAAGCATTTCTCACAAGCCGGAGTTTGTTTGAAAAGAGAAAAATGTATCCTCCAAGCAAAAGAAGTGGCTTACCTGGGTCATAGAGTCGACTCTCAGGGCCTTCACCCAGTAGAAGACAAGGTGAGAGCTATTCATGAGGCACCAGCACTGAAAAACGCAATAGAACTCAAGTCCTTCTTGGGAATGATTAACTATTATAGCCATTTTCTCCCCAAGTTTGTCAACAGTACTGGCTCCATTTTACGGTTTACTTAAGAAAAGCCACAGGTGGACTTGGCAAGCTCCACAACAACAGGCTTTTATGACAGTAAAGCAGTTGCTACATTCATCGGCCCTGTTGGTACATTTCGACCCAAAGAAAGAATTCATTTTGACCTGCAATGCATCCCCTTACAGATTAGGGGCAGTACTCTCCCACCGGATGGCGGATGGCTCCTAACGGCCCATTGGTTATGTCTCAAGAACACTCAGTATTGCGGAACGAAGATACACATAGAAAAAGAAGGCTTATCCATTGTATTTGGCATTAAGAAGTTCCACCATTACATCCATGGTTGCCACTTTACCATTGTATCTGATCACAAGCCACCACTAGGCTTGTTCGGGGAAGATAAGGCAATACCCCCAATTCCCTCTGCACACATCCAAAGGTGGGCACTGATTCTAGCTGCTGATGAATATACTTTTATCCACCGGCCAGGAAGCCAGACTGCAAATGCTGACGCACTGAGCCAATTACCTCTAAAACACAGCAATGTGAACGTCCCAATTCCTCAGGGACAATTCCTGTTATTAAACTTTCTGGATTCGTCACCAGTACATGCCAAACAAATAACAGAGTGGACAGACCGTGATCCAGTTTTGTCTCAAGTGAGGGAACAAGTCTTACAGGGATGGTCTAATGAGCCAAAGTCGGACGAAATGAAGCCCTATTTTAATAGGAGATACAAGCTCACCTGCCAGGATGGCACCTTTTTGTGGGGAGCGAGAGTCATTGTGCCTCCGAGAGGAAGAAAGCCATTATTGACTGAATTGCATAGTGCTCACCCCGGCATCTCTAGAATGAAAATATTGGTGCGTAGCTACTTATGGTGGCCAGGGATGGACTCAGAAATTAAAAACTTAGTCAAGAGCAGCATACAGTGCCAACTGGTACAGAAATTGCCTCCTTCTGCTCCATTGCTTCCCTGGGAATGGCCAGGAAGGCCATGGGTCTGCCTCCATGTTGACTATGTGAGACCTTTTTTGGGCACAATGTCCCTCTTGATTGTAGATGCTCACTCGAAGTGGATGGCTGTGTATGAGGTGAGATCACCCACATCTGCTGCCACCATAGACAGATTGTGTCAGAGTTGTGCACTACACAGGTTGCCAGAGATAATAGTGTCTGATAATGGAATGGCATTCACCTGTGGGGAATTCCAAAGATTTACAAGTCTCAATAGCATAACATATTTTAAGACCTCACCATACCGCCCTGCATTCAATAGTTTGGCCAAGCGGACAGTCCAGACCTTCAAGTCCGGTATGAAAAAAACGGATGGAAACCCTATTGAAACTAGATCATCACGTTTCCTACTCAGCTATAGGACTATGCCACACATGACCACCAGCATTGTCCCCAGAGAGTCATTGATGAAGAGATGTCTCAGGACACGTTTGAGTCTCATAAAGCCAAATTTAGGGGGGCAGGTAGAGAGAAGTCAGGAGGCCCAGAAAATGGACATGATTACCACGGTCGTGAAAGAAACTTCACTCTTGGAGACACAGTTTTTGCAAAGAACTTTGGAGATGGGCCCTATTGGCTATCAGGTGAAGTTAGTGCAATGACAGGACCCCTTTCCTATCACATATCAATCAACGTTCGGATAATTAGGAGACACATAGATCACCTCAGGAAAAGGGAAATAGATCTTCAGGAAAGGATGCGCCAAGAATTCCCATTGTAGTCTACACCACATATGGAAGGAACTCCACTTGTTTTAGAAATGCGTGTGGGATCCGTTGAGCCTGAGAGAGTTGAAGGAGCAAACTTACAGGTTCCCACTGGAGATCCTAGTGGACAGATGACTCCTGAGAGGGAGGCCTCAGATAAACCACCTGAAGCCGTAGAACTACGGCGTTCGACACATTTGAAGAAACCTCCAGAGACTGAATTTGTAAATAGTTTATTTATGTAAATAGTTGATATATTGTAAAGATTGTAAATTGTACTTTTGAGTAAAGGGGAGGGATGTGGTCATCTGAGGTGCAATCCACCTTTAAGAGAATGTGAGCAGATTGACCACGTGACTGTATTATCCAATTGCTGTGCAGCGCAGGCTACAAGGTTAATCAGTAATTTAAATAGGGTCTGGTTGGAGAAGCAAACATGTGTTAGTGCTCTGTTACTTGTGTTAATAAACAGCATGTGCTACATCTTATATTGATCTCTGCATCTGCATCATCTTGTTTATCAACTCACTCACCAGTAGATAGGAGTGCAACAGTGCTCGTTGAGCAAAGCGTTCCGACAGAAGGAATATAACATATAACTTCACTACTTTTGAATTCTATGCCCCTCGAAATAAATCCCAGCATGTTGTTAGCAATTGTAATTGCTTTGCTAGCTACTAATGTGCTTTTGAAGATTTGTTCACCTCTGCCCCCAGATCCCTTTGCTCTTTTACTCTATTCAGTTTATTTCTTCTTTAAGGAATTGTATTTCACCAAATCTGTAACCTCCTGCCCCAATATACCCCTCACTCTGTCATTACCATTGAGGCCAAATAATGATTTTTTTTTTTACACAACTGCTGGGAAATCGAACTGAACTTTTAAAAATAGAGACGTTTTAAAAATGCTGTCTAAAAGTATGACTTGAGCTTATAACAAAGAAGGCTACCCAATTTGCATCACCACACTCTCCACATTACAACCCACTGTGACGGAGTCACCACACCTGCAAAGACCCATCAAGGACAATGGCCTTAGGAGAATATGAGAGAGCCATACACCCTGTCCCCATTAGCAAGGCAACCAGCCGGGATATTAAACAGCGGGATCCCAGACAAGAACTCATCCAAGCAAAAGGGGAAACACTAAAGCCAATCACTTGAACAATGGGACACTGGCTTAGAGGGGGGATTCCCAGACATGAACCGATCAAGCTACAAGGGGGAATACAATAGTCACGACCATATTTGAATCACTGGGTGGTGGCCATGTGTCAGAGCCTCCCTTTGCATGTTTAAACTTCTGCTTTCTCTGTACTAAGAGGACAAGCGGTTGAGACATTGATAAGGGAAGACCTGAGTGGGGTCTCATCCCTCCCTCTTTCTCCAGCCCACCTTGCAAGCTTCGAACACTGTTTGCTAACTGTGACCATCCAGGGCTGCCCCTGCTGCAGAGACTGCTTAAAAGAATTCAACCCAGCACTGCCACCTGCAGGAGAACAGCCAAATCAGCCATCTACATCTTTAAATGGGAAGGTATGGGACCACTGAAGTCACCCAGCTACAAACTATATACCCCTTTTATTTCTCTGGACTCTAAGTTGACAAATCTATCCTTCCCCACTCTGTAATCTATTGCTGTGCGTGTGTGAACTTTGAGTTTGTTTGTATGTGCAAAAGTTTGGAGCGTATTTTTAAAATTTTGCTTAGATCAGTTTAAGTATAATAAAGTTAACCTCCTTTCCTCTTAAACTCAAGAAAACCTGTCCGATTGGTTCTTTTATGTTCACTTGGTGTAAACAGCTAAACACTCACTGAATTGGTAAATATATCCTTTTTTTAAAAAAAATCTTTTGCGGTCAAACAACGTTTGAAGGGAGACATTCGACCCCTCCCCACCTGATCGTAACACCATCAAGCTAGGAGACCAACCCTGATACAATGAAGAGTGTAGGAGAGTTTGTTTGGAGCAGTACCCAGTCTTAGTTGAAAGTGAGGTGCCAACCTCGTTAAACTACAACACAGGGCTACATACATGCTAAACTGTGGAAATATCATGCTATAGAGTATAGACAGGGCTAAGAAAAACCTTAACCATGGACCATATCAAAGTCCTGCCACATCCAGTTGTGAATGTTGGTGAGCAATTAAACAACTACAACTCCATGAACATCCCCGTCGAAAATGGTGCTGTGACTCAGCACATCAGTGCAAAAGACAAGGCTGAAGCAATTGCAACCACCTTCAGCTAGAAGTGCCAAACACACAAACAAGGAGCAGTAGGCCATTCAGCCCCTCGAGCCTGCTGCACCATTTAATAAGATCATGACTGATCTGATAGTAACCTGAAATCTGCATCCCACCTACCCCTGATAACCTATCACCCCTTTGCTTACCGAGAATCTATCCATCTCTGCCTTAAAAATATTCAAAGACTGCTTCCATCACCCTTCCAGGAAGAGAATTCCAAAGACTCATGGCCCTCTGAGTGAAAAAAATTTCACCTCATCTCAGTTTTAAATGGGCGAGCCCTTATTTTTAAACATTGACCCCAGTTCTAGATTTTTCCACCACAGGAAACATCCTCTCCTGTCAAGTGGATGATCCATCCCTGCCTCCTCCTATGATCCCCAACATCACTTCGTACTGCAAAGGCTTTGAGCTCCAACACCATCCCAGCTCTTGTGCTGGAAACTTGTGCTCCTGAACTAGCCGCACCTGCGGCTAAGCTGTTCCTGTCCAGCTACAACACTGGCATCTACCAGACAATGTGACAAATTGTCCAAATATGTCATTTCCACAAAAAGCAAGACAAATCCAATCTGAAAAATTATCATCCCATCAGCCAACTTTCGATCATCACCAAAATGTTAGAAGTTGTCATTGACAGTGTCAAGGACAGTGTCAACAAGGGACACTTACACAGCAGGAACCTGTCCACCGATGCTCAGTTTGGATTCTGCCAGGGCCGCTTGGCATCAGACCTTATCACAGCCTTGGCTTAAATGTGGAAAGATAAAGCTAAATTCCAGAGGTGAGGTGAGAGTGACGGCCCTTGACATCTATGCAGCATTTGACCAAGTGTGGCATCAAAAAGCACATGTAAAATTGAAGTTAATGGGAATCAGGGGAATAAATCTTCACTTGCTGGGGTCATATCTAGTAGAAAGGAAGATGGCTGCGCTTGTTAGAGGTCAATTATCTCAATCACAGGACATCGCTGTAGGAGTTCCACATGGCAGTGTCTAGGCCCAACCATCCTCAGTTGTTTCATCAATGATCTTCCCCCTATCATAAAGTCAGAAGTGGGGATGTTTATTGATAATTTAAAAGAAAGAAGGAAAGACTTGTATTTATATAGTGCCTTACATGACCACAGGATGTCCCAAAATGCTTTACAGCCAATGAACTACTTCAGAAGTGTAGTCACTGTTGTAATGTAGAAAACAGCATGCTCCCTCAAATAGCAATGTGATAATAACTAGATAATCTGGTTTCTGATGTTGATTGAGGGATAAATGTTGGCCAGGGTGTCGGGATTATTTCCTCTGTTCTTCTTCAAAACAGTGCCATGGTATCTTCAACATCCATCTGTGAGGGCAGGTGTGGCCTCCACTTAACATCTCATCTGAAGTCAGCGCCTCTGACAGTACAGCATTCCCACAGTAGAACACTGGGATGTCAGCTTTGAGTTTTGTACTTGACCCTTGGAGTGCGACTTGAACTCTTAACCTTCTGATTCAGAGGCAAGATTGTTATCAATTCCATTCACAACACCTCAATAATGAAGCAGTCTGTGCCTGCACGCAGCAAGATCTGGACAATAATCAGGTTTGGGCTGACAAGTAACATTTGTGCTATGCAAGTGTCAGGCAATGACCATCCCCAACAAGAGAGAGTCTAACTACCCCCCTTTGATATTCAATGCCATTACCATCAGCAAATTCCCTACCATCAAATCCTGAGAGTCACTGACCAGAAAAACTTAACTGGACCAGTCACATAAATACTGTGACTACAAGAGCAGTCAGAGGCTGGGAATTCTCCAGACTCTCCAAAGTCTTTCCATTGTCGAAAAGGCACAAGTGAGGAGTGTGATGGAGTATTCCCCACTTGCCTGGATGAGTGCAGTTCAGTGACACTCAAGAAGCTCGACACCATCCAGGACAAAGCAGCCACAGGATTAGCAATCCATCCACCAACTTAAACGTTTACTACCTCCATCACCAGTGCACCATGGCTGCAATGTGTACCACCTATAAGATGCACTGAAATAACTAATCAAGGCTACTTCACAACACCTCCTAAATCCACATCCTCTACCACCTACAAGGACAAGGACAATAGGCTCGTGAGAACACCACCAACTGCAGGTTCCCTTCGAAGTCACACACCATCTTGACTAAGAACTATATCGCTGTTCATTCACTGTCACTGGGTCAAACCCTGCAATTCTCTACCTTAGAGCACTATCCCTGTAACATCACCAGATGGACTGCAGCAGTTCAAGAAGGCTGCTCACCACCACCTTCTCAAGGGAATTAGGGATGTCAGCCCATCTCCCCATTTCACTAAGTCATAGCATCACGTGACAGCTGAAAGGGGCTTTCTTCAGCTTTTGGAGAATTTCTGAACCAAGTTTAGCAGTAAGATCCACTCTGGCGATTTCTCCTCCCTGCCTTACCAGGGCAAATCTTCCAGCATCTATAGAGTGCCACAGGATGCACCTCTTTGACCAGAGACCACCCTCCCTCTCGCATTCCGCCTGGAGGTTCACAGAAAGGCAGGGAATTCCTCCCTGCTGCTCACAGTGGCTACAGCCTTTTGTCTTTCCGAGAGACCTCTCTCTCTTTCTGTCAAAAACTTGGAGATGGAAAGTCTGTCCACAGTCAGCCCAGCTACTCTTGCCTT